>NC_139221.1:105421757-106136757 GCF_055691185.1 Crinia signifera | reverse complement strand
GAGTGTATGCTGCAGCTGTAGGATTTTCCTATACACCATTCTTTGATATATTTAAACTAAAATTATTCTAATTGCCGAGCGCCAGGAAGTGTGTATATAGGTGCCTCCTTTAGGGTCACTCTATTTCACACAAACACCCCCTATTCTTTTTTTTTTAACTGATATATTTTATTCAATTTAACTTTTAATATACAGTTTACAATGTTCAAGCGTATCTATAGAAACATATGTATATACATAGTTCGAAATGTTCAGCTTAACAGTTTTATAAATTGCATAAAACATTGTGACATTTTTCAGAACTTTGGAATTTCTATTTTTAACTTGGAATTAGTTGTAAATCTTAAAATTATGAAATGACATTAAAACAAGACAAACACACACACAAAAAAAAAAAAGTAAAAAAAAGTAATAATTGCCCGGAAGATTATATATATATATATATATATATATAACAACTCCAAAAGAAAGAAGGCACTCGGGAAACAGCGGTATAAAGCAACACAAACGTGTATTGTTGAGCTTTCGGGGTTTGACCCCCTTCCTCAGAACACGACACGACACGACACAGTTGCTGTGTATACCAGAGTGCCGGCAGGATTGGATCCGTATATATATATATATATATATATATATATATATATATATATATATATATATATATATATATATATATATATATATATATATATATATATATATATATATATATATATATATATATATATATATATATATATATATATATATGCAGGTGAGGCACTCCAGGAATCAAGCAGACAATGGACCGGGGTGCTGTCTGGAAAGATATGCAGGCGGGGGTATATGGCAGCACTCACCCCGCGGTGAGATCCGCGTGAGTGCTGCCATATACCCCCGCCTATATATATATATATATATTTATCATATAAAGAGGTAAAACAAAACATAACACTGTTAAGTGTTTCCCTTAACCTTTCTATCCTTATTTACAGAGGACATATATAATATTCAGAATACATACTGATCAAGTTTGGCACGTTTTTCCCCACCATGTAGTGATTGTGCATAAACAAACCAAGGGTTCCAAATCTGAATAAATTTTTCGGATTTATTTTGTAAAAATGCTGAAATCTTTTCCATTGAAGCAATAAACCAAATCCTATTTGATAAGATCTGAGATGAAGGGGGTTCTAGGCATTTCCAATGTGATGCAATAAGACATCTTGCTGCATTTAATATTTGGTTTGCTAATTTTTCTGATAGTGGATCTAGGTAGTTCATTGGATGTCCTAGTAGGAAAGACCATGGATCTCTAATTACAGTAATTAGCAAAACCTTACTTAATAGATTTGCTACTTTGTTCCAAAAATACTTAATTTTGGGACAAGTCCACCATATGTGTAAGAAAGAGCCCAACTCGTCACAGCCTCTCCAGCATAAAGGTGAAGCAGAGCTATACATCTTATTTAGTCTAACTGGGACCCAAGTACCAGCGTTAATAAATCTTATATGCATTCTCCTTAACCAGAGTAGAGATAGAATTTTTGGATAATCTCTCACGGATTAGTGACCAAGACTCTTCATCTGGGGGATCTCCTAAATCTTCCTCCCATTGTCGTTCAAATTTGGAGGTGGGAGATTCGGATGAATGCAATAATAGATTATATATTGATGAGATCATTCCCTTCCTAATGGGTTCATCTAAACATATACGTTCTAATGGAGATTTTAGAATTTTGATGGGGAAGTAAAGGGTATCTACAAAGTTCTTTATTTGTAGGAACATGAAAGCATTAATTTCTGGGAAAGAATATTTTTCTCTTAGATCTCCTAAACTCATACACTTTCCCTCTTGAAGAACATCTGCTGCAAAAACAATTCCTTTAGCAATCCACCTTGATATATCCGCTGTTGTTCGTCCCTGTTTGAAAGATTTATTATTCCATAGTGGAGTAAGGGGAGATGGTTTAGACAGTAGTTTATATTTTCTGATCCCTTGTTTCCAAATTGAACAGGTAAAATTAATTACAGGGTTATTAGTAACCTCTTGAGGTCGGCATATTGATGAAAACATTAATATAAGAGGAAGTGATTCAATTCCACTGGAATTCATCTCAAGGTCGACCCACCATGGTCCTAACCTAGACGCAAACCAGATCACTGCCTGACTAATATGTGTTGCCAAATAATATAATTTAATATCAGGAAATCCGCGTCCTCCACCGGACGTTTCCTTACGTAAAGTCAAAAAACTAATTCTAGAATTTTTCCCTTTCCAGACAAACTTTGTAAACCATTTATGAAGCTGCGATAGTATCTGATTAGGAACACTAATTGGCAGTGTTTGAAATAAGTAAAGAAGGCGTGGTATAATGTTCATTTTGAGAGCGACTATTCTACCAAACCAGGATATATAATATGATTGCCATGTGTTTAAATCCCTTTTTATTGAATTTAGAATTTTTGGAAAATTAGCACTATATAATGAATGATAATCCCTAGTAATATATATGCCAAGATATTTTATTTTATCTGTCTTCCAAGCAAAATTATATTTTCTTTTAAGAGAGTTTAGATGTTCATGAGGCATGTGTAAAGGTAGAGCTTCAGTTTTCGTATGATTGATCTTGTAGCCAGATAAATTACCATATGAATTAAGAATATGAAACAAATTAGGGAGCGAAGTTTGCGGTGAAGATAAGGTAAGTAATACGTCATCTGCGAATAACGAAATTTTATAATCCTTTTTCCCAATAAAAATTCCCTTTACTGACCTGGACTGACGTATGTAAGCTGCGAGCGGTTCAATAGTTAAAGCAAAAATCAGGGGAGACAATGGACATCCCTGTCTTGTGCCATTTGTTATCGGAAAGGAGTTTGACACTAAACCATTAACCATAATTTTTGCACATGGGACTGAGTATAATGCTAATATACCCTGCAAAAATGGACCCTCCAAACCAAAATGACGAAGTGTCTCAATCATAAAAGGCCATCTAATTCTATCGAATGCCTTCTCGGCATCTAGAGAAAGCATTATAGCCGGGCATTTCCTTGAATTAATAATGTGTATAAGGTTTATAACCTTTCTTGTATTATCACGGGCCTGGCGGCCTGGTATAAACCCTACCTGATCCTTATCTACTAAATACGGTAAAATAGTATTCAAACGTGAAGCTAACATTTTTGAGTATAGTTTTAAGTCGTTGTTCAGTAGAGATATTGGCCTATAATTGGCACAATTTGTTGGGTCTTTACCTTCCTTGTGAATAACAATTATACGTGCCTCTAAAGCTTGAGGAGAAAATGGAGCACCATTCATAATACTATTAAATAAAGTGATTAAGTGTGGAACTAGAACCTCTGCAAATACTTTATAATAAGCCGCAGTAAACCCGTCTGGGCCTGGTGCCTTATTAGATTTTGAAAGTTTAATCGCTTGCAGTAATTCTTCTTCAGTTATAGCTAGGCCTAAGGATTTAGTAGTTTCTTGAGATAAGTGTGGGAGTTTACTTTTCTTTAAGAATTGTTTTATCGATGATGTTAGCGATGCGGAATGTTTTTGTGTAGAATTATATAAATTGGAGTAAAATGACAGAAATTCTTCAGTAATGTGTTTTGGATTATAAATCTTTTTGCCTGATGAAGTTTTAATAGAGAGAATGTTATGTGATATCTTTGATCTTAGCTTAGTAGCTAGGAGACGGTCTGCTTTATCACCTTTCTCGTAGTAGGATTGATTAAGCCATTTTAGTGAATTTTCCGCTTGAGTCAGAAGGAGGTTAAGTTCTCCCCTCACCCCCTGTAAACGGGATAAATCCTCTGCCAAACCAGAAGATTTATGTTTTTTATCCAGGATTTTTAGCTCTTCTGACAGTGTACGAATTCTCTTTAATCTAGTTTTTTTAGCATGCGCAGATATACTTATCAAATGACCCCTAATCACCGCTTTATGTGCTTCCCATAACAGCAATGGACTTGTCTCCGGTGTGGCATTGAGAGTGAAATAATCTCGTATTTTGTCAAATATTTGGATTTTGTTTTGCGGATTAAGGAGGATCCGATCATTAAGTCGCCACTGCCCAGGACCTTTATTCATATCTGTATCTTGTATAATCACACTCACTTGACCATGGTCTGACCAGGTTCGTGGCATTATGGACACATCAACAATGGACTGAGTCAAATCAGGGCTGAAAAATATCATGTCTAATCTAGTGTAGATCCTGTGTACTGGCAAAAAGAACGTATAATCTCTTGCAGTGGGTTCTTTAATTCTCCATGTATCAAATAATAGTTGGTGGGAAAGAAGATTAATTAATGCCGATGTGGCCTCAGAAGAGATTTTTTGAACCGATTTGGGTAATGGATTAGATCTGTCTAGGTGTTCATCCATAATAGTATTAAAGTCTCCTGCTAGAATTACATTTCCCTTACGATGTAAAGAAATATGCCCATCTAAAGCTTTAAAGAAGTGAGATTGGTTTTGGTTAGGTGCATAAATGTTGATTAGTGTATATGGAGTATTCTGCATTAAACCTTGAATAATTATAAATCTCCCCTCTGAATCTCGAATGATATTGGATAGAGCAAATTTTATATGAGCTGCAATCATAATAGCCACTCCTTTTTTTTTTTTACGCTGTGGATCACATGCATGATAAACATTTGGGTAATGCCTACTCCTCAGCTCTGGATGGTGAGTCCCCGAGAAATGAGTCTCCTGTAAAAATATAATGTCACCTCTCGATTGTTTAAGACTTAAAAATAATAATGATCTCTTATGCGGGCTATTAAGTCCTCTTACATTTAGGGACACTATTTTGAGTACCATGGATATATATTGTTATTATACAGCTGCATCATAAACAAATTAGTAATGGTTTGGATTTTACTCCCGGATTTTACTCCTGGTAATTTTTAATCACATATATATGTAAACAAAAAACATAAAAAATTCCAAAAGAAGGGAGAGGGAGGGGAGGGTCGGAGCAGAATTTAAGTCTGTTCCGCATATCGGACCCAAGGGTAAAAGTGGCTAAATAGCCAAATCCGTCCGATTCCGGACCTAATGTCCGGTTGGGGGTTAGCCTCATGTGTTCTCAAGTCGTCAACGTACTTGAGAGCCAATAATAACAGGGACCTTGATTAAACATGGATCCCAGGCGCGTAATCCTGTCTATTACATATATAATTCTTATTTAACTATGTTCAAACCTTACATCCATTTATCAACTCTATCAAAAAGGGGTGCATGACCTCCATTATAAATTAGACATTTCTACTAATTAAAGATCAAAAATTTACGTCTACTCAAAGTATTTAAAACAGATCAATTATGAATTATGCTATGTCTTATTCAGATTTATTCTATCACTAATATCCTTATAATTGCTATCTGAAATGCAGTTTCAAAATATCGTCTGACTTTTAACTTAAAAACCGATAGACACTATCAGATAAATATCTCCATATACCACATCCACCTGACGTACTAGTATGAAGAAGTGTTCTGACCTATTTTTACTATTACTAAAATAATAACTAATAGTATGAAATTTTAAGAAGTTCAGGTTATAACTCTAGAGCTTGAGCCCACTGTCTGCCATTCCTCTCTCGGGGGGTGGGGATTTCGAATTGGTCCTGTGTGGGCATTTAAAGATGGATTTGGACAAGGTAATTTCAATGAATGGAGTATTCGCAGAGCTTCATCTGGAGTTCTTGCAGATAGGGTTTTATCTTCCGATCTAACTTGTAATGCAAATGGAAAGCCCCATTTATATCTAATTTGGTGATCTCTGAGAATTTTAGTAATCTCGCTCATCTCTCTTCTTTTTGCCAGAGTAATTGGTGATAGGTCCAGAAAAATTAATAGAGTTACACCTTCAAAGACGATTTGAGCAGTTTTGCGGGCTTGAATATAAATTTTGTCCTTTGACTGAAAGTAGTGTAATCTTAGGATGACATCTCTTGGTTGATTGGGGTTTTGAGATCGTGGTCTGAGAGCTCGGTGAGCACGATCTAGAATAAGCATTTCATCTGGAATTGAAGGGACTAGAGTTCGGAAAAGACGGAGTAGATAGCTTTCTAAGTGCGGTGTCTCCACTGACTCTGGAATATTCCTTATACGGAGGTTATTACGTCTCCCGCGGTTGTAGAAATCCTCATGTTTATCAGATAGAAGGAGGATGTCATGACGCATTTCAATACTACTTTGTTCTGACATCTGTTGGTAGCTAGCGATTTCATCATGTTTCATCTCTAGTGCGTTTACTCTGGTGCCCAAATCATCTATAGTAGTTTTAAGCCCTGAGACGGCATTGTGTACTTCGTCATGAATCATTTGGCGGAAGTTGCGCAGTTCAGATAGAATAGTGCTTATGTCCGCCTTTGTCGCTGGTGCTGATGATATATCCATATCAGAACTTTTTAACCCCTTCCCGACATATGACGTACATTTACGTCATATGTCGGTTGGGGGTGAATCAAGCCAGCTCACGGAGTGAGCTGGCTTGATAGAGAGCAGGTAATGGCTGTATATTACAGCCATGTCCCTGCTCTCACGGCCACGAGCGGCGAGTTCGCCGATCGCGGCCGTTTAACCCTTTAAGCACCGCGGGCAAAGCGCCCGCAGTGCTTAAATAGCTGATCGGAGGGGGGGCGCCCCCCTCCGGCGCCGATCGGGGCCCCCCGCAGCGCGATCGGAGGGTGCCGATCGGTTGCCATGGTAGCCAGGGGTCTAATGTAGACCCCTGTGCTGTCCGTGTATTCATACCTATTACATCCTGCCTCAGGCAGGATGTAATAGGAAGTGCAAAAAATCACTACGTTCAGCCATAGAGCTCTATGGCTGAACCTAGTACAGGCGATCGCGCCCCCTAGTGGTCAAGTACACTAGGGGGCCTTGTAGTAAAAGTAAAAAAAAAAAAAATAAAGTTTAAAAATAAAAAAAAAATAATAAAATATTAAAAGTTCAAATCACCCCCCTTTCCCCATTTCCCAAATATAAATAAATAATAAAAAAAATAAACATATTTGGTATCGCCGCGTTCCTAAAAGTCCGATCTATTAAAATATAACATTAGTTATCCCGCACGGTTAAAGGCGTAAACGGAAAATAATCCCCAACGCCAAAACTACGCTTTTTGGTCGCATCGCCTACCCAAAAAAAAATAGCTAAAAGAGATCAGAAAGTCGCCCATATCCCATAATGGTATTAATTAAAAAGTACACTTCAGCCCGCAAAAAATGAGCCCTCACCCAGGTCCGTAGGTGGAAAAATAAAAAAGTTATAAGCCGCAGAACATGGCGACGCGACGCAAATTCGAAAAACCGTAACATTTTCTATTTTTTTTTTTTGTGGTAAAATGTAACGAAAACTATATAAGTTTGGTATTACCGGAATCGTAACGACCCATAGAATAAAGATAACCCATCATTTTAAACGAACTATGAACTCCCAAAAAAACCGTAACCAGCGCAAAATTGTGGAATTGCGTTTTTTTTTTTTTTTACCCCACATTGAATTATTTCCTGATTCCCCAGAATATTATACGGTATAGTAAATGGTACCATTAGAAAGTACAACTTGTCCCGCAAAAAAAAAGCCCTCATGTGTCTATATAGCCGGAAAATTAAAAAAGTTACGCTTATTTGAACACAAGGAGGAAAAAAAAAAAAAAAATTACCTTAAAAGGCAATGTCGGGAAGGGGTTAATAGATCACCTCTCGGTGAAGAGGACAGGGCAACTCTTTGTGAGCTTGGCACAGCATCAACGTATGATACTTGAGACTGAGAATCTGTCTTATTTCTCCTTTTTGGCATTTGAAGTGGTATGGTTTAGTAATAATTATAAGGGTTATAGTTATTTTTTAATGTTGTACGCGCCTGGGATTAACATCTCCCGCTATTCCATTCGTATATTAGCGAATTGGGAAATAGAACTCCCAGGCATCCTTTGTTATTTTACTCGAAGGTGATGTTCTTCTATATCCTGTTCAGACTACCACATTGAACACGTATATGCAACTACTGAATTATGCTGGATCTGGATTGTGTTGCTAGATGGATGTATTTAGCTGCTGCTGCTGCTGCTGTGAACAGAGAGCCCCTTAGACTGTGTCAGGGATGAGCAGTAGGCTGGGTATCTAAGATACAGGTATTTTAGTCTGTAAACGACGGAGTAGCACTTTAAGATGGCTGCTCAAACTGTCATTTTTTTTTTTTTTTTTTTTTTTTTATTAATAATAATGCACTGTCCACTTTGCTTTAATTGCAAAGCCTGTGAGGGGTTCTGCTTGCTGTTATATTTTTAATCTGGGGGAATTGGGCTGACAGGCTGGACCATAGGGATCCCAAATGATTGATTGAGCAGAGCCCTCCCAGTTTCTTAATAGTGCCGCCCCTCCTCCGTCACCTGATGCCAAGATGGCGCCGTCCCGACAGCAGGGAACGAGCAGCGCAGCTCCGACTACACTGAGCCGTCTGGAAACTCCTCAACACCCCTAGCTGAGGTGAGATAGACCGGCCACAGATTGTCAGCACCTCCGGGGGTGAAGCTTGGTGTTTTTACTGTCCGGCAGCCGGGCGGCAGCTGCGTAGCAGATCTGTCTCCGGCTGCTGTCACCTTAGGATTTCGTTCTGGATTTTACTTTTACTTTCTCCTGGATTCCCCAAATGTCTCCCTAAGTTGAAATGTGGTCAGGGGATTTCTTGGAGATGATTTATGACGATTTTTGATTTGGTCAAAAATGTTGTATATTAGGTTAATAACAGGAGCTCACTCGGTCTACGTCCACCTTCCTCAGCCGTTAGCACCCTATTCTTGATAATAAAGATTGTTGAATCACTGAGACAAGGTAGGGGGAGGTAGATGTTGCATATTTTGGTACTAATGGGTCATTCCATGAAGTATAGGGCATAATACATGAAGATTAAATGTAACCAGTACTGTTTTAGTATATTTATACTACTAAAGGATTGTAGTGACTTCAGGTGATGTGACTGGTTCTATGGCGAAATGGAAAGATTTATGGGGCCTACACGGTGTGACTGTTCTGAGCGATGCTAGATTGCTGGGATACGGTCATTGGGTCACCACCAAGTAGGTCGACATGGGTGGTTTTTTTTTTTTACTGTTTTTTTTTTGTGCCAACAGGCGGTATTTCATGCCCTACCATCCTCTAGGGCGTGGTCGGAGAATAAAATAGTGTGCCGAGGGGACATGGTGGTACGTTTCGATGTCCAAGATGACACGACATGTGCCGACAGGCGGTATTTCATTGCCCTACCATCCACTATGGTGTGATGGGAGAATAAAATAGTGTGCCGAGGGGACATGGTGGTACGTTTCGATGTCCAAGATGACACGACATGTGCCGACAGGCGGTATTTCATTGCCCTACCATTCACTATGGTGTGATGGGAGAATAAAATAGTGTGCCGAGTGTAGTGAGGCACCATGCTCGCGCTCGCCATGCGAGGGGAAGTGGTGGTACTTTTCAGTGTCCATGTCGACATGACATGTGCCGACAGGCGGTATTTCATGTCCTACCAATCACTAGAGCGTGGTGGGAGAATAGAATAGTGTGCCAAACGTAGCGAGGCACCGTGCCCGAAGCAGCGAGACATGCAAAGGGACGTGGTGGTACGTTTTAGTGTTTGTTGACTGTCGACATAAGGGTAAAAAAACCCTGTCGACCCAATGACCCTGTTTACCTAGACTCATGTCGACCTAATAGGTTCGACCTAATGTCTAACAACTTGCTGGTGACCAACTGATCCACACCCAGATTGCTAAAGTGTTCTCTGGCCCTTACTGGCAGCCTGCCTAGATTTATCCAGCATGCAGAATCACTATCGCCAGGCGATAGTGATGCGTTGGGCCGCGCAATGGTATGACCCCTACACATGGAGGATGTAGGGTAATTTATGGTGCGGAAATTGCCCTGTGTGTAGGCCCCATTACTCAGGTGAGATTAAGGACATCAGAGATGGCTAATCCTTAGCACAATGGAGTACGCTGGCAGAAACTGTAAATGGCCATCATAACCAGATTCAATATTTTCTGAATCTTCACAGTCAATCAGTCAATCAGTCAATCCCAGTGCGAACCTTCATTTTTCGATGTGAAAGCAACATAATAGAGCAGCTTACCCAAATAAAAATCAGCTCTATCACCTGCAACGGAATCTGCTGCGCTATATAAGAAACTGTAACTAAATAATAAATAATCACTGTCCAGCAGGACTCCTCCCCATGCAAACATACCTAGCAGGAATGTGTATTCTGTACCTATAGTATTCCAAGGAGAGAAGCCATAACTTCTATGTGTCTGTTTACTATTATTTGCACACCGGTTAGCATATTACAGTAGTGCAAGCAAAGCCTGGCCTCCAAATGTGTTTAGGTTGCTTGGGGTCAACTCCCCCAGTTCATTCGCCCTGTGCCTGTGCTGAAAAGGGGCATGTAGGACCCTCGAAGAACAAACCTATACATAGGGCCAGTTGTATCAAGCTTCAAAAAGTGATCAAGTGGAGAGTGATAAACAACCAACCAATCCGCTTCTAATTGTCATGCCACAGACTGGGTTTGAAAAATAACATGGAGCTGAGTGGCTGGTTGTTTATCACTCTCCATTTGATCACTTTTTGATGCTTGATACATCTGGCCCATATACTTTAACACTCTAGATCTATAATCTCGAATTCCCATGTTCACGCTAAAGTCACACTGGACATGATCCGGGTGATTCGGTTTACTGCCTGAGTGCCACCTGCTTCACTTTGTTCTATTTAATAAGGATTCTTATTTTACCAGAATCTATAGAGGGTTTTCCCTATAACCTTTTTTTCCTTTTGTGCCATTATCTTTGCATTAATTGATAATACTTTAGTTGGCGTTGTATGTATGTATGTATGTATGTATGTTTTTTTTTTTTTCTTCATATCAAGTATAATCAGTTATGTTTTATTTATTAATATATACCCAAATAGAAGAAGTGCCACACAAAGCAATTATTTCTTTATTGCAACCTTGCAACTTTATCTAGATTGTGTACTTGTACATGATTGCGGGAGCACCACCAACCAGTTATTGCTGTATGAGAAACATGTTCTGTTTTTGATGTTGGTTAATTACAATTATACCACACACTTTCCTTAAAAACAGTTTGTGCTAATCTGCCCCCCCCCCCCCCCTTCAATCTGAAACTGATCATCTGAGTAAGGCCCCATGCTTTCTAGTCCTTGCTTTGTGCACTGGCGCATAGCCATGTTTGAATACAAAAGGTAACATTCTCCTGGCATCCGCCAGTCTCTGAATAGCCAGTATGTTTTGATTTGATTTTATACACCTGTGGCAGCGGGTTTGATTGAAACACCTGAATCAAGTAATTAACAGGTGTGACCAAATACTTTTTGCTCATTTAGTGTATGTGTGTGATGTGAAGAACGATGTACAGGAGAGCGCAATAGTGTGTACCTACTAGATGATGTGGATGATTTGTCGTTCCCATTTGTCTACGATTGGACCATCTGTCTTTTATCATCTAGTGCAATGGTTTCCTAACTTTTTTTAAAATTATGTCTCCCTTGTGTATCTAAAATTTATTTTGCAGCATCTCTAGTGTGAAAGTTTTGTAGTGTTCATTCTAGCACCCGCCATCTTTTGAAGACTCATGAAGTTTCTCTTCCCAGACTGTCTGCTGTAGTGCTTCTGTCATAGTGTGGTCTGTATATCAGCACTGATATGCAAACCAGACCTGTGCTAGAAACACCACAGCAGACGGCAACACCCCAGGCAGGGAACAGGAACTGCATGGGTTTTCAAAGATGGCAGGTGCTAGAATGAAAACTATGACTTTGCAGCCACTTCCATCCCGATTCATTTACATTCAGTTTTCAATCAGTCCCCCATTGTGGCTGCTTTGTGTGCTTTTTGCAATTAAAAACTTGTACAGCAGGGGGGCGTGGCTTGGACGCCGACGGGAACAGACGTGTCCCACAGGAGCTCCTGCGCTCGTTACCGGCCGGAACGAAGTGCGGCTCCAGCACAACTCGGGGACTCTCCCCACCTGCTCCCCAGCTGCCCGCAAGTGCTCCGGACACCTCGGTCCTCGGTCGCTGAGCCGGGAAGTGCTTTTAAGCGCTTCTGCGGGTTGCGGCCTAGCCGAGGGGTTGGAGCCGGGGACTCAATTTTGGAAGCGCTGACCCCCGGCGTCACAGAAGAACGCCTGGAGCTATTCAGGAGCAGCTTTGGAAGCCCCGCTGACCCCCTCCACACCAACAGCTGATAAGGGGACACCCCACAGACCCTCCGGCAGCGTTTACAGGCCGGCAGTGGAACTCACCACCACTCGCTGGGCGGACGCCAGGGCCACACATCCACCAGTGAGTACACACCTGGAGCTTCCCTACCCCTCACACTAACCACAAGGGCCAGGGTTAAAGCCCCCCTACAAGCTGTATAACTGCCATATAAGCTGCTTGTGCCTGGCAGCTCTCTGACTCTAATCCTCACTCTCCTGCCCTCCTCTACCTCCCTACCCTCATAAGCATTACCATTTAAGAACAGGGTGGAGAGGCAGCCCACTACAACTGCCAGATATCAGCAGCAGCCCACAACCCCCCAGTCAGCAGCTGAACCTCTTTCCTACAATCAGAGCCATCTGATCCTGATAACTGAACGGACGGGAGGTGACCCGGGGGCCCCCCTGCTAGGGCCACCCATGTAAATTACATGCCCGCTGGCTGCCACTCACTAATGTTGCGACCTCAGAGACCAATAGGTTAATGTAAACCTGCATAAGAGTCCCACAGGTGCCGGTTTTATCACACTCTGTTTCCTTGTGCTACAACGCCCCAACATGCCTCCCAAGAGACCAAAAGAGGCACCCCCATGCAAGATATCCCTCCCCGCCAGGAAATCACCCCAGCCCTCACCACCCCAAACCAACCAACCACTCCAAATGTCCCCCACCCAGGGCGTACAGCCCGGCACGTCGTCCTTGAGAGGATTGGCAGGAGTGGACACTGAATCTGATGCCCCAGTTACAGTGAAATCCCTGTGCCAGGTCTTCTCAGCTTTCCAAACAGAGATGTCTAAAGACCTAAAGTCTGCAATTCGAGAGGTTAAAACGGAACTGGTCGCTATTGGCGACAGGACCGACCAATTGGAACGTAAACTTGAGGAAATAGTTACATCCCACAACGATCTGGTCAACTCTTACGACCGCCAGCAGCGCGAAATGGATCAATTCAAGTCTAAGCTAGCAGATTTGGAGGACAGATCCAGACGAAACAACTTAAAAATCAGAGGTATCCCAGATTCAGTGACAAACGCAGAGCTGGAAGATTACGCAACCACCCTGTTCCGCAGACTCCTCCCCTCCGCCGATCCTAAAGACCTCTTAATTGACCGCATCCACCGCCTCCCAAGACCCAGAACAGTCTCCGCTGATCTGCCTAAGGACACGTTGCTGCGGGTGCACTTTTTCACAATAAAAGAACGTATCCTGAGAGTTGCCCGGGACTCGAAGAACAACGACACACTTGGTGGCCTTCAAATCTACCAAGACTTCTCTCCCGCAACGATTGCCAGCAGGAGAGCATTCGCCCCAATCACCGTAGCACTACGAGCCAATGATATCCGGTACCGGTGGGGATTCCCGGTCAAGCTGATTATCTA
Source organism: Crinia signifera (assembly GCF_055691185.1). Taxonomy (NCBI): domain Eukaryota; kingdom Metazoa; phylum Chordata; class Amphibia; order Anura; family Myobatrachidae; genus Crinia; species Crinia signifera. The sequence continues at coordinate 106,123,088 of NC_139221.1, read as the reverse complement.
CCACGAAGACACGTCTTACACCATTTCTTCCCTGGACGCGGGGGTTAGACTCCTGCTGGACTGGGGTATATCCGTCGCGGATCACCAGGAGCCGAAGCACCCAAACACCGTACAGCACGATTGGTCCTCCACCTGAAGTTTCCTCGTTCCTTGAAGAGCGACCAATCAAATAACTTTACAGCTGATGCCCATGCTCTTGTTGAGCCCTCCACTGGGACGGGTCATTTACGATAAGTATTAGTTCCATTGTCTAGTTTATCATGCAAGACATGTGTTATTCAGTTCAATATGTTACAATTTGACCCTATTTAACGGGCCATGAGTTAGCTTAAACAAGCTTGTTTTTGTTGCACCTAACATGCTATAGGTGTTAAGTTTCTCTAATTTTTTTATTATTCTATCTCTGACCTATATTTTGCAGTTAGTTTGTCTGTTGTCTCTCCGTACCCATTTAAAATGTATATCACGTGAGTGGCGGCCCCTCTCACCTCCCCAGGAGTCCATGCCGCCCCCCAACTCTCCACGCACTACTGCAAGACCCTTTCTCTCCCCTGCAGTAGTCATGCGGGTCCAATACACAGGACCCTTTTGTTTTGTCTTTCCCTTTACCCTAGCTCTTTCCCTTGCCTCTGTCTCCCTCCCCACTCCATCTTTCCCCCCCCCCCCCCCTCCAGGGTTCGTAACGGACATTGCAAGTCCGCAAACCCCCTTTTTCTTGCACCCCTTCTCAGGACCTAGCTATACATTAGCATTTCCCCCAGGTTCCCAATGCCTACCTTAATGTCTTTAAATGTGAAGGGGCTGAACTCTCCAAACAAGAGACGACTCGCCCTCTCCTATTTCCACAAACAAAAAGCAGATATAGTAGCCATTCAGGAAACTCACTTCAGCTCCTTAAACCCCCCCCAGTTCAAAGATCCCCATTATCCCACAGCCTTTTATGCTAACGGTCCAGCCAAGCGCAACGGAGTAGCTATTCTGTTTAACAAAAACACCTCCTTTGTACCTCACTCCCAGTTGCGGGACAAGAATGGCAGATACATAATATTGGTGGGCCTACTGGAGGACAGGATGACAACTATTGTTTCGCTATATGCCCCCAACACAAATCAAATCACCTTTCTTCGCAAGCTGCTCCTTCTAATTAAAAAATCTGCGAAAGGCTCCTTGATAATTCTCGGGGATTTCAACTTAGCCCTTGACCCTAGGCTTGACAAATCCCGTACCCCTGTATCCCACTCCACACAAACCTCGGGCCCCTCATTAGCCTTCCGCAGCCTCCTGACAGAATTTGACTTATATGACGTTTGGAGGTCTACCTACCCATCAGGACGGGAATACACGTTTTATTCCCCAGTACACAACACATACTCTAGAATAGACTACATCCTCTGCGACAAATGGTCCCTCCAAAATACTAAAGACATCGACATCCTCCCCATCACCTGGTCGGACCATGCCCCTGTCACCTGGAAATTGCACATGAATAACTCAAATATCCCTTCAAAACCATGGAGACTCTTCCCCCACTTATTAACAGATCCCACAGCCAAAACCACCATATTGAACTCAATTACCTCATACCTTTCTACCAACTCCCCACAAGACACATCAACCATAACTCACTGGTGCGCCTTAAAAGCGGTCACCAGAGGAGCAGCGATACAGGCAGGGGCAAACCTTAAAAGGAGGAACATGCAGATTCAACAATCCTTAGAGTCTCGACTGACAGAGCTAGATGCACAAAATAAAAAATCCCCATCTACTATCCTTAAAAAAGAAATTGCAAGCATTCGCAGCCAGCTCCAAAAATTCCTTCTTGCCCGCACCCAAGCAGCCCTAAACAAAATTCGCCACAAATTTTACCTCTCTAGTAACAGGTCGGGCAGAATGCTCGCCCGAAAACTCCGTGCCCAGCAAGCTAGAAATAAAATCAAATATATTCGTTCGCCCACTAATGAGAAAATAATTAACCCAAAGGACATTGCGAACCAGTTTGCTTCGTACTACTCGAAACTCTACAACCTCTCATCAGACTCCTCCACCCCCCAGCCATCTAAAGAAACCATTGACTCATTCCTAGACAGGACCCTACTCCCATCTTTAACTATAGAACAGCAAAATGCTCTCAATGCCCCATGGTCGCAGGGGGAAATAAGAACAGCCATCGAATCCCTCCCCCGAAATAAAGCCCCAGGCCCAGACGGCTTTATAGCTGATTTCTATACTACCTTTAAAGATCTTCTTACCCCCCAAATAACAGACCTATTTAATGAATTGTCCTCTCTGGGATCAGCCCCCCCAGAGCTTCTAGAAGCTCGGATAGTAACAATCCCCAAACCTGGAAAGGACCCCGCCCTATGTCAAAATTATCGCCCCATAGCCCTACTGAACTACGATATTAAATTATATGCCAAGGCTCTGGCCCTCCGTATCAAACAATTCCTCCCCTTGCTGATACACCCGGACCAGACGGGGTTCGTCCCGGGAAGACAGGCTTCCGACAACACCAGAAGGGTGTTTAATCTGGTCGACTCTTTAGAAGAAGATCAGGGCCTTCTTCTTCTATCTCTCGACGCTGAAAAGGCGTTTGATAGGCTAAATTGGCAATATATGAGGGAGGTTTTACAGCGCTTTGGCTTTAAAGACCGAATCCTCACCTCTATCCTGACACTATATAGCTCCCCCTCGGCCCGGGTGTTCAGCAATGGTTTCCTGTCCGAAAAGTTCCTCATCTCTAACGGAACCAGACAGGGCTGCCCCCTATCTCCCCTTATCTTTGTCCTCTCAATAGAACCCCTGGCCAATACCATACGCAATGACACTAACTTCCCAGGACTACAAATTGGATCTATTAGACATAAACTAAGCCTCTTCGCCGACGATGTACTGTTGTTTGTGACTGACCCTCTCAACACCTTGCCCCCCCTGCATAGCATTTTGGAAGCCTACAGCGCCGCCTCTTTTTACAAGTTAAACACTACCAAGACGGATGCCCTCCCGATTAACCTATCCAGCTCCCTGCCCCTTTTGCAACCACTATACAAATACAACTGGCAAAAGGAAGCAATAAAATACCTTGGTATTCTCATTCCCTCATGTACATCCAATGTCTTTAATGTCAGTCTGATCCCAATGATCGCAACCCTCTCGGCCCTAACCAAATCTTGGATGGCATATGAGGTCTCTTGGATGGGCCGTATGGCAGCGTTTAAAATGTCCCTTTTACCCAAGCTGATGTACCTATTCCGAACTATCCCCTATATTTTCCCGCGGAAATCCCTCCAGGCATGTACATCCCTGATGTCGAAATATGTGTGGTCAACCAAACCTCCAAAAATCGCCCGCTCAAAGATGTCATTACCAAAAGCCTTTGGGGGGCTAGACCTCCCAGATCTTTTTCACTACCACTCAGCATGCCTTCTGGCCCACATCAAACATTACTCTGAAACTGATCCCCCCACAAACTGGGCCACAATTGAGCAAGCAAAGACCCACCACATACCCCTAGTCGACCTGATTAGAATTCCTAAACATATGAGACCAGCTTATCTACCCCTGCTTCCTTCTACCAAGGCAACTTTACAAGCCTGGGACCATTTACTATCCTCACTACCTGTCCTGACATACCCCATTCATAACATTTCCATCTCCTCTGTAGCAAAACTGATCCCCAACCTCAACCTGGGCACATGGAAGGCCCTGGGAGTTACGACCTTGGGAGACATACTAGAAGACCAGACTCTACGCCCATTTACCTCCCTACAGTCCCTCTTCCTGATCCCTGAGTCCGAAAAATTGCACTACTTGCAAATCTCACACTGGTGGAGATCCCACTCTCCTACATTTCCTCCTCCCAGTGCCCTATCCCAGGCGGTCCTCTCTAGACCCTTTCTGTTGCACACTAGAGGTGACATAACCTTCTGGTATAGAACTCTCATATCCCCCACAGAGTTCTCTAAATCTACAGCACACATAAAATGGGAAACAGACTTGGGCAAAACCTTTACCCCAACCCAATGGCGCCAGATCTTCGCCACCTCTTATAAGATGTCAAAATGTCTAAATCATACAGAGATGCATATTAAGCTTATCAACCGTTTATATATGACCCCAGACCGTCTACACACTTTTTGGCCGACATGCTCGAATAGTTGCTGGAGACGATGCGGAGGCATAGGCACCATATTTCACATCTTCTGGTCCTGCCCCGAAATCCTCCGGTACTGGTCAGAAGTTTTTGACCTAATATCATCGGTACTTAAAATGAAAGTTGACCCCGACCCCTCTCTTGCTTTATTTCACATCTACCCACAAGACGTCCCCACAGAAAAGAAACTGGTCTTAGGCCACATTCTTATCGCAGCCCGAGCCAACCTGGCCCAACAATGGAAACAGCCCTCCCCCCCCTCCCTTCTACCAGTAATCCTGAAGACCAATTTCCACTTTAATATGGAAACAAACTTCACCCCTTACTCGTCCTCGAATTCCTCCCCCAGCATCCGCTGGCTCCCATGGCATGCCTATGTAACCGAGGGAGAGGGCGCCAAGTTCTTCCGCTTACCCTCCGCATCAGACCACAGTCGGTTTAGCTTGGCTGAATCTCCTGAGAACTGATGCGCTAGGAGGTACACATCCCTGCTCCCACTAAGGGAACCCCCTGGTTTGGAAATGTCTATTTAATCTATTTATTTGATTGCCTATATCCTCCTCATTTGGATCCTTTATTGATTGTTACTTATGTCGGATTGTTATTAATTGCAGTGTTCGCTCTGCGAAGCGAAGAAGTAAATCTAATGTGAATTTTTGTCCCCCCCCCCTGGACACCCCTCCCCCCCCCCAAATGTCCCCCTTTCTGTTTTCTGTACCCCATTTAAAAAATATCTGTTACAATAAAAATTTATTGAAGTTAAAAAAAAAAAACTTGTACAGCAGCACCCAGTCCAATGCTCTTGCTGTAACAAAGGGCAGGGGTCAGCCTTAAGGTACTTCTACAATTTTACTTGTTTTTCACACGATTTCGACCCATCGGGCCGATAAATCCTGTGAAAATTATGTGTTTTACCTCTGGATCTGATCCGATGCGTGGTTTGTTGGATACAGTACATCGATGACAGAGCACAATACAGCCAGGAACAAAATAAATCAGGCTAGCAAAAAAGCTGTTCACTGACAGGCTGACTAATGACCCTGTATCTGTGTGGAAAGGAATGCAATCTATAACCAGCTACTAGAAAACACCCAAACCCACTACCATGTACCAAGACCTAGCTGATGAGCTGAACAACTTCTATTGCAGGTTTAAAAAAGTAGTCCACTAGGAACCAAACCATAGCCTCTGTGCTGCCCCAAATGTCAACACCCAACTCCAGGTCACCCACGTAGAGGTGGAGGAGATGTTCAAGAGGGACAAACCAAGGAAAGCACCAGGTCCTGACAGGGTGTCACCCACCATATTCACCAGGATCTTCAACAAATCACTGGAGCTACGCAAGGTTCCCTCCTGCCTCAAAAGCTCCACTATTGTTCCATTCCCCAAGAAATCCACCGTTACAAATCTGAATGACTACCGGCATCATATAGCTCTGATGTCTGTGATCTTGAAAACATTTGAGCGCCTGGTACTGAACCATCTGAAAGCTGTGACTGCTCACCAGCTAGACCCCCTCCAGTTCGCCTACCAGACGCAGTCAACCTGGGCCTGCACTACATTCTGCAGCACCTGGATATGCCTGGTACCTATGCAAGGGTCCTGCTTGTCGACTTCAGCTTGGCTTTGAACACAATCATCCCCAACATCCTCCACCCCAAACTACTCCGCCTAGGAGTCCCTGAAGCTACGTGTTCTTGGATTGTGGACTTTCTGACTGATAGAAAACAAGTTGTGAAAGCGGGGAAATTCACCTCCCATGCGTGATCCATCAGCACAGGAGCCCCCAAGGCTATGTACTGTCACCCCTGCTCTTCTCCCTGTTCACCAACGACTGCACCTCAGAGGTGCAATCAGTAAAGATAATCAAATTTGCAGATGACCCTACCATCATTGGCCTTATCAATGACTGGGCGAATCGGCCTACAGACAACAAGTGGACCACTTGGCCCAGTGGTGCAGCAGCAACCATCTAGAGCTCAACCCATTCAAAACTGCTGAGATGGTAGTTGACTTTAGGAAGAAGGCTGTTGGTGTTCCTCCGCTAACAATTGCTGACAGTGTGGTGTCGCTAGTGGACTCCTTCAAGCTCCTAGGATCCACAATCTCCCAATGGGGGCCCAACACTGAAACTGTTGGAAAAGCGCAGCAGAGGCTATTTTTCCTTAGGCAACTGAGGAAGTTCAACATCCCACAGAAGCTTCTGCTCCTCTTCTACTCCGCAATTGTGAAGTCTTTACTGTGTTCGTCAATACTAGCCTGGTACTGCTCCGCCAGCGATAGAGACAAATGCAGACTCCAAAAGGTAGTAAATGCAGACTCCAAAAGGTAGTCAGCCTTCGGAGAAGATAATCGGGACGGACCTTCCCTCTGTCCAGGACCTGTACCTGTCCAGAGCAAAAAAGCGGACAAGGAAGAAAGTCAAGGACCAACTACATCCTGGCCATGGCTTGTTTAACCTGCTGCCATCAGGCAGACGCTACAGGGATATTCCCATCAGGTCCACCAGTAGCCTAAAAGGTTTTTTCCTTCAAGCAGTTCACCTGTTGACACGTGAACTCATGAACACCTCACTGTCTAGTCGCGCCATAACCCTTTGCACATAATCTAACACGGTGTCCCCTCAGAATAACTTTCTGTATGACTGACTGTACATGTTCCCCCACCTGTTTATATTTATACTGTATGCTGTTTGATTGTTACCCACCTTGCTGCTGCACAGCAAACCAAAATTCCTAATATACGCAAGTATACCTGGCCAATAAAGCTGATGCTGATCTGATATCACAGATATTCTACAGTGCAAGTTGTTGTCTTGTGCCACATCCTATAAAAGCCACCCCTCTAGTCTTATCTCTGGCTATTACGACGAGGTCTCTTTCACCCCCTTATTCCATCTTGCCTGTGCTTCTGATATCTGTATGTTGGTATATTGCCATCAAACCATTTGGATAATTATGATTTGTAGATATTGTTCTGTCAATGGACTGTAAGTTTTGATGGCATTGTGAAGGTAATATTATAAACCCATACTCCCCTACCAGTGGTTAGATTACTTTTCCCACTTAACGTGTATTATAAGGCTAACCTCTGTAGACTGCAACAGTAGCCAGAACTGAGGACCTTAATCAGGTCTGTTCGCAGCTAGCCTATGTTCGCACGGGGACTGATGTTTGGTTAGTGCACATACGTAGGGTGCGTGCACCCGTGGAAAACATTCTGTTTGCCGGGTGCAGCACCCAACAAAGTAGACGAGGGGCGTGGGGTGGCGGTGCAACCCCTATTCGCAAATGGGAATGCTCAGCATTACCATATGCTAATGAGGCTGTGACGCGGGGGTGGGCATCTGACCTCACCGCATGTTAGCTGCCTGCCCATTTCCTCCCCCCGCATGCATGCATGCATATGTAAGGTTGCTCAGAGCTACCTTACATATGCGCACACCGTCCACATCTTTCGATGGCTGGTGACCATCGAAAGATATGGGAGGTTCCCCCTGCCCTGCAAATGGATGTTACTGTGTAACATTCCATTCCCAAGCCCCTGCGAGCGAGTCAACCTTGTGTATGGTTGGCGGCAGCCAACTATTCGCAAGGCAGGGCTTGGTGGACTCTCAAGGCTGCAAATTCGCAGCCTCCCAAATCAACCAGAATAACCCCCTGAATTCACAAATTAGGGGTCCTAGGATGAATTGGTGCCACCAGCTGATTGCAGCTGTAGCAATGTGCTGCAGCCAGGTAGAGAGAGCGCAGGTGACGTTTCATATATTAATCTGGCTGCGAGCCAATTTGAGCTCACAGACCAACAGCCAATCAGGGGCTGCCAATACACCAATGATTTGGTGTAGCTACTCCTCATCCATGGTACCTTTTTTTTTAATAAGAAAGGGGTTAAGGTGCAATATATTGCTCAGTGTCTCCTTTTCATCAGCGACCAGAGCTGGTCGCTGATGAAAAGGAACCTCAGCCGGCAGTGCTGCAGAGGTAATCAGCTGTTCGCAGGAGCAAGCTCCTGCGACCAGCGATTTAGAATGTGGCTGAAACCGGGAGCGCGCACCCGGCGATTTTATCGCCGGGGTACACTCCCATCACTGGCAATATGGTCGCCAGCAACGATATTTCCAGCGATTTTATAGCCCATATCGCTGCCGTGTGTACACGGCTTTAGAAAGGAGCTCATTGCAGGAAATCTGGGTATGGGAGGGGTGTTGTAAATATTACATAGGATATGAAGCAAGTTTGTTGTGGATGCCAAATTTGGAGAGTGTGCCATAAAGGTTTGTCCATTTTACTAGGTTCAAAGCCTTTCCGGCATCTAAAGACCGAATCAAGGGGCTAATATTGTTGGAAGGAGGTCTGGGACATAGAGGCAGAGATAGCACTGATTAGCACTTTGTGCACATTTAATTCTGAGTCACATCCCAAAATAAAACCTGTCTGATGAGGTTTCTGACTCAGGATTTTGGTAAATAATTTATAGTCTAAATTGAGGAGCGATAGGGGGTGGTAAGATCATCACAAGATTTGCAGAAATATGTTTTTTGCTTCATGTATGTACCTGTTTGCTTTGTAGTTCAGTGTCTCTTTTGAGCCCTGTAACAGCCTGTAATCATTTATATACTGCAATCTGTATACACTGTCATATTCGGAGTTATATGGTCACTAGGGGTGCTTGGCAGATTATAACAAGTCATGTTTAGTAGGTCAGTGACCCCCCCCCCCCCCGCCTCCACCACACACACACACCCACACACCCATAAACTTATTCCAATGTGCATGTATTTATTTAAAAGCGGTACATCTGTCAGAATGAACTTAGGTCTACAGTCATTAGGTCGACCCCACTAGGTCGACTGGCAGGAAGGTCGACATGGGCCAAGGTCGAATTTGCATAAAGGTCGACATGAGGAAGGTCGACTGGTCATAAGGTCGACATGGGTTTTTCACTGTTTTTTGATCCGAATGTCGACACAGTCGACATGGACACAGTTGGCAATGAGAATCGGACCCTCGCATCGCTCGCTTCGCTCGCAATGCTTCGGGCACGGTGCCTCGCTGCGCTCGGCACACTATTTTATTCTCCCACCACGCCCTAGTGGATGGTAGGGCATGAAATACCGCCTGTCGACCTTCCTGCCAGTTGACCTAGTGGGGTCGACCTAATGACTGTAGACCTAAGTTCATTCTAATAGATGACCGCTTCCCATTTATTTTTAGTGCCTTTTTTCTGCTTGAAGGCAAACTGTTGCCTTGTGCGTAATTTTATTAAGTATTCTTAATATTTATTAACATATTCTATCTGCTTTTCTGAGGCGTAGTGCTTAACAGTTCGAGTGCCAACATCTCTGTGAGCTAAAAATGCCAGTGTCATTCACATTTGTTGTATAAATGACAAAACATTTACATTATAGATCATTATGGTGAATTAAAAAAAAATTGCTTAACTGTTTTCACTCCTAATTTTATTTGAAACTAACGAATATGTTTGGATGCCACGTTGATGCTTGCAGTGTTTACTCTAGAATTTGTTTAGGGCAGGGTGCTAACCATCGGGTAGGGCACTTTTTTTTTCAATCGGGAGGGCACATTTTATATTAGAAATGTACATTAGGAAGAAAAAAATATATATATATAAAAAAATTGAACACCCCCTATGATCACGCCCATTAAAAAACAGTGTCATACTTTGTCGTAATGACAATTACACATTTTGGCTGTACACTGTAATGCCTCTTACACATTATACCACACACCATAATGCCCATTTCAAATGATGGCATACACCATAATATCCCTTAACACATGATGCGTAGACACCAAAAGTTCTCAGCGGCATGTCAGCACGGTGTGGGGCAGGGTGCATTCTGAGGTTTTTAAAAATGGGCAGGGTGCGTCACCCTGCAAAAGAAGCTTAGTGGGAACACTAGCTGTAGAATGGCATTGCAGCTATGCGACGGGGGGAAATCACTCAACATCTTAGAGATACACCCCCCCACCCACCATGTGTGTTGTGCCACGTAAGTCTAGACTTAAGCTGTGCTGCAATGGCCATGTCCCTCCCCTCCCAATGGAGGTGGGCCCACCTGTGTTTGTTATTATTTGTTTTTGCGACACTACCAGAAAATGCTGTGGTGCCGCCCAATGGCTTTCAATCAGCCAGCGTATGGCCTGGAATCACAGGCTGACGCTGGCTGTGGCTACATGGAGTGCTTGGGCATGGTCACTGTAGACTGTGTGCATGCAGGGGCCTCTGATAATCGGTGGGGACCTGAATTACCCCATAATGTGGGCATTAGCGGGAGGGGGAAATACTCCTTTTTTTTTAACTGGATCATGCCATCACTTAGTTAAGACAGCTCTCAATGAAGATCACACACATTATTTCCTAACTACATATTCCTTCTATTTATGCAGGCATCATAATGGGATATAACATCCCAACGCACGTTTGGTGGTGCTTGAATACATTCGAATAATCCAGACACAGATAAAAGCTGGACAAAGTGGAGAAGAGTAACGCTGGTCCTCAGGCACGATGGACGAAGAAGGGACAGAGTGGCTTGTTGCTGGTTTACATCGGCTTGTTTCCTGGGGAGCATCGGCTGCCATGATCTTTGGGGGAATAGTGCCATATATACCCCAGTACAGAGACATTAGAAGAACAGAGAATGCAGAAGGATTTTCAGTTTATGTTTGTCTAATGCTGTTAGTAGCAAATATATTGCGGATACTGTTTTGGTAAGTTGCTTATATTTATGTCATCTGATGCCAAGTGTCATGTTTTCTAGCCACCATGTGGTGGGGATTTATATATAATTGTGAGTAATTCTTCTAATAGTTTAATTCACTGTCTATGGAGGTGGGGGGACACCTAGTTCTGCAAAGCCTTATGATACTCTAGTTTGCTTACTCATCCTCATAGGTGGTATGTCCATTTTGGCATGAATAGAGATGGGTGTGTCGTTTTTTGGGGGGTTGTTGAGTAAGTGCCCCTTGTATACGGGTGCCGGACGCGGTCCCGACAGTCAGGATCCCGACAGTCCTTTACCCGACGTCGGGATCCCGACTGTTAATCCCGCTTTTTTTCCCTCATGGGGGTCCATGACCCCCATAGAGGGAGAATAGAATAGGTGGCTCGCAACGTGGCGAGCGCAGCGAGCCCGAATGGGGCTTAGTTGCGCTCACCATGCTGTCTGGGTCTGGGCAGTCGGGATCCCGACGTCGGGCTAATGACTGTCGGGACCCTGACTGTCGGAACCCCATACCACACCCCCTGTATACATCATGACTCCTGATACAATGCAAATGTCACTTTTGGAGTTAAATTGCCATCTTATGAGGAGACAAGATTGACAAGTAAAAATAAAATAACTGCTGTTTGTAAGATGAATACATCATCATCATACATCAACTAAAATGTGCTAATGTCACAGGAGATTATTGTGTAATAAGATGCCTCCTGCTTTTTTTCTGTGTAAGCCATTCGCTTCGGCACACCTAGGAAACGGGGACGAGATGACCACCTTTTCTAAAAGTTCTGGCCTTTGCTGCCCATTCCAAGCCCCTAAATGGCAGCAGCATGTTAGTCATGCTGCAGTATAGAGGGCCCTGTGACCATCTTTTGCAGACACACGCGCAGTTCTCATGGAGATGAACACAAACCATCGGGTCTGAATGAGATCAACTTCACTTGAACCACATGGATGGAGATCACAAAAAGGTTTTATGGCCATTCATTATAAATTGCTATTTAGCACAAATACGAGGTATCATACCTGGATTGCCATCATATAGAAAGTGCTAAAAAGAAAAAAATGTAAATAAATGCTGGAGTTCCCTGAGATTAACATTGCTGCATGGAGCCTAACGCTGCTCCTCACCTCTGTGGTGTAAACCCCTCTTGCACCCCAGTGGACCCGTATCTAGCCTTACCCTACCTACATGGTGCTTGGTTCTGGCCTCCTCTCTACCCCGACTTCACCTTTGAAAAGCAGTCCGCTGCGTGAGGGCGCTATCCCATATTCTGTAATATTTGGTTCTGTATCTTCACTGGTGCATTACTGGCAGGATGTGTGGGCATGCTGCGCCTACTGGGACATTTTGCTTGCACCAAGTAATACTTCAGCGACAGAGCTGGCTAGAACTGAAGATGGGGCAGCACCCTACAGCAGCATGCTGCCCACTCACTTGCCTCCTCCCCCCCCAGTTGAGACGCATCTGACTCCTGTGTAAATAGTGACCGCCCCCTCCACCCTATAATCAGAATCTGATGTCTGTCATTTAGACAGGCTTTTAACCAGAAAAGTATAATTTTGTATGCTTTATGCATGATGCTCCGAACTATGGAAAACCACTAAATCAGAAAATCCCAAGTCCCTACCTTACTGCAGAATAGATTGTAAGCGCGTCGGAGTATGCTGGTGCTATATAAGTACCTTAAGAATGATCATGATGATAATAAATTCTTTATTTGAACAAATTTTAAATGTTACTATATTTAAATGTTTCAACTATTAAAATGGGATTATATAATCTGAGTATGGCTTGCTATCTTAGTTTAGCACAGTAATATTTTCCTTTCCTTTCAGGTTTGGGCGTCACTTTGAATCCCCACTCTTGTGGCAGAGTATCATTATGATTGTCACCATGCTCCTGATGCTGAAGCTGTGCACAGAAGTGCGGGTTGCAAATGACGTGAACACAAGACGCCGCTTGTTTACAGGTTAGTGATGGCAATATAACATCTATATTCTATATTCAGAGCCTTTGCCTCTCATCCATCTGCTATAGTACGGCTGCAAAACATCCTATGATGAACAGCAGCTGAATGTCCTGTTCATGGGCCTAAAGAACGGAAGTTAATTTGATCTTAAGACGTGATCTTATTTTTTAAAATTTATTAAAATAGTCACAGAGGCTTGTGAGGGTGAATGGGGTGTTTACTATGGTGTCATTTCATATCCGTTCAACGAGGCATGACACCCACGACTCACCGATTTTCATGATACTTTGTACACTTGATATTATCGCATGCTCGCATGTATGTGGTAAATAAATCCTCTCTCGGTCCTTAATCTACTCTGAAATTTTGCCAATTTGTCATTCAAAAAAACACACAGTATTCGGCATGATCACACACTGTGCTTATGTTAAAAAATTGTTTATATACCTGTGTATTTTTAAAAAAGAAGTTTGGATAACTGATTGTACATAACAGTGGGGAAATAGCTGTTTTGGAGCTGGAAGGGAGATGCCAGGGCCAGCTTACAGGGCGCATAACACCGCTATTCTTCTATTTAACCTACTGCCTATAGCTGATGTGAGACGCCCATGGTACTCCTGTAGAACCATTTAATAATACTCCATTTGAAGCTTTAAAAAGTGTGGAGAATTAATCACAAAAATCAACAGGGAAACAGACTTTTTTGAAGCTGTACCCGGCAGGAGGTGCCATGGCCTGCTTATTGACACCGCTGCCAATTTTTTTTTATTCAGTATTTTTTTTTATTGATTTTTGTGCAAAAACATACAACAAGCACAATAACCAAAAATTAGTAGCAGCTGTGGGTACATAAAGGGCTGCATACTATATGACCGTAAATCCTAATAAAAACAGAATATTTATGCAGTTATTAGGGTACATATATCTATTGCAGGGCACATAGTTTACCGCTGTAACACAAGTGTAGTATCTGATATACCCCGAGGCGCCATTCAGGTACATCTCACAGGAGGCAATACGGAGTGTATACATTATATATAACAGTCTTGGAAGAGAATAAACAGTATCCACGCACATATAGATTAAAACTGAAAAAATATACATCAAAATGTATTGTCTCATCAAAACAAATCAAATATGTATACCCAGCTACTAAACATAAAAACAAAAACACACTGGAAAGGCACAGGAGGGATCCAGTGCCACCAACTTTAGAGTTACCGGAGTTGTAGAAATTGGAGTATAATGGGTAAGAACACCGTCGTCCATACCCTCAGCACTGTTCTTATGGGTATATGATAGGGAAAACTAGTCTGAATGTAGAATATCAGGAGCAAAAGGGGGTACTTGCTTATAACAGGTAGGCACAACATCCGCAACTCCTCCATCACATAGCTCAGGACCATGAGAGTGGGAGAGAGAATCCAAGTAATTTCTATCAAATTTATGCAGAGGTCTCTGAGTAGAGGCATGCTGGGCCTGAAGGATTTGTAGCAGGAAAGTAGCCCTGATTCAAGGCGGGAGCAGGGGGAAGCAAACCAACCGATGCAGATGTGATCCGCGATAAAATGGTGGTAAACAAAAAAGGGACACAGAACCTGCGCTCTAAACAAAGGGTGCAACCTTATCGTAAAAGATAGTCCCCAAACTACCAAACAATAGTAGACAAAAACAGAAGCTTCCGATTGGGCGCTTCCACTTGAGATATGAAGGAATTCGATTTTGGTAAGTCCTGTAGTAATGCGATACCTCAAAGAAATAACTAAAAAATCGCAACTTTCATAGTGTAGATTTTAAATATATTTGATTCATCTCTCTGGTTAATAAGTATTCTCCGTACCGCAAATGAGCCTTCCCTTAGGCCACAAGATGTCTCGTATAATATCGTCTGATACTCCACAGTTAAAAGATTCCTTTTTTCATTCCTTTGTATACCTCGGTTTAAGATCAAATACTCCACATAGCGTAAAACTGTAAACATTTATTCAAAACAATATGGCATAGTACCGTGTCTGGCCTTATGATCAAGGTTATTTTATGTCGTTTTTTTTGGGACCGTCAAAGGAGTAGTTCTCAATGGGATCCCGGGTCTCCACTGAGAACTACTCCTTTGACTGTCCAAAAAACGACATAAATAGCCTTGACTTAAACATCATAATATTCAAATACTGTATGCGTTCTTGCCAGTGTATCGGATCTAAAGCTGATATTGATACAAATTACTCCTAGATCTGATAGTGTGTTTAGAAACTGTCTAAACCATATTTAGCAACATGCTAAAAGATTGGAACTGTATCAATACTCCAATATAGTCTGACAGAGGAGTTAACTGGCTTTGGACACATTAAATGTCATCATAATTAAACCTAATCTGAAATAATTTGTGTGACCACTTATATAGGGTTTGATCTTCCTGATGAATACACCGTTTTTTTTTTTTTTTAATCAAGTGTTTTGAAAATTGCATGTAATACATTTACATAACTAACATAAAAAATAAAAAGATAAAACAAAGAAAAGATAATAAACAAAACATAAACAGTTGTTTGTGTGTTACATTATTCCACATTGTAATATGAGTAGGATACATTTGTCGTGCTCCCTCTTATACATAACGATATTAGGCAGTTGTTATCACAAGTAAGGTGTGCAATGGTTTTATAAGATACAAGGTCCTAGTTAGTCTTGGCCGAGTCTTAGACTCTAACAGGTACTTAAGGGCTACAGCAAGCCTAGAGTGGGGTTTTAATAAATCATAGGCACGGGTCCTGTAGGTATAAGGCAGATGATTGCCATAGGTTCCATACTTTATTAAATTTCCCCAAGCAGTTCCTCTTGGTGTACATAAAGCGCTCGTGGGATACGGTAGTGTTAACCAGGGCTACCCACGCTGCGTGTGCTGGGGCAGAGGGTCCCATCCAGGTCCTAGCAATACATACACGGGCCAGTGTGAGAAGGGTATTAACATAGGTTCTATGACACCTAGGGAGCAGTTCTTCCAATTCAAGTCCGAAGACACATACACGGGGGCCAGTCAGCGGGACCTGTATTCCCGTGTCCCGCACGCTAGCCAACACGGCCATCCAAAAGGATTGTACCCGTGGACATTGCCACAGTAGGTGCCAAAAGTCCGCATCCGGGCTCCTACATTTGGGGCACACATCAGACCCGGCACCACCCATCTTCATAAGTCTGTGAGGGGTCCAGTATACCCGGTGCAGGACATATAACTGAATCTGCTGAAAACGTGCAAATGCTGTGGCATCCCTGGGCGAACTCAGCATATGTGACCACTCTTCATCCTCAATAGGCCCCAAGTCCACCACCCATCTGGCCCGTAAACCCTCCAAACGGTCTACCCCCGAAAAGGTGAGCAGAGGAGAGTACAGAGCTGAAACCCTCCCCTCCACTGCGCACTCACCGTGTGTCTAAGCTGGAGATACTTATAGAAAAACTGTCTCGGTACTGCATATTTATCAATCATTTGTTCAAAGGAACAGAACGTCCCGTCCTGAAAGAGGTGGCCTATTTCAGAGACACCAAATGATGTCCAGTCTTTGCCTGCCTGTAATTTGTATAGCTCAGGAAATTCTCTATTTCTCCAGATAGGAGAACAGGAGTCTACTACCGGGTCTCCCCGTATGTTTCCCACCGACACCCACACCCTACGGGCCTGTTGTAGGAGAGGAGGAAGCGTCCCAATCATAGTTTTTGCAAGCAGAAATTGCAGAGGTGTGAAGGACAGGCCAGCCCTGATCAGAAGAGCCATAGACAAGTTCTCGTGGTTTGCCAATGTGACCCAACCTACGAGTTGGGCCAACTGTGCCGCCAGGTCGTACAGTCTTAAGTCTGGGAGTGCTAAGCCTCTGTCGTATCTTGATCGGCATAGGGTTTTAGCTGCCACCCGGGAACGCCTACCTCCCCATATGAAAGAAACTATGTGTCTAGTAATGAGCTGGAAGTGGGAAATAGGTATGTAAGTGGGCGAGTTCTGTAGTATATATAGAAATTTGGGCTGAACCATCATTTTAATGAGGTTCACCCTGCCCGTTACCGACAAGGGGAGTGTCTGCCAGGTGCGGGCCTTCTGGCGTAGGTGGTCAATTTGCGGGGCTAGGTTCAAGGATATAAATTCGGCAGGAGTATGGGAAATATGGATACCCAGGTATTTAAATTGTGTACACCAGCGCAGGGGACAGCCATAGGACTGGGGTTGTTGTGTAGTAGGAAGTAGGGGAAATACCACCGACTTATCCCAGTTTATTCCTATCCCCGAGAATCGAGCATATTCCGTCATCAGGGTCAATAATGCTGGGAGGGAGGAGGTCATGTCAGATAAATACAGAATGATATTGTCTGCATATAACCGGATTTTTTTCCTCAGTATCTCCTATCCCATACCCTCTAATTAAGGGGGATGCCCTAATGTGACAGGCCAACGGCTCCACCGCAAGTGCGAAGAGCAGGGGGGACAGGGGGCAACCCTGCCTGGTTCCCCTGCCCAAGCTAAAGGATTCTGTGGTATAACCGTTAACCATCACACGGGCAGTCGGCCCAGTATATAGCAACTTGACCCATGAGAGAAAATTTGGGCCTATTCCAAACTTGCTCAGAACCTCCCACAGGTAGCTCCACTCAACTGAATCAAAAGCGCGGGCTGCGTCCAAAGAGACCACCACCGCGTCTTCCATTCCCTCCCGGGCCCACTGCAAATAGGTGAAAAGGCGGCGTAAATTTAGGGTTGTCGATCTGCCGGGCATGAAACCAGTCTGATCAGCGTGTACCACCTGAAGCACAACCGCATTCAAACGTATCGCCAGTAGCTTGGCCAATATTTTGACGTCAGTAGATAATGAGATGGGTCGGTAAGAGTCAGGGGATAACGGGTCTTTGCCAGGCTTCGGGATAAGGACAATCAGCGCCTCCGCCATAGACACAGGAAGGGAGCCTTGTTTCAGCAAATGATTATACAGGGCTAGGAGCCTAGGGGCAAAGAATGTTATATGGGTTTTGTATAATTCAATTGGGAGACCATCCACACCCGGGGACTTAGAATTGGGGAAGGTCTTAATTGCCGCCTCAACCTCCTCCAATGTGAGGGGGGCGTCCAGAAATTCCCTAGAGTCAGTGCTCAAACTGGGAGTCGTGATCTCATTAAGGTAGTCAGTTAGTTCTATCGGGCTGTAGGATACTCGGGTCTCGTATACCTTCTCAAAGTGCTTATAGAAAGAAGTCGCCACTGGGAGAATCCCCGTACATATTACACCATCCTCCCGTCGTATGCTTTGTACAATTGTAGGCGGAAGATTTTCTCTGGCCAAGTAAGCCAGAAATTTACCCGATCTGTCCCCCTGTGTGTAGAAGTCATGTGACTGGAACAGGAGACGTCGCTTGGATTTATCCAACATCATCTCTGTCCATTGTTTATGTACAACAAGCCACTCCACACGGTCCGTCGCAAGCCCAGTTGTTAAGTATTTCTGTTCAAGCTCTGCACTCTGCCTCTCCAATTCGGTCTCAACCCTGCGACTAAAGACCTTCAGCTGTGCGACCCGGGAGATTAATGATCCCCGCAAGAACGCCTTAAATGTATCCCACACCAGGGCAGTGTCCCCCTCCACAGGATTATTTTCAAAAAATTCCTCCCACATCACTAACCGTTCAGAGGCTGCTCCCATCTGCGTCAGCCAAAAAGGGTTGAAACGCCAGAATTTTGCACCCCTGGTGCCCTCCAACTCCACCTCAAGGCACACCGGGGAGTGGTCAGAGACACCTCTGGGTAAGTATTCAATAGCAGTCACATAGGGGATCAGCCGTCTAGATATCAGTGCCATATCAATACGTGAGAAAACCCCATGCGTGCCAGAAAAACATGAGAAGCAGCTAGTCGTCGGGTATCTCAGTCTCCAAACATCTACCAGGCCCACCTCCCCTATAAGTCGAGCAAAGGGTGTTGCCCCACTCCATCCCCCCCCTGGAACAGGTCTCCATCTATCCAGAGATTCATCCATCACAGCATTAAAGTCTCCGACACTTATAACTGGGTATGATGGAAAATCCTGCATGCTTTATTAATAATAGTGGGTTGATATGGAGGTGGGTTATAGATGGCCAGTATTACAAGGGGAGAGTCATACAGGGTACCCGCCAAGAATACGTAACAGCCCCTAGGGTCTATTTGCACTTTTTGACATTTAAAGCCCAAACGTTTATGTATTAATACCGAGACTCCTCTAGAGTTGGGGTGGAAAACTGAGTGGAAGGACCACCCTACCCAGGGTTTTTTAAGTGCAAGCACTCGGCTACCCACTAGGTGGGTTTCAAAAAGGCATGCGATTCCTGGGGAGCAGTCTTAAGTTGACTCAGCACCAAGGCGCGTTTTACACGATCATTAAGACCCCTAACATTCCATCCTATGACATTCACCATTGCACAATGCGGGGGTAGATAATGGATAGGAGGAGACAATACACAACAAAAGTGTCATGCCGAGCCATCCCGCCTCATCCAACATCCAGGAGCAAATATATAGGTACAATGTACACACTTCCATAAAAATAAAAAAACTAACATAAGCAAGAGAAACCCAACCCACCCGGCATACTCACCCAAACATAGGTACACTTTGTTCCCTTAACATTTAACCCCGAATCGACTCCTCTAAGGAGATGTTTCAACCAATAGCAATCGAAAAAAAAGTAAAAAAAAGAACAACCCTTAGGGGGCAACTATTATTATGACCTAAAATACATCGTAGTCCTGACCGCAACATATATTCATTTGGTCAGATAGGAGAGTATACCTCTTGACAGGGAATTATCCCTAAATATCATGGCCTTATGTTTCATACATTACCAATAGGAGTGCCTATGAGAAAAGATTAAGGTTATGCAGACAGCGGACAGTCACCAGTATACACACTAGAGGGTCAATTCAAGGAGGGAGCTCCCGCGGAGCCGGCTGTGTATCCATCCATGTCGAGGCGGCTTGGGGTGTGTCGAAAAAGTGAGTACGGGTGCCAGCCACAACTCTCAATCTCGCCGGATAAAGCATTGAATACTTCAGTTGGAGGGAGCGGAGGCGTTGTTTAACCCCAGTAAACTGGGATCGGGATTTTTGGACTTCTAAAGAAAAGTCTTGAAAGGCTGCCACCCGCTGACCCTCGAAGACAAGGGGGCCCTTCAGTCTAGCAAGTCGGAGAACAGAGTCCCGGTCCTTGTAGTGGAGAAACTTTGCAATAAATGTGCGGGGAGGTGCACCAGGTGGCAGCGGGCGTGTGGGTACTCTATGTGCTCTCTCCACTGCAAACTGAGGGGTAAAGGCTTCCTTACCGAACAGAGATATCAGCCAATTCTCAAGAAAGGATTCCGGATCTGTACCCTCCGCTTTTTCAGGAAGCCCGACGAATCTCACATTATTTCTCCATAGCCTCCCCTCCATATCCGTCAGCTTCTGCTGACATGTTGACATCTGGGATTCCAACGTGGAGAAGCGATTAAGGATAGGTGCAGTAGTGTCCTCTAGTGTAGAGATTCAGGTCTCAGTCTCCTCAACTCGGTCCCTCAGTTTCTGCATGTCCTGTCTTATGAAGGATATGTCGATTTTTCACCTCCGCCACCTTGCCCGCGAGTCTCTTCTCCGAATCCGTAATTGCCTGCAGGAGCTGTGCCAGTGTTACCTCTGATGGTTCCGCCATATCGGACTCTGAGGAGTGGAGCTCAGCAGGGGCTGGCGCGGGGTTTGGTGCAGGGTCTAGCCTGGCAAATTTTGCCAGCTTCGCCGCAGCAGCTGGCGTGTTCCTTCGGGACATAGAGTATAATGCAGTTCGACCAAGAAGGGGGAAAGGTCACGGCAGTCCTTCTGTAGCAAATCAAAGGCAGACAGCAGTATAGGCACAATATTAGGTGTTCAAGGTACAGGACAGGGTTCACAGGATGTCTCACTATCAGAGATATTTCAAGGGGGGGGAGACAACAGGTACGAGTTTAGGGTAGGTCAGCAGAGATACAGTAAGTGCAATATTTGCACTGGTCACCGCCTTGCACATCCAAGAGGGGGGGGCACCAGCAGGATCTAGGCCTGGATCAACAGCCTCCTATATGCCCACGGGGAGGGAGGTCACACAGGCAGTCTCTTAGTATAGGATGATGAGGAGGGAAATCTCTATGAAGGATCTCTCCTTCCACTGCAGGCACTCAAGCTTGTATTGGTACAGCTCTGAGTGCAGCTCTGAATCAGCTTCAGCCTCTATTAGTGCAGTGTAGGGCTCCCAGCGATCTAGCACCCCCAGGCACAGGAACCTGCAAGATGGCCGCCGCTCCGGCCAGGGCTCCTCTCTATAAAATGGCGGCGTGTCACTCACCGCGTCGGCCAGGGTCTGTCGACTCAAGTGGGGCTCAGCGGTGTTCCGCAATCGGCGGTACCGTCACCCCCATCTCCGCACTTTCCCTCCGCAGTAGTTTGGAGGAGATTCTGACAGGGGAGAGGTTCCCCCGCTGTCGCGTCCTTCAGCCGGAGGGAGGGGGCCCAATTAAGCGCCGCTGGTGCAAAGTAATATGTCCCACGGCTGTGGGAGTACTGCGTCCCGATTAGCGGGGATATGGGAGCGCAGTCACCTCACCAGCAGCCGCAGCGGTCACGGCACGGTGTCCCACAGTCCTCACCTCGGCGTCTTCCTCCGTCTCCCCCTCCAAGATGGCGCCCGGCAGCGCGTCTCAGGAGCAACACACGCAGCGGGGACCAGCAGCAGGCAGGTAATCCAGGCAGCGCAGACACCCCTTCACCGACCCAGCACCGTCAGGGGTATATGGTCAGTCAGCCTCTGCCTCGTTGGAGGTTCTCACTTCTGTTTAAGGATGTTTCCCAGGATTATGCGGTCAGGAGCTCCGTTGGAACGTGTCCTACTCCATGCACCACTAGGCCACGCCCCCTAAATAATCCTGATGAATACACCGTTACACAGAATCCTAAAACAAACAACCAGTGAAACTGTCATGAAGTTTTATTAAATATTTTTTTTATTTAAACACAAATTAAGACACAAATATTTCACAACTATAACTGTTTTAAAAACGTGTTACATTTTATTACAATTTATCGATACCAAACTTTGTGCACCAAGAAGGAGACAATCTTTCCTTTTTGTTTTTGACAAAATGTTTTTGGGTGCAAGTTTAAACCCTCACCCTATTACATTGTCCAAGTTGTATATTTTCCATAGGACATCTTGATGCAAGTTTCGGTTGTGGGAATGCAAAAAACATGCATCTTTGCATGTTCTCTAGTAGGGGAAGGCGGGGCTGGTTGTTACAAAGGCAATTTGTTACAATGAATATAAAGCCACACCCATGCAGTAGCTCTTGCAAACTGGAACAAGTTTGAAAATGTAACCGTCAGTGCTCAGCGAAACAGCGCTTATAGATGTATTTATGTAGTAGATACCTACACAAGTAATTTTTTCTTGTTTCAAAGTAATATGTTTAATCTATATTTTGAAGTCCTATCTTTGCTGGACTGTTAAAGGTAAGGGTTTATCATTCACATTGTTCCAGTGACAGACCATTAATGTAATTTTGTGGATTGAAGCATGGATATTGAACGATCCCCCAACACAATGTAACTCCAAGTCAATCACACTTCTGTGAAATCAAACTGTCCACTTAGGAAGCAACACTGACCATCAATTTTGCATGCTGTTGTGCATATGGAATAGACAACAGGTGGGAAATATAGGCAATTGGCAAGACACCCCCAATAATGGTGTGTTCTGCAGGTTGTGACCACTTCTCAGCTCCTATGCTTTCTGGCTGATGTTTTGGTCACTTTTAAAAGCTGGTGGTGCTTTCACTCTAGTGGTAGCATGAGATGGAGTCTACAACCCACACAAGTGGCTCAGGTAGTGAAGCTCATCCAGGATGGCACATCAATGCGAGCTGTGGGAAGAAGGTTTGCTTTGTCAGCGTATTGTCCAGAGCATGGAGGCGTTACCTGGAGACAGGCCAGTTCATCAGGAGACGTGGAGGAGGCCTTAGGAGTACAACAACCTAGCAGCAGGACCGCTACCTCTGCCCTTGTGCAAGGAGGAGCACTTCAATTTACACAAAAGAAGATTTTATTAAAAACATACATAGATGAATAAGAATAAAAAGATTGCTTCCAACAGGACTTTACAAGTGGCACCATATAATTCACAATAAAACATGGAGGTCTTGATCTCACCAAAATTTGGGGTTGCGGTGGGCTATGCTTCTAAGTGAAGGTCTGCGGCACCACCGCAGTTGGCTTTCCGGGATCAAGGTCCTTAGTAATAAAGTGCTGGTTAGTCCTGGATAATCAGCTTGAAAAAGGAGACTCCGTTTCTCTGAAAGGCATTGCAGCTACTAAAGACACATTTCCTTTCATCAGTTCAATAGGACACTTTGCACTTTCAAGAAGGCACAGGACACTTTAAAGGATGCACCAGCACTTTATCACTTAGGACCTTGATCCCGGCAAGCCAACTGCGGTGGTGCCGCAGACATTCACTTAAAAGCATAGCCCACCGCAACCCCACATTTTGGTGAGATCAAGACCTCCATGTTTTATTGTGAATTATATGGTGCCACTTGTAAAGTCCTGTTGGAAGTAATCTTTTTATTCTTATTCATCTATGTATGTTTTCAATAAAATCTTCTTTTGTGTAAATTGAAGATTGTCCAAACTTGTGCTTGAACATCTAGTGAAAAGGGTCGCGCTGAACTCAAACAATATTTTTGTATTCCAATATTTGCCATATGAAGGTGGTGTACCTTCTATTTTTGTTTGAGTTAGCTGCACCCATTTCATTTATTGCGCTCACCAGATTAATTAGACCTGTTCTTCACAAGGAGGAGCACTGCCAGAGCCCTGCAAAATGACCTCCAGCAGGCCACAAATGTGCATGTGTCTACTCAAACGGTCCGAAACAGACTCCATGAGGGTGGTATGAGGGCCTGACGTCCACAGGTGGGGGTTGTACTTACAGCCCAACACCGTGCAGGTCGTTTGGCATTTGCCAGAGAACACCAAGGTTGGCAAATTCACCACTGGTAAAGTGGGCGTGAAATTAAAAGAGGGGAATAACTGGGCGTGATAAATAAGACAACTTCAGCAGATTAGACGTCTAAAGAAAAAACATTTGAATAGCAAACCCAACAATTACTTCAAAAGACGTCAGATGCGTGAATTTGAAAGGCGTGATAAATATGACGCCCAAAAGTAAACCTTTGAATATGCCCCCAATGGGTTAGCTTGCATCTCACCCTCCTTGAATGATGGAACTTTGTTTAGGAGGTCGGGGAGCTCATCCAGTTTGTAGCTCAACCCTGTGGGAAGCAGATGCAGATGGAGCCTTATATGTTGTATAGGCTGCTGGCAAATTCGTCCTCTGGAATGAGGGGCAGCTGCTCGACCGCTGGTTGGGGATTTGTGGCTGCTGCCTTGGAAACGCGGCTCATTTGGTCGGGAGCGCGGCAGACCAGCTGGTGGACTCGAACGTGGAGACACAGCAACCCACATCTGCAGTTGCTGTGTCTCCACGTTCCAGTCCCCCAGCTGGTTGGCTGTGCGCAACAACTACATTTGTAAATGTCTTAAATTTCTTTTTTTTACTTTCAAGCTAATTATATATGTATTTTTTTCTCAAATGTATTCATTTATGTCTAAATCATGCTGTTGATTGATTAACCATGTATTAAATTTTCTTTTTATTCTGTATATAAAAGTTTATACAATCAAGGTGCGTCCAGTGCTCACTCTGTTCAGTGATATTTCTTTTTATTTTACTTAATCCAGCTAGCAGCGCATGGTGTACAAAAAAAACCCCTTTTCTATATTAATAGTTTCCTTTTATTGGTGAGTCTCTTTTTTTTTTTTTTTCGCACTCTGCCTAGAAGGCCAGTTGACCTGTGAAGTGTCTATTTCTAGCTACTCATGGCGACGGGGGGGCGGTGGACGTTGGCAAGGAGCATCTTTGTCCCGGGGCGTGCAAGCCCCCCACCAAGATGACAGGGGCTACATCTGTATGTAGATATTTCTTTAAAAACCAGACGCTAGTTTGCAGCTAGTATGGTCATTTAACACATTGACAATATATAGAGAGTATTTAATGTTCTTTTCATTGAAAAAAAAACAGTGCTTTTCTTTTTCAAATAAGGACATGTCTAAGTGAACGAAAACTTTTGTTCAAGAAATTCTGTTCATGTCCACAATATTAAAATAATCAATGTATGTGAATGGTGCACAAGGCTTCTTTATACAGAAGTTATTGCACCTTTGTACTGTTCTAGTTGCTTTGTGAAAGTACACGTGCTGCGTACTTTGTGTCAAACTGCCCTGACCTAACAAATACTGTATACACTATATGATGGAATGGATAACACAGGAGCTCTCTTGTGTTTGCACTGGTTTTACACTACCTTTTTTCCCTTTTTGGTATACATTTCGAAGTTGTCTGTTTTTCGATCTATCGAAGATATTAAGTAATTTATGGTTTAAATCTTGACCATCATAGTCTTTTATCTCTTTAACCAGGCATAATATATAAACTTTCTAAAATGTTGGCCTTTTTCGTTCACTGTCTACACATGATAAATGTCAGATTGATGAATTTTGACTTATTGTACCTAACCCTTAATATTCAAAGTACATTTTTAAATAAGGAAATAAATACTATTTGTATAGCATGCTGTACATGTACATAAGAACATATATTTGTTGCACACAATAAACCATAATAAGCTATGCATAATGTGCAACTTAGCTCTTGTCCCTGTTTTTTTTTTCTATCTATCTCTATCAGGGAGAGGGCACTCCAATGAAGGCAGGACTAGGCCGGGGTGCTGCAATGGGGAGAGTAGGTAGCGACGGGAGGACAAGTGGCACACACTTGGTCTTTCAATATAGAGGTAACAGACGCAGTGTCTAGTTATCAACATTTCAGGGTTTATTCAGTTTTCAAGATAAGAACAATGAATGTACACAACATACTCACATAACTACATCAGGGCCAGCGCTGGTGTCCATCAGACTCCTCCTGCTGCCCGGTCGTTACCGCTCAGCACTTCCTGTTGGGTCATCCTCTCTGGTGTGGTGACATGATGTGAAGGGTGTGGTATAACACACCGACAGTCGGGATTCCGACAGTCAGTCATTACTCCGACTTCGGAATCCCGACTGCACAGCAGGGGGAGCGCAATGAAACCCCTTGCGGGCTCGCCATGCTGCAGGCACGGTGGCGAGCTGCGCTCGCCACCTATTTTATTCTCCCTCTATAGGGGTCGTGGACCCCCACGAGGGAGCAGTCGGGATTCAGACATCCCGATGTGAACACTTCCGGGATTCCCCCCAGCATTGTGCATCGCTAGGTAACTCCAGCAGCGGGGATCACTAAAGCCAGCCAGAGATACAAAACATAAAACCTGTAGTCAGAAAAGGCACCATAAGTGAATAAAGCCAAAGCAGACCAAAAGGTGCCCCAACACGTACTGATTATCTGGTACTTTTTGTGCTAAAATAGCATCGTTGTGCATGCAATGCTATTTTAGCACAAAAAGTACCGGGTAATCGGTACGTGTATGGGCACCTTTATAGATACAGAGATATAGCACATAACAGCACTGGAGAAAAACAAAAGGCAGAGACAGGCAGGTAAATGAAAAATATTAGACTATACACAATGTGTGACTGTGAATCATAGAAACATATTGAATGACAACTGTTCATTTAACCCCCTGGGGTTCACGGTGTCTAATTTGAAGATCCATTGCGCCTCTAGAAGTAATAATTTCAAGCCTCTGTCACCGCCACAAAGATCAGGATCGACATGGTCAATGATGAAATATTTTAGATTAGCAAGGTTATGTCTAGCAGATGCAAACTGTTTTGCAACTGGTTGGTCGTTGGCTTTGTTGTTAAGAGCAGCCCTTATAGCTGTGCGGTGATTGGCAATGCGCTCTTTAAAAGTCCTGATGGTTTTCCCTACATAGCCAAGTACCACACGGGCAGGTGATAAGGTACACAACATGTGTACTGGAGCATGTAAGGGCTTATTTGATGGGAAACTTTTTTGCCGGAGTGGGGATGAGAAAAAGTCGGTGGTTGTCATAGCA
Source organism: Crinia signifera (assembly GCF_055691185.1). Lineage (NCBI taxonomy): Eukaryota > Metazoa > Chordata > Amphibia > Anura > Myobatrachidae > Crinia > Crinia signifera. The sequence goes on along the minus strand of NC_139221.1, from coordinate 106,096,091 downwards.
CTGCAGGTTGTGCAACCTACACAGCGATCGCATCCTCCTGCCTTGACCTAAGTATCGGGGGGGGGGGGGGATGCGGGTGGATATATCCGTGTAGGAAAACAGAGTCCCTGATGTTCCTGCCACGGGTAAAGCAGGACATGAGATGGGTGTTCTTCAGAGTCCGGAGATCTTTATCTCTTTGAATCGCCGGCCACAAAGACTTAGATATAGAGCTAATGTGGGGTTCCGCAGAGTTATATGACAGGACCCAGCCCATAACATCTTTGTTATGATCACGAGTATGTTTATTCAATGTTGCAGTGTGTGGAATCTGGTCAACTTTATCTCTCACCGCATCAAGGATTTGCTGAGAATATTCTCTTGCTTTGAATTTTAATTGCATCTTATCCAGATCTTGTTTCAGGACCACTTCTGAGTTGGTGATCCTCTTCACCCGTAATAATTGGGAGAAGGTTAAACCCCTGATGAGTGGCGGTGGGTGGTGACTTTGGGCAAGAAGGAGAGTATTGCGGTCGTTTTCTTTTTTAGAGTATATGGATGTGTTCAAGGTACCATTCTGTACAGATAAACAAACGTCAAGATAGTTTCATGTTTGTCTATCAGTATAGAATGGCACCTATTGCTTTTATTCAAAAAGGCATCAATCGCTTTATAAAAATTAATATAAAACGTACAAATCGTACCCTGCTTTTCAGCAGCGTGGGCTAGAATGCCACGTGGTTTAGTATTACCGCACTTTTCCCTCTCCGCTCCCCTGGCTAGTGGTCGGCAAACTCCCTTGAGTACATGTCTGCTAGGTGGTAAAACTTCTGCGCCTTCAATATTGACAAGTAAGATGTTTTGTGACAATCCTTACAAAAACTTTCTATGTGCGTACCGAAAGTTAAATGCAGTTTCGCGTGTAGTGATGTCTTTCACTCCCAGATATTCATCCTTATCTTTCACTTCCGCCAGGAGGCGTGGGGATGCTCATTCGAATATGAAATATCCAAAAAGGATGATATCAGAGTTTCAAAAAGACAATATCTGTGCAAAAAGTGACTTTTTCTTTGTATATATAAAGTGCTGGTGCTTAAAGTGCTTGTAAAGGTGAAAAAACGCCACCTTGTGGCTAATGTTATCAGCACACGTGTCACCACCCTGTGATTAAAGATGGTTATTATTAAAAATAAATGATGGACTCACACTGGGGTTATCTCTGTCCAGGTGCAGTTCCCATCAGTTATATTGCCGGAGCCCTTAAAACCAAAACTCCCAGCAAAGGGAAAAGGCTAATAGCGTGATATTGTTTTTATACACATTTATTTAAAACAATACGCATAACAAATATAAAAAAACAGTAATGGATGGACCCGTACATTTGACATAAAAATAAAAGCTTATCTGATTTCAGTCATCAGGAAATGGAGAGGTGTATGTACCCAACCGGTTTCGTCCCTTTCTTGTGTAATAGGACTTCCTCAGGGGTTCAGAGATCTCTTTGGTTTTAAGGGCTCCGGCAATATACCTGATGGGAACTGCACCTGGACAGAGATAACCCCAGTGTGAGTCCATCATTTATTTTTAATAATAACCATCTTTAATCACAGGGTGGTGACACGTGTGCTGATAACATTAGCCCCAAGGTGGCGTTTTTTCACCTTTACAAGCACTTTTTTAAGCACCAGCACTTTATATATACAAAGAAAAAGTCACTTTTTGCACAGATATTGTCTTTTTGAAACTCTGATATCATCCTTTTTGGATATTTCATATTCGAATGAGCATCCCCACGCCTCCTGGCGGAAGTGAAAGATAAGGATGAATATCTGGGAGTGAAAGACATCACTACACGCGAAACTGCATTTAACTTTCGGTACGCACATAGAAAGTTTTTGTAAGGATTGTCACAAAACATCTTACTTGTCAATATTGAAGGCGCAGAAGTTTTACCATCTAGCAGACATTTTTCTTGGGACCTATGGAAATTAGGCCAATTTGAAAACTTTTGCTGCCACAGTATATATTCTGGAGTGTTGACAACATTACTTTTATTATAATTTTATATTACTGTAAATTATATCACTGAAAATTGTGTCACTAATACTAGAAATCACTAAGTGAGGGTTAGCGCTTTTTGTGCATCACACCATATTCCCTTGAGTACATATTTGACTTTAGGTAAAGCAGTCACGCAGCGCTAGGTCTGATGAGTATGGAGGGAGTTCTAGCACTTTAATGTATCTTGACCAAATCTGCTGTGTGGGCTGTTGTGTTGTCCTGATGGAGAGTTTCCACATCTATCGCCTCTTCTGATTCTTTTCCACAGAATTTGTAGAACATTTTTGTAGTAATGTTGATTCACTGTTGCTCATTCTGATCCCCAATCTACCAAAAGAACACCATTGATAGCAAACAAATAACATGGCTTTAAATGTTGATTTGCTTTGACATTCATACCTTCATTCTTGATCAGGATAATCTTGTTTTCCAGTACACTGGCTGTTTTTTTTTTTTTGTCAGAACATTACTGGAAGATCCATGTTTCACCACAAGTAATAACTTCATCTTAAAAATGCCAATTCACTTGACTCTGTTCCAGAACGTCTGATCTATATTTCTGCTCGACCGCGAGAATCCTTAGAACCATCTTCTCACAAACTTTTGTTGCACAAGTCTTGCATCAAGACAAAACCTAGCAGCTACTTTATTGGTGTTCCATTTCCACTCTCATTCGGATGCTGAGTCTATGGTCAATTAAGATTTCTTTGTTTTTGAAATGCAAGGTCTTCTTGGACATTCATCATGTTCCGCCTCGTCACGGCCATCATTAAATCTTTTGTGCAACTAAAACATATGTGAATATGACACCCAATCTGCCCTGTAAGCCTGGATTTGCAATCAGAATGGGATGGTGAACGTTTTTAGTCCCATTTGCATAAAAGTTCACACATTGCAGCCTCGTTATTTAATAGCCACACCTTGTATAATTTAATCTAGTGGATCATTAAAGTGTCTTTTTTTTAATTCAGTCTTTAACACTAACATTTAATGGTAAATATTTCTAATTGTACTCCTACTCTTCACTAGGGGAGGGATATTCTAACATCCGCTGCCCATTTTATCTCCCGTTAGCCGGGTACCGCATTATTAATAATTAAATATACTCTAACATGTGCGATTATTAACACAAGGGACAGCTCTTGCGATAAGAGCTGTCCCTTACGATGCAGCTCCGGCGCTTGGCTTCCGGGTCTGAGACCCGGGAGTCCCTCTGCGCATGCGCCGGGGCCGGCTGCGGGCCATGCTGAGAGGGATCTGTGACGGATCCCTCACACAACGCTGTGGTAAGAATAAGAAGCCCATAGGCTTCTGCAGGGAATCGCCAGATTTTGCTGACAATTCCCTCCGCAGCGCTGACACTGCAAAGGGGGGATTTTTCAGCAAACAGCTAGGTCGTACACTATCTTGTGCTCAAACATGTTTGCTATAGTCTAAAATGTTTTTAAAAGTTCCAAATTATGATGCTACATGAAAATCGCGCAAATACTGTAGTGAATGTGCCTCAGATTCTGCAGTCCCGTAAGCTGTGGCACACATACGCAATCTATACAGCTGTAACACACAATAAATAACATGTTCATTTATTGTGTGAAGGAATGGTTTTCTGCAAAACCATGATGTACATTAAGCTATAATGTGCATTAGCTAAATTAACTTTAATCTTGCACTAACTTATTTTTCCTAAATTGGCCCTGCTGGTCAGCTTGGCATCTACCTCTCTGTGAGACTGCAGTAAGTGCAGTTATAAATGTGTGTCTGGATAGGCTGCTGTATAATGGCCAGAATAGGCATTCTGTCTGCATAAATCAGGGGTTTCTCTGGTATTTTGTGACTGGAGTTGTGCGTAGTCAGGAAAAGTTTGTTATACGACAATTAAGTAGGTGTTTTTAAACATTGTATCAATGTTGTTTTTCTTCTTTTCATTTTTTTGATGTTTCCAGCCTCAGATAGTAAGGATGAAGAACTCAAAACTCATCCCAAGAGATGCTTTCTGGGTATGTACCGCCAACACCCACCTTGCATGAGGCTTCCTCCCTTCCATCATGTTAATTTTGTTTACCTGTTTTTTGTGATTTTTTTTTTATTTATTTTTTTATCCCATTTCCACCTAACTTATCACAGAATAGAAGTGTTTGTGCTTGTTTTATTTATTGCTACTTTTTATGGAACCTTCCTCCACGGATTTGCATGCGTGATATGATTGGGTTCGTACATTTCAAAATTGAAACCGTTTTTTTAGGGCTCTTTGTTTGAAGGTGTTATTACTTCTAAATTGACGTGTGCACCTTTGTTATAGTGTATGTAGTGTTATGTAGCCTGTGTCTGATTTGATCTTACTCTATATTCCTCACTGCTAGGCACATAGGCACAGTATCTGATGGAAATAGATTTAAATTATCCAGCTTCGAAATGTTGTTAAAAAATCTGATGGGACAGTCTAAGGAAGCAAAGCTTTCCTCTGCCCTAACTTCCACTCGGCGCATGCCAATTTTATATTATAATATATATATATATATATAATGTACTGGCACAAACATTAACCCCTAGGTAGGTAGGTATGGATGGATGGATATTCTATATAGAGAGAGAGATATGAGGTGGCACTCCCCGAAATTCAAAACTCTGAACCTTAAGCAGGTTTATTTAAATGTTTCAATCACTGTTATTGGTGATTGAACCTTTGAAATAAACCTGTTACCTGCTTAAAGTCCGGAGTTTTGAATTCCGGGGAGTGCCACCTCATCTCTGCTATATCACATGGATCTATCCAGAGGAGTTCGCCCAGGTCTTATATACTAATTTATAACATAGTAAGTTTTATTTATATAGCGCACTTTCTCCAACAGGACTCAAGGTGCTTTACAGAAATTAAAAACATTTAATAACTTCCATGGGTTGTGTACTCCACCCTGACAAGGTACCAGGTGCTGCAGCCATTTTAGACGCATTGCGTAGGATTACCCTGTGTGGAATAGATTACCCATAGAAGAAATTACACAAAATGGGTGATTTAGTGTAGACTCTGGGCCATGTATTTTTCATCCCATCCACAAGTGCACCAGATGAGGCAGCCATGGTTACACTGTAGGAGGCGAGCCATACAAGGACCATTTGCAGATATTGGAAAGCAAGTACTTGTGTAGTAGTATGATATACCCTGCACGGAAACATCCACGTAAAGCACATCATCATACAGATGTTCTAAAGGATTACAGTTGTTGTTGTTGTTGTTGTTTAAAAGGTTTCTCACAAGTTGAATGTCTCATTGACATCTGATTTCTCAGTAATGTATATATAATAAGGTAGAATATCTGGGTGAAATGTAACAGAATGAGAGATTCCGAAAGTGAGAGATTTGGTAAGAAATCGCCAGTTTTTTTAAAACGGCAATCATTTACACTTCAAAATCCAACTTTTTTTTTTTTTCTTTTTTGCATCTCTCACTTTCTGAATGTCTCAACATAAGTATTTCACCCTCTGGGGGAAATTTACTAAAGGAAATTTGTAAAAAATAGGTGTACAGGTTGAGTATCCCGTATCCGAGTATCCGTTATCCGAATTATTCCGAAAACCATACATTCCAGAAAGTGAAAAAAATATATTTTTTTTGCTAAAAACTCACTGGGGACATTTGTAACAGCACTACTGGTGACATAATATATAACTGGCACTATATATGTGCAAGACAATGATTGTTTGGCATTCAAATTCAATATCTGAGATAGTACACAAATTTTGTTTCATGTTTTGAAACCTTGTTTATTGAACAAATAAAATATATTTGTGTGTATTTTATGTGATAATAAAATATATTTGTGTGTATTTTATGTGTTTATACAGCATACATGCAAGATACTTCAAAATACATAATTAAAATATTCCGAAATACGGAATAATCCGTTATCCAAAATTCTTCTGGTCCCGAGCATTTTGGATACGGGATACTCAACCTGTATTTGTATCCAGAAATACACTTATTTTTGACATTTACTATCCCGAAAATACGGCAATTCGTATTGATAGCAGATCAATACGAATACGAATTGCCGTATTTTCGGGATAGTAAATGTCAAAAATAAGTGTATTTCTGGATACAAATACACCTATTTTTTTTTTTTTACAAATTTCCTTTAGTAAATTTCCCTCTCTGTGTCCTATAAGTTTTCCATGCATGGCTAGAGTTTTAAACTTGGATCCACCAGATTTAACAAGGTGTAGTTTGACAAGGATTGCCTAGGTTTTATCTTTAAAACAGTGTGAGAGCTGCTCAATCAAATTTGTAATGCCCCTCAGGTGCTGCAAGGGAGAAGGATTTAACCCCTAGCACACCAAAGGGCATTAGTAATAAGACTTAAAAAACCAACATAACAGAAGGTAATTCAGAGATCTTAGTTCCATATATTTTGTAAATTATATGATAAGCTTCTGGACCTTGACAAGGCTTCTCTGATACCGAAGGTCCCTATACTGCATGATAACACCACCCATTCTGGGCCATATAATTGTCTACTGCATGGGTGGGGAACCTCAGGCCCGGGGGCCGTATGCGGCCCTTGGCACAAAAAGGTTCCCCACCCCTGGTCTACTGCAAGGCTACATGATAACAGCACTTCACAATATATATAAAGGTGCCCATACACTTTACAATTATTGTATGCAATTTTGACTAGATCGCATCGCATACGTTTTGCAATGCAATGCAATCTAGTACAAAAATTATGTGCAGGACATACTTTTTGAGCTGTGCGAAGAGATGTGTGGGAGCGTGCATCTGATCACACCCAGCAATTGTACCGCATATGGTCACCTGAAGTTGTGAGCCAGCCTATCAGGAGTTACCCCTAAATCCTCCTTGTGACACTACAGGAACCAGCATGCCCTCCAAATGCAGGTCCCAACAATTTAACTTTGTCAGGACCACTTACTGTAACTCTTCTACATCATATAATAAACTTAACATTCTATCCCTTTAAACTTTGACACTCATTAATTACTTGTCAAGCCAGCATTTCACCTCATTTTATTCAGCCATAGAACCTGTGGAATTCAGGAGTGTCATGATTTAAATGGGGGTATGGGTAATTTGATCAAAAGTCAACATACATTGGTTTGACCACTGTATGTCGACAGGCCTTAGGTCGACACAGACAAAAGGTCGACACGTGCATTAGGTCGACATGGGTCTTTCAAATTTTTGTCCCGAATGTTGACATGGACACTGCATCGGTGCATCTCATCCCTCGCATGGTTCACTGCGCTCGCCACGCTTCAGGCATGGTACCTCGCTACGCTCTGTACACTAATCCTATTTTCCTTCCAAGCCCTAGTGGATGGTAGGGCATGAAATACTGCCCGTCGGCACATGTCGGCTAAACATTTTTTGGGAAACACCCATGTAGACCTTTTGGCCATGTCAACCTTCTGTCCATGCCGACCTAATGTATGTCGACCTAACGGCCGTGTCCCTTAAAGGAAATGGTAAGACTAATATCTACACACACTGTCACACTCTCATGCATGCTATAGGCACTTAGGCTAAATTAGATTTGATTGGAGACGTGATCGGTGCTTCCTTGAAAGCAGCAGTGACATCGCTGTGTGGTAATGCTGGAGGAGGTGTCGAGTACAAGCAGATGCCTCCTGCTACAGTAGTGATATGAGCTGTGTCCTAGGACACCGCGTCAGATCTGTCACTCCCCATCAGGCGGCATATAGCACTCATGGCGACAGGCCACCGTTTTCACAAATGGGGGCTGACTGCCTCTGAATCAGCATCATAATGACTGTCGCTGACTGCTAATTTAGTAGTTTGCGCATGCCATAGCAGTAGCTACGGGATAGGAATAACCATCACTGTCACACTCTAATGCATAATATACACACACTGTCACACTTTCAAGCTATGTCAGGGACATCTGCTAGAATCTCACTAAAAGTTGTTAGGGTGCAACCACAAAACATACTGTAGCTAATGTTCATAAATAAATGATGCAGTCTGTAAGCCGAGCAATCCTGTGTCCCAATTCCACCATCCCTATAGTGATTTTAATTCTGCATTAAGCATATAGCCGCTATATACGGGATGTAACACAACTCTTTGGAAGAAATGGCTAATTACAGAGTTTATGCACTATGCATAAACTCTGTAATTAGCCATTTCTTCCAAAGAGTTGTGTTACATCCCATATATAGCGGCTATATGCTTAATATCCAGACTTGGCAGTATTTCAAGTAAGTGACCATATATTTTAGTCGGCCCTTTGTCACAAACCGTTTAAGTGCCAACGTTGCTATGAGAGATGGTCAAAATGGCAGTGCTGTTCACAGCTACTGTTTTTTTTAGTGCAATATTTAACATAAATTAATTGACCTTGCTGTATTTGTATTTATACTAATAGAACAGTTGCAGTGAGCAACACTGGCATTTTTGGAGGATTTTTAAAGGACATATTGAGGATCTCAGGCAGCAATGGCACTCAAAGGGTTAAATGTCTTACCGGGTTGGGTACATGATGCCTGAGATGCTGGTGGTCAGACCGACAGTGGTATCCTGATTTTTCAGAATCCAGATAACTGCTTGGCAAGTATTCCCCCCCCCCCCCCCCCCCCCCCCCCCACTGCACTCAACCTAAACCTGTCCTCGCCCATCTCATCTGATTTTACATGTCCTCCTGCAGGCAGTGGTTTATACTTAGCAGAGCCTGCTGACGGGCTCATGAGCAGCTCGGTACTCTATGGAGTCAGACTGTGGCAATGGAATGGGATTGTAAGTAAGGGAAACATCTAAAAATGAGGGCTGCAGGTGTACTTCAGGGTCCAGCCTTGAACCCTGGCAATACTAGGTATCCCAGCTAGTTTAAAATAGGGATAAACTATTCCAGACAGTGGGCAGGATGTTCTAACATACGCTGTCCATTTTTGTCCCCCTTCGCCGGGTACCGCATTGTTAATAATCGATTATTAACGCAAGGGACAGCTCTTGCGATAAGAGCTGTCCCTTGTGATGTGGTGCTGGCACTGGACTTCCGGGTCAGAGACCCAGGAGTCCCTCTGCGCATGGCAGGGGGCATGCTGGGAGGGATCCGTGACTGATCCCTCACAGTAGAGCTGTGGTAAGAAGCCCATAGGCTTCAACAGAGAATTCCCTCCGCAGCGCTGCCACTGCAGAGGGCCATTGGAGGACCTCTAATCCACAGTTAATACAGCAATTAATAAAATAAATAACTAAATAAATATATAAAATATATATATATATATATATATACACACACACACACACACACACAATGCTCTGCTTTTAATTACCCATTTATGTTCATCTGCACTATAACATAAAAAGTTTGAATCAGGTTTTAGTTTTTGCATTGGATAAATATGCGAACCTTGCGTTTAAGTTGTGCTTGGTAATTATAAACAAAGATCATTATTGTGTGCCTGGGGCTTGTTGTTAATTCCATATCCATGTCGCAGGTCATCATTAATAATATACCTCACTTAACAAGTTTCATTGCTTGGTAGAACTTTGCAACACTAAATGCTGTGTTAATCACTTGACATACTGCTGTTAGCAGATGGTATTGTGAGAAGACGATATATTAGCATACGCTCTCCCATCAGGATGTTTGCCATGTTACTGGCTCAGGGAAGCCTCGCCACAGATTTTACTGAGTGTTTAATTCTCTCCTTTCTTTGTAATTACTCCTTTCATCCAACTTTAACTTAAAAGGAATTAAGTTTCTAGGTGTGGTGTTCTGGGCATCCGTGATATCTAGGTGGAAATGTATCAACCCGTGCAGAAAAATAAAGTACACTACCAACCAATCGGCTCCTAACTGCCATATTAAAGGCAGTGCCATTTATTATTGGGGACACAGGGTGAGATGTATCAAATCTTGGAGAGAAATAACATATCAACCAATCTGCTTCTTTAGGCTTCACATTTCTGTTAGAGCGAGATGTACAAAGCCTTGAAAAGTGATAAAATAGAGAGTGATAAACCACCATTTTTTCAAACACAGCACAGCAGTCACATGGCAGCTAGGAGCTGATTGGCTGGTGGTGTATCACTCTCCATTTTATCACTTTTCAAACTTAGTACATCTGGCCCTTTGGGGGGTATTCAATTTTTTGTCGTGCTCCCGCAGCCATCTCCCGACGGGGGAGATGGGTGCGGTGCCCTATTCAATGTTGTCTTCCCCGACAGCATTGAATAGGGGTTCTTGGCAGAACGAGCCTGACTTCACAAGTCGGGCTCGTTCTGCCGAGAAAAGCCGGCTGGAGCTCGTCTATTTCCGCCCTCAACTCGCGGCCACGCCCCTTTCTCGCCGCTCGGCGGCTGGGACATTGAATCCCGACCGCCGAGCTCAAGTCGAGCAAAGCGAGAATGGGACAGGGGCACGGCTGTCTAGCTTGCTTGACAGCCGTTCCCCCTACATTGAATACCCCCCTTTGTCTGAAAGTGGCAGTATGGAAATGTAAGTGAATAAAATCCGATACTAGCTAGCATTGCAATTGAATCAGCATAGAAAGTGGCAGTATACTGCACCACATCATCCACTGGCTACATGAAACGAATTCATGCAGACAGGTTTTGCAATGGTAAGGGCTTGATGCAATTGTGTTAAGCTTTTAGTTTGCTTTATGCAGATCTCCAGCAAATACTTGATAGGGCCTATATGGCTTTGATTGTTTCTTGTACTGGTATTGACAGCTGTTTCAAAATTATGTTATCGCCTCATGATTCTTAAAATGGTCAGCATTTACTTATTTAAAAATGTCAGAAATACTGTATTGTGTTTGCAGGTAACGTTTTGCTGTTCCACAAGAGGGCAGCACTTGCACAGCTGAAGATTTTTTAGCACTGCTTAAACTCTAATCACTGCTCTGTCTTCTTTTTTGACCAAGCAATTCTAAAGCTGGAGGGCCTGTGCTTGTGAAGCTTAAATGCTGTTTTGTTTTCTTTTAGCTATGGAAAAGGGATAGGAACGTCCACATAATGTGTAGGAGTTTCATTATTTAAAGTAATATAAATGCAGCATTTACTTTAGTGTTCATTGTTTGAAAGTTTCTATTATGTCCCCACTTTCTCTTCTCTGCTCCAAACTATACATATTGAGATTTTTTAGTCATTCTGGGTAAGTTTTTTGTGATTGGGTGCTAGGAGTGGTGGCATGGAGACCCAGTTGCGGATGCCCAGCAGTCCTTTCTGCCTCCTGTAAACTAAGGCTTCTCCTGTAATAGCCACATTTGTGGGGGCAAATTGGATCTGTACCCACTCTGGTGCCGACAGATCTTAATGAGGGACAAGGCTGTTGCAGGAGGCTTGGCACTGCAACAGGAGGGTCTGGAGAGACTTACCAGACACCACCCCCTATACGCGGGTAATTGCCGCTCCAGAAGTTTAACAATGCACAGGAATGATATTTAATAACTAGGTGATTCATTGCGCCCTACGTTTGCTCTTCACACAGTCGTAAGGGCCTCCGCCTACTTAACCTGTGAATGTCTTTATTGTGTGAAATATGATGTGTATTATATGAAGGATTCCCTGCTGTGGGTTTGGGAGTGGGGGTGGTGTGGGGGAGGGGAGGGATGGGTGCGTGGTTACTGCGGGTGGGGGATGGGCGAGTGCAGTATTGCCGCGGCTGGGTGCAGGGGTACTGCGGGTTGAGGCTGTCTGGGTGTGGGGGTGCAGTGTGTGGGTGCATTAGAACCATGGCTTGGGAGTGGCAGGGGGAGGGTGTCCGTGGGTGCGGGTGGTGGAGTTGCAGGTGTGGGGGAGGGGTGGGTGCAGGGGTGCTGCAGTTGGGTGGGAGATGGTAGGGGTTGGGGTGGCACCGGTCTTGAAAGGGCGGGCAGGGGGGTTTGGTGGAGTCTGCTGTGGGTGGGGGAGGGTGTTTGGGGGTGGTGTGGGTGGGGCAGTGGCAGGTGCAGGGATACTGAGGTTGGTGCCGTTACACATGTGGTGGTGCCCTGTGTGTGTTGGTCAGGTGTGGGGGTGCACTGGTTCAGTGACAGGCAGTTACTGGAGGTGCGTAGGTGGTGGTGGTGTGGGGGATGGATGTATGTGTGGGTGGGTAATGCGTATGGGGGATGAGCGGGTACGGTGTTGGGGTGGCTGGGTGCAGGGGTACTGCGGGTTTAGCAGGTCTGGGTGTGGGGGTGCCTTGGGTGGTGTGCATTAGTACCGCGGGTTGGGGAGTGGCAGATGCAGGGAGACCACAGATGGTGGAGGGTGTCCGGTGGTGCTGTGGGAGAGGTGGTAGTGGGTGTGCTGCAGGTGGTGCTTACTTACACGGTGGAGATGTTGTCAGGAATGGGTGAGAGAGAAAAGTGGGCGATTCTGAAAGACTCTCTAAGCAGCAGTCTTTCGCAGCTTAGCGAGCCCTGAAACAATGCCCGGCCTAATGTCCAACATCCCTGCCTTCCCCCCACGCCAAATCCCGCCTGTACCATGTGAGGGTATGTACGCGAGCACATCTCCTCGCATTCGGATGAAGGGGAGAGAAATCATTCGATGGCCACCGACCATCAAATGTACTCTCTGGCCATCAGAAATTAGCTGATTTTATTTCCTTCTTCGGGCATTGGCCCACCTGCGTTCCCAGGGAAATGCCTAGCACTGTAACGGCGATTCCCATAAAACGCTGGGCGTTCCCCTGGTCCGGTCCGATTTCTGCCCCCCTCTGGATTGCAAAACTCGCCAAGCCGTTCACTCCTGGGATCTGCATATATACAAATACGTGCATCATCAGAACAGCGAGGCTCGCGGCTAAATGCATTAGCCACGAGCATCGCAGTTTGGGGTAATCCTGCCTGTCCGCCGACAGTGAGGATTCCCCTGGAATGTAGAATAGGGTGAGTGGCTGGTGCCAGGGGGTTAAAAAGGGAGGATCGCTTGTTTTCGGTGATCCCCGCAGTTTAACCCCCTTGCCGGCCGTAATGCATACGGCCCTTTGGCTGTTCTTTCCCTGTGACTTCCCATTGACTCCACTTCCCCCCCCTCTTCTTCTGCCTGTTAGGGACTTTGAACAAAAGGGAAGTTTCTAAGGAAATTTACCTTTTTTCACTATGCTCTTCCTCACTTGTTGAGCTAATTTACTTATTATTCCCCATTGGTTATCAGTAATGTGAGTCATTCTACCTATTTATACCAGTGGGTTGCTTAGTATATATCGCCTACCTCCTATTGTTTGTTCTTGTAAACAGGGACTATTTAAGCATTGAGCACTAGGTGATTGATTCCGTTAATGGCAAACTACACAGCCGCAAGTAAATGCAGCTATTTACTGCACTTATGGTATCTCTGGACTTGCAGATTTTTGTTCATAACCCTAAAGGGCTAAAGATCCACAAGTCTGGGGCAACATAGATCCGCAAGGGGGCATGTTGTAGTGATGTTGACAGCATTTACAAGCTGTTACAATGGAATCCTGCTTGAATTAAACCCCTGGCTGTCAGTCTTTCTGCCTGACAAAGGCAAATTGTCTTCAATCTACACACCATGCTGAACTATGGTAAAATGTTTTCTCAAAAACTTCATCCTGGAAACACTCAGACACTCAAACATAATACAAGTATGAAGTATAATTACTGTTTAATGGTGTTATTCTAGGGAACAGATGAAAAGATTGCCAATAGAATCACTGTAATAACTTCTGTTCCACAACCTTCTGACTTAGCAGGATACATAGAACTGACCTGACATTATATGCTGAAATGCCAACACTTATTTGCTAAATTGGGATCTGCTTCTTCTGGATTAATTAAAATGGTGTCATTTCACAAATTGATTTGTAGTGGGTTTTCTTGATTGAAATAAATATTGCTCATCATTTCTTGTGTATATCAGTCAATGATCAGGTGACCTCGTCCTTTGTCATTTTGCAGGATATTGCTTTCTTCAGTTAACAAATAACCGCTTATATAGCCAGAAATGCCAAATGGTGAAGGTGAATTGCATTTTTATATGAAGTACCTAGAGATGTAAGATAGTGACTATAATGCTTGCATTGGCATTAGGTTTAACCCTTTCAGATCCAGCGTCTAGTCAGGCTCAACAGCCCTAGCGCTAGTAGCCGATCCAATGGTGAGCCACTTTAATATAAGAACAGTAACATTGTTCAACTTTCAATGTAGACCATTTATGAAAAAATATATATATTTAAATTTAAACCAGACTGTTTGAATTGCAAAAGGGTTAAGGTTTTGCTTTTAGAAATTAGAGCGAAAGAAAATACAGCGAAACCTAAATAGATGAATGTGTTTTTCTTTTGTTTTTTTAATTGTCTTTTTTTTTTTTTTAATTAATGATTTGAAATCCCCCTGTAATGCATAGCAACCAAGAAGAAATGCTTATCTATCAGTCCTGCAGAGTTTATTTTATTGAAAGCAAATGCTTTTATACCATAATACAATTTCACATGTTTTTGTAGGGTTTTATCATGTGTATTAAGGGTTGCGTCCGATTAGACATGGTCATTTACAGCTAATAATTAACTCTACTGGGGCGATGTAATTAGCACTGATGCTGTCACTTATCATGGATTTTTTTTTTTACCTGCAACAGAATCCGGGATATGCTTAAAATTTTTTTTTACCCAACTGCGACCACGAAAACACATAGGCCCATGACTTATTGCAGGTCCTATGTGTTTTTGACTGAAAATGGAAATATTTTTAGGGGGAAAGGAAGGATAATTGGATGGTCCAGTAAAAACAAATCACATCTGCCATATTAAGTAACTAAACTACAAAGAACATTCTTTGCAAAGTATTTGTTCATCAACATGTCAGATTGTTGCAAATAGATGACTGATTATACAGGTTAAGGGGGTATGCAATCTGGGATCACGGCTGTCGATCCCCGCCGACAGACGTGATCCTGGCCCGTTTGCGATCAGATCGACCGCATAACGACAGACAGGATTCAATGTCCCGCCTGCCGATGGGCACAAAGGGGGCATTGCCGAAAACAGCCGTGGATTGTCGATCTGCGGCCCGGATAACGACAATCCACGGTCGTTATCGGCAAAACGGGCCCGACCGCTTCTGAAGTTGGGCCTGTTCTGCCGTGATCCTGCATCAATGCTCTCGCTAATGACAGCATTGAATAGGGAGCCGCCGCTATTTCCCACGTCGGAAATAGCGGCGGCACATTGCATACCCCCCCTGAGTATCCCTTATCCAAAATTCTCGGGACCAGAAGAATTTTGGATAATGGATTATTCCATATTTCAGAATATTTTTATATTTCAATATGTATATTGAGGTATCTTGCATTGATGTTGTACAAACACATCAACCACATGATATACACAAATATGTTTATTTGTGCATAAAACAAGGTTTCACAACATGAAAGAAATTTTGAATGCAAAAAAAATCATTTTCTTGCACATATTTAGTGCCAGTGACGCCATCATGTCTTCAGTAGCGCTGTTACAAATGTCCCCAGTAGGTTTTTAACAAGAAACATTTTTTTTTCACATTCTGGAATGTATGGTTTTCGGAATAATTTGGATAACGGATATTTGAATTGGGGATACTTGACCTGTACATGTTTATTTTTTAGGAGTTTTTTTTTTGAAGAATAATTATTTTTTTGTTTTTTTACAGATTTTGATATGAACTTCTTCTGGCACTGGAGCAGATTCATAGACTATGTGCAGTGTGTGCTGGCGTTCACTGGTGTGATTGGTTACATCACCTATCTGTCCCTGGATTCTGTGCTCTATGTAGAAACACTGGGCTTTCTTGCAGTATTCACTGAGGCTATGCTCGGTGTACCACAGCTTTACAGAAATCATCAAAACAACTCAACAGAAGGAATGAGGTGAGAATCTTTGCAAAAAATATATTAACATATACTTTTCACTGTGTATATGTGTATATATATATATATATATATATATTTATTAACATATACTTTTCACTGTATATATGTGTGTGTATGTATGTGTGTGTGTGTATATATATATATATATATATATTATTATTATTATTATTATTAGAACAATTGTTTTTGCGAGTTCTCAAGCATTTTAGAGCAAACGGTTGCTTGTCATATGCTCCCAGGCATTAGTCTGACCAGCTGGCATTGTAGCACAATGTACATAAAGTAATGGTTCCAACAGTGGGCAGTATTCAATGAGAAAACTTGTGCTTTGTTCGCCTTGGATGGAGCATTTTGCTCTCCAAAAGCGAGCAACCCTATTCAATGTGAAATATTCTCTGTCTTTCTAAGTGATTTTTCCGTGTAGCAATTCTCCATCTTTTGATGGGGAGCTGGAATGTGAACTTTTAAACTAAAAGTTTTTTTTTTTTAATTTTGGTGTCAAAAAATCAGGTTTCTTTTTCTGTGAAGGGGCATGTTATTTTTATTCATGTGCTTATAGCACATGAATATATATTTAATTTAATAATAAAATTTTTTTTTTTTTTTTTTTTTTTTACACAGTGCAGCCAGCAGGGGGCCGGAGCGCTCGAGGCGCTCATTACATATTCATATATTCACTGCACCCATTCGATATGCACGAACGGGTGCAGTGAATACTGGGTCCCCCGCTGGCTATAGGGGGGGGCAGCCTGTGCTGCCTGGGTCCCGGAGAGCCCCCCTACCCTCCACATTCCTCTGGAGCAGCCAGGGAGACTTTAATCTCTCTGGCTGCCTCCCTCCCTCGGCTCCCTGAAAGCTCCCTGAAAGCTCGTCCGCTGCAGGGGTTAAGACTCGCCGCGAGTCTTAACCTCATTGAATAGAGGGAGCAGGAGTGGCAGCGAGCCCTCCGGAACACGGAGAGTGCATGGAGAGCGAAATAAAACGCTCTCCATGCACGGAGAACTTTGTCATTGAATACTGCCCAGTGAGTTACATTGGTAGAGCCATCTGGCAGTCACCTTAAGAACTTTACGCCCCACAGTACATTGGGACAGGTGATGGCTAACCACCATGGAATAATTTAGACCTTAATTTTATTCCTCGGCTGTCACCTGTGAGGTGGCAGCCTAACCATCCTATTGGTTAATCTGGCACTGAGTGCAATGTGATTAACTTCAGAAGTTGGCTAGCATTTCTACTTGTACGTTGTATGCATTGGTGTTCATTCATCTTCACTGAAGCCTTCCAGAAGAGATTCCATCTAATACTAGGGATCTTGCTGCATTGAAAGCAGCAGGGTTGACAATGTACTTGTTTTGAGAAACACAGGGCTATGTAAACAGCACAGCGAAAAGATAAAAGTGTCACTGTTATACAATTTTAAAGTTCTCCCTATTTTTCTTTCAGCTTTTTTTATTTTGTTTATATGATTCATGCTTGCTATGTTGCCCTCTTTATATTCTGAGTTTATTTTTTGTTTCTTTATTCTCTACAAGTTAAGAACAAAAGCTGCAATAAGCATAATACGAGCACTGACTATTTCTATATTTTAGTCAAATTTAAAGTAAGTGTTCACATGCTTCAAACAAAAATAAAAATGTCACTGGTGGAAACCTTTTATGAGCCAAGGGAATATTACAATTTCTTGTATAGAAAAGTTTAGTTTGAAATATGCTGTCCTAATGGAAAAAAAAACAACACTTTTTTTTTTCTTTCATTTTTGGTTTTCGTTCTTTTTATTTTTCTTTCTTTTGTAATTGGGAAGAAAAAAAACAATCCTACTTTTTGACAGAGAACTGGTTATCAAAAAATTATGGAAAAAATATGGAAGGGAAAATGCAATATATACAGGTCGAGTATCCCGTATCCGAGTATCCGTTATCCGAATTATTCCGAAATACGGACATTCCAGAAAGTGAAAAAAAATTTTTTTTTTGCTAAAAACTCACTGGGGACATTTGTAACAGCATCACTGGAGACATGATATGTAACTGGCACTATATATGTGCAAGACAATGATTGCTTGGCATTCAAATTCAGTGCTGAGATAGTACACACATTTTGTTTCACGTTTTGAAACCTTGTTTTTTGAACAATTAAAATATATTTGTGTGTATTTTATGTGGTAATAAAATATATTTGTGTGTATATTATGTGTTTATACAGCATACATGCAAGATACTTCAAAATACATCATTGAAATATTAAAATATTCCGAAATACGGAATAATCCGTTATCCAAAATTCTCCTGGTCCCGAGCATTTTGGATACGGGATACTCAACCTGTATATGTTTTCATGAAGGTTGCAGGTGGTCAAAACAACATGTATGCACTATCATTTCCTGTAGAATGGATATAATGGAGATCTGTTAAGCCCTATACACACTAAATGCTCCTGCAGGTCATTAACTATGTCCTCCATCTTCCTGCATATACAGATTACTGAGCACATTGTTAATGAGGACAATGCTGCTCATCCCCTCCCCGCCACCATTATTCATTGCCGGCGTCGGAAACTATGTATATACACTAGTGAAATTAGGCAACAAAAAAAACTTCCCCGCCAATATATCAGCCATTTTAAGTGATTAGTAGTAAATATTTTGGTGATTTTAGATTTCCAAATAAACCATTTATTTATTAAAGATTGTAGTCTGAAAATAAATAGGATCGCAACTACCCATTGATAAAACTCTTTTTTTTCTTTTTTTTTTTTTTCCTTTTTTATTCTTTATTTATTTCAAACATATAAACAAAATACAAAATAAGTATATAAAAAAGAAAGACATACTCTCTGCAATTATCCCACATTTTGGGATTTTTGCTGAATATATATATGCATTTTACTGGTATATATGTCTCACTTTACTTAACCGTTTACTTCTGGATATGTTCAATATAACCATTTTAAACTCGGCTACACGAACATTTAAAACACCATTCATTCATTCATACATCTCCACACTTCTTACAGACACAAAAGGGAGAAAAAAAAACTAGGGTAGGATTGTAATTAATTCTTCCTATTACAAGGGGAGCACCGTATCCTTTTGCCGTCATTTTGCCAGCTTTTGCTTGCTTCTTTCTTTTTTTTTTTTTTTAATACTACATAGTAGAATATTACATCACATCAAACCTTACATTAGATTACACTCAAATACAAATGCATTCCTCCAATATTGCGTTTGTTGCCTTTTGTGTCCTTTTGTCTCTCGATTTCCATCTTACCTCCTTAGCTCAAATCGATATTTTGCCTATTACACCCTTCTCGCATACATTGTACTACTCCACTTCTTCCCTTCCCTTTCCCCTATCCTCGTTGTTCCTCCCTTACATGGCCTACCCAGTTTTCACATTCCTCAAACCTTGGGTACATTGATAATAATATGATCTTCCGTCCCGTACCACTTAATCTATCAGGGGTCAATTGGATTACATCGGCCTCTCATGCTCACATGAAGTTGGTAACTAAATATGTCAAAAAGGAGGGACAACAAAATCAAAGAGAATGGGTAAAGGATAGAAAGATAAGACTAAGAAGAAGAAAAAGCACACTATAGTCATTAGGTCTATACTCCCAAGACCTGACCTGGGTGTCTCTATATTAGATTGTCTGATAACATACCGATGTAAGACAGCTGGGTTGCGTCGACCTCTCAAAATTATATAAGGTGGGTAACTGAGTTTACCATTAAGGAGGGACAACATAATCAAAGAGAATGGGTAAAGGATAGCAAGATAAGCTCAAGAAGAAAAAAAAGCACACTGTGATCATTAAATCAGTATTCCCATGACATGATCTGGATCTCTCTGTATAAGGTTGGCTGATGCCCAAAGGTGGCAGTCATCTAAATTTTATCGACCTCTCAAATTCATATAAGATGGATAACTGAATATAACAATAAGGAGGGACAACATAATTAAAGAGAATGGGTAAAGGACAGCAAGATAAGGTCAAGACGAAGAAAAAGCACACTATTCTATTCTATTAATCTATTCCTTTTTTTTTTTTTTTTTTTTTTAGTTGTTCTCCCTCTCAACTGAACTTCCATACCATTGAGTTTCCCTAAAGGGAAGTAGAATTTGGTGCTGTGTTTGGGCGTCTAAAGTTTTAATAAAGGCCCCCCAGATCTTATAGAATCTCCTACCTCCTGCCTCTCTTTCTGCTAATGCATTGTATTTCTCTAAGTATAAAGTTTTTATTAAACTATTTCTTACCGCCTCTAACATAGGGGCGCTTTTAATAGTCCAGTTTTTTAATATAGTTTTCTTTGCTACCATGACTATTATTGTCAATATTGGAGACAAATTCCTCTTGTCCTGGATTATGTTCCAGTCCGAGAAATCTGCCCATAGCAATGCTTTATAATCAATTTTTACATGTAATTGAAATGTATAATTAATAAAATTCACTACTTTGTACCAAAATCGTTTAATTTTTATGCAGTCCCAAAAATTATGCTTAAAAAGTGCATTATCCGTGTTACATTTTGGGCAAGTTCCTTTCTCTTCTATAACCATGTGTTTACGTTGACCTTGCGTAATATATGCTCTATGTGCCGTGCGAAAGTGAACTTCTTGCAACATTGCTGAAGGTAGATTTTTTAGTGTCTTTCCTATCTGTGTGAACATATTTAATATTTGAGTGCTGTCCTGGAAGTCCCTATACCAGGAATTGTAAAGTGTTGCCCATATTTTTTGAGTGTTATCGGGGAATAAGTCCCAATATAAAAATTTTGTTTTATAAGAAAAAGTGCTTTTTAAAAGTGCTTCTATTTTTTTTGACTCATTAATTTGACAATTTAGTGCAATTGTAGGGAGTGGGTTCATTATGCTCTGTGTGTAGTGTCTTAACTGCAAGTACATGTAGAAATGTTTTTTATCCAAGTTATATTTTTCTGTCAGGGCTTGATAGGTATAAACCACCCCTCCTGGGTCGTAAACATCTTTGATCTTCATTATGCCCTTTTTGGCCCATTCCTTGAACATTACATTCTCCATTGCTGGGCGAAAGAGGGGATTTCCTCCTATTGATATATATTTGGATCTGGTGTATGAACTTCGTAGATGTTTATGTATTTTTATCCATGCTAGGTGGGCCGACATAAATATATTATTGGATTTTAAATTAGTCGGTATACTATTCTTTGGAGTGTGTAGTAGTGCGTTTAATGTGTATGGTGCTACCAATGTTTCCTCCAGTTCGATGTTTGTATAAATTGATTTTTGTAGAATCCAGTCTGCTATATACCTAAAGGAGACAGCCAAAGAGAACCTTTCTATATTTGGGATGGCCAGTCCTCCTTCCTCTCGTTTTAGTTGTAATTTATTTAATGCTATTCTTGCTTTCTTTCCTGACCACAAAAACTTTGAGAAGGCCCTGTTACAGCATTGGATGTCTCCTTTTGATATCCTCATAGGCAGCATCTGGATCAGGTAAGACAGCCTAGGGAAAATCACTGATTTTATTACAGCAGCTCACCCCATTAAAGATAAAGGTAGTTTATTCCAATCTTCCATTTGCTTCACTATTTGTTTGATCTTAGGGGCAAAATTGTTTTTATATAGATCTACCATTTTTGGGGTGATCTTCACACCCAGGTATCTCATTGCTTTTGACACATGCTTAAATTGTGGATGGTTCTGTTGGAGCTCCATGGGTATGGCTATCCCTCCCAAACTTATTATTTCTGATTTATTTTGATTAACTTTATAGCCTGCAAATGCTTCAAACTGCTTTATCGTCTTGTATATGTTTGGCAATGAGATAGCTGGGTCTGAGATAAAAAGCAATAGATCATCGGCAAACAATGAGGTTTTAATTTCATATTTATCCATTTTAATTCCATGAAAATCTTTGTTAGCTCTCAATGCAATGGCTAGCGGCTCAATAGCCATAGCAAACAACAGGGGTGACAATGGACACCCCTGTCTTGTCCCTCTTGATATTCCAATGGGATCTGATAGGTAACCGCCACTTAAAATCTGAGATTGTGACTGGCTGTATGTGGCCTTTAGAACTTCTTGGAATACCTCAGGGAATCCAAATCTTTTTAGGGTCTCCATGAGGTGGTCCCACGAAAGCATATCAAACGCTTTCTCTGCGTCTATGGCCATTAGTATGTTTAACTCATTGTTCCGTGTCTGCTCCAGCCATTGAGCCACCGCCATAACCTTTCTTATATTGCAAGTAGAATGTCTCCCCCATATAAACCCTGTTTGGTCCCTATTTATTATGGATGGTAAGTATATTTTTATTCTATCTGAGAGAATTTTTGTAAAATTTTTATAATCTACGTTTAAAAGTGAAATAGGACGATATGACCCAGGTAAGACTGGGTCCTTGCCTTTTTTTGGGAGAACCCTTATTAGAGCCGCATTAAAGTATTGTGGGACCTTGTGTGAATTTATTATTGTATTGAAAAATTTCGTAAGGTCTTCTGAAATTTCATTTATTAAGGTCTTATAAAATTCTCCCACAAACCCATCTGGACCAGGGGCTTTATATGGTTTAAGTGTTTTTATTGCTGTCTGTACTTCTATATTTGTTAATGGGGAGCATATTTTTTCCGAAAGTTCTTGAGGAATCTGAGGCAGGCTTACTTTGCTCCAAAAGGCGCTCTTAGCTACATTATCTGGGGGTACTCCCGTATATATTTCCTCATAGAAGGATCTGAATATTTCCACTATTTGTTTATTTTCTGTTTTTATTCCTTCATGATCCTTCAATCCTGTTATTATCTTTGGTGAATATGAGCTTCTTAGCAAGCTTGATAAGATTCTTCCCGCTCTATTTCCCAGTTTGTGAAATCTGAGATCTCTTTGGAAGATATATCTGTCTCCCATTAATTGCAAGTTATTTTCAAACTGTTGTTTTGCCACTGCTAGATCTAATTTGGTTTGTGGATTTGGGTTTAGTTTAAACTTTTGGAAAGATTCTGTAAGGGTCTGCTGTATTTCTGTATAAGTAGATTTAAACGCTTTTTTCCCCTGTGCCTCATATGACATTACTGCTCCCCTTAGTACAGCTTTCGCTGCCTGCCAGAAGTTTTGGGGGTCTTCCTCGGCCTGTTGCTTATTATTTTCTTTATAGTCCAACCAAAAAGTCTTTAACTTTTCCCTAAATTTGTCTGACCTGATTAAATGCGTTGGAAACCTCCATTGTCTGTAGGGGCCTTTATCTTGGGTGGGGGTTATTTTTGCCCATAGTAATGCATGGTCCGATATTACTATCGGTTCAATTTCTGTTGCTAGCATTTTTGGAAATATGGATTCTGAGCATAATATAAAATCTATCCTTGAGAGGGAATCGTGAACCTTTGAATGGCATGTAAATTCTTTTTCTACTGGGTGTATAGCCCTCCATATGTCCACTAGCTTTAATTGTTCACAGAACCATTTTATCCCATAACTTGGTAAGGCTGGTCTTTTTACTTTTTGCTGGTTTCTGTCCATGTAATTTGATGCTACCAGGTTAAAGTCTCCGCCAATCATCAAATTACATGAACTAAACGGACGTAAGATTGCTATCACTTTTAGAAGAAAGCTCTTGCTGTAAGAATTAGGCGCATACACAGAACACAATACATATCTGATTTTTTCTATACATATATCGACCACTACGTATCTACCTTCCTTATCGATGATCACAGAGTTGAGTTCATACTGTAAGTGTGATGCAATTAGAATTGCTACTCCTCTTGCTTTAGAATTAAAAGGAGCAGCTGCCACTACCTTTCTCTTCATCATATTTAACTTCTCAGTTTCTTTTTCTGTTAAATGCGTTTCTTGCAAGCAAGCTATTTCTATATGCATCTTGTTCAGATATGTCAGGACTTTTTTTCTTTTTTCTGGGGAGTTTATTCCCCCTACATTCCATGTAGCAAATTTAAGGCCCGACATGTCTGAAGTGTTTTGTTGGCATATAATAACCCCTGTTTCTTACAATTCCTATATGACTGGGAGGGGAGCACACACGAGGAAGACCACAAGACATGGGGGCACACTCACTACATTCATACCGTAATAGGGTGGGATTTCCCCTGCAGCCGTATCTCCGGCCAGAGGATTTCCCTCTCATTACCTACAATTTTCTAAGTAGACTTCCTTGGAGCTGAAGAGGGGTAAACGGGGTGAGCCTTTCCGGCCTTATGATTTTACTATATTCCCCGTTGCCCCTCTTGAGCCTTGTGGAGTTAAAGCTCCTAACCTCTTCCCTCCATGTATCGTATGTTTCTCTTTTCCTCTCTTCTCCTCCTCCCCTCTTTCCCCTCTCCCTCCCTCCTCCTCGTTCCCCCCCCCCTTTTTTTTTTTTTTTTTTCCCCTTTCCCCCCATTATCCCTTCTTTCTAATCCACAACAAAGGCCCATCAAGGTTGAGACTTTCTAATTATCAGCAAATTGTTCAGAACCAGATGGTTATGCAGTATATAGTAGGGGGAGAAGGGGCGAGGAAATAGAAGAAAGAAAAAGAAAGAGGGGGGGGGGGGGGGGAGTGGTTCAGTGGGCAGTATTCAATGAGAAAAGTTCTCCGTGTTTTGTGGAGAACTTGTGCTTTGTTCGCCTTGGATGGAGCATTTTGCTCTCCAAAAGCGAGCAACCCTATTCAATGTGAAATATTCTCTGTCTTTCTAAGTGATTTTTCCGTGTAGCAATTCTCCATCTTTTGATGGGGAGCTGGAATGTGAACTTTTAAACTAAAAGTTTTTTTTTTTTAATTTTGGTGTCAAAAAATCAGGTTTCTTTTTCTGTGAAGGGGCATGTTATTTTTATTCATGTGCTTATAGCACATGAATATATATTTAATTTAATAATAAAATTTTTTTTTTTTTTTTACACAGTGCAGCCAGCAGGGGGCCGGAGCGCTCGAGGCGCTCATTACATATTCATATATTCACTGCACCCGATCGATATGCACGAACGGGTGCAGTGAATACTGGGTCCCCCGCTGGCTATAGGGGGGGCAGCCTGTGCTGCCTGGGTCCCGGAGAGCCCCCCTACCCTCCACATTCCTCTGGAGCAGCCAGGGAGACTTTAATCTCTCTGGCTGCCTCCCTCCCTCGGCTCCCTGAAAGCTCCCTGAAAGCTCGTCCGCTGCAGGGGTTAAGACTCGCCGCGAGTCTTAACCTCATTGAATAGAGGGAGCAGGAGTGGCAGCGAGCCCTCCGGAACACGGAGAGTGCATGGAGAGCGAAATAAAACGCTCTCCATGCACGGAGAACTTTGTCATTGAATACTGCCCAGTGAGTTACATTGGTAGAGCCATCTGGCAGTCACCTTAAGAACTTTACGCCCCACAGTACATTGGGACAGGTGATGGCTAACCACCATGGAATAATTTAGACCTTAATTTTATTCCTCGGCTGTCACCTGTGAGGTGGCAGCCTAACCATCCTATTGGTTAATCTGGCACTGAGTGCAATGTGATTAACTTCAGAAGTTGGCTAGCATTTCTACTTGTACGTTGTATGCATTGGTGTTCATTCATCTTCACTGAAGCCTTCCAGAAGAGATTCCATCTAATACTAGGGATCTTGCTGCATTGAAAGCAGCAGGGTTGACAATGTACTTGTTTTGAGAAACACAGGGCTATGTAAACAGCACAGCGAAAAGATGAAAGTGTCACTGTTATACAATTTTAAAGTTCTCCCTATTTTTCTTTCAGCTTTTTTTATTTTGTTTATATGATTCATGCTTGCTATGTTGCCCTCTTTATATTCTGAGTTTATTTTTTGTTTCTTTATTCTCTACAAGTTAAGAACAAAAGCTGCAATAAGCATAATACGAGCACTGACTATTTCTATATTTTAGTCAAATTTAAAGTAAGTGTTCACATGCTTCAAACAAAAATAAAAATGTCACTGGTGGAAACCTTTTATGAGCCAAGGGAATATTACAATTTCTTGTATAGAAAAGTTTAGTTTGAAATATGCTGTCCTAATGGAAAAAAAAACAACACTTTTTTTTTTCTTTCATTTTTGGTTTTCGTTCTTTTTATTTTTCTTTCTTTTGTAATTGGGAAGAAAAAAAACAATCCTACTTTTTGACAGAGAACTGGTTATCAAAAAATTATGGAAAAAATATGGAAGGGAAAATGCAATATATATATGTTTTCATGAAGGTTGCAGGTGGTCAAAACAACATGTATGCACTATCATTTCCTGTAGAATGGATATAATGGAGATCTGTTAAGCCCTATACACACTAAATGCTCCTGCAGGTCATTAACTATGTCCTCCATCTTCCTGCATATACAGATTACTGAGCACATTGTTAATGAGGACAATGCTGCTCATCCCCTCCCCGCCACCATTATTCATTGCCGGCATCGGAAACTATGTATATACACTAGTGAAATTAGGCAACAAAAAAACTTCCCCGCCAATATATCAGCCATTTTAAGTGATTAGTAGTAAATATTTTGGTGATTTTAGATTTCCAAATAAACCATTTATTTATTAAAGATTGTAGTCTGAAAATAAATAGGATCGCAACTACCCATTTATAAAACTCTTACTGGACTGTCTCCAGGTGCCCCCATAGTTTTTCTGTGTAAGGACTTTTTAGAGCTGCTTTCAAAGGGGATTAAAGATATTTACATAGTTGTAAATTCTACATCAGTTTGTAATCTTTAAATTATTGCACAGATTTCAGCAATATGAAATAGGGCACACTACGAACACTCTAACCATTAGGGGGAGATGAATCCTTGTCATGTGTCCATAACATAAAGAGATTGTGATTAATGGTGATTAGCTTTCCTTTATTCAAATATATAGTAGCTCTTGGATATTACCTTGAACAAGTTTGTCACTGTCACTGGCCTCTTAGATTGAAAGAAATCTTTTTTTATACAAATTTTTTTTCCATAGTGCTTGCTAACTCTGCATTGATAAAATAAAAATACTGTATCTAAATCTGCATTTCGAACACTATGGTGCATATTTGAGAAAATGGTTCAGTCAAGGTAATAGTAGATAAAGCCCAAACACTCTTTCTGAATAGATATTCAGAAACAACTTATCAATTCCTGGGGAACGAATGCCAATGAAATGTTTACCAACATGAAACAATGTGCTGCTCAAATATAATTACATTAGTAAAGATGTACACTACCTTTTAAAAAAGTGTCTTGTACTGTATGAATGTATGTATGGACCAGAGCAATCGGCCTCGGTGAGTAGAAATTCGCATTGAATGAGGTTAGTGGGTATTTTTGGGTTTTTGAGACCGCCTACCTATCGGACTATTAAGAAATTGGAAAGTATAGTTGGGGAGACTGGGGCAAAATCAAAGCATTTGTACTAATGTTGTTCCTGGGCAAAGGAAGAATAAGATCTACTGTACAGTTAAAATGTCTACATTTTTTTTTTTTTTATTCAAAATGTCTCCTTAAATATAGCTTCCCCCCCCCTCCCCCCCCCCCCCCCCCCCCCAAAAAAAAAATATCTTGTGGCTCAGCTTGCCCCAGATTAAGCTGGTCACATGACTACAAAAGTATAAAGTGGCCACCTGGTCCTTAGTGCTCACACTTAACAATTTTTTTCCGGTTCCACACATTTATGGTTAACTAGTAGACCCGGCCGGCGTTGCTCGGGAAAACATTGTTTTTTTTTTTTAATTTTCCAAAAATTGCTGTAAAATTTTGCCTTCTGCTGTGCCAAAGGCCCAAGATTGTAACTTGATAAAACCTCCACCATAATGTTAGAATGTGTTTGAATTGATACTCCATGGCAGCAGTGAAATCAGGTGTGGCGTTGTTGTTTGAAACACAGCGCTCCTGACTTTATAGCTTGTGAGTGTGTTAATGAATTCCACATCCACTCGATTAAGCACCTATGATGCATTTTTTTGTGTGTGTGTGTTATGTATTTGTAGTGGTGTGTGTGTATACAATGTACAACTTCTTATATAGAAGATGCGAGACTTACTCGCAAAGTTTTGCGTACAGCATATCTTGTGCATAAACCCTTTTCTTAAGGCTTGCTAGGGGAATTTCCAGCATCAGTGGTTCCCAGATGGGAAGAAAGAGGAAACAAGGTTCTGGGTTACTCATGGTATAGTCTATTCCTCTGAGTCCATGTGGGAATCACTGATTTCCCTACCTAATGTGTATAATGGATTTTTATGTTAATCTTTCTTTTTTTATTTACTCCTTTTTGCTTTGCTAGTCAGATAACTGGAGAGCTAAGGGAGGGCAAGTTTTTTCAGTCAGTTTATTTTAGTGCTTAATCCTCGCCCCTCCCTCATATCCTAGCATCAGTGATTCCCAGATGGACTCAGAGGAATTGATTCTACATTGAGGAAGCCAGAGTTTTCGTTTTAGTTAGTGCACAATTGAGCACCCTTTACTTTTTAATAATTAAAAGCATCGGGTTGAGCCAGCAACAACTGCGTCCGAAAGAGAAAACAAATGAATTGCTGCCATAGAGTTACAGTTGCATTGCCACCTGTGAATCATATTTTTTGTGGAAATGTTTAAAAGTAAAAAAAAAGCTTAACTGTAAATTAGCACCACTTAGATGCTAAATCTCTTGTTGCTAAGAAAATATGATTGTTTTAATTACTTATTATGAAGAAAGGTTGTCCATTTATATCTGCTGTTCATTTACCCAGGAGTTGGCAATAAAGCAAACTGCCATTTCACCCCACACGGTAACTGATAGAGTAAAGCTGGCCATACATCAGAAAGATCGAGACCAAACTGAAGGAAAAACTGGCTGGAGGAATAGTATATTGCTGATATGCTCAGTAGGTGTTGGAACTGATAATGGTAATGCCGTCACTGACACTGGTGGAAAGGGTTCTGACAAACTGATAGTAAAGCCCCATACACACTAAGTAATAGGGGCCATGCCCGATATAATTACCAATATCAGGGGCGGCCGTGGGTCCCGATATTGTGCCTACACACTGAACAATATCAGTAAACTATATGGTTCAGTGACATCGCCTATAAAGCCAAATTGACCTGCCTGTTCAGCAGACCGTAATCATTATTAACAACACGTGGGAGCACACATTGTTAATGGTTTTGAGTGTACACACTAGAGGATATAGTGAACTATATTGCTAAGAAAGCCCTTTCTAAGCGTTATTGTTCACTATATCGTCTAGTGTGTATGGGACTTAACTGTAATGTAGCTTTTACCATTTGTGAAAAGATACATTACTAATGTCAGGACAGCAGGGATATTATTGGACAATCTGAACCATCAGATATAGTAACCATACACTGTGAAGGGACAGGGAAATTCACTGGGACAATTCACTGCTACAGCCCTGGTGTTGATGAATAATTATTGAATCTTTAGGACATGCTGGATGATTTTAGCATGTTCGACAGACCGATAAATAGTGGTTATTTGCGACAATTCACTTTACAGTTACCTGGGCCAATAGTAAAGGTGCCATTTGGTTACTCAGTTCATTTTCACCAGTTTAGATACAGTGGTAAGATGGGGAACATTTCAGAAAGCACAAGAAATATCGGCGCAGATGTATGAAGTTATATGATACTGCTTCTCCCCAATGTATAAAACAGCCACTATTCCATATCAGCTCTAGTAGGTTAAAGATAGTAGGCCGATATGCCAGGGCAAATGTATGAACGGTTAGCAGCTCTGACGGACTGTTCCGCCCCCTGCCACTTTAGACCTAGACAGCTGCAGGTGGCTATGGCCTGTCCCCACAGTAGGGACAGCGCTGTCCCTGTTGCTCGCTTCAGGCTGCGCAGGAGATCTTGCACATGCCTAGTGAGCCAGTCGCGGCAGTTAGAGACAGCGTGTCTGTCTGAACTGATGCACTGTCTCCAGCAGGGGACATTGCCGGAGGGGGAGAGTTTGCACTCCTTTGCTTTGGCAGACAAGATGTTAATATGTCTTGTCTGTGTCACTTCCTTCTTTGCCTCATTAATGAGGCACAGCATGAAGTGTTATCTCGCCAATATTATACATCTACCCTTTAGGACTAATCTGATCTATATAGCACTGCTTTGCACTCATAGCCGCATTTGGAATTAAAAAAGGTTCTTGTTTCCTAGCACGGCGCCACCGATTTTAATTGTATGCAATCGGGTTGCAAAAAATCGGGTCCATCCAATGCAACCAAATTGCATGCAATGCGATTGACCCGACCGACACGATTTTTTACATTGGCCCCAATGTTAAATGCCCCCCAGACCCCTTTTTTCATTGTATGCCCCCCATTGTTAACGCCACGATCAACGTGAACCCGAAGTGTGGCGAGTGGCGTCAGTATGCGTCCTCCGACCTTTTCATACCCCCACTATCCACGTCGGCGTGGAGTTGATGTTATATAGCGTGGCAAGCGCAGAGAGCCACCGAACCCGAAGCATGCCGAGCAGACGCGCAGTACTTCAGACGTATTACGCGTCCCCTCGCGGGGCTCGCCACGCTTTGGGCTCGGTGGCTCGCTGCGCTCGCCACACTATATAATACCGACTCCACGCCGACGTGAATAGTGGGGATATGAAAAGGTCGGAGGACGCGTACCGCCGCCTCTCGCGGGCTCACTGCATTCGGGTTGGCGTTCATCATGGGGTGCAGTTAACAATGGGGGTGCATTTGACATAGAAATTACCCATCAGGGTGGGTATACAATCAAAAATTGGGTATGGGGGGGCCATTTAACATTGCTTCCTATGTAAAATTGGGTCCATCGCATTGGTCGCATTGTATGCCATTATAATGGCATACAATGGACCCAATTTGACATAGGAATTTAACATTACATACAATGCAATGTAAAATCGGGTAGGTCGCGTCGCATGCCATTATAATGGCATGCGATGGACCCGATTTTACATTTGTCGGGAAACCTCAAAAAAAGCCCGAAGTCGGGTCCCATCGCATACCTTAAGTTAAGGTATGCGATGGTACCCGATGGGCGCCGTGCTAGGAAACAAGTACCTTTAAAAAATGATAGCAGCGTAATCTATAGTATGTTGCGCTATGCTTATTGAAGTTTAAAAAACTGTTACGTACATATAAATGAGAATTGCAAAATCCTCCATGAGCATATTGAAAGTTCTATCCAACCCATAGGTCAACAGTGTCTAGGTTGACGGTCAATATGACAACACCATATGGTCGATATTCACATGTTCAACATAGTCAAAAGACCGAAGCTGCAATTTTTATTTTTTTTTTTTTTTTTTTTTACTTCTAACTGCTTCATACTTTACGATCCACATAGCCTCTGATTTGGAATTGTGATGTGTGTGCTGAGTGCAGCAAGTCATCTGGCCAAACTATGGCGAGTGAAGTGGGGCACTAATTTGGGGTCCACATGCTGAAATTTGCAAATTGACAATAAAAGTGGAAAACTCATGTCAACCTTTTCAGATGTCGACCATTCCCTTGTCAACCTAGACCTGGTCAACCCTTTATACCATAACCATTGAAAGGTTGGATCACTTTGCCTCAAAACCGAGTTAGATAAATGCAACTTTATAACCATTGTAACATTAATTCAAAGTGATTTCTTTTGGCTTACAATAAATTACAGAGTACTTTGAAGGGGCAGAACTACATAGTTCCAAACAACTTTTTTTTTTCTTTGTTACATTATTAAGAGCCTGTTACCCATATAAAAATAGTCAGCACTTTTGTACATCTAGCACAGTGCTTTGGTTTATCTGGTTAGATTGCATACTTATCCACTAAACAATGGTGCCTGGTTGGCCTCTACTCTGAAAGGCTCTGCAGCAAATGTGGCACTGGGGTCACCAACCTTTAACTCTGCATTTGACCTGGTTGGCCCTCAGGGGCACTCCATAGAAGGTTAGGATTATTTAGCAGGGATTAAGAGCAAAAACAATCATTTGCACATCCGGCTCCTCTTTCAGCACTATTCCACAAGGCTGTCCACCAACAATGGATTTTCTCCAATCTCCTAACACTACAGTAGATATGCAAAACTGAATGAGCGGCGCCACCTGTGCCTCCTTCGCTATAGCAATTTATTAAAGGCAATGTCCCCCTTTTATTATTTTCTTAAAGGGGTGTCTGCCAATCCTCAAAGTTCAAGTAGTGGTGAGTTACTTATAAGAAAAATTTGTGTTCAATGGATGGGGATGCTGCGACTATTGCTCTTTCAAACAATTAATAAAGTATCACCTGTTCTAACTAGAACAGGATAGAACCTGATACCACTGGAATAAATTAATTGGCTGCAATTACCAACTTAAAAATGAACACTACTGTGAGTAAAAAAGTTAAAAATTTATTACAAAAAAGGTAAAAATTACAATAGGGACACTCTAGCCCTCCTGCCTCATCTAAAAGATAAGCACTTTATTTACTACCTATACTCTGAATTATTTTTTAGACCTTTTTAGATTTTATAGCATTAAATTGTTTCCATATTTTAGCTTTATCCCTAAGGAGCAGTAACAGTTCTAGGATAGGAAATACACCCATTGTAATTTTTTATATATTAATTGTTTGAAAGAGCAATAGTCGCCGCATCCCCATCCATTGAACACAACTACAGTAGATATGTTTAACTTCAAATTCCTCTTCCTATTTAGGATGGGCTAGTTGGAGGCTGCCATCAACAATAAGTATATATCTGTTTTGGGCAATATGTGTATAGTATTAAGGGTACATTTATGAAAGCTTCTAAAAATGTAGAGCTGATGTTGCCTGTAACAATCATTAAAATTCTGTGTTTCATTTATCTATTGCATCCGACAAATGAGTCTGATTGGTTGCTAGGGTACTAACATCAAGCATTAGTTAACTTACCCCTTTGTTTTCCTCTGTTCTAAATACTACATTTGGCTACGCTTATTGATCAGATTGTAGACCCGAATTAATTTATAATTTGGCCCTCTTTTAATTAGGGATGTGCAGATCTGGATTTACCCAGATCTCAAAACAGTATCTTATTGGCTATCCGGCTGTCACAGGTTTTGAAGCCAAAACATGTGATATCTGATAGCCAATAAGATCCCGTTTTGAGACCCAAGTAAATCCGAATCTGCACATCCCTAATTTTAGTATCTACTGCTTTGTGCCTTATTGTTTCCGTCTTGTGAGCTTAGTAGTTCTTCTCCGATACTCTGCTTTTTGTCTGTAATTGGATTACAACTCTTAGTGGTTTATTGGTTTTTAACTGTACACAAATGTAGGAGAGAAACTTTGAGGGAAAATTATTATTTTACATCAGTTGCAGAAAGCAAGGCTGAGTTGAGTTAAATTGTGTCTAAATTGATTACAAGCCTTGGAATATGAGGATCTTTATGTGTGTTTATTTCTTTCTGATGAATTCTTTTTCAAACAGGCAGTATAATAAGAAAACTAAATCTAAGCTATGACATCTAATTGAGGTTTAAAACCAAGTTATCTCCAATGTGGGACTTTTGCAGTGAAGTAAACACAGTTTGTTGAACCCTTGTGTTTTCAAATGTGAACCTCAATGAGAACATCATTTTTATGTTCTTTCTGGTTACTCCATGTGAATTTTCCTTTTGGGGAAACCGAAATGTATCCTGTGGGGAAGCTAGCCGGCTGCTTTATTTGTTGACAGAGGCACCAAACAGAAAAACTTTCCTGACCACATGTTTTTTTTAAATTGATGTAGAAAATGCTGCTCTATGGGAGCACCTGCAGTGAGAATAAACCAATGGCTTAATAGAATTGTCGGATCAAAGAAAATAAAAATGAAAATTTTGTTAATCCGTACTGTGACCAAGAAAACTCCCCCCCCCCCCCCCCACCCCCTCTCTGTTTACTCGATAAATGGATGTTGCTGGTAATTCCGCTTCTAGGGAACTCCTACAACACCTACTTAACAGAGTAGAGGAACAAGAAAATAATCAATTTCAGATTATACAGTTATTACGTACTTAGAATCTTTCCATAATAAATTGGTTCATTTATTTAGTAACAGTTTTTCTTATATAGCGCATACATATTCCGCAACGCTTTACAGAGAATATTTGAACATTCATATCAGTCCCTGCCCCAGTGAGCTTACAATCTATATTCCCTACCACATGTATACGCACATACAGACATTCTAGGGTTCATTTTTGTTGGAACCCAATTAACCTACCTGTAAATTTTTGGATTGTGGGAGGAAACTGGAGTACCCGGAGTAAACCCACGCAAGCACGGGGAGAATATACAAACTCTGCACAGTTAGGCCATGGTTGGGGTCGAACCCATGATCTCAGCGCTGTGAGTCAGTCATGCTAACCACTACACCGTCCGTCTTTGCCATAGGGAGACCGCTTAAGGGGTGTGGATTGTTTTAACGACCATAGTTAGGTTGACACCATTGGGTCCACAGGTGGGAAGATCGATATGGGACAAGGTCATCATGGGTTTTGGTCGACTTATGCGTTAGGTCGACATGGGTTCACTTTTTTTACCCGAATGTCGACAGTCGACATGAACACAGTTGGAAGTCAACCGTAGCCCCTCGCATCGCTCGCTTCGCTCACAATGCTTCGGGCACGGTGCCTCGCTGCACTCGGCACACTATTTTATTCTCCCACCATGCCCTAGTTGATGGTAGGGCATGAAATAATGCCTGTCGGCTCAAAAAACAGTGAAAAAACCCATGTCGACCTAGAACCCTGTCGGCCTTCCCACCTGTCGACCCAACGATGTCGACCTAATGACTGTCGACCTAACTATGGTCGATAATACGACCGTATGCCCGCTTTGAGTGCCAACATCTCTGTGAGAGATGTTTAAAATATCCACTAATAATGCCAGCGTCACTCAGATGTGTTATATTAATTCAAATAAAAAAATTTGGTACTTGTGTATTTTGGCGGCGCCCATTGCATCGCATACCATAACACATACGATGATATGCGATGCGACGCGATATCGTACGATAGTGCACGATGGCATACAATTTTTAAATTGTATGCCATTGTACATGGCATACGATGCCATAGGATGCGATGCGATGCGATTAAACATTGGTGCTTATACTATGTTAAGCACCCAAATGGGTGCTTACAATGTTAAATGCACCCCCACGCCACCCCCCACTATAAACGTGAACCCGAAGCGCAGCGAGCCCGCGAGGGGCGGCGGTACGCGTCCTACGACCTTTTCATACCCCCACTATCCACGTCGGCGTGGAGTTGAGAATAGAATAGTGTGGCGAGCGCAGCGAGCCACCGAGCCCGAAGCGTGGCGAGCGCAGCGAGCCCCGCGAGGGGACGCGGATACCTTCATAGGTAAACGCGTCCCCTCGCGGGCTTCACAGGTGTCCGCGTCGCCACGGACACCTGTGAAGCCCGCGAGGGGACGCGTATAACTGTGAAGGTATCCGCGTCCCCTCGCGGGGCTCGCTGCGCTCGCCACGCTTCGGGCTCGGTGGCTCGCTGCGCTCGCCACACTATTCTATTCTCGACTCCACGCCGACGTGGATAGTGGGGGTATGAAAAGGTCGTAGGACGCGTACCGCCGCCCCTCGCGGGCTCGCTGCGCTCGCCACGCTTCGGGTTCACGTTTATAGTGGGGGGTGGCGTGGGGGTGCATTTAACATTGTTAGCACCCATTTGGGTGCTCAAAAGCACCCTTTAGGGTGCTTATACGATTTTTGGTCGTATAGGGGGTCAAAATCGCGTCGCATCGCATGCCATCGGGTGCATGGCATACGATGCGATGCGATCTGTTCGACGTACGACGGACATCGGGGGCGCCGCCAAAATACACAAGTACCAAAAATTTGTATAACGAAAAATGACATATCCTATGTAAGGTTACCATTACAGGTCATTATGATGAATAAAAATGATTGGCAGTTTTTACAAATTCTCTTGGCACTCAAAGGGTTAAGATATATTTGATGGCATCAAGTTTTGAAATCCTGGGAGATTCTTTTTTATTTTCCTAGTGTTTAAGTAATATCGAGTATGTTGTACAGGGTCTTGATTTCTCATTTTTATTATCATAGTGGTCTTCTCCCTTATGCAAGAAGCCTACAATTTATGAGTTAAGCAATCACAGTTAAAATGAAAATTATTGGTACTCTTTACCTAAAAGGGTGCCCACGATTTTGATCTTGGGCATCGCAAGGTAAAAAATCGCGTCGGTCGCATCGCATGCGTCCAAAAAATCGCATGCGATGCGACTGACGCGATTACCGTGATTTCCCATAGGGAACAATGTTAAATGTCCCAATTGACCCGATTTGACATAGGGAACAATGTTAAATGGCCCACAGAGGCCAAATAGGCACCCTGAAGTGTGAAATGGCCCCCCCAATTGTTAACGCCACCCCACGATCAACGTCAACCCGAAGCGTGGCGAGCGGCGGCGGTACGCGTCCTACGACCTTTTCATACCCCCACTATCCACGTCGGCGTGGAGTTGAGAATAGAAAGTGTGGCGAGCCCGAAGCGTGGCGAGGGGACGCGGACACCTGTGAAGCCCGCGAGGGGACGTGGATACCTGTGAAGGTATCCGCGTCCCCTCGCGGGGCACGCTGCGCTCGCCACACTTTCTATTCTCAACTCCACGCCGACGTGGGTAGTGGGGGTATGAAAAGGTCGTAGGACGCGTACCGCCACCCTTCGCGGGCTCGCTGCGCTCGCCACGCTTCAGGTTGACGTTGATCGTGGGGTGGCGTTAACAATTGGGGGGGGGGGGGCATTTCACACTTCAGGGTGCCTATTTGGCCTCTGAGGCCCATTTAACATTGTTCCCTATGTCAAATCGGGTCAATTGGGACATTTAACATTGTTCCCTATGGGTAATCGCGTCGGTCGCATCGCATGCGATTTTTTGGTCGCATGCGATGCGACCGCCGCGATTTACATTTTAACATGGATTTCTATGTAAAATCGCGGGCATCGGTCGCATCGCATGCCATTATAATGGCATGCGATGCCCACGATGGGCGCCCTTCTAGGTAAAGAGTACCAAATTATTTTTAAATAATTAAAAAAAAGTTTTTATATTTTTTGTTCTAGTTTTTGTTATTCTTTAAAACTTTTACATGTAAAAGTATGAGTTGTATCTCATATGAAATCTAATGACTGTGAAGAAGAACAATGTCTTTATTAACTGAGCTTGGAAAGTGTCCATGCCCATAGCAACTCATCTCTGACAGGACTAATGCTGATTTTGCGAAAGAACAGAAGAGATTTTCATCCTGTCATTTCACATTCCAGTGTCTTAATATAGCTACGGAGATATGGATTGCACTTTTGTTCTCTACACAGATATATTTACTAATCGTAATTGGTACAAAGACAAATTACAAAGTTAATTGAGATGATTTATGAACCAAGGCGAGCACAATATCATTTGTCTGTAGAAATTGAATTAGACTCTTAAGAAAATTGCAGAAATAAAATAGGAACAAAAGATACACATATCCCAGGTAACGTTTTTCAATGGGTATGTAGTCAGTGGATAGACGGTGTCTAGGCCGATAGCTTAAAAGAGCTGACATACAATAGGTGGACACTGCTAAAAGCTCGACACAAGGTTATGGTCAACATAATCAAGATCGACATGAGTTTTTAGTGATTTATTTTTCCCCAAAAAGGTTTTTTTTTCTTCATACTTTACTATTCAAGTGGGCATAGAGCGGGACTATAATAGTGTGCCAAGCACAGCAAGGCACCGTGCCCGAAGCATGGCGAGCGAAGCGGTACATATACAGTGTCCATGTTGACGTAGGATTACATAGACAGCAAAAAATCATGAAAAACGCATCTCGACCTTTTTGACTGTCTACTGTTTAACTGGTTATGTCAACCACAAATTTGTGTCAACCTAAGGTATGTTTACCCTTTTTCGGTGTTGACCATTAGTGGTCGACCTAGTGACTGTAGACATACACTTCTATCCTCATGTTTACCGTAACCTTTTCGATGTACGCAGTATTCATTTTAAGAAATGAATACACATCACTCTGTCAGATCATACTGCAAACACGAGAAACAGACGTATTTTATTATGTTAAATGATCACCTGTTTTGTTTACAATTTTCTGAAATACTTGCTTTATATTTTGCATACAGTATAAATTCATAAATGTGCCAAGAGTTTATTTATCATTATTTTTTGCTTAAGGCCTACAAGGATTGTTTATATTCAGCAGCGGTTCTCAAACTGTGGGTCCTGACCGCAAAGTGGGTCCCCACCTTCTCAGTATGAGGTCGCGACGCCATCTTGCTGACCATCAGGCTGATGACTTTTCTAATGTCAGTCACTGATTCAAGGAGTCTGATAATCTGTTGAGTTGTCTGATACTTCAGGCTCCTCCCATCATTTTGTGCCTCCACAATGCTGCCATGTATGTGTTGTCTGCTGACTACACATGTGATGTGATGACCTTCTGTAGTAACTTGCTGGGGTCCTGTCATTATTTTTATTGTTTGTTGAGGTCCCAGCGCAAAATAGTTTGAGGTCCCCTGATATACAGCAAAATAAAAAAAAAGTGTAGCCTCCCCCCCCCCCCCCCCCCAAAAAAAACACAAATGCACAATAATAAATATACAAAAAGGTGTTATTCGCTTTCCCACTGCATCTTCTATCTGCATATATTTTTCCCAACATGAGCAAAAAGTAAATAAATAAACAAATCTTAATTTTAGAAGTTTTGTGAATAATCTCCTGTGCAAAGTAAGCGATACTGCAGAGTATGGGGGGGTTTGCAATCTGGGATCACGGCTGTCGATCCCCGCCGACAGCCATGATCCTGGCCCGTTTGTGGTCAGAGCGACCGCATAACGACAGATGGGATTCAATGTCCCGCTTGCCGGTGGGCGTAAAGGGGGCGCGGCCGCGAAAACGGACGTGGATTGTCGATCTGCGGCCTGAATCACGACAATCCACGGCCATGATCGGCAGAACGGGCCCGACAGCTTCTGAAGTCGGGCCCGTTCTGACGTGATCCCGCATCAATGCTGTCATTAATGACCGTATTGAATAGGGAGCTGCGTACCCCCCTATGTGGGAAAGAGACTAGTGATCCTATTATCTAGAAAGGCAATATAGATGCGCAATCAATTGAGAAGCATGACCAAATATCTTTCCTGACTGCTACGATGAAGAGCTGAAATACAATAAGCCTAGTATAATATGTAAGCAGTAAAGAACACTGATAGGTCTAGGTCTGGAGAACGTTATGCTTCTGTGACCTGTTCTAAGATAAAAGAATTATTAAAAAACATGATGCAAAAGGTTCAAAATCTTTTCCCAAAATCTTTTCTCTATAAACCTTTATATGACTGCATGTGGCACCGTTCATATTGCATTAATTATGCTGTCAGTGATGGCGCAGTACTGTAAGATACTGAAACTGTGCCTTCTGGCATTGACCTTGAAGAAGACAGCACATCTATTGCATACATTTCATCTTGGAACTGTATTTTAAAGCTATACATTTATCCTCATGTCACTTATTAGGACTTTACTTAGTAGAATACCTAGTTGCTCCCCATTCAAGTGCAAAGTAATAATTTGCACTTCTCCATGATCCCTTTTATAATATTAATGTGATGTTACTATATGAATAAGTTTTTATAAACAATAACATGGAGGACTGATACCTTTTGTTTCAGTGTTTATTATGCTGCTTTCAGACCGCAAAACTGGCTTTGACCCTGTATTTGAAAACGTTTCGAAAAACGGGTCTGCCAGGTAAAACCCCTTTCACACCGCGTCTCTTAAACGGTATATTACTGTTTAAGTGCGGTTTTTTGGACACTGGCAGACTCGTTTTTGGAAACTTTCCAAATACAGGGTCAAAGCCAGTCTTCATCGCCCCCCCCACCCCCCCCCCGCGGATTAACACACACACAACACCCACCCCCCGTTAACCCCTCCCCCCGCAGGTTCACACCCCCCCCTAGGACTAACAACCCCCCAATGTGTTTAAGAACACACACCCCCCCCCTCCCGTGCAAAAGTGACTTTCGGAAAATGGCTGCCCCCATACGAAAGACAGTTTTTTAAAACTGGTTTTCCTATGGGGCAGCCATTTTCCGAAAGTCCCTTTTTTTTCATAAGCGCATCTGTCCATACAGTACTGCGGCTGCCGGGATCTGCAAACTCAGGAGGTACTGGCTTCACAGAGAGGGGGGGGGTTCTTAAACACAATGCGGGTGGGGGGGCGGTCGGGAATGTTAACCCGCGCGGGGGGGTTCCAGTGCAATGAATATTTAATGAGCTCATTAAATATTCACTGCGCTGAATTTATTGGCTGGGTCCTAAATACCGTTTCAGACCCGATTTTGATGCCAAAATACCGGGTCTGAAACTGGTAGGACCCTCCATTTTAACCGTTTTACAAAAACGGCTTTTGTAAAATGGTAAAGTGGTCCTGCACCTTTCGGACCGCACAGATTACCATTTTAAAACGGTAAAAAAATCGTTTTTTAAGTGCGGTCTGAAAGGGGCATCCGTGAAATACTTGTGTGTAGTAGACATGGGCCTCATAGCCTGCACCAAGGGATTTATAATAAGATCTAGGATTTTTGTGGTTGTTGGTGACGTTGGAAATGGGAGGAAAAGGGACTTTAAAGTGAACACTTTAAATTGGATTCTGTGGGATATGGGGAGCCAATGAAGAGCTTGGCAGAAGGTGGCTTAAGAGCAAAATCAGTCTTTGTACGCAGGAGATGGGGCATAAGCATGCTGAAGGTGTGAGAAAATGTAAGATTTTTGTAATGTTTTGCATGAGGAAGGGGACTGTATGTAGGATGTATTAGGAGTGTATTATGTCAGGAGTGACCTCATTTCAATGAACAAAAGAAACAGGAGATTATAATGTTTTAAATGGAAATAAGGCTAACAGGAATTTTATAGACATTAGAGGTATTGATATGAAAGCTACAGTATAGATAACAAATATCCAAAAGAAAGACAGTATAGAAGGAGAGGTAGATTTGGATGCTCTCAACATAGAGGTAGTACTATATATAAAAAGGTGATAAATTCAGAGTTCAATTAGACTAACAGAGGGTGGAATATAGAGCTTTGTGCAACCTCTGTGTGAGAGGAGGAACTGGTGGTAGACACAAAGGAGACCACTAGGAAGTAAACCATTAGAGAACAGGGACTGGAGCAAAATAAATGCTAGAATAGAAGGTGGTCCACGGTGTTGAACACGTCCAGAACAAACAGATAAGTCATCCTTAAACTTGGCAGCTCATTAAAGAAAGTGAAGAGGGATTTTTGAGACAGTTCTAGAATGCTTGTCTTGTAATTTTATTGGAGCGGGAGGTAAGGACTTGATGTGAACAAGGAGCATATTTAAATGATGTGGTGAAGATACCATGGACATAGGCAAGTTGAAGAAGTGGACTACATGCTGGCAGGCATTGGGAGAGAAGGTGAATTGATGGCGGAAATAGTGATGATTGCAGAGCATTGGCCCTCAACAGGTATGTCCAGAAGGGGTGCGAACAAGTTAGAAGAGAAGGATACGTTGGTTGCATGGGCAAGGAAATGTTTATTAGCTTGTGCATAAGAAAGAGGCATGTGGCTACTACCATCTCCATTTCTAAAAGGTCTACAAGGGGACAATGAATTAGGTGAAAAACAAAATTAATTTGCAAATTATTTGTCATCTTGACATTTTATGCCAGAAGCAAATTGAGTTTTGCCCAGACAAGGTGAATTCCCTTTCTAACCAGATGTTTCCTATTTATCCTTTATTCTAACCATGTATTTAGTTATTCTTAGCCCTAGCTATAATATCATGTTATTCAATTTTCCCTGGTTTATTGATGTACAAGACTGTATGTAACCTTATAAAGGAAGATGGCACCAGCTGCAGAATAACCCCTAAAGAGGTAGTGCAACATTCATTTAAATTATTGTCATGGTCTGAGAATCACAAATGTCAAACTCGAAGAAGCTCTTAAAGCATGCAGATATCAATGCTCGCTTCTTGTGGAAACGACATAGAGGACAAGGTTACATTTTCAGTTTAGCAAAGTGACTCCTATTTTCTATGAAACTTTTACGATATATACTGACCTAACTTTTCTGTGCTACTGTATGTGAAATTTTTCATGGGACTTATTCTATTTTGTTCAGTTTTGTTTTCATTTGACTTATCTTGAATGGTGTCTGCAGTCTAATGCATTTGTATTTAAATATGCCATTTATGCTTGAGGCAATAAATGTATAAAGGATATATACAGTTATCTGACATTTGTGATATCTCCAAGCAGGAGATCGGTGCCAGGATACGGACATTGTGAAAATATAGCTTGGCTGTTCATGCATAGAAGTTTGTGTCAAATAATAAAAATGGCATACTTGCACCATGCACAATAAGATATATGTTTTTTAGAATATATATATATATATATATATATATATATATATATATATATATATATATATATATATATATATCTATATCAATTTATTTTTTAAATTAAGATTCTTTGATTTTTTTTTTTTTATCAATTTCTAAAGACCGTGGGGAGTATTCAATTAGCCCCGAAGAAACCTAGTGTGTGAAAAATGGATGTTCCAATTAAATCGCCTTAACAAAAAAAAAAAAAAAATTCTGCATCCGCACCATTTTCCATTGAAAACATTTCTGTTTTCGGTGATTTTATGAAATCCCAGGTAAGGCACAATATGCGCCACTTTATAAATCAAGTCAAATCTAGTCAGATTGCTTAGAAAATTGCTCTTTATGGCTACATATGTAGGCCCTATTAATCCACATGTAATCGTAAATAAACAAATCGGTTAAGTATAATAGCTGTTTCAAAACAATACTTATTATCTAATGGTATAAACCACAGTAAAATACAATGGGAAGATGCTAAAAACTGTAGTTTGAAAAAAAAAAAAAAAGTAAAACAATGCTGCAGTCCTGTAAACCTTAAATGCATTGCATGCACGTAAACACAGATTAGCACATTAAACATATTATTTATAATACAGTATGAAATATACTGTACTAGTTCACTGTGAGCCTTAAACCAAATGTATAAGTCTTGTTACCATCTCTTTTTTTTTCTGTTTGTTTAAACAATTTTTGAAAGTGTCTCTTGTATGTCAAGTGTTCCCATGCTTCTCCGTCATCATATGGTCTCAGCAGCAAAGAACATCTATCTTTGAAAAGAAAACAATTAAAATTCAGCGTTGCAAAAAATGTACTTAAATGTTAGCTGGGAATGTTATATTACTTGCGAGGAACATTACTTTGTTTGTACTTTGTACACTTAGGACAGAATAAAAGACCACATAAAATCTGAAGACCATTTCAGTGTAGAAATTGACCATTGTGAAAACTAATTGCCTTGCTCCAAAACACATGGTATAAGCTATTTTCATTCAGTGAGATTCTCTGCAAGGACTGTTAAACAACTTAAGTACTTGCCAACAAATCTACTTTTTATATAGTCTGTGTCCACATATTTTCTGACTTGTTTTGGAAAATATAAAATATGAATCTTTAGTTGACTATTAGGAGTAGATTTACTAAGGTACTAGTTTTTTTATAACTGGAGATGATGCCTATAGCAACCAATCAGATTCTACTTATCATTTGGCTAGCACCTTCTGGAATATAATATCTGATTGGTTGCTATGGGCAACCTCTCCAGTTCTAAAAACCTAAGTAAATGTAATAGAAGAAACAAGGGTTGATGCCAGTCGCACAGGAAATATTAGTTGAATATAAATAGGTGGACCCTTTTTGTTCAGTGTTTCTCTGTGAATTAATCACATTTAAGGCCCATGAACACTAGTAGACTTTCATTTCAAAAGACTTTGCCAAAATCTTTGATAGATAAATCTTTCACCAAAGTAGTGCGTACACACTGGACTATTTTCCTCAAAGAGCAAGAGATTTTCAGGAGGCGAAAGACTTTAGGCCCATACACACTTGAAGATTTTCATTTCAAAAGACTTTGCCAAAATGTTTGATAGATATATCTTTCACCAAAGTAGTGCGTACACACTGAGCTATTGTCCCCAAAGAGCAAGAGATTTTCAGAAGGGCGAAAGACTTTGAAAATCTTTCATTATAAATGGTCTGGGTTTGGATTCCAAGGGTTTCGACGTGGCAGCCCTCACCGCATCTCCCGCCGGCCTCCCCCCCCCCCTGGAGCCATGCAGCGCCGGCCGCATCACCCGCAGCCCCTTCCCTCCCTCGGAGCGATACCCCGTGGAGCAACGCGGCACCCGCATCACACCCCCTTCCCCAATGGAGCGAGTAGTGCCGGAGCGCCCCCCCCCCCCCCCCCCCCGGGGCACTACCTTGCCATATAAATATAAAAAATATATATATATATTACAGGTTGAGTATCCCGTATCCGTTATCCGAATTATTCCGAAAACCATACATTCCAGAAAGTGGAAAAAAATATATTTTTTTTGCTAAAAACTCACTGGGGACATTTGTATCAGCACTACTGGTGACATG
The DNA here is from genome assembly GCF_055691185.1 of Crinia signifera. Classification (NCBI taxonomy): domain Eukaryota; kingdom Metazoa; phylum Chordata; class Amphibia; order Anura; family Myobatrachidae; genus Crinia; species Crinia signifera. Next base: position 106,051,767 of record NC_139221.1, on the reverse strand, counting down.
ATATGTAACTGGCACTATATATGTGAAAGAAAATGATTGCTTGTCATTCAAATTCAATATCTGAGATAGTACACAAATTTTGTTTCATGTTTTGAAACCTTGTTTTTTGAACAAATAAATATATTTGTGTGTACTTTATGTGGTAATAAAATATATTTGTGTTTATTTTATGTGTTTATACAGCCTACATGCAAGATACTTCAAAATACATCATTGAAATACTAAAATATTCCGAAATACGGAATAATCCGTTATCCAAAATTCTCCTGGTCCCGAGCATTTTGGATACGGGATACTCAACATATATATGTTATAAAACTTTACTGTGTGGCGGTCCACACAGTAAAGTTTTTCACTGAAGCCCCGGAGTGACGCCTGTGTTTATTCGTTTATATATATATATATATATATATATATATATATATATATGTATATATATATGTATATATATATATAATTAATAACAATATTTGCTGCCTTTAAATTAATACATTGGTGGCAGTGGGCAGAAATATATAAACATTGGTGGTCAGTGTGTTTAGCTGGGCAGACAGCACTTCTGTGCTGTCTGCTCCTTGTTGTGCAGGGCGGGGGGTGGGGCAGCCGGGTGTTTAACCTGGCCGGGGAGCAGCAGCAGCCGGGCGGCCAGAGGGAGAGCGCAGGGTGCCGTGAGTATGACAGGCGGGGGGGGCGAGTGGCGGTCCGCCGGGCTTAAAATAGGGGTTAATCTTTCAGACCGGCAGCGTACACACATGGCGATGATGGATGAAAAACCATCCATCATCGCCTCATCTGCTGGTAAAACCAGCAGATGAACCACTTTCCTAACGATGATGCGGGAGCGCGCATCATCGCTAGTGGGCAATCTCTGGGCCATACACACTAGGCGATTTTCAGCTGAAAATCGTCAAGTGTGTATGGGCCTTTTGCTGAAAATCTTTCATATACAAGGCTATTTAAATAATGGGCTGGGTTTGAATTCCAAGGGGCCATTTTAATCAGTGCATTCCTGTTCTTGGTGCCTGATTCAGAACTGATTGCTGGGCTGCGTATATTCAGAGCCCAGCAATCAGGTAAACTCCACCCCGCGCCGCCCGGGTGATAGTGACAAATTGTGGGTGACGGCAGCGTAAGGGTGGCCAGTGATGGTGACGTATAGTGGGTAACAGCAGCGTGAGGGTGATGGGCAGTGGGTGATAGTGACTGATTGTGGGTGACGGCAGCATAAGGGTGGCCGGTGATGGTGGCCAGTGGTGCCAGGAATATATACATTGCTGGCATGTGCCAGCAATGTATATATTACGGCATTATAAACATTATTGGTGGACAGTGGTGCCAGGAATATATACATTGCCGGCCTGTGCCAGCAATGTATATATTACTGCCTTTAAACATTGGTCGTCAGCGGCTACGTGTGATACATACACGCACTGTGGAGCAGGGGGAAGATGCGTCCAGTAAGCCGGGGGCGGGGCGTTCGGACGGGGGCGGGGCGCTCCGGCGTGCCGTGTAGTCGGACGGGGGAGAGGAGTCTGCTGCGTGCAGCAGGTCTGCAGCGTGTGCCGTGTGAGCCGGGCAGCGTGGGAGCGAGGAGGGGTGAGTATAAGCAGGGGGAGGGAGCGGGCAGTCAGCTGGGCTGAAAGTCTGTGATCTTTCAGCCCGGCTGCCGTACACATTTAGCGATGATGGCTAAAAAAACAGCCATCATCGCTAGATGTGCTGGTAAAACCTGCAGACTGCCCTCCTCGGTAGCGATGATGCGGGAGCGAGGAAGGTCCTGAGGAAGCTCTTGCGAAGCGTGCGCCGACCACATATCAGTTTTGACTCCCGATACCCCCTCCCCACTTACAATGTATTTTTGATTTATGTGTGACGAGTTAACGGGTCTCCGCTGTACACGGAACCCTCTGCCGGAAGGTGCGGCGGTTAGCTTGACAGCTCACCGCACATAGGCAGCGTATGTCTTAGAAGCCCTGCACGGGCATACTTACCAGAAGGCACACTGATATAATTCCCTGATGCTGCCTAGCTACAATATATCCTTGATTTGTATGTGATGAGTTAACGGGTCTCCGCTGTACACGGAACCCTTTTGCCGGAAGGTGCGGCGGTCAGCCTGACAGCTCACCGCACACAAGCAGCGTGTGTCTTAGAAGCCCTGTAGGGCCATACTTACCAGAAACCGCACGGATATAACTCCCTGACGCTGCCTGGTTATATTGCAAATACAGCTTACAAATCCATTACGGCAACCACCGGACCTTGGGCGGGTGACTGAGAGTACTATCCGCACTCAGCACCAAAGGTCTCAACATTACGTATATGATACTGGAGTTGAGTCTCTGACCTGTTCCCATAATAAGATATCAATCCCCCTCTCATGGTAGAGATATCAAATGGGAGATATCTAATGGGAGATATCTAATGGGTTACTCGCACTCCACATAAACAAATCTTATAGTGTGGGATCCCCAGCAATACCAAGGGGTTTTCCCATAAAACATTGCTGGATACACACTGGATCTGTATTAACGCATTGATTAACCAATAAAATAAAAGTTGATCGGGAGTCTAACTGAATAAGGATTCTTATCCTTTTTTACTCACTGGTCTGTGTCTACATGTACGTTTGTGTGTTTTTTATTTCGCAATCTTTTAAATAATTCTAATAAAAGTTAAATCTTATTGTATCTTTGATCTTTGGTGCACCAACAAAAGACATTCTTTCCTTTCCCAAATTTTGCTAAGTAAATGTAACCCTTAGGGGTAAATTTACTAAGATGGGAGTTCTTTTGAAGATGGGATGTTGCCCTTAGCAACCAATCAGAATTAATTTTTTATTTATTTTGCCCCTTCTAGCAGATAATATATAACATCTGGTTGCTATTGCTAAGGACAACATCAAATCTTCCCAATTTTTTTTCCCATTTTAGTAATTTAACCCCTTATGGAGGTACTGAATCCCTGCCAAATCAGCACTTTGTGACCCTTTTTAAGGGCGAATTCCACTCTTCCTATTTAATCCCAGTGTCCATTTTTTGCCTGGATGAAAAATCCAGCATCGGCGAAAACTGTGTAAATCAGTGTAATTCCGTAAATTCACGCAGTTTCTGTCAATTCACGACAAAAAATGAAATGGCATGGGCAAAAATGTAATAAAAAAAAAATTGAATACTGATCGGCGAATTATTGCCGATATTATTTTTTTTCTCACCTTGCCAGGATATTCAGCCTGGATTGATTACCCCCTTAGTGTCTCCTCTACAAACCATTTTTCTATAGTGGTAGCATCAGGGTTGCCTAGGCAGCCAGCTAGAGGAGGCAGCAAGCGGGTCAACAGGCATGCCGCTAAAGGGAGGTGCCATGGGGTGGAGCTCAACAACTGAGCCCTGTGTGGGGGCGTGTCCATTGCGATTGCGTCATCGTGGCGGTTTGCATCATCTGGTCCCCTTGGATCCCCTGCCAAGGGAGGATTGTGGGAGGCTGGGGGGATTGTGGGGTACTTGCCCACCTTCCAGGGGGTCTGGGAGGCGGACACAATTTTCGGGAGCCTCCCAGCCATTCCTGCAGGGTAGGGAAGTATGGGTAGCATACACCACTGTACTTTCAAAGTAAAAAAAAAATCAGTGGTGCTACTGTACATGAACAAAGACACAACAGTTTTGATTTGAGGTTCAGCAGATCATTTGTGTATAGAAGAAAATAAATGCTTGTATTGTGTAAACTGTATAGATGGTAGTGATCGTATAGAATAGGAAGGATGGATGAATATTATTTTTTTTTTAACATTTTCACTTTAATTTTTAATGTTCATTTTCACATGTTGCATCACATTCCCGCAGCTGTACTGTACTGTCACGCTGTTGTATTGTTGTAGTATATCTCCTTTATGGAGCTGGAGCACTTTCTTATACCTTGTATGATTGATTATCGTCAAAAAGATATTTCTTATATTAAAGGGCAAACGCAGGTCAGTGAGACACCATTATTCTTGTCAGCAAAAAAAGAAACTGAAAATGGCAGAACACACAAAAAAGATTTTACTGAACAATGCCTGGAGGCCTGAACTGTCACGGGGCCTTTACTCGGTTATGGATATTACATTATGATGACTAAGATATATTTTAGATAGGGTATGCTTACAAGTGTTAAAATAAAAATAAAAGTACTTGTTGCAGTGGAACACAGACAGGTAAAGGAACAATGGGAGCCAAGCATTATTTTCATTAAGCACTCTGCATATAGATAACTAGTAAGCCTTCTCAAAGCAAAATCTTCGAAAGCTAGGCCTGCTACCTTCTGTGTTTGTGCGTGAAAGCAATATAGTTTCACTCTGTTAGCAGATTGCAGTGTTTCGGAGACTTACGGACACTAGACACATAGGTGACCCTAGTTGCGCCACTAAAACATTAAGCAGCTACTTCTATGAATCTCCCCTGTTAGTGGGAGATGAAAAGCAGAATAGAAATGGTAATTGAGAGCACTTTCGAATTCCACGACCTTTAAGAGATTAGACCAGCACAGGATCAAATATTTCTCAGTCAGATCAGATATCAATTCCATACTTTTATTAAAAATGCATTAAATTTTTTGACATCTGTTTGATTACAGTTCACATGATGTCAAACAACATAGCTTAAACTCCAAACCCTACGCGTTTCGTCTCCAAAGATGACTTCATGGGTAAACTGTGGGTGGTAGAGATTGCCTTTAATTGAGAATGCCTTAATTGAGAATTTACATAAGTGAGAATTTAGGTATTAAGTCATTCTTTACCACCCACAGTTTACCCCTGATGAAATCTTTCGAGACGAAATGCGTATAAATAGCCATGCTTGGGCAAACTTTGCCACAGTTTGTGTGTGTGGGGCACTACATTCTTCATGGCTGCAGCTAGTAGGTGCTATTTCTAGCAGGCAGAGATGATGGGGGAGTGGCAGACTTTGGAGGCTGCTGGTCACTGGGTGCAGGGGGAGCTGTGGGCCCAATGTCAGACTGGCCCACAGTGAAGTAGAAAAACTCTTGGTGAGCCCTGCTGCTGGGCCACACCACCTTTGGTGCATAGCCACACCCTTTTTCATGCTTTCCTACCCCTGCCCCCCCCATGGGCCCTTCATGCCCCAGTCTGACACTGTGTGAGCCCATAGCATCTGCACCCCCTTAACGCTTGGTAGTTACACCATTGATTTTTCAATATGGGATGCTGAAAGACTGAGTCAATATTTTTCTCTTAATAGTCTCTAAATTGTTAAAAATGTAACTCTTAATACTGTATTTTGCAGGATGTAATATGAGTTGGTCCCAAAAATGCACATAGATGTTTTAATAAAATACAAAATGAAGGTTAGACTGGTTATATATACCTCCTTACGCGCCCTCTGTCCTTATTCTAAATTTTTATTTTGGGGTTTCAAAAATATATTTTCTTCAAGGCTATCCTATTGGAACACCTGAATAAGAAAAGTTATCACAAAAACGAACCGGTTTAGTGAAAACTGCGTTTTTCATGCAAAACAGCTTAGTTTCCAGGGACTTATTTTGCCTGCTGGAGGCAGGAGACACATAATCAATGGCGGGCTGGGCCGGTGGGCAGGGTGCCACATGCCCCCCGGGCTGGTGTGTATTTCAGTGTTCTGGGACTGGCTGTGTGCATCTGGTAGCCGGGAGGCACAGAATGCTCTGGCGGGTGGGAGGAGGGGTTACAGCTTGGAGGTGATTTAAAAGGCAGCTCCAGGAAAGCATCCCCTGTGATAGAGTGGGGAAGGGTCTGAGGGTTTGTGCATAAGTCATGCTGTGCTGCTTGGGATAGAGGGAGAAAAGCTGGCTTAACCTAACCTCCCTCCCCTCTCACAGCCTACTACTTTATCCTTTCCTACAGTAAAACCCCAACTTTTAAGCCAGGAACCTAAGCCCTGAACTTCCCTCCCGCAGCTTAAACCCTGACCTTCCCTCCCGCAGCTTAAACCCTGACCTTCCCTCCCGCAGCTTAAACCCTGACCTTCCCTCACGCAGCTTAAACCCTGACCGTCCCTCCCGCAGCCTAAACCCTGACCGTCCCTCCCACAGCCTAAACCCTGACCGTCCCTCCCGCAGCCTAAACCCTGACCGTCCCTCCATCCCGCATCTTAAACCCTTACCCTCCCTCCTGCAGCTTAAACCCTGACCCTCCCTCCTGCAGCTTAAACCCTAACCCTCCCTCCTGCAGCCTAAACCCTGACCCTCCCTAATGCAGCCTAAACCCTGACCGTCCCTCCTGCAGCCTAAACCCTGACCGTCCCTCCTGCAGCCTAAACCCTGACCCTCCCTCCCCTCCCACAGCCTAATCCTATCCTCTCACAGCCTTCACCTTAATTCTTTCTTTCAGAAAAACCCCAACATTCAAGCCAGCAACCTAAGCCCTGACCTTCCCTCCCGCAGTGTAAACCCTGACCGTCCCTCCCGTAGGCTAGCCCTAATCCTCCTCTCTTGCAACCTAATCCTAACCATCCCTGCAGACTGCCAGCAGTGCACTGGTCGAGGGGACATAATAGCCTCTGGGAGCAGCATCGGTGGGTCAAAACAAGGATGTCATGTGTCACTGAGGAGAGATCCGTGATCCTCCACGACCGCAGCAGCAGTAGGAGGTGGCATCTTCCTCTCAGTGGGGCATACAGGGGAGGTAAAAAAAGGCAGCAGTCCATGTTTAAGCCCCACACCCTTCAAACACCCGCAAATCCTGGGTTGTGCAAACAGCCGAACACAGCTATCCAGCTCCTTCAGTATATTTTAATTATATACAGTATTACTCAAGTATGTACATTTTATCTCTCTCTATTTATCTATCTATCTCTCTATATCTCTCTATATATCTATAGATATAGATATATAGAGATTGTAGATTGATAAAAGCCAGTTTGGCTGAAACGTCAACAGTACCTGTATAGGCTACTGTGTCGTTTTTTGGTTATTCGCAAGTCCTGAGTGCCGCGGTTTGTCTACAATTATACTTTGGGCAGCTCACACTGCACCACCACCGAGGGCACTGGGCCAGAGACACCATTGGAGTGGAGTGCCAGCCGCACCGCCATAGATATATAGATAGATAGAGATATATACATATACTACAGGTTGAGTATCCCCTATCCGTGCATCCCCTATCCGAATTATTCCAAAAACCGTGGTTTTTGGAATCATTCGAATTTTTTTTTTTTTTTTTTAAACCCCCCTAACCCTCTTTTCATACTTACCAAGTCCCAGGGCGTCCACAGCAGGCCTCCGGCATCTTCTCCAGGGTCTCCAGCGGTCCCAGGAATGCATTGCGCGAGTGTGCGCGCGCGCCGGTGACGTCACCGGTGCGCGCGCACACTCGCGCAATGCATTCCTGGGACCGCTGGAGACCAGGAGAAGATGCCGGAGGCCTGCTGTGGACGCCCGGGGACCACCGGACACCTTCAGGGGACAGGTAAGTATGGCTACACAAATTTATTCCAAAAACCGGAAAATTCCCCTATCCGGAATGCCCGTGGTCCCGAGCATTTCGGATAGGGGATACTCAACCTGTATATGGATTAGTATCCTACAGTATATATTGTATATTACATGTAACGGCGCGCCATCTATGCGAGGGAAGAGGGTGGGGTGGCGAAATGACAATGGTGGTGCGCCACTTGCTTGTGTTGCCCCCCAGGCTGAAATTTGCCAGCCAGCCCCTGTACATAATCCCCCATTTTAATCTGCAACTCGTTCCTGCTTATTGGAGATAATTAAATAGTGCTAAAATTACTTAAATGGTTTTAAAAGTTGACTGCAACTCTGGAGTATTTATATGAGAATGTGTTTTGATTTAACAGTGTTTGTGTCTATGAAACCTTTCCAACCCAGTTGAGCTGACTTGGTAGTAATTACTGTGTTTGGTTGGGTATTTCCATTCCGGAGTGATAAATAAAGACTAGTAATTTTCTTACCAAAAATTGGTTAATAATTTTACATTTAGCACTAAATGAATATGCATGTTTTGGTAAATGTGGCCACCTGTAGGGTGATCTATTGTGCTTAATCTTTTTGATTTAACGTACATAGTTTTAAGTACAGGACTGTATGGTTCTTGCCAAAAAGAATTTTGGTGTTTAATTGATATTAAAGCATCTTATGGTCTCTTTTCTGTTCTATTCTTCCTAATTTAATATGTGCCTCTTTTGTGGTTGTACTTAAGGGTATGGAATGCATTTTTTGGTCCAGTATTTAACTTTTAAATAGTTTGGAAAATTTGACAAACTAATTTCGTATGTCATGTGTGGAAGTTACTGCTGTATAAATCTTTTATCAGCGACCTTAAAAATTCTTGGAGTAGAGGCCCTCACCTAAGCAATATTTGGAAGTTATATATGCTCAATAGGTGACCAATCCTGGGATTTTGGGCCAAAAAAATCGTGGGATTTCAGTCCCGGGATTGGATGCTCCAGTAATAGTAATTTCAGGATTGGGTGGTACATGCTGGGCAGCACTGAACACCTCAGTCAGTTTTATTTACCTGCTTTGATATCCCTAATGTCTGGCTGATGGGCCCAATTTAGAGATGTGCATAAACTAGAGATGGGCAAGTTCGGTTTGATCTGGATTTACTCTGTTCTCAAAGCGGAATCTTATTAGCCATCCAAAAGATGTGGCAGCTGATAGCCAATAAGATCCCACTTTGAGATCCGAGTAAATCCTGGTAAAACCAAACCTGCACAAACCCACTGGATTATGTATATCTCCAATGTTTGTTCCCTCCAGCTGTTGTGAAACTACACATCCCAAAATGCCTTGCCATAGTTTTAGCACTCCCCAATAGCTAAACTGTGGCAAGGCATTATGGGACTTGTAGTTTCACAACAGCTGGAGGGCTATAGTTCGGACATGCCTGACTTACACCATCCATCCTGATTAATCTAAGGCTTACCCAGATGACCAATGTTCATGCAGATGAAATACTATGTGGTGAAATACTTTGTTTTAATTTAATGACACTCTAACAGAGTCTGAATTACTCTGCTAGCCACAGTGCTATACTGTTTGTTCACGGTTAAGCGATATTAGACCTCATTTAGATGTTTGCAAATTGTTCGATGTTTTCTTGCTGCGCATGCATCTGTGGCACACTGCGCAACTGCAGCAATTTAATTGTTATAGCTCTCGCAGAAGATCAGTCGCAAAGTAACAGGTAGACCCCGTTTGGTAATTGGGAGTGGTCGTGCTAACAAAGGCATGTCATTGTCGTTTACATGGTGTTTTCTGGGCTTGCAATTTCACCTGCTACTAGAGAGCCCTCTGCATCCCAGGAGAGCAGCTTAGCCTAGGCATCTTTAGAAGCACTCAGAACTGATATTTTAGCACTTGTACACCATCTCACCGCATAGAGAAGGGCCTATTTTGCCTCAACAGCAGATTGGCTGCACAGCATGTACCATTGATAAAGCTGCAGAAAGATTGTCTTCCTTCAGCTGCACAGTGGTCCATCTGACTGATCACATCAGATGTAGCCATGTCAGGGAAAGGCCAGACTGGTGGGATCACATCTGCTGGGGCCACACCATGAAAGTGGTTGAAAGTTATTTAGAGCATGTCTGGTTCTAAAGCATTTACACCTAAGAATTTGCATTTGAGGTTTTTGAGGACTATTGCAGCATAACAGAAAATTAATTTGCTACAGTACCTATAAATAAAGAAATATAAGTAAATAATTGCACTACTATTAAACATAATGATGATAAAGTGAAAAGTTAATTAACAAGATTTTGCTTTTTTGTAGACTAGAATTGGAATCATTTTGTAAAATCATTTTATAGATACTCCAGTACTGGGATACGCTACAACACTTTTTAAATAATGATCACTTGCAGGATTTAGACACTTTGGTTTTGGCGCATAGGTCAATGCTAATCAAGGATTGTATTGTTTGCATTCCCATCTGCCAGACCTACAAACATATGGACTACAGTCTGTATTGATAGATGAAATTGTTTTCTGGTGGATGATTCCATCTCCTGTTATTCCTAAAAGCTGCTAGATGATTTTACAACTTGCTTGTACTTGGGATGAATGACTGATTCATTCTAGTTTCATTTGTATAATGGAGGAAAACTTCAATAATGGTCACAATGATCACAATACATTTAAACTCTTTTATGCAAGATTTATTCACTGCTAATTCATCAATATTGTCCAATGAGTATTTCTGCCTAGGGTAGTGATTCCCAAATTCCGCCGTTGCAGTCTACATTTAAAGAATATACATGCTTGAGTCCAGATGGCTAAAGCTAATTGGAAGTGGCACTAATTAAGTCATTTGTGCTCAAGCATGGGTATCCTTAATCCCGCCACATAGGCAGCAATACTGTAAAAAATATATAACAGTAATACTGCCTATGTGGTGTGGAATAGCTAAATATCAAGTTGCGTGTCTATTTAGGTATGAAAAAAGACAGACATTGTTTATAATCAATATTAATGTGACCATCGGACCAGCATTAGATAATACATTTCTGACGGCTGTAGATAAAGCCGCTTCTATCCTGTAGTGTTACGGGCTGTATTACCGTCTGATCTAATCTCAGGCGGCGTCTCATATGCAAGAACCGAGCAGAAGATAAAGGATTTCTTAAGGGCTGTAGAAACAACTGCTTCTACTCTATGATGATGCTGGATATGCACCGGTCTGTTATGCGCATATCAGGGGAAACTTGAAACGCGCATCGGTGTCCCGGTATCTATGTCTCTGTTTAAATAATTAATTATATATATTGTGCGTTAAGAGTGTTTGTATCCTATGCAGACTGTTTAACATAACAAAAGCGCTATCACAGCCGTGGCTAAGACTGACTGTGTCACAGTGCACAACCCGGCTTTCCTATACACCCCACATTAACCTCTGTCCGGCACTTGCAGTGAGATACTACCGGTGAACATAACAGACCGGTGCATATCCTGCAACATCATAGAGTAGAAGCAGCTTTTTCTACAGCCGTTAAGAAATCCTTTATCTTCTGCTCGGTTCTTGCATATGAGACGCCGCCTGAGAATAGATCAGACGGTCATACAGCCCGTAACACTACAGGATAGAAGCGGCTTTATCTACAGCTGTCAGAAATGCCAATGCCGGTATCCTTGGATTTAGGGCAACAATTTACTGCATTTCAATTCCAGGATCAAAATACACACCCACAGTTGACTTTTATTTTTATTTATTTTTCTGCGATTGAGCGCTTTTCAAACTAAGGAATGATAAAATGTCCCAGGATTGGTATCGATAGTCACAGCCTTTCTTCTTTCCTCACCCTGCTATCCACTTTCCCAAACACTATACCCTAACTTAATCTATGGGATCACAGGAGAAAATTTCTTAACAAATAATAGCTTAGTCACATTAATTTATTTATAATCTATTGTCCGCTAGTTCAGACTGAAGCTAGCCATACATCAGAACGGCCTGCATACGACCTGATCGTATGCAGGTCGAACGAGCTATGGTAGGTGCTTTAAAAGCACATGAGATCTGCTTACGACCACAAGGAAAGCAGATGGTTCAGACATGCAGCACATATGATCTGAGGGCCAACCTCTTGCCCCATGGGACCGCGCTTCCTACCAATATTCCTCACGATGTGTACACAATCCGTCTCAATTGTACATTCGGGCCCGATATCATATAGGGGTATGGCCAGCTTATGACCAACCCAGATTTTGAAAAGGGTATGCAATAATTGACTCTTGATGTGCAAAGAAATGTGTATGAGTGGCTGTAAAGCTGGGTTTACACTACACAATGTGTGTACCCAGTGACATTGTCTGCAATGGTCTAGAGTGGGCTAGCAGCACCAGAGCACAGAGCGACATTCCAGGTTGTAACAGGTGGAGGGTGCTAGAGTGAACATTACCTAAATGCATCTGGTGTCATCCTACAGAGCACATGTTTTGTTGGGTGGGCTGATGGAATGGACAAAAAAAACATTTTTTTTCCTTATTTTTAAATTGGTTAAAATGCATAAACTGTGAGAATAATGTGCTCAGTGTTTATAAATTGTGCTTACACATACTGCAGTGTTGTATAATCACACTATTTCTTGTTGTGCCTGGTTTGGAACATGTTTTTACTTTGTAAGTTGCTTACTGTAAACATCTTATTGTTTTCCTTTTTTTTTCCAGCATCAAAATGGTTCTAATGTGGACCAGTGGAGACACGTTTAAGACGGTGTACTTTGTGCTGAACCAGGCTCCCTTCCAGTTTACAATTTGTGGGCTCCTGCAGGTCCTTGTAGATATTGCCATCTTGCTTCAGGTGTACATTTACAGTGGATTCCCTCAGAAGCCAGTGTCGCACATCACACATGTTACCAGTGCCAAAGCTCTATGATGAGGAGAGCATGTACTGTCCGATCACGTGCTTCCCATTCCCAGAACTGCTTCTGCACCAGTAATGCAATTATCTGAGCGTATCATGAAAACTCCCTACCTATATTTGTAATCTTTTTTTTTTTCCCATTTCAAGATCTGCTACAATCCTATTGCTCTGTCAGTATCTTCATAAAATCTATTGTTTGGGGCAAATTCAGGTTTTAATTGAGTATTTACTGTATCTGTGTGTATATATTGGAATACATGTTTCTCAACTGTGGACCTCACGCGATGCTCACCATTTATCACTTTTTTTTACTCATCCAACTAGAAGATCTGCCCAACGCACTTGAAAGGAGTAAGCCTACTTTTGCCTTTGGGAAGGTGCTGCTGCAATCTTGATAAGGACCTACTGTAGTTATGCAGGAAGCGCAAGAATGGCATCACATTTCACATCAGCGCTAACCCGTCTCGTTAATTATCTTCCATTTTTTACCAAAATACTGCTAGTTTTAACCTTGTTTAAGTTTTAAATTATTTATGAAAATAAGGGAACATCGGGGTTCACGTTATCATAAGGTGGCATATTTGAGCATTTCTTTTAACATTTGATAGTTACACATAATAATGTAATGTGAAGGTATAGAATAAGACCATTTCCACCAATTGTGAGCATTCTCAAAGCTGATATTTTTTTGAAGAGTGGAAAACAAGGAATGTTAATTAAAAATGCTCCTTCTGCACAATGTTATTAGCTTTGTATATCACTCCACAAAACAAAATCTTGCGTTGGCATTACTCTACATACAGATGGAGCACCTCTCGTTCAGCGCCGGGAGAATGTCCCCACCGGCGAAGAGGCGATCCATCTGACTGGGACACGCAAGCGTCTCGCACGCACACGTGTCCCAGTGTTTTGGCAGTGGGTTACGGGAACCCTGCCCGTGTCCACTTTAAGGAGACGGGCAGGGTTAGGGGGGGCTGCAGGGAGGTGACATGGACCAAAAACTAGGCGACGGAGAGCTCCATTGGAAGGGGATGAGACGCTCGCGTCCCCTTCTGTTGGTGGCGATCCGACCACCAGACCCCCGCTGAATGAGGCCGGTTCCATCTCTAGGTGCATGTTTGTCTGCTACTTCCTTTGAAGTTAATGCTATTTTGCAACCCACATCCAGCTATATGCATCTTGATAAATAATCACAAAAACCACGTTGCTCCACAGACCCATGCACTTCTGAGAATATTACGGTGCACCAGCGTAATCTAGGCTTGTTACCTTATTATAGAGGGTTTTGTATTGTGGGTTTTTTGTTTGTGTAACTGAAGATCCAATTTCACTTTACAATGTCAGTGTTACTCGATCAGACTGCTGCTCACTTGTTCCTATGGGTCAGCTAATTGCTGGGACACAGCGCTATGCAATCTGTATTACAGAGATGGTGTGCAGTGCTCCTTCTACCATGTATTATCCATAAATGCTGGGCATCCTTCCTTCAACCTCTTTGCACAATAATTACTGCAGGCTATTTTAAATTTGTCCGATTTCTGTGTATAGCTTTACATAATTAATTATTTTATGCACATGTTTGTAACTTGCTCATTTTTCATAAACCGTTCTCTCTCTTCAGCTGTATAGGGCACCTTTACTTCCAGTCTATGCTTATACTTGTACGTTTAATTATGGCCATTGTTTATTAATACATCTTTATAAATTTGCTCTGATATTCTACTATTATACTATAAACAATCAATCAAAAAATAGTATTTCTAAATGATTATAACCAGAAATGATGTAGTTGCCATTATAACCTATTCATCTTGCCTTTACGTGGTGAAGGCGCACTTGCCTGAATAAATCATCATCAAACTGTACTAAAAGTTCTAGTATTAAAGTGGGATGTGAAAGGCCGTGGCTTCTATATAAACCATATAAATGTTCACAGCCGTTACATGAATGTTACTAAGCCGTCCATATAACGGCGACACGAAAATGTTACTGACATGACTGAAATTGTCTGCATATAAGTTGCATTTTAAAGTTATTTTAGAATATAGACTTTGTAGTTGCAATGCAATGCATTGTCAGAACACACAGATTGTCTATTTATTGAGGGGAAACGAGTTAAAACTATCAAATTTCTTCTTTTTTTTTAAATTCTGCACAAGTTTTTTTTTTTTTTTGGTGGATGATGATTTTGCAAAGTGTGCTTTTTTATTTTTCTTAATGATTTATAATGAAAACAAATGCAATGTATGTTTAGTTGTAACAAACAGCTTGGCTGCTGAGAACACTTTTATGCTTACAATATGTTTGTAATACCAGCCGTGGAAGTTTAGTTTTTTTGTTTTTGTTTTCTCTAATTTTTTTTTTCTTTCAAGTGGTGTCAAAATTGTGTAAAATATGTACAACTGATAAAATACCATTTTAACAAAGAGCTTCTTGAGAATACATTTTTTTTTGTGATAAAATTGCAATAAAATATCATATTTAATCTATTTGTAGCAATAAATTGTGTCTTTACTAGGTTATTTTTAACATATGGAATTTAGAGTATATTGGTTGCTTGACAATTACTAAATTTTCTTTGTTTTTTTTAGTGTAGCGTTTGTGCAGTAAACACTTTGGGTGAAATTTTATAGAATGAGAGATTCAGAAAGTGAGAGATTTGGAAATAAAACTGGTTTTGCCTCTTTAAAAAGACCTGGAGATTTCTTACCAAATCTCTCACTTTCTGAATCTCTCATCCTATTAAATTTCCCCCTTCGTATCTGCAACAAGAATAACAATACAGCCAAAACATATGTAAATAAGGTACTTGTTTCCTAGCACGGCCACCACGATTTCTATCGTGGTGGTCGTGTCGGAAAAAATCGTGTCGGTCGGGTGCATACCAAAACGCACACGACACGACCGACGCGATGTACCCGATTTCTCCATAGGCTTCAATGTTAAATTATTTTAACATTGAAGCCTATGGAGAAATCGGGTCCATCGTGTCCATAGGCTTCAATGTTAAATTATTTAACATTGAAACTGAGTCCATTTGGAATAGTAAAAAATGGTAAAAGGGCCAATATGGGCCATTTCTCATTGGGTATGGCCCCGTCATGTGTGTAAAAAATAATGGCCCCCCATTGTGGCCGCCACCCCCACGATTGACGCGAACCCGAAGCGTGGCGAGCGCAGCGAGCGGCGGCGGTGCGCTTCCTCCGACCTTTTCATTCCCCTACTATCCACGTCGGCGTGGAGTTGAGAATAGATTAGTGTGGCGAGCGCAGTGAGCCACCGAGCCCGAAGCGTTGCGAGCGCAGCGAGCCCCGCGAGGGGATGCTGATACCTTCACAGATCCCTGCATCCCCTCGCGGGCTTCACAGGTATCAGCGTCCCCTCGCGGGGCTCGACACGCTTCGGGCTCGGTGGCTCGCTGTGCTCGCCACACTAATCTATTCTCAACTCCACGCCAACGTGGATAGTAGGGGAATGAAAAGGTCGGAGGACGCGCACCGCCACCCCTCGCAGGCTCGCTGCACTCGCCACGCTTCGGGTTCGCGTTAATCGTGGGGGTGGCGGCCACAATGGGGGGCCATTATTTTTTACACACATGACGGGGCCATAGCCAATGAGAAATGGCCCTTATTCGGCCTTTTCCCAATTTTTACTATGTTAAATGGACTCAGTTTCAATGTTAAAATAATTTAACATTGAAGCCTATGGACAAATCGGGTCCATCGCATAGGCTTCAATGTTAAATATTTTAACATTGAAGCCTATGGGAAAATCGTGGGCATCGCGTCGCATTGTGTGCCTTAAAGTTAAGGCACACGATGCCCGCGATTGTGGCCGTGATAAGAAACAAGTACCGTAAATAATACTGAAAACACTATCACAAGCTTATCCACTAAATACAGTAAGTAAAATATTCAGAGCTGGGCATAGGCATACGAGCCAATTGCCTAGGGCATCAGCCTATGCATAGGGGCGGCACTGGGCTGGTGCTATGTGTGTTATGTGCTGCTGCTGACTGTCATTGTGCCTGGCTGACATGCAGCGGTGTCGGCAGTTTGAAGCCCCTCCATCTGGCAGCTGATAACTTTTCCCTCCCTCCCAGAAACATAGTCACAAGGGGTTTCCGTGCACAGCCTGAATCTTCGTCCGCACAGGCTGGCAGTGCAACACCCCAGCTACATTGTGTTTTGCCAAAAAAAATCTTGCCTAGGGCATTAGATTGAATAAGGCCGTCTCTGAGTATATTGTTATGCAGTAGTATAGATCAAGTGTATTTTAAATCTTGCTTCCCTGTTGCAGAACATGTTTATTTGTAAGGCATTATATTAATTTTGTGAGGGACCAACCTCAACTTTCTCTATGAAACAACTTGTTCGTTCTCATTTTATGATAAAGATTTGGGCAATTAACACCATCATATTTTATTGTCACTTCTGAACAATCACTTGTTACAAATCAATTACCTGGGAGCTTGGTAGCAGTGACAACAGTAAAGGACAGCTCATTTGACTGGATGTTTTCTTTTAATGGACATCAACATTTCATTGACGCAAACATTTTGTAAGGCAAAATAATTTTCCTTATATTATTCTGACAATAACCGGTTTCAACCGATTTAAGTGGCTGCTATATTTCCCCAAAAAAACTCAGTGTCATTTATTTATGATTAGATTCAGTGTCATTTATTTATGATTAGATTCAAAACATTTGGTTAAAACATATCCAAAACTTTTTTATATAAAATAAAACTAGAAACTTTTCTTATAAACATTTGTTTTTCAAATATCGATGGTCGACATATCGGTCCACTGATGATCGGAATATTGCCACTACAATTTCCTGGTGGCTTGTCCTCTCTGCAGATGCAGGAATACCCAAATATGGTATGAAGTGTTTGTTTTACATATCCCCAACAGCTGCTAATCTCTACAGCTGCATTGACATTACATCAAAGGATCTACTTTATGTGAAATGTTATCATCGTTTTATAAATCAAAGACTTTATTTTAAATAAATACATTCAAGGACTTCTGGACTGCTTATGGTTGATGATACCATAAGGCTATTTAAGATCAGGACTATATTATTGGGCTCCATTTTACAATTGTCTCTGGATATACAGTATGTAGGTCCATTGATGTAATGTGTTTCACAATTGTAGACCAAGATTAGATTGTATCAATGTAGAGAAGAAATCAACATGTTTCGTCTATATGAGACTTCATCAGAGGTCATTTTACTAGATCATAAATCAATTTCAATGCGATCATAATACACACGTGGGACTTCGGTATAGTACTAAGGGATATCATACAAAGTAAACTGTTTGAGGAGGCTAGGGAGAACAAAAGCGAGGAGGATCAAAGGATCTGCTTTATGTGAAATTTTATGAATACAGTACATAGCATATAATTGTGTATCTTTTATAAGCATGTTTGTGGAACATTGTTCTTTGTGTATGTGTTTGTGTGTGTATATATCTATCTCAAGTAAAGCAAAACGGCACTCAGTTGCAATTGGTATGGTGCGGTGCAGGGTCCAGAGGGGGTAATGATAAATAGCACTTACCTATCCTGGGAACCAGGTTAGGATAACAAACCAGCACTCACGCAGAGAAGTTGAAGCAAAAAAGAAGTGTATTTGTCAAAACATTATACACAGTCTAGTGCAGCAAGGCTGACCCAACAGCCGTTTCAACTGGATGCCATCCAGTTTTCGTCATTGTATAATATATGCTTTTATATGTGTTCTATAGTTACTGTAGAATGCTAGTGTAGGTATTTGTTGCCCGTGGCACGTCTTTTGTTTTTGAATGCAATGTATAAAAGAGCATAATGATTTGCTATTAGGAATAATCATTGTAACTGTAATTTAAAAGGCAGCAATCCAAGGGTTATTATATTCCATTGGGTTTACACATTTTGATATTTCAGTTGTTTATGTAAATGTAAGTGTGGGTGTTTTTTAAAAGTTATTAATGTTCTATTTCTAGAAAATAAAGTATGTTTCTGTAAACGGTCCTTTTTGAAGACAACCCTTTTTTGTAACATTTCTGAGAATTGGGGATTTCACTGCTGCACAGAAGCTGGGCCGAGAACATAATACTGTATTCTTGTAACGCGATGGCCATTACATCGCTATAAGTGCCCATCAGCAAGTAATTGTTATTAATATGCTAAATATTAAATGTTTCCATACTCCTTTTACCTTTTCTCAAAAACATAAAAGCATTACTCAGACCCAGAATCACCTTGTTTTAGAACAGTACAATAAGTAAATGTTTACATACTGTAAATGTGTGCCTACATTTAGTTCATGTATATTGTTATCAGAGGTTGATGAGCTACCCCTTATTATTCTGCTACTACTAATAGTCTTATTAGTAGGTGGTAATTCACTTTTGAACACAAATCTTTTTTTCTCCTTCATACTTCATGGCAGCATTACCGTGGGTTAACCCCTTATCTCCCAGTATGTAGACAGGTAGTTTTTTCATATGTGACGCTAGGATCCTCCCCTTGCTCCTCCTCCTTATGGTATATCTGCTCTCTCCCCCTGCTCCCCTTCAGTCTTTTTCCTGTCTCCTTAGGAGTAGGTACAGGTAGATAGTTTTTTTTATTTTACCTGGTCAGTTTGCTGGTTATGCGGCTGATCTCTGGGCAGTAGAACGGGATGGCGGTGCCTATATCCCAGCGCTTGGTCCGGGCCGGTGGCAGTGACAGATGCACAAGTAAAATGTTGCTCTTCCTTTCTGGAGCAGCGTGTGCAGAGTCCGGCTGGGCAAGGATTCTTACAGCTTGTGTTTCCCGGCGGCTATAAGTACCGCCGGTTATTCCACGGCTATTGGCGTGTGTTCCAGAGGGGCGGAAGGGGCATGCTGGCGCTAAAATCAAGGGTAGTACTTAAACAGCGATGCTGTTAATGGTGGTGTGTGTTGACACTATGGAAGAGCCCTCTAAAACTGTGATTGCGCTGCCCAGGTTAGTCCTCATAGAGAACTGGTTATTATTATTTTAGTGTTAGGTCCTAGTTAGTTAGTGTCTTTCCTCTTTTTTGTAGTGTGCCTTCTGCACCAAAAAAGAAGACTGCAAATTTCGAATGCTGTGTCTGTAAAATCTGGTGTGGCGGTGGCTTCAGTATCCAGAGCATTAAGCCTGTGGTGTGCTTCTTTGCAAGAGCAACTACATGATAGAGTGCCTAGAGAGCAAATGGCTGGAAATGTATCTTCTATACAAGCTGCAGTAGATTATATTTGTGAAGCGTCGCTAGACACGCTAGATTTCTCAGCTAAGGCCATCACATCCGGAATAGTGGCCAGGAGGGCACTATGGCTCAGATCGTGGGCTGCGGACTCGCATTCAAAAAATAGGTGGGCAAACTTACCTTTTGAGGGATCATGTTTGTTTGGCACTAAGTTGGATGCCATGATTCAATGTATGTCAAGGGAAAAATTACCCCAGGATAAACGTGGTAGATATTGCAAATTTCTCTTCTAGGCAAATGTTCAGACAGGCGAGATCTTATCGTCCTGGTTGATCATATAGGGACAGATATGCCTCAGGAACGACTAGAACATTTTTTCGTCAATCCAACAGAAGAGGTGGTCACAAGCAGTGACTATTCAGATCCCGTGGTTACAGTATCAGTGGCAGGAAGACTCGCTCAGTTCTCAAGAATTTGGGAACAAACAATAACGGACAAATGGGTCTTGAAAATTGTAACCAAGGGATATCAATTGGAGTTTGCCACAAAAAAAGACAAATTTATAGAATCCAGTCTCCCAGTTCAAAAAACAGAGATATCAGTCTTATTTCAAAGTATACAAGAGTTGTTTCTTTCTGGAGCAGTAGAAGAAGTTCCAGCCTTCAGTGCCGGCTCCACCACTAGGCAAGTTTAGGCATTTGCCTAGGGCGCCGGCCACTGGAGGGCGGTAGTGAGCTGCAGGCAGCCGGCCAGCAGCAGCAGGAAGCAATGCTACCGCAGAGGAGAGCCCGGAGGAACAACTAGAAGAAGCTGCCTGCAGCGTCAGCGATCATCTGCAGACAGCAAGCAGCTATTAGGTGAGTAAATTATTCGGACCCCCTGCCGGAGCCCGCCTGTCACCTGTGTACCTTGCTGCCAGCCACTGACACTCAGACACTCAATCCCCAGTTGCCCGGTCATCAGGCCTACAGCAGCCAGCAGGAAACTTCGGCGGCCGCCCCTGCCCAGTCAGCGTCAATCCACTGCCCCCCACCCAGTGCGCTGGACTGGACATCGACAGAGAGCAATGCTTGCTTGCTTCCTTGTAAATCTTCTCACTGACAGTCTGAGCTGCCAGTCATGTAAACAGAAAAATCCTGCATTTGCTCCTGGGGTGGGTGTGGTGTGCATGGTGGCAGTTATTTTTTTACAAGGTGGTGCTTCCTGTTATCAGGATTTGAGTCTTGGGATAATGTGTCCCGGGTGTGTGTGTGTGTGTGTGTGTGTGTGTGTGTGTGTGTGTATGTGAGAAGTTGGGGGGGCGGGTATCCTGTAGTTTTGCCTAGGGCACATAGATGCCTTGCACCGGCCCAGCCAGCCTTAGAAGTAAGAACAGGATTCTACTCGAGAATATTCACATTAGAAAAAGCTTCTGGAGGGTTCCGGACCATACTAGATTTAAGAAGATTAAATGTAAGAATGGAAAATAAAAAATTCTATATGGAGACGCTGGATTCAATTATTACAGGAATAAAGAAAAGAGATTACTTAATCTCAATAGACTTGAAAGATGCTTATTTTCATGTTCCAGTAAGAGAGGCAGACAGGAAATGTCTACGATTTTGTGTGAAAAGAACACATTACCAGTTTACTTATCTGCCATTCGGCCTCACTTCTTCACCAACAATATTCACAAAAGTGTTAGTGACATTAATTGCTCATCTCAGGAAAAGAGGAATAAAGATTTGGGCATACAGTATCTCAACAACCTCCTCATCACAGGGTCTTCAAGAGAGTCAATAGTAGCAGATATTACAGTGGTCTTAGAAATATTACAAAATCATGGATGGTTGATAAATTGGAAAAAATAGCCAGCTACAACCATCACAGGTGATTCAATTTAATGGTGTAATAATAGACACAACAGAGTTCACAATCTCTCTGTCAGAAGACCGTTGTTTAAAAATTCAACGACTAGTCTATATCATTCAAACAAGGAAGCAGGTTCAGCTAAAGACAGCAGTAAGTCTATTGGACATGATGTCATCCGCTATCAAAATTATTCCTTGGGCCAGATGGAGGATGAGTGTTTCAATGGAGTCTGCTCAAGTATGCAAGATATCAAATGGCTCAAAATTACTTTGTGACCATTCCTATAGAGGCAAAAAATTCTCTGAATTGGGGTCTTCTGAAGGAAAGATTCTCATCTCTGAAAAATCCTCATGTCATCATAATCACCACAGACGCAAGTGCAGTAGGTTGGGGAGCTCATGTTCAGAACAAGACTTGTCAAGGGGCCTGGTCCACTCGAGAAAGCAAACGTTCTTCCAATCAAAGAGAATTAAGAGCGGTAGGGCTAGCAATTTGCTTCTTCAAAAATCAAATTCGAAGTTCACATGTAAAAATTATGGCAGACAATATCACGACAGTGACATATATAAACAAACAAGGAGGCATAAGGAGTGCAAACCTGTTAAAAGAACTGACAAATATTATGAATTGGGCAGAAGTAAATCTGCAATTAATATCAGCCTTTTATCTTCCAGGCAAGGAGAATCAGAAAGCAGATTTTCTGAGCAGGACAGTAGTTTGCCCAGGAGAATCAGAATTGCAAAATTCCTTGTTTCAGTTAATAGTCCAGAGATTCGGAAGACCAGAAATCGACCTAATGGCAACCAGCAAGAACAAGAAAGTCAATCTTTACTTTTCCAGGAACCAGATGCAAGGGTCATAGATGCATTGTCCCAGAAGTGGGAGTTCCAGCTGTTTTATATATTCCTACCTTTTCCTCTAATATCCAAGATGTCAAATAGTACATAAATAGTAATCAGGTAAGGTACCAAAAGACTGTAGAATAGCAGAGGTAGTGCCGATATTCAAAAAAGGTAAAAAGGGATTACCCAGCTAATTACAGACTGGTGAGCTTAACATCAATAGTGGGTAAAATATTTGATGGAATTTTAAGGGATGGTATCATGGAATATTTAGACCTTCATAGTTTACTTAGTAATAACCAACATGGGTTCGTAAAAATCGCTCATGCAGACAAACTTATTAGGCTTCTATGAAGATGTCAGCAAAAACCTTGATAACGGAAACACAGTAGATGTGGTCTTTCAAGATTTTGCAAAAGCTTTTGATACAGTAACACACAAGATGTTGATAAATAAAATGGAGGACCTGGGATTAGGGGCAAACATTTGTAGATGGTTAGGGAACTGGCTGTGTAATAGAGAACTAAGTGTGGTTGTGAACAATGTGTTGAGAATAAATACATCAGATGAGACTTAAGCTGCAATTACACTGGAGGGAAAGCAGGCGGTGCTGTTACATTTGTGTTTGTGTGTCTTACAGTCTGTGATGTATGTATATACTTGTTTTGTTGTTGTTTCCTGTGTCTGAAGGTTACATGAAGGAGAAAGACAGATGCAGCATGCAGTGAAAGCTATTCATGTACAGTTACCTTGTTCTCATTACAAGTTCATGTTATGACCAGTTCCAGTTTATATAAAACCAATCATACCACAAAGACCTTTCCAGTGTGTGTCTACTGAATGAAGCTTGATACAGAAGGTTATCCTGACTGCGTGGGTAAAACTCAATTGCCAACAGGTTATGGGCCCAGACACAGACAAGAGGATCCCAGTTAACAGGAGTAAAGCTTACAAGGATTAAGGCACCAGAAACATCTCTGAGAGATCTGCAAAGCAACTGTGAGTAAACCCAGTATTACAGTATAACTCAAGGGGAATAGCAGATAAGCAGAAGAGATGGCAAGCAGCACAGATCTTAGACTTGCAGTAACCAAGCTGTCTAATGATAACTACCAACTGTGGAAATTTAAAGTTGAAATGCTGCTGACTAAAGATGATTTGTGGGAAGTCATAACTACAGACAGACCAAGTGATAATTACCAGGAATGGGACAAGAAGAACAGACAAGCACGTGCAACTATAGGCTTATTAGTTGAGGATGATCAATGAGTCCATTTAAATGGAGAAAACACTGCAAAGGGCATGTGGGAGACATTGCAGAAGCTACATGAAAGAAGCAGTTTAAACAGCAAATTATTCCTGCTAAGAAAACTGTACCAGATGAGACTTAGCAAAGGGCAGACTATGCAAGAGCATATAAGTAAATTGCTGGAAATGGTAGCAAAGCTCAGATCTATAAGAGAAGAGCTGAAATGCAGTCACATAGTAGCCATACTCCTGTGCAGTCTACCAGACACATACAGTGCACTGATAAATGCCTTGGAAACAAGACCTGAAACAGAACTCACACTAGACTTTGTGAAAAATAGGCTTATAGATGAATATCCGCGCAGGAAAGCAATCACACAGGATCGTATGGACAGTGACTCTGAAAAATCTCTCAAAGTTACAGACATCAGGGTGCATAACAAAGAAACAAGAGCATGTTTTAGATGTAAGAAAATCGGGCATTTAAAAAGACAGTGTTCCATATGGAAAGAAGAACAGCAGAAACTACTTTTAAAAGGGTCCAAGCAGAAAGTGAAAGCTGCACTCACAGATATATGCACAGATAAGTGGAATGGAACTTTTAAAGCGACAGTAACACATAGAAACTTTAGTTGGTTCATAGATTCAGGAGCAACAAGTCACATGACAAGCAACAGAGATTTCTTCAACGAGATTGACACAAGTCATAGAGAAGCAATCTATCTTGCAGATGGTACCAATATCACTGCAGAAGGTAAAGGGCATGGTATGCTCATATGCTCCAGTACTAATGAAAGTGACAAAACAATACCAATTAAAGATGTACTATATGTTCCCAGATTGGAAGGCGGATTAATATCTGTAAAGTGCTTAACGGATAAAGGACTTACTGTCAAATTCCAAGACAAGATGTGTCTTATCCAGAATGGAACAGAAACAGTAGCCACAGCCAAAGCAGAGAAAAACCTGTATCGCCTAGACACGACAGTACAACAGGTGAGATTAAGCACACACGAACACAACGACTTTATTCACATGTGGCACAGACGACTAGGACATAGGCATCCAGACAGCATTAAGGAACTACAAAATAGAGGTCTAACGAAGGATCTCACAGTATCAGACTGTTCAACAACCATGAGGTGTGAATGCTGTATAAAAGCCAAAGCCACAAGAATGACAGTTCCAAAACAAAGTGAGAACAGAGCCCAGAGACCTCTAGATCTCATACACAGCGACGTGTGTGGCCCAATGCAAGTACATACACCAAGCGGTAACAGATATACTGTATAGTGACTTTCACTGATGACTACTCCAGATACACAGTTACTTATCTCATCAAAAGCAAAGATGAAGTACTGGACAAGTTAAAGGATTATATAACAATGGCTACAAATAAATTTCAAAGAAATCCACTAGTGTTTCGTAGCGACAATGGAGGTGAATTCACAGGTCACAGAATAGAACACTTCCTGAGACAGCTCAGTATCGAGCACCACAAGACCGTACCCTATTCACCGGAACAGAATGGGGTAGCTGAAAGGAAGAATAGGACTCTGACAGAAATGATCAGATGCATGTTAACAGATTCAGGACTACCTGACAAATACTGGGGTGAAGCCGTAATGACAGCCACGTACTTACAAAACAGATTATTCTCAAGAACAGTGGAGAAAACACCATATGAGTTGTGGCATTGCAAGAAACCAAATGTGAAACATATAAGAGTTTTTGGATGTAAAGCATTTATGTACATTCCAGCAGAAAAACGAAGTAAATTGCAGAATCGCGCAGTAGAAGGAATCTTCGTTGGATACAGTGAATGTTCCAAAGGATACAGAATTCTGAACCCAAAGACAGATAAGATAACCATAAGCAACAGCGTGACCTTTGTGGAGGAACTAAGAAATGAAGTAATGATTCCAGCCGATCTGGATAAAGAAGACAACGCTGACTCTAGTGACACCACCACAACAGATACCATCAAAGAGGTTGAAGTCGGTCTGGACCAATTAACACAGGTATGGAAGAGTGCACAACAGGTGAAGTAAGGCGCTCGAGCAGAGAGAACAAAGGCAAACCACCAGTGCGTCTCTCATATAAAGCTAGTACCACTAGTATATGTGAACCCACATCCTGGGAAGAAATATCTAACTTACCAGAAAGGGAAGCTGAGAAAGACAGATGCAGCATGCAGTGAAAGCTATTCATGTACAGTTACCTTGTTCTCATTATAAGTTCATGTTATGACCAGTTCCAGTTTATATAAAACCAATCATACCACAAAGACCTTTCCAGTGTGTGTCTACTGAATGAAGCTTGATACAGAAGGTGATCCTGACTGCGTGGGTAAAACTCAATTGCCAACACAATGCTGTATCAAATATGACACCAATACTAAGTGGAGTGCCACAGGGTTCGGTATTAGGGCCCATCTTATTTAACATATATATTAACGATATTGGGATGGGGTTACTCAGCAATGTATCCATCTTTGCTGATGACACAAAATTGAGTAGAGTTCTTAAATCAACATAGGATGTCATCACACTTCAAAATGATCTTAATCTAGATGAGTGGGCTAAAATGTGGAAGATGAGGTTCAATGTGGATAAATGCAAGGTTATGCACCTTGGGAGGCATAACCAGTGTGCTAGTTATAACTTAAGTGGGGAGGCATTGGGTATTTCAGTATTTGAAAAGGATATTGGAGTCCAAATAGATAACAAACTGGGGTGTTGAGCTCAATGTCACATAGCAACAAAAAAGCCAACAGAATTATAGCATGTATTTAAAAGGGGCATGGAAACTAGGTACTCAAAAGTAATTATGCCACTGTACAAAGCATTGGTTAGACCGCAACTCGAATACGGACGCACCTCGAATACGGAGTACAGTTCTGGGCCCCACACTATAAAAAGGACATCATAGAATTAGAAAAAAAAACAAAGAAGAGCAACTAAGCTAATCAGGGGAATGGAGAATTTAAAGTACGAGGAGAGATTGAGCACTTTGGGACTATTTACACTAGAGAAGAGACGTTTAAGGGGGGACATGCTCAACATGTACAAATATATCAAGGGTCAATATAAGGCACTGTCAAGCACACTTTTTACTGCAAGAAAGGAATCTAGGACGCAAGGGCATGAGTTTAGATTAGAAGAAAAATTATTTTGTTCCCTCAAAAGAAAAACTTTCTTTACGGTCAGAGCAGTGAAACTGTGGAACTCTCTCTTTCTGGAGAGGTGGTGTCAGCGGACACAATAAATACATTTAAAATAAGGTTGGACAAACATTTATTGGATAAAAACATCCAAGGGTACTAATATGAATCATATTATGTCTTTAAAAATGAATCATACTTTTACAAGGGATAAGCTATTAAAACCCAGGTTGAACTCGATGCAAGTCTTTATTCATCCTTATCTACTATGTAACTATGTAAGGTGTTGAAGAAAATTTGAGAGGAGAAAGTGCAAGCAATAGTTATTCTTCCATATTAATCCAGGAGATCTTGGTTCCCGATGGTACTAGACATGGCGCTGGAAGAACCTTTTGACCTTAACAAATGCCCCTTACATGTTGAGTCAGGGTCCTCTTCTACCAGGAACCTCAAAAGTTGACTTTGACGGCATGGAAATTAAGAGGCAATTATTGAGAAGTAAAGGACTGTCAGCATATAAGATGTCTTACAGTTCTTAGGTGACAGCTACAGGAAAGGTTTGGCCAGTTCGACACTAAAAGTACAGATTTCGGCCTTAACTATTCTGCTAGATAAAAGACTGTCAGAAGACAAATTAATTAATAGATTTTTTTCAAGCTATGAAAAGGACAAGACCAAGGATAAAATCTATTGTTTCTCAATTTGGTCCTTAATACACTTATGCGGCCTCCTTTTGAACCTTTGGATAGGGCAAAATTAAAATTTTTAACCTGGAAAGTTTTATTTTTAGTTTCCATCACATCAGCCAGAGGAATTGGAGAGATACAGGCACTTCGGGCACATGAGCCTTACCTGAAAATTTTTGAGGACCGTATAGTACTCAGGACAAACCCATCTTTTTTACCAAAAGTGGTGTCAACATTTAATATAAATAGAGAAATCATCCTGCCTTCTTTTTATCCGAAACCATCAAGTAAACAGGAACAAGATTTTCATACATTGGACGTAGTGAGAGCAGTGTCCATTTATTTTAACAGAGTCAAAACATTTAGACATTCCGAGACATTATTTGTTATTCCCTCAGGCATAAGAAAGGGTTTCATGCCAGCGAAGCAAACTTTGTCCAGATGGGTCAAAGAAACGATTACATTCTGTTACAAAAAAGTTGGAATGCAGTTATCAGGCACACTCGGCAAGGGCAATGGCAGTGTCTTGTTCTAAGGAAGCAAGAGTATCCATGAAGGATGTTTGTGAAGCAGCAACTTGGTCTTCTATTCATACGTTTGCCAAACACTATGAATTGGATGTGACTAGAGAACAGTTTGGGAGACAAGTTCTCAATCGGGTCATGTCTTAAGGTATTGTATTACCCTCCCTCATATATGCTTTGGTATGTCCCACTGTAAGGCTGCCATGAAGTATGAAGGAGAAAATAACGGATTATACTTACGATAATTCCTTTTTCTTCGGAATACTTAATGGAAGCCCATATATATCCCTCCCTCTGTCTGTTTTTTCATTGCTAGGATCCAGCGGAGACATTCAAAGACTGAGGGGGAGCAGGGGGAGAGAGCAGATATACCATAAGGAGGAGAAGCAAGGGGAGGATCCTAGCATCAAATATGAAAAAACTACCTATTGGTACATATTGGGAGATAAGGAGTTAACCCTCTGTAAGGCTGCCGTGAAGTATTCTAAAGAAAAGGAATTATCGTGAGTATAATCCTTTATTTTCTCCAACATTGCATCCAATTAGTGTTGCTTCTTGGTCTGTTATAGATAGCTATGTTTATGGGAATACATGCAGATGACTGACATACATGATGCCGGCAGTCAGAATACAGACACTGGCATCCCAATTCAATTCTTGCCTTCTCTACACGCACTTCCGGGTGCGGCATTCACTGTCCCGTGGTGTGTATGCGGCAAATTCAACAATTGGATAAATATATATGCGCTTATAATAAATATTATAGCAAATACTATAAAGTAAGTAATAAGTCCATAAAGGAGATTTTTAAGATAAATACCCGGTTTTCCTGGTTACGAACTATACTGAAACTTCTGGTCTCGAGGGACGCCAGTATATAAAGATTGTTATATACTTTTCAGAAATACACTTATGGCTTTTAGTTTTTAGATATGTTTATTTATATTTATTTATATATACTGTATTGTTATGACATGTATACCTTGCTTTTGATGTTTATGAACAATAATTGGTATCCTTCCATGTGAAAAAGGAAGAGGGAGGAGTATGAGGCTTGATGGGTATAAAAGCCCAGTCTAGCCAACATGGGGAACACACCCTGAGGAAGGCTTGTGATCAAGCAGAAACGCATTGGTGGATTTTTAAAGGATATAGATACCGTTTGAATGGACCTCTTGTTTTAACATCTGGAAGCTACAGTATCTTAGGAGGAAGATTTCTGTGGAGACCCGGGATCTCACCAGGACCTACTCCTTTGACTGTCTAAAACAACACAAATAGCCTTGATCATAAGGCCAGACTCAGTACTATGCCATTTCTTTGAATGTTTGTATTGTTCTTGAATATATGTTGACAGTTTTATGCTATGTGGAGCATTTAATTCTAATCTGAGGTATACAAGGAATGGAAAAAGGGAATCTTAACTGTGGAGCATCAGACAATACTATATGAGATATCTTGTGGCCTAAGGGAAGGCTCATTTGCGGTACGTATAGAATACATACTGACCAGGGAAATTTAATTTTTTTTTTGGTAATATCTAGACTATGAGAAGTGCGATTGTTTGTTTTGTTTTTTTCTTTTGAGGTCTCACAACACTGCAGAGGTCTCACCCAGCACCCGTGTCATTGCCGAATTACCAAGGAAACACCCAACGGTGTCATGGGAACACCCATGAAATGCTGGGGGTTACTATGGGCTCAGGCTGCCCTGCTACGTGTGAACGGGATGGTGAATAACCAATTTGCCATGCCCACTCACACCAGGCATATGCGCATGCACACATGTTAAACATCGCTCCCCTGCACTAATGCATGGGGGAGTGATCAAATCAGAATTACCCCCATTGTGCCTGCGGTTTGCTACTGTAACCAGCATTTCCACACTGTGCACATGGCAGGCAATGCTATTAATTGAGTTTCCCAAAGAGTTGGAACTTTAGTGTTGAGGGGTTGGGTTTGTTCGGCATTTAATTTAGCTTTTCAAAATATAGAACTACATCTTATTTCCATTTTTTGCTAAGAATACTGTATTAACTGAGGATGTGAAGCTTTTTCCATGGGTTTGTTTTTTGGGTGGGCTGTATGATTTTTTGTTGTTGTAGCAAGTAAGAAATAGTTTAGAATGTGTCAAATACTGTAGAACAGAATAATTGTGATGTTTCACTCGTGTCCCCAGGGAGATATCACCAGAACATTTCATTTTTGTAGTCAATCAAACTGATGGTGATCTGCTGAGCGCCTTGTAGATGTGTGCTTTTATAGGGATCATACAGCCCTGCTCCTGATAAAGGAAACTCTCAGACGACAAGTCATAGGTTGTTAAAAGGATTTGATGACAAGGGAAATGTAAGTTGTTTAGATAGTTCTAGCAGATGAAGAACAATAAATGAACGGAAGTAGCAGAAACCATGGAGAAAAGATTAATAGGACATCTAAGTGAGGAATGGACGATTTCAGAAATAGAAATGAAAAGACCAGAAAAAGGACTGAGGCAATGGTAATGGATTCATGTCCTAGTGGTCTTTTTGACTTTCACATGTACTTCTGTAGGACAGGGGTGGTACACTCCTACTATTTCATACACTGCCCAGATTGCCATTTTCTAATCTTAATGAGTGTGTGTGTGTACTCATATAGCAAGGGCTCCTCCAGAAAGAATGTAGTATTTATCTTGCCACTAGGTACTGTTTGTGTTTTATTTTGATAGTGCTGGTGTGTATAAATAGTGTATAATAGCAACCTGTTTTTTGCTATTAAAAAAAAAAAAAAAACATGCTTATGATTTGTAAAACAATGTATCCAAGGAGAGGGGACACTACTTGCCCTCATTAGTTTTGTTATTAATAAATAGTATTTGTGACTTCCGGTTCCGGCGCTGATGTGAGTGAACGCAGCACACGAGTCCTCCGCTGCTTCCCCAAACCCAGCCTTTCCCCTGACCCCCTGAGCGACCACAGAGCGCATTGAATACACTCTGGAACACCCCGGCACTCACCCGCTGGCGGCGGTGTCATGAGCTGGCGGCGTGTAATAGCAGTGCCGAAAACTGGGACAGACTCCGGACTCCTAGGCCTGCCTGCAAGCAGACACACGCCATGCTACACCCACCAAGGACAGGCGGATTAGCCTGCTGACCCCTCCACACAGCACCAGCGGCAGATGGAGAGATTTCTCTCTCTGCAGATGCCGAGGGGGTCACAGAAGAGTCGCGCTACACCAACCACACAGACCAGGTCCAGGTCACAGCCAAGCCGCTGAACAGGAGAACAGAGGTTATTCATCCTCACAACGAGGCACACCGGTACCGTTC
The DNA here is from genome assembly GCF_055691185.1 of Crinia signifera. NCBI lineage: Eukaryota > Metazoa > Chordata > Amphibia > Anura > Myobatrachidae > Crinia > Crinia signifera. Next base: position 106,020,580 of record NC_139221.1, on the reverse strand, counting down.
ACACAAACCCCTGATGGTTCTGAGGATCCCCCGGTAACATATTCAGAGGTGGTCAAAGCTATACAGGAGACAATGGGGCCCCTGATGGAGATGCAGGCAAATAAATTTAATACTGCCATACAAGATTTAACTACACAGCTGAAGCAAGTAACCCAAATGCAACACACCACTGAGTGCAGAGTCGGTGAGCTTTTCCAGGATGTTACAACACTTAAAAGTTCCTCCATCAGTCTTCAGACCACATGCTATGAGCTGCAAAACAAAATAGACGATCTAGAAAACAGATAGAGAAGGAACAATTTAAGAATAGTAGGGCTGGATGAATCCATTAAGGATTTTTAAAAGGGAAAGGGGTTTGGGAATGCTTCTGCACCAGGTGTGTATATATAGGTTGTAGTTATCCCCAAATTTAGGTTTCTAGGTTCGCTTACAATTGAACTGGATTTGGGGGTGCTGCCAAAGACAATAAATTGATACAAGAAAAAAGGACAGAAAAGGATTGTCTTTTTTTTTTTTTTGAATCCATTAAGGACCCTGACCTATATAAATTTCTACAAATTTAGTTACCTGACATGCTTGAGATATTGGATCGGTGCGGTGATATGGTGGTGGAGAGGGCGCATCGCCTGGGCCCAACCAGAGCAGCAAGTGGGAACAGACCTCGAGTTATGATATTCCGCTGCCACAATTTCTTACATAAATAGGCTATATGGTCGGCACCCAGGAGGCATCGCGATCTTACTTGGAAAGGAGCCAAAATATTTATATTTCAGGATTATTTAGCCAAAGTTACTAGAGCACGCAAGGAGTTTGCTCCTATCTGCACAAAGCTGTTTAATACTAAAAATAAATTTGCGTTTTTTTACCCGGCTCGGCTAAGGGTGTTTGAAGGAGATACCTCAAAAGATTTTATGTCTGCAGCGGATGCTGAATGTTATCTAATGGAGCAAACTGGCGAGGTGGGTGCTGATTCGGGCCGCCGAGAAGCATCCGAGACGGCTGATTGATTGACGTGGATAAAGTTACTAAAAATGTTTAGGATGACGAGGTCTAAGGCTATGAAAGAACACTCTTCTCAGTAAATTTGAAAGCCTTGAGTACTTGCAGGATGACTTTATTTGATAGAATATGGTTAAGTGCAAAGTTTGACCTCACTGAAGTTAAAGCATGTTAGAGGTGAGGGGGAGGGAAATTGATAGTAACTGCCCAGGCATTCCGGTTTCTACATTTTGGGTGGAGTTGGGTATTTGCCTCAGTGAGATACTCTTTTCAACGTTCTTAGGTGGATGTATAGATAGTAATGCATATGGCTGTGGAAAATAAGGTTTATAATTGCTGTTTATAGACACTTTTCTTATAATTCTGCTGCTTGATGTGAAGGTGTTGGGGTTGTCGGGGGGGGTGGGGGGGTGGTCGCTAGGAGGGCCGGTGGAGCTGGTTGCCCGGAAGTTTCTGATTTGAATTCTTTATGGCTTCCACTCTTGCTTATGTTTTGCTATATGTGGTGGGTTAATGTTTGTTTTTTGTCTGTCTTGTGTCTTTCCCAGGTTTGCCCTTTTTCTTGCTTTTGTGTTTCCCTTGTCCAAGATTAGGACGTCAGTTGGACGTTATAGAAATTAGAAATGTCCATCCTTAAATTAGGCACTTTAAATGTGGGCGGGTTCAACACTCCTGTTGTGTCCAGGAAAATTTTAACATATCTCAATAAAATGTCACTGGACATAGCCTTCCTTCAGGAGACCCACCTTGTTCCACGAGAAGTACTGAAGTTGAATATGCTACGCTGGTCTGTGTTGGTCTCCACTTCATATAATTCAAAATCTCATGGGGTGGTAATCCTTATAAGGAATACTATCGATTGTAAAGTTGTATCAGTGAAGGCTGATGAAAACGGGAGAGATGTCCTTATAAAGGCGATCATTCAGGGTGTACCTTATGTGTTGTGTAATATCTATGCTCCCAATTCCGGTCCTAAGCAATTTTATGCATCTCTGGGGGAGCCAAACATTGATTATTGGGGGGGGACTTTAATTTACTGGCATCTAGTACTATGGATAGAAATACCCCTGCCCCTAGACATGCTCACGCCTCAGATGATACTATATCCTCCCTATGTGACAGATTTCAGTTAGTGGATACCTGGAGGGTATGTTACCCTATAGAGAAAGACTTTACTTGCCTGTTGGCAGTACATGGCACCCTGTCCAGGATTGACTATATTCTGATTTCTTTCAGTCTGTTCCCTAGGGTGCCAGCATTGAGACAATTGGCATGTCTGATCATGCTCTGTGCTGGCTACAAATAGCCCCACAGGTGGACAGGGGACCCATTCACCAATGGCGATTCCCAGCTTACCTGACAAACTCTAGTCAGTTCCGTTCCATGCTGGCGGCAGCATGGATGGACTACAAACAGCATAACCTAGAGACAGAAACAAATGACCCTCTTCTATTCTGGCAGGCATCTAAAGCCATTATCAGAGGAGTGATAATATCTTATTGCAAAAAAAAAAAAGAGATAAAGATTTAGATAAAAACTATTTAGAAGCCCAGTCGAAATTGACTCAATCATTTACGGATTATAAAAATAATCCAACAGTGTCTAAAAAACATCCTATTATAATGACAAAGTGGCATTTGACAATATCCTATCTGGCATAGAGGCTAAATTTAGTTTTCATAAGAACAGCAAATTTAATCGTTTTGGAAACAAGGCCGGGAGACTACTGTCCCATCTGTTAGCTGGACCGCGTCCCCCTAATATTGTGAAATCTATCCGGGATACGGATGGAACCGTAAAATAGTCCAATGCGGATAATGCCAAAGTATTCTTTAATTTTTACTCCACCCTTTATTCAGCCCCTATAGTAGATGATACCACAAAGGAACAGTTTTGGGCCAACCTTAAAATACCCAGGCTTACAGATACGCAAAAAGACCCCCTTATTTCTCCAATCTCGTCTGAGGAGAGCCAGAGTATTAAGCCAGGTATTAAGACAGGAAAATCCCCAGGACCTGATGGGTTTGCTAATGAATATTATAAAATTCTAGCTCCTAAATTAGGTCCCCCATTTGCGGCAATGTTTAATGCAGTCATGTCTGGACAGTACAGTTATCACACAGGGAACACATACCCGCCCAGCTGCACAGCGCCTAGGCAGCCATCAGTGGCACTACTGGTCATTGCAGCAGCCAATGACCAGTGGTGCCACTTGAAAAAGCTGCTGAGCGCAGCAAAAAGCGTAGGTGCATTCCCAGTGACTGCAGATCGAGTCTACATCTTTTGCCAGCCATACCCACCATTCCTGCTAAAAAGTGGAAACCAACAGAATCCACAGAGGGATTACATCTGTTTCGACCTCGAAACACCACAGCTCATAAGCTCTAACAACTGATACACCCATTGACTCTGTGGCAACAAACAAAATTTGGGGGTACGCCACCTCCTAAAGGCCCGGACACTAAAATTGGGGTTCGAGGATTCAGCAACATTTGAGCAACATCCTTTCCATAACAATTGGATTACAAATCATCCCTCTTAAATGAGACTTCCACTACAATAATTTCCACACATTCTATTGCCGGATCTATCTGGGTGACTATTGATCTGACTGTTACTCTTTTAATTCATTTTTTATTGTATTGTTTTAGTGCTTCATGTCATGTATTGTAAGTCTTAGTATTGCATGATTAAAACCCCCTGTTTATGTACACACCCGACCACCCCCACTTCTTTCTTTTTAATATATTAATGCAAATGTATTCATCATTATTCTAGCGCAATCAACCACTTTTGTTCAGGTACCAATATATGCAGAGACAGTACAGTTATTACACAGGGAACACATACCCGCCGAGCTGCACAGCACCTAGGAAGCCATCAGCGGCTCCACTAGTCATTGCAGCAGCCAGGTAGGTAACAGTATGAGGAAAGACAACACAGTTATAGAAGAGACAGTACAGTTATCACACAGGAGAAATGGGGTTACATATGGCTGAGTGGGTGGCGGGGGGGGGGGGGGAATCAGTAAGGCTGGGGGGAGAGTCTAGTGGGGGGTGGTTGCGTCGCCGCTGCAGAGTTCATCAGGAGTTGGTGCGGCCTGCTGGGGGGGGTCCTGCCAGCCTCTGGGTGTGATGCCAGGGCCTGTGGTCGATGCGCCTCCTGTCCTGGCCGGGGGGGGGGAGTGGACCTGGTCCAGGTGTTCCGATGGCAAAGGTAATTTGAGGCCACATGATGTTCCTGAGTTATTTGGTTTTAATGCAGTCGTTCAGAAGTGTTGTTGGTGTGTTGTTTGCCTTCTTGTTTCCATCAGTTTAACGCCGGTATAACGCTGCTATTAATTTAAATCTGACCTTTTATAACTAGACCCTTCAGACACTAGACCCCTAACGTCCCAAAGGACTGACGTCCAAGCTAAACTGAGTATATCAGCCTACATAAGTATGTGTCCATCCTGAATTAACTGCCCCTCCCAACACACATCCCCCACCAGCAAATGGTGCTTATTAGACCTAGGTCTGTAACACTATCCCAATATTTCTAAGTTCTTGACATAGCACAGATAAAACCACAATAACAGATTTTTATAGTTTTACTATGCTATTCTGCAGTACAATTACCCAGTATAATATTGCTTCACTATCCAGCAACCACCAGTTACTTTTGGTAACCAGGTGGCGAGAAAAGTAGAGCGAGACACCGGGCCCGAAGCATGGCAAGAACGTGATGGTCCTTTGTGCTCCCTTCTTTGGACCTTGCTCCTCCCCCTGTTCTACCACTTAGTAACAATGATTGTAGTCACCTCTTGATTTGACAGGTGAAGCAGGAGCGTCCTCATGTCTGTTATAACTATATTTTGAATACAAGGACTCATATTGCCTGTCTTTAATGGATGAATAAAAAAAATGTGTAATCCTTGCGCTCACCATTAGAGTTAACTAGATTGAGCAGCAAAAATGAAGTAAAGGTCACCCCATATACCTAATAAAGTCTGAAATAAAAAATAGCGCAATCTGTGTCTGTTACCCAGTGGTGTTCTTCTTATGTACAAATGTGTGAAAAAGAAGTGATGTACACACAGATATAGGTATAAAACTTTAAAGGTATTAAATAAATCCACATCAATTTTATGTCTAAGATGTCTGCCTCCTGATGTAAGAGTCTGTTTCTTCCGAGGTACACCAAATTAGATAGTATTTGGGATTGTCTAGTGGGAATAAGACTCTGAACTTGCTGCCCTCTCGGTTTGCCTTGGTACAGGCATCCTCTGAAGTCTGTACCCAGTGAGATACGGCTGCAGTCAGAGCATCTTTCTAGGTAGAAGTCAAATTAGAATTCTCCAGGTGTTCTAGCATCCGCACAGAAGGACCTAACTTTTCTCCACTGTAGAAAGCAGTCATGTTTTTCTTTGTTTAAATTGAAACTTAAATTAGACCTCTGCACTAGAAGATATTGTATATTTTCACATGATACAAGCCAATTCAAGGATTATGAAATTAAGAACTACTTTTGATAAATGACTGTATATCTACCCACCACTACTGGGTATGGACAGCATGTAGGCTGCGTGGTTGTGTATACAGTATAGTAGAGCAATATGCCCCAAGAATTCCAAGTATGTGCTGCATCCAAACTATTTACCACAAACGAGGTTCCACAGTCCCTGAGCCCAATGAATAACTCTCTGCAGTCCCAAATGCAACACTACCCCCCCCCCAAAGTTCACATGCCCATCAGACCTCTTTTATTCGTACTTCATTGGACTAACTTCTATAAATGTAGGTCAAAGAGCTGAAAATTATTTTTTAACCTGATTGTTTTTGTGCATATTTCACAATGCCTAGGAGAAAATCTTCACTTGGACATGACAGTGCTAATGCTAAAATGGGGCACACAGAAAAGAGGATAGCACAGAGAAAAAACATAGTCTCTTAGAAGACCGATATAGACAGCGACAAGTCCAAACTCCACCTCAGAGAAGTACATGCCTATCCTAAGAGAGAAAACCAGTTTACATAGGCAAGGTGAAACCTTTGAAGAAAATGTATTTCGCCCACTTGTGTATCAATAATGGTTGCATGATGTGCGGTCCATTTGGGCCCATACACCCTGCATTTAATCATACTTACCTCTCCATCAGTCTGGCAGCAAATGAGCAAAAATCAATGAAAAAATGGCCACCACAACCATTTTCCAGTGATTAGTGCATGCACAATAGAGGTGATCTCGGGTATGCGGCTGACTCCATGTTGCTGGAGACCTGTGCATGCTCGGTAGGCTCTGGCTCAATTGGAGGAGGGAGCTCAATTGGAGCCTGCACGCTCTTAAAGCGATCCTGGTCTTGCCTCACTTCGCAAAGACAGCATACCTATAGAAATAGGGAGAACAAAATCTCTAAAGACAGAAAAGCCTGTCTCTAAAAGTATGACCACTCATTTCATAATGTATTTTGGCATCAATTGGTTAGAAAACTTTTTACCAAATATTTACTGCAGAGGATGTCTCATGACAAAAAATACAAATATATAAAAATGTATGCAATCAATACCCTTTCTTGTACATTATAATACATTTTCCCAACACCCCTCCCTATATATTACTAAAGTCTGAAAACACTATGGGGTCGATCCTATTAACCCCGAAGGGTGCGAGTTGCCATTTGGGTTCCGTTTTCATGCTGAAAACGGCACCCGAATTAACCCTAACTCACACCCTTCGCATTAACCCTAACTCGCACCCTTCGGGGTTAATAGGATCGACCCCTAGGTAACCTTCTTCCGTTATTGCTGATTTCCACCCAAGCAGAGCTGGGTACTGCTAGTTTAAACTAAAAGTCACAAGTGAGGGCATTAGGTATGTATTTGTTATTATAATGTATGTTGCTTAATGAAAATTGACCATAACAAATGACTTTGGTTATGCTAAGAGTTTTATTGCTAAGGAAAGAAACGATTTTTTTATTTAAGTCTCAGGAAAATTCAATTTGTGCTAGAAGTGTTCATAGGAAGCATTATCACATAGATTTACTGCATTATCTGACATGGTGTTTTTCTTCATAGCCTCGCACTAAATTTATTGACATGCTGAAGGTTATTGTACAGTGAACCGTAGATAACAGTTCACACCATTCAGATAGACCTCCTTCAAGTACAAATGGATATATAAATCAACTTTCCTGCTAAAACAAATTAAAAGGAAAATAACAGTGGACATGATATTGCTGGTGAGATTTATTTGTCTCCAAGCACAATGTTTTCTCCTAGATCACATTGTCTACTAGCAGACTTGCTATAAAGCTTCAGACTGACTTGTCATTGTTTGGCCATTTCTATTAAGATTTGGAATTACATTTTCTAGTTGCACATTACATATATCTATGTATATATATGTACACTAGCTGGAGTACCCGGTGTTGCCTTGGTTTTTAGGAATGTTTACAAAAATCATTTAAAATATTAAACACACAGTATAAATAACATTAGTTGTTTTGTTAATTTACATTAAAGAACAGCACATGATGCATCTCCTGATATGCTCTGTGCTGCTGGGGTACCCTGCTACTGCCACTATATAACATTAAGTGTGTGGGTTCATGCTATCTCCATTCCCCTCCTCACATCATATCACTGTCCCTGTTACATGCAGCCCTGTCATCACTGACATAGCATGCATGTCCTGATATGGGGGTTATTCTGGTTGTCCACTCTTTTTATATGAGAACGTAGGAGGTGAGACAGTATCCCATCCTGTTGTAACACACCAGGGTTCTGGGGTCATTCAGGCATAACATGGCACTTATCTACAATGTCTGCTAATTGTTTCTTTAGTAAATTATTGCATGTAATTTGAGATATAGGTGTTATAATATAGTAACCTTATACATGAATGTTACAGGATGCATATACGTGATACCAATACCAGCAGACTTGTTTCCCCGTGCCCGCAGTTCAGCTTCATGTTTTTTAACATGTTTTTTATCTCTTTTTCATTAGATTATATGCACTTCAATTTGCACTATTCACATACTGAGATGCGCATTCCCTACACGGGTTAGAGCGCTCGTAATACAGCACTGATCCTTCACTGCCTCCGTCCACACGCAGGGACGGACGCCATCCCGGTTACCATGACGACTGACTGTTGACAGCAGTCAGGTGATCGTACACGCTGTAATCAGCCGTCTCCCGCGTTCAACACTGCTGTGGCATCACGTAAGTGCTCTCCTATTTAAATGCACTGTGTTACAACTATCTGTTTTTCTGTTTTGCACTTCACTTTTGTGTTCCCTGTGTTTTGAATTATGTCAGTGGTCTTGAGGAAGTGGCGTCAGCTCCGAAACCGTTGACCATGCAAAACTGACAGTCTTTTCACCATTATGCTTTAAATACAAGTTATCCACGTTTTTTTGAGTGCCGCCTCCTGTTTTCAATTATTTGGAAATCGTCCTTTTATATCTATGTATATATTTATGTACACTAGCTGGAGTACCCGGCGTTGCCTGGGTTTTTAGGAATGTTTACAAAAATCATTTAAAATATAAAACACAGTATAAATAACATTAGTTGTTTTGTTAATTTACATTAAAGAACAGCACATGATGCATCTCCTGATATGCTCTGTGCTGCTGGGGTACCCTGCTACTGCCACTATATAACATTCAGTGTGTGGGTTCATGCTATCTCCATTCCCCTCCTCACATCATATCACTGTCCCTGTTCCATGCAGCCCTGTCATCACTGACATAGCATGCATGTCCTGATATGGGGGTTATTCTGGTTGATTCGCAAGACAGCGAATTCGCAGCCTTGCGAGTCCACCAGACGCCGCCCTGCGAATGCTGATACACACGACCTCCCCTCGTACACCGCGTTCATACGCACAGGCTGCAAATGGATGTTTAATATAAGGAAGTCGGGTAGGTATATTACTGTCCCAGCTGTGCACATACACAGTCCTACCACTGATTCCTTCACTCACATTCACATCATTTGAAGTTCACTCTATCAGGGTTTTCACCACTTTCTCTCTGCGTGTCGCAGCTATCTATCGCCGACCTGGGCTTCCCAAACAACAATTTCTTGAAGATTTCTCTGCCTGGCTCCCACACTTCTTATCTTCTGACATCTCCACCATCATCATGGGTGATTTCAATATCACTATTGACAGCCCACTTTCTCCTCATGCTGCTAAACTCTTCTCTCTAACCTCCTCTCTCGGCCTCTCCCAATGGTCTGACTCCTCTACTCACAAGGAGGGACACTGCCTTGATCTTGTATTCACTAGGCTATGCTCTGTTTCTGAATTCACTAACGCTCCATTCCCTCTCTCGGATCACAACCTTATCACCTTCTCAACCTCCTCCATTTCTCCAAACTCTATAATGCCTAAATCATGCAAGCCTCCTCTAACCCGCAGAAATACTAATGCTATTGATTTTCAACAACTTTCTTCCTCTCTGCAACAACTGCTCTCACCCATTTCTACACTTGCCTGTCCTGAGACAGCTGTAACCCACCTGAACCAGACTCTACAAACCGCCCTTGATGAAGCTGCTCCAGCTACTCCTCACAATCCACATAGGCTTAGATGCCAACCGTGGCACTCTAAAGTAACAAGGCACTTGCAAAAACTATCACGTAGATTTGAACGTCAGTGGCGTAAATCTCAAAATCCAAGTGACTTTGTCACATTTAAGACTACCTACCTTGAGTGGAGTCATCCACTATTTCGACAACTAGCACTAATCTGGAAGCAGGTACATGGAATATGGGAATGGACGGGAATAGAAATTCAAAGCCCTATATGGTTCAATAAGAAATATAGCGAGTTGGAAAAAATATCTGCAGATAATATATGGAAAAAAAATGGCATAGTGGAGATAGGACATCTTTATGATAATGGTCTATTTAACCAATTAAGTACTGAGTTTGGTATACCAAATAATCAATTTTTTAGATACCTTCAGCTGAGACATGCGATACATAAACAATTTGGAGGTTATACTCTGGAGACCTCTATATCCCCCATTAAAAAAATGTTATGAACTATGAGTAAGAGGGGTCAGGTATCTAAATTATACATTAATATTAATTCAAGCCAATACCCTGAGTTACTAGAACGGCTAAAAAAGAAATGGGAAATAGACATAGGCCAATTATCAGTGGAAAACTGGAAAAGCATACTAGGCTCAATAAAGCATGCTACATTTAGCATTAGATACCAGCAGATAAATTTTTATGTCCTCCACAGGGTATACCGCACTCCGGTGTTAATGCATAGGGCAGGCATAAGGGACAATACCAGATGCCCAAAATGCATGGGGGAAGGAGCAGGGTTCTGGCACCTGATATGGAAGTGCCCCCGAGTACAAATTTTTTGGGAGGAAGTGTGGGACGATGTCAAACATACTGTTCCTGATATTGCACAGTTCGGTCCCAGCGCATGTTTATTCGGGCTAGAGTTAGGAGGAGGTAATGCTATACAGTTATATCAATACATTATAAGCTTGATCACCTTAGCTAAAGTGATAATAGCGCGCACATGGTTTGCGGCGAAACAACCAGATATAGAAAAATGGAGAGCTCTGGTGAGAGACGTGATCAGACACGAGAAGCATATGTACTATACTAGAAATGCATTAGCTAAGTTTCACGGCAAATGGGATAGGTGGTGCAATTCACGTTTACATATTGAAGAGGAAGAAGACTTGTCGAATAATGGGCATTAATCCATACACCATAAATAGTAAAGGGGAGGGGGGTGGTAGTGGGTAATAAGTAAACAAAGCATGAAATCACAAAAAAAAAAAAATTCGATATATGTTAAAATGAACACAAACACAAAAGAGAATAAATAATAATAATAATAATTATAAAAGAAAAAAAAACAGCAGAATCTGGGCAATGATGATTTCACAACACTAGAGACACGATTTGAATATCAGATATACTGTATATAGACATGTGTAAACACTAATAATAGAATAAAACAAAAACCATTAACACAGATGAACATAATATGATAAAATCCTTCACATTTAGGGGTTTAAATTAGAATGGAAATATAATAAAATGTTGTATGGATTGATGCCCAATAAGATAATCAGAATGACAAAATAAACTGGGAATAATGATAAACAAATGAATGTACCAAGAAAGAATACCGGGAGTGGGCCTTTACATTGTAGAATAATGTTGTAGTTGTTAGAAGACCTGTAATTATGTACCACGTGTATGTTAGTAAGTCATGTAAATGTATGGAATGGATGTTGTTTGTTTTTTTGTATTTGTTATGTCCCTTTTTTATAAGCAAAATCAAATAAAGAATATTGAATAAAAAAAAAAAGACTACCTACCACTCATATTGTAATGCTCTGGGCACTGCTAAACAAACTTATTTTCAATCTCTCATCTCTTCTCATGACACTAACCCCAAGCAACTTTTTAATACATTGAAATCACTTCTTTACCCTCCTTCACCCTCCCCACCTGCCAATTTCAGTGTGCAAGGGCTTGCTTTCTTCTTCTTCAAGGAAAATATTCTTAAATCCAAGATGAAATGGCATGCCAGTGACTTGCTTACTTCCTTTCCTGAGCCCTTTGCCACTTTCTCCTCATTTGACCCCGCAAGTGAGGATGAAGTATCCACACTTTTCTCTTCTTCCTAATCCACTAACTCTCCTCTTGATCCTATACCCTTACAAGTCAGTGAAGCTCTGTCTCCTGTGCTTATCCCAAGCTTAACTAAAATCTGTAACATCTCTCTCTCTCTCTACTGGAATCTTTCCTTCTCTGTTCAAGCATGCACTTATTACTCCCATTCTAAAAAACACAATTCTGATCCAAACTGTCTCTCTAACTACCGTCTTATCTCTCAGCTCCGATGGTTCTCCAAGTTACTTGAGAGACTTGCCTACACTCACCTCACACACTTTCTTAACTCCTACAACTTATTGGACCCACTTCAGTCAGGCTTTTGCTCTCAACACTCCACAGAGACAGCACTGACTAAAGTAGTCAATGTTCTGGCCACTGCTAAATCTAAAGGCCATTTAAGGATTTCTCAATTCTTATTCTTCTAGATCTCTCAGCTGCCTTTGACACTGTTGACCACTTTCTTCTCATACACACCCTACAATCCCTAGGTCTTCAGAACACAACCCTTTCTTGGTTCTCTTCCTACCTATCTAATCACTCTTTGAGTGTTAGCTGCTCTGATTCTACCTCCTCCTCACTACCTCTGTCTGTTGGAGTACCACAAGGCTCAGTCTTAGGTCCTCTGCTTTTCTCAATCTATACCTCCTCACTTGGGAATGCTGATGATACTCAAATCTATCTAATCTCCCCAGAATTGTCACCATCAGTATTGCTATGTGTCTATGAATGACTTTCTGCCATTTCATCTTGGATGTCATCTCGCCACCTCAAACTCAACATTTCCAAAACAAATTTAATTATATTCCCACCAGCCAAAAGTAGTTACCAACCTGATATCTATATCACTGTTGAGAACACAACAATTAATCCTACTCCACAAGCTCGCTGCCTAGGGGTCATCCTCAATTCTGAACTGTCCTTTATTTCTCACATTCAATTTGTGTCTAAATCATGTTACATGCATTTAAAAAACATATCCAAAATGCATCCGTACCTTACACAAAACACTGCAAAAACTCTAATCCATACACTCATTATATCACGCATTGACTATTACAATAGCCTTGCCTTCCTAAAAAAAGACTCTCACCACTACAATCCATTTTGAATGCAGCTGCAAGGCTGATCTTCCTGGCTAGATGTTCATCGTCTGCTGATCCACTCTGTCAGTCCTTCCATTGGTTGCCTGTATATTACTGCATTCAATATAAAATACTTCTACTTACATACAATGCCATTACTCTGACTACACCGACTTATATCTCTTCGCTTATCTCAAAATATATCCCCAACCGACCTCTCCGCTCTGCACAAGATCTGCGTGTCTCATTCATACTCATTGTTTGCTCCCACTTTCACTTGCAGGATTTTTGATGTGCAGCACCCACCTTATGGAATGCCCTTCCATGTGCACTGGCCTCCAAACTTTCAAGTATTCCCAGGAAAACTCACCTCTTCAGGTAAGCTTATCATATTCAGGAACACCCACACAACCTCCAGTAGCATTTATATCTAATTGCATCTAATCAGGACTGTCTTGTAATCTGATGGGACTGCCATGCTATGGAATTATTTTCTTATGTATCCCTCCTATTATCCCTATAGATTGTAAGCTTGTGAGCGGGGCCCTCCTACCTCCAGGTCGGTTTGTATCTACCCAGTTTGTTTAATCACTGTTGTTTCAAATTGTAAAGCGCAACAGAATATGCTGCGCTACATAAGATGTAAGTTGTAAATAAACATAAACATCCATTCGCAGGCTGTGGGGGGAACACCCACATCATTCGATGGTCGCCGACCATCGAATGATGTGAAAGGCACACACACAGATCTATGGTTACTCTGAGGTAACCTTAGATGTGCGTGGGCATTCAAAAGGAAGACATCCGGTAATGTCAGCTGCCCGCCCCTGGTGCATTGTTGGGTGATTTCCATGGGAACACCCAGCGACTATCCACCACCGCCCCACGCCCTCAATGTTGGGTGCATGCACCCAGCGAACAGTCTGTTTGCCGTGGCTGCATGCACGCGGGGTATGCACTGAAATGCACATACACCAAACATCATTCCTGTGTGAACCTACGGTCCTTACAAATTTTCACTTTGATATATTAGAATATAGAGATAGATGCAACCCTGAATTATGCTCAGTTCAGAGATTATCAGCAATCAGTGCATCGTGTGAGAATATGTTGTGATGGGCTTGTATCAGTGGATGTGATCAGTGCTCTTGGTAATCAGAATGAGCGTGAAATAAAATTGTAGTTTTTAGTGAATGAAAAACAAACTGTAAGTTCAAAGTTACTTTAGTTGCCTCGGCTGTGTTTTAATACACTTGTATGTAAAATTTCATGATCTTGGCTTGTAAACTGTGGATTTGTATAGAAAGACAGACAGAAGGACAAATTTTCACTTTTATATAGAAGATTTAACCAGGGGCGCCAAGGTGAAATGTAATAGATTTTCAAGCAAAATAAGAAAGTGGTCGGAAAAATATGTACAATATGGATTCACGTGTATTATGGGATGTGATGAAAGTCAGCGTCCTCAATGCATGATTTGCAATGCCAATGCCAAGTTCAGCAATTCTAGTCTAGCATGTGAAAAACTAAGACACTTCCTAAAGCTGCATGGGGATGGGAAATACAAGAACACAAGGCTTGCTGAGCTTAAAGTGAAGAGAGCCAGATTCAAGAAAGGGCCACTCTGCCTATTCTTGGCTTTGTATCCATTGACATCATACAAAGTTGCGTACCTGATCGCAAAGCAGGGAAAACCAAACACCATTGGTGAAAGACTCGTAAAAGCAGCTGTGTTGAAGATTGTGAATATCAGACTAGGAAAATATGCTTAAAATAAGTTGTTCAAATTCCTCTTTCAAATGACACCATCAGCAGCAGAATATATGACATGAGCAATGACATCTTGGCTCAATTAGTTGCAGATCTGATTTCAAGCCCAGCAAAATTCAGCCTCCAAATTGATGAGACCACCAATGTTTCCAACCTAAGCCAGCTGGTTGTACTTGTGCGCTAGACAAAATTATAAAGGAGGATTTTTTATTTTGTAAGCCTTTTACAACAACAACAACTAAGGCAGCCAACATGAAGAAATTTGTGGATGACTTCTTCAGATACAATACTCTTTTGTGGGATATTGTTTCTGCAATTTGTTTGGATGGAGTGTCAGCCATGCTGCTACAAAACTCTGGTTTTGGTGCGCTGGTGAAAGTCGCTGCACCACACATTGGGCCTTATTCTGGTCGGTGCGTACATTTCCGAATAGCGGATGGCGTTTTTTAGCCGTCTGCGCATGCGTGGGGAACGCTATGTGCATGTGCCACGCATGGTCTCCGTACTTGTACTCACTAATACCATACAGAAATGTGCACCGCAATCACTCGTGAAATATGGGCGTATTATGGGCGTCATTCTGAACTACACAGGGGCGTACTTTCAAAGTGGGATAAACTGGGCGGAAACATGGGCGGACACGAGGGAGTGCACTCATTTTGGTAGGCATGCATTCGGACAGCACACCGAATGCACGCGAACAAAAAGGCAAGAAATATGCGGTGTCCATAAGCAAGTATTGCTTTGCGGACACCACTCGTTCATGCGCTAGGCAATCGGAACTACTAATCAGTACAACCAATGTCAGCTGAACACAATACAATCCACTCCTTTACTCATTACTCATTAATTACATGCTTGTCACTGCTTCAATTGGAACCATTGCAGCTTAAATGGACCATTACTAAACACACACATATATGCTGCACTTTTCACACACTTTCACACTGCAAATAATGGACACAACTTAATATTAATAATAGAAATACACATGTCACTTCTACATGTATCAATTAAACCACACATTTGGGGGGGGGAAAACATTTATTACCAGAACTTAAAAAATAAAATGGAAACCGTAACAAATTAAAAGGTACCATGACAGGAATAAAATTAAAAAATATATAATAAAGACATGATTTTTTGACATACATAGCCACAGCAGAATCATTAGGAACACATCAGGTGGCTTCACAACCAAAGTATAGCACCAACACTTCAAGTACAGCAGACAGTAATGGTAGCCGAAAGAGGCCAACAGGGGAACCAAACATGACATTCGAAACGAGGGCAAATGTGGGTACCCTCTGCACGGAATTGCGGGCACGTTTGCCCCTGGCAGGCTCCTTGCCACGGCCACATTCAGATGATGAGCCAGGTGGAGCAGATGCTGGTGAGGGGGGGGATGGTGTTCCCCCTCTGCCAGCAGGGAGTGCTGATTGTGGGAATGCATCAGAAACGGATGACAATAGGACCCTATTGCTGGCAACTAGCTCCACCATAAGCTCATTATGTTGGAGGAGGAGGTCATTTTGCCGCAGGGCTTGATCAGCCAGCACCTGCAGGCTAGCAGCAATTGATTGCTGGGTGGCAGCCATAGCCTGCAGGCTCCCAGCGATAGTCTGCTGGCAAAACCCTGCAAGACCTCCTCGGTCCTACGCATCCGCTCTGATGCCGACTCTCCCTGCTGCTCAATATGGGAAAGCACCTGCACCCACCTGTCCAATTCAGCCTCGGCCGGTGGCTGCTGCTGCTGCACAGGCCTGGTACTGGTGGCAGGTGGCACAGACTCCTCAACCTCAAGAGATTCTGGCCCAAGCGGTGGGGATGCTGGTGAAAGAGAACATTACAATTACAACACATTCCATGCAAAATTAGGACCATCTACTTATGGCATGGCAAATAATTACCTTCAAGAAAAGAAGCCATGAGTTCCGCTGGGGCCTCGCTGTCGACAGTGCTCACCCCCCGGACCTCCTCTACTGCAATGCAGCACTCTGCCATCTCCTCCAGGGGGGTGAGCTTCAGCTTTCCAGGCATGGGGCCAGCCCAAGAGGTGTGGCTGTGTTCCCACCGCTGGGTCAATTTCTTCTTGAGGTTGGTTTTGAAGTCGTTCCACCTGCAATCAAAGTGTACATATTACTACATGTCACTCCTCATGTTTGCTCTAGCACACATTGCAATCTGCAACAGATGACAACATGTGCTTCATTACACACAACTTACATTCAATGAAAATATAAAAACAACCCTTAGAAGATACATTCGCACTCACCCAACAATAACTATCGATTAAATGACATGGCAAACATGTCTGTGGCTCCAAGCAACGTGACCGGCCATTGACCAACACCATCTAACATCTAATGAAAACATTAGTGGTATTGTACTGCTCAAATGTAACACACATGAACTTGCCTCTTCTTAACGTGCTCCGTCTCACGAACTTGTGGAGCCACCGCATTAATCTCCGCTGTTATGTCCTCCCAAATCTTCCATCTCCTTGTGTGTGTCAACCTGTCCTGTGGACACTCGATCCAATCCCGTGCGCGGGGTACCAGGATGGCAAGCTCCTGCGCTTCGAATGCCATGTTTCTGCTGCTTGGTTCCTCTGTTGCCCTATTTCGGCCACGGCCACTGCCACGGCCACTGCCACGGCCACCTGTCGCTGTACTCAAAGTGCTGGCCTGGCTACTCTGTTGGGAAGCCACCTGTTGTGTTCCCAATGATTCTGCTGAGGCTGAAGATGGGCCAGCTGCCGATTGGCCTGATGTAGATGGCCCATCTGGCTGCTGTTCTCCCAATGGCTGGTCTGGGTTGAGGGGGACATAGCTGGTGCTGGAGTCCATGTGGCCAAACAGGTCCTGCAACACCTGGTCTTCCTCAGATTCTGAGCCAGCCATGTTTGCAACCACATTGCAGTTTTGTAACATACCTTTATATCCTATTTCTGTAATTGGCGTACATCAGCGACACGCTGCGTTCCATACGGCAGCGTTCCGTACGGCAGCGTAGACCGTGCGGCGCATAGGCCACACCCCTACCTGCGAAAAAAAAAAATTAAAAACATGGCAAACATAGTAAGTCTGATTTAGTAGCTAATTGCAGATGTGTACTCCAATGACCAAATAAAACTGAGGTCAGACATGAAATGTATATGTGCTTGTACATGTGTACTGTGCACTTGTTTGGTATGTAGTACAAATGACACTAACCATTCCATATGTAAATCCAGACCACCACTTAGGCAATAGTAATGAGTGCTAGCATCCAAATCACATGTGAAAGGTCTCCAAATTCAGGCTTGATGCTAGCTACATTTCATTCAACATCTCTAGTGTGGCCCAGTAGAAGGTAAGTGTACACATGGCACCATGGCCTAATATTGGGAAAAGGTCTGGCACTATTTGCTATGTTTCTGCTGTATAGCTTTCACTATAATAAAGCTGTTTAGTACCTTGTAGAGTTAGGTGTAACTGGCTAGTGATGCAGACTATTTCACCTGTTGCTTTAACCCATGTTTGGTGAATGTAATTGATTATATATAATGGGTTCCCAACTTATTTTATACTGTCTGTTTAGGAGATAGTAAGTAATGGCATGGTCTGCTCAACTATGCAAAGGTACAGCAAGTGTGGGTTTGCGATGCAATGGGTTAGCCGTCTGTTGTGGCGCATACACGCTGTTACTGTCAAAATGAACAATAAAGTTAATACCAAATATCACTCTGATCAACCAATGACAGGACATGATTGCTTGAATTGTGCCATTGCTAAGATGGCGGCCTATGGGAGAGCAGCACCCTTATCACCCGCGGAGCTTAGGACACTGGTCTCCGTTATGGAGACCAGGCTGGGGTGTGCGGGGCCCTTCATCACTAATAGGCAAAAGCGCCAGGCGTATGCCGCAGCCCGCAGGCGCATATTCGCGCGCACCCAGGTGCGCAGGACCATCGCACAGCTGGAGCGGCGATGGTCGGATCTGAGGTGCCGCCAGCCAGAAAAGCTCCAGGTAATACGGGCCAGCATTGCACGATGTAAGTGTTTACCCATTAAATGCCCAATTGTACAATATTGCTAACATGACCTTTTTTCAACCAATAAGGTAACCTGCCTGATCCATGAGTTAAACATGGCATATACTATATGTGTGGTACTTCCTGTTTGACACCCTGTAATGGTCATAAAATATGTAATTGTGTAGGATTATTGTTTGTGATGCTTACAATGGCCCAAATGTCACTTCATAACTGCCATGTTACAGGCTGTGTTTTATAAAAGCCACTAAGGAGCTGATTGGCTGTACATTTATCTCTACTTATAACCTTTGGATTTATAGCTTGTTAAGGCTTAATACATCTGTCCAAATGACCCCTAATTGGCACTTTTTTTTCTTTCTCCAACACAGCACGGGATCGAGCAAGACAGGCCCGGGAGGAGGCAGAGGCGGCCCAGGCCCAGGAGGAGGTCGCAGAAGCGATGGACGAGGAGGTGGTGTTGGAGGAAGGGGTGGCGGAGGAAGTGGAGACGGAGGAGGTTGCAGAGGAAAGGGAGGAAGTGGAGGAGGAGGTGTGGGCAGTGGAGGCGGAGGTGGTGCCAGTGGAGGAGGAGGTGCCAGCTGAGGAGGCCCCGGAAGAAGAGGAGGATGAGGAGGCCTGTGAGGTGGTGCAGGCGCCCGAAATTGGTATGTATACATAAAGAATCATTATTCCTTTTCTCATCTACTATTTGCTATGTAGCACTGGTGATTCAAATGTGTTTTTAAATACTACAAATTCATATAACAAACAGGGTAGCAACAGACACACTTAGATAGGGTGCCCAAACCATCCCTTTCATCCTGGACACATATTAATGACACAGGTTGTGAGGATGGCTTTCAGGTCGGTTTTAAGTGCCACTGAACCTGTGTAGTTAATCTGTATCCTGGAAGAAAGGGATGACTTGCTCATGTAAGGGTTACATGTCCCTGCTGCAAGCGTACAATCTGTAGCCTCATATAGGTGAGTAGAGTTTACAGGTGATTGATCTTTCTAAACTAGATTAAGTATGGCATAAATGGAGTATGGACAGGCGTGGCTTAGAATGGAGTAACAAGTGGTCAGTGCTCCTGGGCCCTCCTCTAGCTAAACACCCCCTGCGGTCTGCATGTATTGTTGGAACCATAATTGTGTGTTGATTTGGTCTTAGTAATGATTTTGTGCATGGGAGTGGGTTAGTGCTGCAGCTTCACCTAACTGGCATTATGACAGTGATTTATGGAGCAGGCCATCAGCAGGCAAGCCATGCTTGATTGCACAAATGTACTGTGCATTCCTGAGAGTTGACTAAGTCCCATGCCACGCTCCATCATATAACAGACACTGAGCGCTTTTTGATGAGTTGGTATTGGTGCAGCTCATGACATGCTTCTCAGAGCTTAGTCATGGGTGGGTTTGGATTCAGAAGGAGCACTATGACTGTGAGGTGTTCTACAGAGTAAAGGGAAAAAAACAGGCTTTCTATCTAGGATGTATGCATGTATGTATAGCTGTATGTGTCATATATATAGTTATATATGTCTCTATATACATATATATATATACACACACACACACCTGTCACCTTGCATTTATTTAATTAATGTATGACTATGTTAAATGTATGCATGAATATCATTAGTAATTTACCCTTTTTAATATGTCCACAGATGAGCCAGCCCAAGCAGAAGAGGGTATACGTGGGGCCCTCTTGAGAATGAGGGACCACATGCGGCTGGTCATGGCCGATTTGGATCACCTGATCGACCTTAGTTTATAATTTTTTATTATTTGTTTTCATTCCAAATTTGTTATTTGAATAAATTGTTTATTACAGTTCGAAGTTGTCTGTGTGTTTTGTTTACATTAAACAGTATATGTGTAACTTGTTTATACTCTTTTAAATTAGCAAAATGTACATACTGTATATAGATGTATGTTATGTTCACATGATGTAAGGGTTAATGTGTGTAATGAATGTAGTAGTAATGTGTTTCAGTATGTATTAGGATTTAATTGATTCCAATAGAAAACAAACACTTTTTAATGAGGTTGCCTAATTGCATAAGTGGGTCATGTGATCGATTTCTGTGTTCAGATAATAGTGTTGAATTTTGCGTAAATACACCGCATCGGTGCGTACGGCCAGGTTCCCGTACGTTCTGACGCGGTAAGACCGTGCAAACGCTGTAAGACCGTGCCGAATCTGTGCGTGTCCACCGCACACGCAAGGTTTGTATGTCGTCCGTACACACGCCCTGTTCTTAAAGAGTGAGTCCGTCCGAATGCGGAGGCTCGGTGGGCGTTTCTACGGACGATGTCCGCACAATGTGGCGTGCGGACCGCTCCGTAAGAATTCGGGAAAGTACGCACTGATCAGAATAAGGGCCATTGTTATGCATTGTGTTCTGCACATGCATGCATTGGCAACAAAAAGCTTGCCTCCAAAACAGGAAAAGTATTAAAAATTGTAGTGGAATGTGTGAACTATGTGTAAAATAGTGCTCTTGAAACACAGCATCTTCAAAGAGCTGTTTAATGAAATGTGCTCTGAATTGAAGGTACTGTACTTCTGTACCATTGTAACATGTGGTGGCTATCCCGGGGAAAGGTGCTGAATTGTTGCCATGCTTGCGGAATTAGCCCTGTTTTTGCGAGAGCACCAACATTGTCATGCAGATTGCTTCAAAAATTAATTTTCAGTTTGGCATACATGGGTGATATCTTCAATGTTCTCAATAAACAGATGCAGGGGGGTGGAGTCAACATCATCGAAGTGGAAGCAAACCTGAAGGCTTTTTAAAAAAGCTACCATTATGGAAACAATGAACAGAGCATGATAACTTTGCAAACTTTCCCCTGCTAGAGGACTGTGTAAGTAAGATCGAAGATGAGTTTGGTTTCTTAAATATGGGGGACCACTACACATTTTGTCCCCTAGATGTTTGAAACCAGGACCTGTTTAATGAGCTGGTTATGCACAGGAGGGGGGATCCCACACCATTTTATTTTTTAACTTTCAATTTTAACAAATTGTTTTGGACAGTACCATGCACAGATCTCACTGTGCATGGTTCTATCAAACTTGACAAACTGAACTTGGTCTATTTGTTTTGCGATTTTTGGTATCATTTTCCAGAATTCACACCCTATTTCATTTGTAAGTTGTATACTTTATAATGTGAAACATACCGTATGGATGCGTGGAATGTTTGCTATGTTTTAGGGACAGGTATGGATGATAAAGAATAATATCCCAGCTACAGTCAATTAAAATTGACTTCTTACATGATTATAAAAAATAACATATCCTCTACAGTCATACAGTCAATTAATCTTGACTTTTAATATTTTTACATCAACTTGACTTAATTATGAGGCACATTTTCCATCTGTAATTGCTGTTTTACATAATTATAAGAGCCATGTTTACTCTTTAAGCTTGATCTACTTAGTCTGCGATATGACTGCATTGCATCTTTCCAATTCTTCCAAATTTACTTTGCTATAGTATGCGTTCAAGGTAATATTGTGTGATTAAACAGCTAATTTAGCTAATTTAGCATTGTTTAATTATAATTCAGTTTCATCTTGTGTCCATATTGAAAAGCTCTCACTGTGCTTATATAGGTCTACATTTCAATTACCTGCAGCAACTCAGAAACTGAGATGGGAAGGGTTCTTCTTACTTCCAAGTGAATAACTTCCCTCTTATAACTCTAGCAGTTGTAGGTCGTATGAATGTAATTACAGGGGCAAACAGGATACCCGAAGGGGGCTTTCCAAATGCTCAGATTTACAGTAATTGTCACCAGCTCATAAAATGAATAGTCTGATGCCAACCAAAGTGCAGCTTATGTAATACAGAACTTTAGACATTCTGGGTGAAATTTAATAGGATGATAGAATCAGAAAGTGATCATCAAAGTGGCAATCATTTACACCTATTTATTAACAGATTCTTATATAGGGCAGACATATTATGCAGCGCTTTACATAGAATATTTGAACATTCACATCAATCCCTGCCCCAGTGGAGCTTACAGTCTATGTTCCCTAAAACATGTACACGCACACACAGACATTCTAGGGTTAATTTGTTGGACGCCAATTAGCCCTTTTTCAAAATCAAACTGGCTTTGCAGTTTAAATGATTGCCACTTTTAAAAAACTGGAGATTTCTTACCAAATATCTCACTTTCTGAATCTCTCATCCTAATAACACCCCCCCCCCCCCCCCCCCCCCACACACACACACACACACACACACACTCCCTCTCTCTCTCGCTCTGTGGTGCAATGATTGGGAACTCAGATCCACAAACAACACACACAAAAGAAAGTCTGATGCCACTGGACTTATGCAGCTTTCTCCATTCTGTCCTTTATATACTGTACTGTATGTCAGTGATGTGCAGTCAGGGTAGGCAGACTCTTACCTGTCATTCTCCAGTACACTACAGAGTTTCCAATATAAAAAAAAAATCATTCAAATAGTATAGTGAGGGTATTTATAACTTATAAATATCATCTTTGTTTCATCCCACTGTTTTTTTTTTATGCCAAATGTACAGCTCTCAATGCATAGCCAGATCCATACCTCCCAACATGACCCCACCTCTCTTGCCACTAGTGGTTACAAGTCATAGATCCCCACAACACTCTGCTAGCACCACCTCCAGAATTCAAACATGGATGCAGCCATTTTGATTCCATCACATGATCTTTCCACAGCCAGTTCTGCACTACCTGTTTATCAGCTGACCACAGCAGCCTTTCACCTGGCCCTGTTCCTATAAATAGAGTCGGAAGACCACCTGCAAATTGCTAGGGCAATGTTTTCCTCAGCCTAGGTGCATCCTATGGTAAAGCTTCTGTAGAAATCTCTCTTCCTAGAGATTCTTCTGCAAGTTCCCACCTGCTGTACCGCCTGGATCCCCTTTGGTATTAGCCAATTACTGTGATCTATTCAGTTCCAGCCATATCCTGAACCACCATCAGTGATCGGTGCATCATCATCAATTCTGGATCACCATCCGTGTTCATCAGTAAATGTTTTCTAAAAGCCTAAATAATGCCGATGTACAGTATTATTTTTAAAGTGCCAATCAATTACACTATAAAACCAGGAAGATTTTGCCATGTAATTCCCGCTTTAAAAATTTATAAAACTCTCCCAAAATCTCACACCCAGTTACATTTGTCCATAGGTTCAGCATTATTTATAATAATAATCAGCATTATTTAGGCTTTTAGAAAACATTTACTGATGGTACGGGACCTAGTCATCCCACTGTAAATTAAGAAAAGTTGATTGTGTTATCCAAAAGATGGAGATTTCTTGATGTGTCCCTTTTTGGCATTGAAAAGATAAGCATATAACTTGAGAGAAGATTTCTTTGAAGTAGCAATGCCCCTAAAAGGAAGCACAAGTATTAGTGAGTTATGGCTACTTAAGAAGAGGTTGTTTTCACAGAAATAGAATTCTGTTTTTCAGCTGTTTACAATGTGATTCACACTTCTGTTTGCTGGTAATTCTGGGCTGGATCTGTTTTATCTGTAAAGTGGAAAACGCTTGTTATAACTAAATAAAGATTGGAATGGGAAAAGGCTTACTCAATATCGCTGCCGTGGTTTGTGTATTGTGTAATTTTACATTGCAAATAAACACACATAATATAGATAGTGATTTCAACATGTACAAATTAATCTTTTTAAGTCTTTGAAAATAATAAATAAGCAATTCTTATTAGAATGTATTTATACGATATAGTGCCTGCGTAGACTGTAGTGCTTTACAATTGTACAGATGATTTCGATCTGTTTGTAATTCAAGAGAAAATTAAAATTTCGGCCAAATATTGAGTTGAGGTTCACAGTCCTTGGATCCATTTATTGTGCCATGGAGTGCTCAGAGTGAAAGAGTAATCAGCAGTGTCAGAATGTATGCAAGCAGGGGTCTCTCTGTTACTACTGTACCTAGTTTGTTTTATCACTGTTGTTTCCTATTGTAAAGAGCAACGGAATATGCTGCAGTGCTATGTAAGAAACTGTGAATAAATAAACTGATTGACCACTATTGGTCAACAGTGAAAAGACTGACACATAAAAAAAGTAATCTAGAATGTTGACATGGTCAAAAGGTCAACATAATCAATAGGTTGACATAAGTGGACATGGACACTGTCTAAGTGTACCGTGTCCGCTCGCATGGTTTTGCTTAGATTCCCATTCTTCGGGCTCGTTGCACTCACCACACTTTTATATTCTGCCCCCATATCCATGTGGATAGTTAAGTATGAAAAAAAACATGAAAAACTCAAGTCAACCTTTTTCATGTTGACCTATTGCTTTTGTTGATCCTTTTGACCCAATAGTGGTCAACCTATTGACCTGGTAATGATTAACAAGCTAGGAGAAAGAGGGGGTGGACCCGCAACAGCTGTAGTTTGAAATATATATTAATTAATTAGACTCAATGAATATTAACCAGCATGAAAAACCACTTCTGGCCAATGCTGGTGGTTATGGTGCTGGTGGTGCGCCCAGCGTTCAGCACATAGACTGAAAGTGGGGGGGGTTTTCTTGTATTTGCAGAGATGCAAAACAAAAAGACAGCAAACGCTTTGTGGGCGCACTCTTTTAAGTTACAGTAATGTAGGTTAGAGTTTATAGAATTAATCTAAAACATAGCTTTTATTAACTTGGTTAAAATTAAGAGTCTGGCGCAATGAAATTAATAAATGGTTATTTAATTTTTAATTATTTAATTATTTATTGTGGTTTTGTTGTGTGATTGTAAGGTATACAATTATGTATTATATTCCGAATAAAACAATTTCAACCACACTTTTCTGTATCATTTACTGCATGTGATCATCTAAGGCGGAGGTGTCAAACTCATGACCCTCTAGCTGTTGTGGAACTACATGTCCCAGCATACCCTGCCCCAGTTTTAGCAATCCATTATATAAAATCTGTGGCAGGGGATGCTGGGATGAGTAGTTCCACAACAGCTGGAGGGCCATGAGTTTGACACCACTGATCTAAGGTATATGGACCAGAGTGACCGTAGGTTGCAAAAATGAAATCAATCCCCTGGGATAAATAAATTGTATAGGGGGGGATTCGCTGCCCCACGTCAATATCGAGTAAGTATTTTTAATTTTTTGCCTTGATGGCTATTTGTAGGAACACAGACAGTAGGCGGCTCCAAAGCCACTAATCCTGCGACACTATGCCCTGCACAAAAAATACCACACCTGGACTTCTCCAGGGGTCACCCACCTGGATACTGCACAGGCCCTTCACTGCTTGGCTTCCAAGTTCGGAAGGGTGTTGGGCAGACCAGTGAGGTATGGTGGTATGAAAATAGGCGGGCTGAGGTCACAGGCAGTGGCTCTAGTCAACTGACGGTATCACCAGAATTAAATACAGGCGGATTTTAAGGTAACGACCACAGATGTTTAGGTATGATAATTATGTTTAGAGGTTTGCTACTTCTATATGCGCACTGCGTTAGCTGCTATGTCAAATAAATGTGCAAACTGTTGCTTACAGAAACTGACAGTTGTGCGATTTGGACAGCTGAAGAGTGAAACGGAACAAACGCAGATGCTTAAGTACAATGGTTATATGCTGGTAGTTGTTTTCAATATTATTGGCACTCTGTGCTGGCTTTTAGTTTAAATGTTAAAGGTTAAATCACAGTACCACCTGCTGGTTTCCGAGTATAACAGGTGTATGCATTGGACAGGGTAATAGAAATGCCCTCTGAAACGGATCCCTGACAGGCACTGGTAGTAGGGTAGGTTATAAATTCAGCAATTAGTAAGTATCAAGCAATGGCAGGTGTCATTCATATAGGACTGTTGATTAAGCGAGACCACACACTGACAGATCGCAGGTTTGTGGCAGATACTTTGAGTAACTGGCGCCTTGGAGTAGTATGGCAAAGCAGGGAGAATTGTGCATAAGTCAGACTTAGTACCCTGCGTGGGGTGACAGTAGTAAATAGAGTGATATGGTCGGTGGAGCAGAGCTCAGATGCGACGGCAATCTGAGGTTGCTCCCATACCTGAACCTGCTCCGACTCCGGCAGGTAGATGTGCTGTCCTGCGCGTGTGAGGAGGGCTGTGTTGGGGTAACTTAAAAGAGTGCGCCCACAAAGCGTTTGCTGTCTTTTTGTTTTGCATCTCTGCAAATACAAGAAAACCCCCCCCACTTTCAATGATTAACAAGCTAGCAGCCTTCTCTGTTTTTCTGTATCCTTACCCAGGGGTGGATTGGAACATGAAAGTGGTACTGAAACATTTTGTAGAAGTGGCCGACATGGGTAGCACCAGAGGTATAAATAACGTACAGTGTAGCCATGGCAGCATCACTGAATGGCAGCGTGACTCTACTGCATAGATGGAAAAATGGAATGAATTGGGACATTGCATTGTAATAAGTGCGGTGGGCTGTCTGTCCTCCATGGGGTGGGGCCAGGGCCGGCCACCACTAGGCAGCTTTAGGCATTTGCCTAGGGCGCCGGCCACTGGAGGGCGGTAATGAGCTGCAGGAGCCAGGTGGAGCAGCAGCAGTAACATGAACAGGGAGGGTCTCGCGGTGCATAGGAGAGCAGGAGCCAGGAGGAATGCACCTGGGAGCATGTTGAGGGATTCTACCCCTGCCCCTGGAGCCCGCATCTCCCTCCAACACCCCCCCCTGGAGCCTGGCTGGAGCTCCCCCCCCCCCCGTGGAGCCCGATGCTACATCCGTTTTTCCCGCCGCATCATCACCCCTCCCCCGGAGCATAGCGGCGGCCGCATCACCCCCCCTTGAGCATAGCATTACCCCCCCCCTGGAGCGGGTGAGCGCCGGGGTGCCGGAGCGCCCCCCCGCCTAGGGTGCTTGCACCGGCCCTGGTGGGGCCACACATCAGCACAGGTCTCCAGATATGTGCTGGCCCATCAGGAATCTTCTCTGTGAGCCCTATGGCCAATCCACCACTCTTTACAGCTTCTAAAACCTAATTCAGATACACAAATAAATGTTAAATAAATATTTCTAGTAATTTTTTATAAATAAAGTATATATTTTATGTATCTCACAACAGGAAAATTGTAGCAGTGAATTATAATATTCATATACAGTATAAATATATGAATAATTTCACATTGTTAAAGGGCTTTTGCATGTTTAGTCCTCAGCACTGAAAGGGTTTGGAGGTTCAGCAAACAAGAAAAAATATTATTCACATATTTTCCCAAAATCTCCCACAAAAATTCTGCCTGAAAATATAAGACTTTAGGAAGAAGCTGTAACTAATAAGTAATTACCGGTGAGATGCTATTTACCAAAGGAAAGAAGGCCCTTGGATTGGGTCTAGAAGCTGTCATCCTGCCAGCTAGGAACGCATGCAATGCAATCTGCAGAATATTTTTTTGCAACTGTGTGAATCTGTGTGACAGTTATTTTCTTATACAACATAGATACATTGTGTGCTAGACAAGCAATTCTGGAGCACATATTATAAATAGTACACTTCGGGGATTACTGTGTAATATTTTAATGATAGGCTGGGTGTTTTTTTTTTTAAGAAAAACAAATTTTTGATATTTTTTAACTACTATGGTAAAAATGAAATTATACATTGAATACATTTGACATTGCTGATTAAAGTATACATTGGTTATCTTATATTGTAGTCAGCCGTTGAATCCAAAGTTCTGATTGACATTTATGTAATAGTGTGAAGTGTCATGAACCTGGGTAGTCCAGCTTATCTGGTTGGTGATATTGCTCTGTTCAGCTTTGCTCTGATTGCTCTGTGCTGCCAATCAGTCCTGTGTAGCTCTGAGCATTGCTGACTGATTGAAGCACCTGAGTGACTCCAGCCTGCAGCAGAAATCAATCGTAAGCCTGCGGTGTCCTGTTCTTTGCCATTGACCTGTCTTGTCTTGCCTCAGATCTCCTGAATCCATGCTTTTGATTTTTTAGCACCCTTCCTTCTGTCATCCAATTTTTGCAAGACAGGAAGGATAATTTTCCTGCTTTGAAACTCAGGAGTTGCCTTCCTGAAGCATGTTCTGGATGCTTGTCCTATCAGACTGTTATTTGCTCCATGATCTGGTTTATAATCGCTATTGCCATTACCCCATCTTCAGCAGCTATCCAGATGCTGTGTGTGATCTGGCTCAGTCCAGCATACTGTATCCAGCCACTGTTTTGTAACCTGCCATTATCCGGTCCACAGATGTCATCCGGTTTCAGGCTGGCTTTTGCCATGTAGTCACTCAGTGCCATTAAAATGCTACCCAGCGTCCAGTTGCTTATCAGACCTTCAGCTGCAGAGCAACATTCAAGTCTCCAGCCCTGAGCGACTAGCTTTCCGGTGTTCCCGGATCCTGCTTTTATTGGCACGTCAGGCCTGTTTAAGTTGTTCCTGATGAAGATTTCCCACCGAGGAGGCCATCTCTAAGTTATCCGTTATCCCTTTTTCGTGTTATTTTCAGAGGAGACCATCTTAAATTCATTCTGAGTTTATCTAGTTTTGTATTTGCCAAAGAGGCGCACTTCTGTTGTTTTACCTAGAGACTTTCCTCAGTTGTTCCAGGCCAGTGACTCTACAGAAAGGCTGTACTGCAATATTCTGGTATCCACAGATTCAGTCTGCTACACTGAGCTGATGTATCTTCCGACCAAGTTCTCCGACAGGAGTTCTGTTCAGTTGACTCCTCGTGTGGTAAATGAACGTTGAGTACTTACTGCAGAGGGCCGAGACCTGTCAATCAAATGCAGCCAAGTCAAAATTTCCTTGCGGGGGTCCCTAGTGAAAACTGCTGGTCAGTTAGACCCTGCGCCTCTGTTAGGAAGTTCTGTCAAAACCTATGTTACCTAATTTATGTGCAGACATTGTATCCATTACAACCCACCTTGGTCCCAATTGGGCCCACAAAATCTGCAGTCGTGACATGAAGATATTTAATTTATGTGTAATTTAGAGAAATATTGAGAATTGTGGGGTAATTGTATGAAGCCGTGATAAGAGTGGATACATGTGCTAATAGATAAAATTATCAGTTGCTCCGAACAATTTTATAGTATGCAAATTGTAAATGTTACTTCAATGCTGATTGGTTGCCATGTGCAACTTCTCCACTGGCTCACTACTAATCACTGCTGCACACATTTACCCCTGTATTCAGCATAGAGAACAAAGTACTGCACTATGCAGCTGGTCAGAGAAGACAGAAGACCATTGCTCTTGCATTTTCTTTCCACCTCTTCCTTTTACTACCGCTTATGTTAAAGATGGGATAAATACACTGTCAGCTGGTATTAGCGGGACCAGTTAATATACAGTATAATGTGCCAATAAGTCCCAAAGTATCATACATTTTAGCCAACCCAACTTCATAGAGGAATATATACTGTGTATACACTGTATTAATGGCAGTTTCAGTTCTATTATAGTAATGCAAAAATAAAAAAATAATTGTGGACATTGTAACCATAAAACCTGTAATAAAAGAGGGCTTTCTTCTGAGCCAGAAATCTATTATACTAAAATGATTTTCAACAGGCTAACCATGTCACACTCACACAATCATCAATGGTCTCAGGGCTGTGGATATCACTGTGGGCAGCTGTGATGATTTATGGGTATAAATGAAAAGGCGTGAATTCCCCCGCGGTAAATTAGGAAAATATTGTACCATTTGAGATTACACTGTAACAAAGGCCAGTATTCAATGAGAAAAATTTGCCTTGTTTTATGGCGAGTTTGTGCTGTTTTCGCGTTGGAAGGAGCATTTTGCTCTCCAAAAGTGAACCACCCTATTCAATGTGATATTTTCGCCGTCTTTTTAAGTGATTTTCGCCGTGTCTCTCCGTGTAGCAATTCTCCATCTTTTCATGGAGAACTGGAATATGAACTTTTAAACTAAAAGGTTTTTTTTTTTTTATTTTGGTGTCAAAAAATCAGGATTTTTTTTCTGTGAAGGGGCATGTTATTTTTATTCATGTGCTTATAGCACTTGAATATATATTTAATTTAAAAAAAAATATATATATATATTTTTTTTACACAGAGCAGCCAGCAGGGGGCCGGAGCTCTCAAGCCGCTCATTAGATATTCATATATTCACTGCATCCGATCATTACATATGCACGATCGGGTGCAGTGAATACTGGGTCCCCCGCTGGCTATAGGGGGGGGGGCAGCTTGTGCTGCCTGGGTCCCGGGGAGCCCACCTACCCTCCCCATATGTTCTGGGGCAACCAGGGAGACTTTAATCTCCCTGGCTGGCACCGTCCCCCGGCTCCCTGCAAGCTCCCTGCCGCGGACGCTCGTCCGCTGCAGGGGTTAAGACTCGCCGCGAGTGGCGGCGAGTCTTAACCACATTGAATAGTGGGAGCAGGAGTGGCAGCGAGCCCTCCGGAACAGGGCGAGTGCATGGCGAGAGAAAAAATCTCTCGCCATGCACAGAGAATATTTCACATTGAATACTGCCCAAAGTGTACAGGGCTCAGTCTTGCAGATAACAAGAGTGGGCAGAGTACATTCAGAGTTTTTGGTAGCAAATATACTGTAGGTCAAACACTAGCAGAGCAAGACAATTACAGTGGTGATAGTAAATCGATGAAAACTGGTGCAAAGTGTTCTCAGCCAGGTGAAATTATGCCAATAGAGTTATATACAGCAGGATGACTTAACCTATAGGTAACTCTAGGAATTGTAGATAACAAGTGTAGCAGCATCTTCAGATACAAGAGCAGAGATGTACATCTTAAAGTGCACTGTGCTGACCTCATGGCAGGTGGGGGCTGCCATTGGCCACGATGCCATCCCCCTCTCACCTCTGATGCCGCTGGTCCCCACTGCCACTGCTGCATCTCCATCAGTCCCCACCTTGGTTTCAGGACCGGCACATGTGCCTCTGTACTGCACATGCCCTGGCCCCCAGCTTCTCTGGGCTACTTCAGTAGCAGTCCATAGAAGGTAAATCATGGTCCCCGTGCCTATACACTGCAGATGTGCAGTATTGGCCTTGGTACTGCGCATGTGCATGCGCATACCCCAGATTCTGTGGAGGGAACAGCTCACAATGGGTTTGCCTTTGGAAACTGGCAGGTCATACTTCCAATAGGAAGGCACTGCCAGTCACAGGGAAGCCAGTGCAATCTCACAGGCTGCATCTGGTTTAACTTATTCAGGGCACATTGGCGGATTTTACCAGTGAGGGCAGTGGCATGCTGTGAGGTGAGGCAGGTGAGGCACAGCCTTTCCTGTCATACTAACGTATATGCTGGAGTTTTGAGTTTATAAAGAATCTATTTAAAAAATATTATTTTTATTATTCTAATAATTTTTATCATCAAAACTCTGGAGTAAAAAGTCTATGGCAGGTGAGGCAGTGCCTCACTTGACTACCTTTTCTGCAAATCTCCTAATAAAACTCAGCGAATCTCCAGCAGTATATACTGCTGCACTTGTGTATAATGCCATCATGTACCCCTGGGCTCATATATTATGTGCAAATCTCACCGCACGTCCCTGGTGGGGTGGGGGGTGGGGCTGCAGCCCATAGATAAAAATCCCCACTGGCGCTGACCATATAGACGCTCTACTGCAAGACCTTCCTCAAAAGTCAGAAACCTACAGTACTATACTGTTGCGCTCGTGGATCAAGTGGAATTGTGTTAATTATAAGCATAAAATACACTGCTAGGTGCGAGCAGGACGACGAACATGCAGTTCACTGTACCCACTCGCACTAAGCATCTGCACATGCGAATAGCTGCACATGTGCATAGCTGCGCATGCGCAGATGCTAAAAATCGGTCCCCCATGCAAACGCGCGGGGGACCGATTAACATAGAATAACCCCCATGATGTGGTTTACATGCAAATTTTACTACATGGAGAAGATTTTAAGAACTCTCAATGGAAAGGCCCGAAGTTAATTTAAGTTATACTAAAATAATATGATGTAAAAACATCCTTTTTTATGTTATTATAGTAAAACGTTTTGATAAATATGCCGCTAAATAAAAAAATATACTGAAACAGTGTACTGAAATATTGAATGGGATACAAATGTTACCCATAAATATAAGAGTTAGACTATGTGCATTGTGATGGTCCCAGGACACTATGCTACTCTATTATGAACATTAGAATTTATTTGTAACTGTATAAACAGCACAAGGACACTTTTCATCTCATTAATCCTCCCCACTGCCAGCTGTGCAGCGCTACTATGTTTGAGACAGCCATCTGCAAATACTTCGTCTTATCTGAAGGGCTTCATACAATATTAATGTTTCTGCTGTTTAAAAAACAAATAAAGAAAGTCAGGGAGAGCATAGCTGTTACCCTCATACAACAGTTGCATTGGTTTGTGGATTATGCTCTTGTGGTCTTTGTATAACTCATTATAGATGCAGGACATGGCAGAGGCCTATGTTCGTCCCCGTTGCCCAATGGCAAGTTGGAATATGGCGCTTATTTCCCAGAAAAAGGTGTGACAATGGCCAGTGGGTCAGGGTGAGGCGTTTTATATCATCGATGAACATTCATCAAGTTGGTCTCACAGTCCAGCTTCAGCTGCTGCCTGCAGGTGCACTGTTGCTTGCTGCGGCTCAGGCCAAGCGGTTCCAGGCACGACCCATCCTTTGTCCAATTGCAGGGGATAACAGGGCACCTGGGACAGAGCTGATTAACTCTGCAGCAGCAAGTGCACCGCAAAGCTCTATTGGAAGAACAGCAGTCAGACTTGGATTCCACTGTGAACCACAGAGGTGCTGGTATATATATATGCAGGTGCCCCATTAGGGCTTGGAGCCTGGAGGCAGACAATTCAATTGCCTCTGGGAGTTATGCCATTGGGGTGTGGAGTAGGGGTTAAAGTGGAGAGGAACAGGGTGGAATGGAGTTTCACCACCTCTAATGGTAAGGTGGTCCTGTGCAGTAATTCTAACAGAACAGCATTATACTTTGCAGGGGGGTGCCAAAACCCCCACCACTGGCCCTGACTCTGCCTAATGGGGGGTGGGGGGGGGGGGGGTGGCAGAGGGAGCTGAGTTCCCCCATCTCTCCAGGACCACTTTAAGCCCTGGTGTAGAGTGCGCACAGGCCCACAGTGCACCCATTTTTAGATGTTGGTGGGAGTTTTTGCGGCTCTTGTCTAGCTGGCCAGTACTTACTACAGTAACTGCTGTTAGTTGAGGTCATTCCATGCCTTGAGTAGCTCAGTTCTCTATTCAGACTTTACTTTTTACTTTTTATCCCATGTATAACAGTAGGTAAAACTCTTAATAACAGTACAACTCCAATATTAAATAAAATGTCAAGAAAAAATGAATAAGATAAAATCTATACCTAAGTTATTATTTCACAATTGTAAATAATTGAAAAAAAAAAGTATTTTGCATAATTTATGACTTTCATTCACATTCCGCGCTGTCCATTCACATATAAATGTAAGTTGGAAAGAAATTGCTGATTAAAACTCCCAGTGCTGGATCCAGTATTAATAGTTCAAAAAGATATTGATATAATCATGTCATAAATAAAGAACATCAGACAGATCATCCAATAAGAAGTGTAGCTAGAAATGATAAGTTTTAAAACAGAAGTTAACAATTTCAGCACTGGTACGGATGTCCTGGAAGGAAACAGGAAGAGATCATTAACATTAACAGACAGTTACTCCATTTTAGATAAAACCTTTTCCCACTGTTCAGAGAATTGTTCATTGCTTTATGAACTGTGCTTTATCTCTACATTAATGCTCTTGTGAGTAAAGTATAGAATGTTTTATTGCTCCCTTAGGGCCTTATTCTAGTTCACTCTTTCTGACAAAATCCTTCTTACATGGACAAAACCATGTGCACTGCAGGTGGGGCAGGTGTTACTTGTGCAGAGAGAATTAGATTTGGGTGGGGTTTTACTTCAAAGTGAGATCTATATTGCAGTGTAAACATAAAGCAGTAATATTCTGGTTTAATCATTTGAATGCTGCTGTTAATCTATGTGATTGTGCCTTACATCTACCTCACTGTGCAAATCTACAGATTATGGGGGTTGTTCTGACGTAATTGGTTCTCTGCTAATTTGCAGAGCCCTGCAATCAGATAGCTGCTGCCTCGCCAGAGTGAAATCTCGCCCTGTGCGAGGCTGCAAAAGGTTTTAAAAAATATAGCATATCGGCAAACAGCTGCAAAACCATTTGCAACTCACTCACCATCATGGGAATTTCCCAGTGTACAGTCTGTGCATAACACAGGACCTCCTCGGCCAGTGTGATCGAAACAGGCTGATTGAAACCAGAGCTGACATCACACACCCTTGCTGAAAATGCTTGGGCATGCCTGCATTTTTCATGACATTCCTACTACTCCTACTAAACAACTGGGTGACACCCACAAATGTCGGCTTACTGTCAATCAACTTGTGAATGGCTCGTGATTAGAATAGATGCTTGATTTTATCCCTGGATGGCCTCGAGCATGCACACTACAATCCATATGCATGCGCAGTTGTTTAATAGTTGGACAGCCTGCAAAATTTGCACAGCGATCGTCGTTGATTGGCCTCATGATTGGCCGCTAGGCGGTCAATTGCGCACTTCGGGGGATGAGCAGTGAATGTAAACAATAATATTATCCGCTTCTCTTATTTTAACTATCTTGGGATACCTACTTGTAATGAAGAGAACGCGATCCACGCCGGAGGTGCTGGTGAGTATAATTTCTTTCCGCAGGTACCCCTGCAAGGGCTTCTTCAGGAGAATGCGCCTGATCCTTTGGGTCAAGGTAAGTTACATAGGGCCTTATTCTGCTTGGTGCGTTGGGACCGTACGCCGTCGGATCGGGGATTTTTTTGTTCTGCGCATGCGTATCTTCCGCAAAGCGCAGGCGCGCCGACTTCACACCGCTCACGGACGGGTCTCTCTGTGCGAAAAAAACCTGTCCGCAAGAGCACGGTCATTGTGGGTGGCATAGGGGCGTGTTGAGGGGAGCGGCCAAAATAATGAGGAAAACTGGGCGTAAACATGGGCGTACACGGGGGTGTGCACCAAAAATGTACGGTGCTACAACCGCTCGATCAGCGAAGCACCGTGCATTTCGGATAGAAAATAGGCGGACGCCAACGATACCTCCAGACCACCCCTAGAGATACCGTATGAGAGCGGACGCCTGGGTCTGCTAATTAACGCTGATTACTACTCAAACACATACACCTGAATGTAATAAGCAATGCTGCAGCCTATTAAGTGAAAACCATTATTTCACTACCTGCAAGCCACACACAGCCCACAAACACATTGGAAGCATATCTTTCTACACTTCTCTACATGTAAAGGTTGGTTTAATTTTAGGTAAGATTCATTTTAAGACCTGCTTATATATGGCAAGGTAGTTAGTTTATAACCATTTACACACATTCAGTAAGTGTTTTTATATACTTTAAACAGCAGGACACTCAATTTACAGAAGTCGACATGTGTCAACTTTTTCACTCTAACACAACATAACTTTATTTAAAAGTAAAAGCAATGTGGGGACACATAGATAGTGATTAAAATGCAACATTAGAACATAATAAATATACATGTAAGGAGGGGTAAAATGTATTTTTATTAGGGTGTTCATTAAGGTAGACAATTGAGGTAATAGAAAACAATAATTGAATAGCAATTAGAATAATTCATTTAATTGGCTTAATCATAGTTGAAAGGCTAGATTTGCAGTGCCATATATGTGAAGGGTATGCCACCGTGCACGGATGTACTCTCACGATCGGTGACATACGCTGAGTTTAACATTGAAAACAGGCAAGACCCATCCATGCACGGTGGCGTACGCTCAGATAGCCGCAAGATGTCGGTGGAAAACCGGCCGAGAGACATCCGTAAATGGTGGCGTACGCTCTGTTGTATGCCAGTTATCGGTGGCTAAGAGGAGATCCGTCCGTGTACGGTGGCGTACGCTCAAGTGTACGCCACTCCCCTTTGTCGGTGTTTGTGACCGTCCGTATGCGGATGTTTTGTGGGCGGACTTACGCTCACCGTCCGCGTACGGGAAACGTACGGTGAAACGGACCGTATGTACGTTTGGCCGACCGAACCAGAATAAGGCCCATAGTTACATACTTACATAGTATTTAAGGCTGAATAAAGGCTCACATCCATCCAGTTCAACCTTGGTGTATTAGCTTCATCCCTTGCTATACGTAGTGTATACTGATATGATTTAAGGATTATGATTATTGTTTGTACCCCTGTATGTTTTTAACCAATAGATGTTTGTCCAACCTTATTTTAAATGTATGTATTGTGTCTTCCAACACCATCTCTCCAGGAAGAGAGTTCCATAGTTTGGCTGCCTTACTGTAACAAAAATGTTTTCTTCTAAGGGAACAAAATCTTCTTTCCTCTAATATAAACTCATGTCCTTAAATCCTTTCTTACAGTAAAGAGGGTGTCTGACAGTTCCTTATATTGGCCCCTGATATATTTGTACATGTTAAGCACGTCCCTCCCTAAACATCTCTTTTCTAGCGTAAACAATCCTAAATGGTTCAATCCATCTTCATAGCTTAAATTCTCCATTCCCTTTATCAGCTTTGTTGCTCTTCTTTGGACTTTTTCCAGTTCTATGATGTCCTTTTTATAGTGCGGGGCCCAGAATTGTACTCCATATTCTAGATGTGGTCTAATCAATGCATTGTACAGTGGCATAATTACATTTGAGTTCCTAGTCTCCATACCCATTTTTATGCATGCTAGTATCCTGTTGGCCTTATTTGTAGCTATATGACATTGAGCACTACACCCCAGCTTGTTATCTATTTTAACTCCTAGGTCTTTTTCAAGTTCTACATTACCCAGTGCCTCCCCACTTACATTATAGCTAGCACATTGGTTATGTTTCCCAAGATGCATAACCTTGCATTTATCCACATTGAACCTCATTTTCCACTTTTTTGTCCACTTGTCTAATTTATTGAGATCGCTTTGAAGCGTGGCGACATCCTCGGTTGATCGAATTACTCTGCTCAGTTTTGCGTCATCAACAAAGATGGAAACATTGCTGGGTATACCCACCCCAATATCATTAATAAATATATTAAATAAAAGGGGCCCTAGCACCGACCCCTGTGGCACTCCACTTAGTACTGGTATCATATTTGAAACTGCACCATTTTCAATTAACTATTACGCAGCCAGTTCCTTCCCATCTACAAATGCTTTCCCCATGTCCCAGATTTTCCATTTTATTTATTAACCTCTTATGTGAAACCGTGTCAAAAGCCTTAGCAAAATCTAGGAAGGCCACGTCTACTGCATTTCCATTATCAAGGTTGTTGCTGACATCCTCATAAAACCCTAATGAATTTATTTGGCATGAACGATTCTTCACAAACCCATATTGGTTAATACTGTGAAGCTCTAAATACTTTTGGATCCCATCCCACTATTGATGTTAAGCTCAAAGGTCTGTAGTTAGCTGGGTCATCCCTTTCTTCTTTTTTGAATATTGGTACTATCTCCGATGTTCTCCAGTCTTTTGTACCTTACCAGATGATAATGAGTTCTCAAAAACTTAATAAATGGTGTTTCTAATTCCTCCCTTTATTCCATTAGTACCCTAGGATGAATCCCATCAGGGCCTGGGGATTTGTTTGTTTTGATTTTGCTAAGCCATAATGTTGTCTCATCTGTCGTGAAATTGATTTTAAGATCTGGGTTGCTCGTCCCATTTGTGGTACCTGTATGCTACACTGTCTGCTCTTCCCTAGTAAACACTGATGAGAAAAACTCATTTAACAATTCTGCTTTGCTCTTATCCTCTGTAAAGCTATTACCGTTTATATTGGTTAATTGGCCTATGTTTTCTTTAATTATTTGTTTACTATTGACATATTTATGTTAGTATATGTATGTATGGGCTACGAATATAATAAGTTTAACTTTTTGTGTGTGTGTGTTTTTTTATTAAACTATTGGCATTGTTGTAGATCTACAAGCACCAGCGGGCCCTTTATTGCCCCGCATGGTGGGACTTGTGGTTCTTCAAGTCCCTAAATGCGGTACAGGCTTGCTGAGACTTGTAGTTCCACAACAATATAGAATAGTTTATTCTATTTTTTACTCTGCAATCAGCCCGGTGCCCACCACCCTGGGGCACCGAGGACAGCCCCGGCTTCAGCCCAAGCAGGATTAATTCTGGAGGGGGGACCCTCCCTTTTCGCTAGGCTGCAAACATACACAGCCTCGCAAATAGGTCTGAATCAGGCCCATAGTATGAGAAACTTTAAATAATTACAAATCTCTGAATCAACGGAAGAAAAGTGGTTGGAAATTGTTGAGAACTTTTATTTGAAAACCAATTTTTCAAACTGTGTTGGTTCTGTAGCTGGTAAACATATCAGGTGTACAAATCCCAATAAGTCTGGATCTAATTTTT
The DNA here is from genome assembly GCF_055691185.1 of Crinia signifera. NCBI lineage: Eukaryota > Metazoa > Chordata > Amphibia > Anura > Myobatrachidae > Crinia > Crinia signifera. The sequence goes on along the minus strand of NC_139221.1, from coordinate 105,981,593 downwards.
ACTACAGTATAAAAAAAAAAAATTCTGTACAATTAATGGTTATTGCAGACACAAGCATTTATTTCATAGCAACTGATGTTGGCTCATATTACAAAGGAGGAGATTCTTCTGGTTTTCAAGACATTTACCAGCTATATTCTGGTGAGCTAAACTTACCAGCAGCATGGTGTAAACACAGAAAAATACCTCCATCCTTCTGTCATAGTAGGGGACGAGGCATTCAAACTTCACACAAATATTTTGCGACTATTTCCACAACAGAGTCTCAATCCTCAACAAAGAGTTTTCAATTACAGACTTCAAGGTGTAGTCCTTCTGTGGTTCTGTGTGGGTGCATTTGGGGTGTCTCGTTTTTTTTATACGGTTATCCAACTTATTGAGATCGTAGACCATAAAATGGACAAAAAATTTCCCTGTTGCATCTTGGCCAATAAACTGAAATCAGAACTGACTAGTGACAAGGTGTATAATGTGACTGAGCAGACATGGTTACACTTATGTTGTCAAAATTGTAGTAATTTTCTTTTGGGATAATAATATATATGTTCCTGCTCTCCAGACATGTTCCCCTACTGTGCCTCTCCATTCCCCGCCCAGCAATCCAGCGTGGCGGTGCGCGGTAAGAGGTCCGGCGGGTCCATTGATGGTTCAAGTGAGCAGCTGTGCCTGTGTTTATATGATATTTAAACCGTGTGGTATCCAGCCCACAGAGTGCTTATTCATGGTACGAGGCTTTATTGATATGTACCGTTGATTTTTTAGTCTGCTTTATTAAACTCCTTTTAATGCACCATGAAGCGCTTTTTTCCTTCCATTTTCTAATATATATATATATATATATATATTTATATATATATATATATATATATATATTTATTTATTATTTATTTATTTACAGGTTCTTATATAGCGCAGCAGATTCCGTTGCGCTTTTCAATAGTAGACAGTGATAAAACAAACTATATATTCATGTTTCTTACAGGATTAATAAACAATCATAGAAGTATTCAAATTTAGTACAGATGGAGCGCTTCTCAGCCAGCGCCGGGGCTCGCCAGAATGCCCCCACTGGTGAGATGGCGCTCCATCTGACTAGGACGCGTGTCCCAGTTTCCGGGCAGCAGGTGATGTGAACCCTGCCGTCTCTGCTTCAGGGAGACAGGCAGGGTTGGGGAGGGGGAGGGATTCTCACTACTGACGCCAGCCTACGAGGCTGGGGAGCGGTAGTAGAATCCTGGTCCTTGCAAGGCATATGGTTCAAGCTGGAAACACGCCTGTCCGTCAATGTCCTGGAGCTTCAAGCAGTGTACCATGCTCTCGTTTGCTTCCAGGATCATCTTCAAGGCAAACCGGTACAAGTGAGGTCAGACAATGCCACAACAGTGGCATACATAAACCATCAGGGGGGCACCCGCAGCGCAGTAGCCATGCTAGAGGTGTCCAAATTCCTAACTTTGCCTACTGGCACTGTCAGCGGTGTTCATACCAGGAATTCTAAACTGGGAAGCGGACTATCTAAGTCAGCAAGATGTTCATTTGGTGAGCCATTGGGGCCTTCCAAATGTGGATCTCATGGCGTCCCATCAAAACAAAAAAACGTTAGTGTACGGGTCGCGGTCCAGGGATCCTCAAGCCAGCTTTGCGGATGCTCTGTCAGTTTCATGGAACTTTCATCTTCCGTATGTTTTGCCCCCGTTGTTTATGATACCCAGAGTAATTCGGAAATTCAAACAAGAAGGCGGGGAAATCATTCTGATATTCCCCCGCTTGGCTGTCATTGGTACGTAGACCTACAACAGCTGTCAATACAGCAGCTGTTCATGTTGCCAATACGACCAGACCTGGTCAGTCAGGGTCCTTGTCTACACCAAGACCTTTAGTGCCTGTCTTTGACGGTGTGGTGCTTGAAACTGCCACAGAGAAAGGGTTTTCTGCCAAGGTCATCCAAACAGTGATCAAATCACTTAAACCCGCATCGGCAAGGATTTACTACAGGGTCTGGCACACTTATTTCTCCTGGTGTGCAGGACTCTAGTAGTTTTGAACACTTTCGTGTCATACTTGTGGGATACAAGTATGAAACAAAAGTATTAAAAACTACTAGAGTCCTTGCTATTCTACAGAGAGGTTTAGGTATAGGTTTAAGGTTAGCCTCGCTTACGGTGCATATCTCGGCTTTGTCCGTCGTGTTTCAAAGGAAGATTGCTTCTCTTCCAGATATACGTACTTTCATCCAGGGTGTCATACGTATGCAACCACCATATGTTCCTCTAATGACACCATGGGACTTAAGTGGCTCACAGCTAAGACTGTGTTCCTTTTGGCAATTGCGCCTGCCAGACGCATATCGAATTTGTCTGCTCTTTCATGCAGACCTCCCTTTCTGATTTTCCATCTGGATAGGGCGGTGCTAAGAACCAAAGCTTCCCACCTGCCCAAAGTAGTCTCCAAGTTTCACATCAACCAGGAGATAGTGGTCCCCGCCTTCAATTCAGATGTTCTCTCTCCGGCTGAACGCTCCTTCGATGTAGTTAGGGCTCTAACTATATATCTGGACCGCACTGCTTCCTTCAGGAAATCAGACACCCTCTTTGTACTATATGGTTTTCACAAAAAGGGCTGGCCAGCGAGCAAACAGTTCGCTGGATTCGTATGGTCATTCAGCAAGCTTACCAGCAAGCTAATCTCCCTCTACCATTGTCAGTAAATGCACATTCTACCAGATCGGTAGGTCCATCATGGGCAGCACGCCGCGGGGCATCCGCTGAATAACTGTGCAAGGCTGTAACATTGTCATCTGTTCATACCTTTACAAAACTCTATGCATTTGACACGTTCGCCTTCCAGGATGCTTCCTTTGGACATTAGGTCCTTCTGACACCTCAGGTGGGGCATGGAGGCGGGAGAGGAGCCGTGCATCCTGGGAAACCTGAAAGCTTCGCTGATTGGTGCCACAGTCCTCTGAACCGCCTACAATGTCACCCTGTGGGTACCATGAACCTTGAAGAGAGAGAGTTAACCTTGTAGGTCTACCATAATCATACTCTATGGGGGTGATTCAGGTTGATGGCAAACTCCTTCTTTAATGGACAAATGCATGTGCACTGCAGGTGGGGCTGATGTAACATGTGCAGAGAGCGCTAGATGTGGGTGGGTTGTGTACTTCAAACTGATATGTATATTGCAGTGTAAGAATAAAGAAGCCAGTGTGCACCCTGCAATGAAACAAATGAACACCCAAAAGTAAACCCAACCTGAACCACCCCCTATATATCCTCCACTTTCTTCCATTACCATTTTCCCCATCACCCATTCTTCTTCTGCACCCCTCACAACCTCTTTTCCTCTTGCTCTACAACATCTTCTGCTACTGTTCTTAATCAGCTTTTCTTCCTCTGATTACCTTCTTCCACCTATTCTGCAGATCAGAAGCAAGTAGATGAATGGAGACATAACTTTAGCCAACACCACATAACTGAACCTGAGGATGGCATGTAAGCCATCAAGGATTTATTGAAAATGATGTTTTGCAATCAGATTTGATAAATAATGCCTTATGATATTATAAATGGTTACAGAATATTGTGTAAGATACATGATAATGTAGTATGCATTATATCTTACATTTGCTAGTATAAAAATGCTTAGGTTTGGCATTGTTACACAGGGTAAGATAATTGTATAGATAAATAAAATATAGAATCCAAGTCACTGCCCAAAGCCATTTCTAAAAAAATATATATAAAACAATGTTATCATTCTCTACTAGAGTTGGATATATAGCAAGCTTTTGAGTGAGATAAAGTAGAGAGCAATAAAGTACCAACAAATCAGCTCCTATCTGGCATTTTTTTAAGCTTAGGTCCAGATGTACTAAGTTTGAAAATTGATAAAATGGAGAGTGATAAACAACCAGCCAATCGGCACATAACTGCCATGTCACAGGTTTATCACTCTCCATTTTATCACTTTTCAAGGCTTAGTACATCTCACCCATAGCCTGTAAAATGGCAGTTGAAAGCTGATTGGTTTGTACTTTGCCCCTTTTCGCTTTCTCCAAGGGGGCATGCATCAAACTTCTTTTTGTACGCAATACATCCCAACATTTACTACCTTCATAGCATGATGTAAAGGCAAAAGTAAGCTCTGCTGATATGCAATGTCTTTTGTATAGTGAGGAATTCCAGGTTTATGACCCAGGAGAGCCACTATAGGTGTGCAACGTTGACCTGCACATGTGCATGCTGTGGTGAGGGTCAGATAGTGATCCTTTGGATCATTCTCTGGGGAACTCTGCATCAGGAAGCCCATAAGCATAAATATAAAATGCTGCCTATATTGTGGCCTAATATGCGCTGCGGACCAGTTTATACACAGGGCCGGTGCAAGGCACCGGAGCGCCCCAGGCAAGTCGGGGTGGGGGCGCCCTGGTGTCTGCCGCCCGGGTACCTGTCCTGCGGCACTGTAAAGCTGGCAGCGGGGGGTCCCTGCAGTCAATAAGAAATAACGAGCGCTATTCGCCGGGCTATGCGGTTGCGCTTCTGTTTTGGAAACACTGGCCGCACGGCGCACGCTGAAAACAGAAGCGCTTCTGCATAGCCCGGCGGATAGCGCTCGTTATTAAATTCTTATTGACTGCAGGGACCCCCCGCTGCTGCCGCCGCCGCCAGCTTTATATACGCACAGCGCCGCAGGACAGGTACCCGGGCAGCAAGGGAGGTGAAATACCGCCCTCCAGTGGCCGGCGCCCTAGGCAAATGCCTAGATTTGCCTAGTGGTGGCGCCGGCCCTGTTTATACAGATTCAGAATGTGTCAAACGCTATTGTAGTGGATACATCCCACCTCAAGGCTTGATACATCTTTCTCTGTCTATCTTTCTCTCTCTCTTGCACGACAAGCTTACTCGTTCTCTTATTCTATATAATTAGGTATTCTACATTTTCATATAAGAGTATAATATCTCTTTATTTAAAAAAAAAAAAAAAAAAAACATTTTCTGGATTTTGGTTTGAGAATTAAAAAAATTCTAGAGAATACCAGTGTGTATTGCCTCCCAAACATTAATAAAAATAGAAGGAATATGTGGGTCACTTAGTTATACCCCCAGTCACAGTTTTAATTAAACAAATGTATTACTGCCACAAATCACAGAATAAATATTATAAATAATAAAATAGTATACTAGTGCTCAAATATTATACTAGGGCTCGTAAATAAGCTGTTTGGCTGCCAATTGAGAACTATCTATTGCCTATACCTTTAAGTAGTTTAGCATTAGTGCAATTTGAATACATACTATCTACTGCAATCTCCAACTTAGAAAGCTTTTAGGTAATATTCTTATGGAAGCTCGTGTTGCGAATGAACGAAAAACGTTAATACAAACTGTGATACAATGTAGAATATTTTTAGAAGTTTGTCAAGTCGTCCTAATCCTGTCTCCTCTGCATCAAGTAGACTGCCACATACTCAGCTACATAAATAACTGATATTTGTATGTGTATATATATTTTAGACATAACGTTACCATTAGTGAGTATCTGTGCAATTTACTATTCAGACACGCTGTAGTAATTGAAAGGATGCGACTAAGAGACTATTATTGGCTAATTACCATAAAACACCTGAACTGGGTTTATCATATTGGTATATATGCCCGATGGAATGAATTTACATCTACTCCTTATTGAAAATCCTATCCTGTGTGCGGTGAAATGCGTCTTAGAGGATCTTTTATGTTGGAATACCCTGCTGTCCTCATCCTCCGCCAGCTCATTTATGCTGCTTTCAGACCGCATAACTGGATTTGACCCTGTATTTGAAACCGTTTCCAAAAACGGGTCTGCCAGGAAAAACCCCTTTCACACCGCATCTCTTAAACGGTATATTACCGTTTAAGTGCCCTTTTTTTGACACTGGCAGACCCGTTTTTGGAAACTTTCCAAATACAGGGTTAAATCAGCGTAATCCCCCCCCCGCGGGTTAACATCCCCCCCCTAGGGTTAACATCACACATAAACCCCCCCAATGTGTTTAAGAACCCCCCTCCCCCATGCAGCCAGTACCTCCCCGTTGCAGATCCCGGCAGTACTGTGAAAACGGATGCACTTATGAAAAAAGTGTCTTTCGGAAAATGGCTGCCGCATAGGAAAACGTGTTTAAAAAAACTGTCTTTCGTATGGGGGCAGCCATTTTCCGAAAGTCGCTTTTCTTATAAGAAAAGTGACTTTCGGAAAATGGCTGCCCCCATACGAAAGACAGTTTTTTTAAACAGGTTTTCCTATAGGGCAGCCATTTTCCGAAAGACACTTTTTTTCATAAGTGCCTCCGTCCATACAGTATTGCCGGGATCTGCAACGGGAGGTACCGGCTGCAGGGAGGGGGGGGATTCTTAAACACATTGCAGGTGGGGGGGTTCATAAACACATTGCGGGGTGAGGGGGGGGGGGGGGCTCCAGTGCTGTGAATATTTAATGAGCGCTCATTAAATATTCACTGCGCTGAATTTAGGACCCAGCTCATTGGCTGGGTCCTAAATACCGTTTCAGACCCGATTTTGATGCCAAAATACCGGGTCTGAAATGGGTAGGACCCTCCGTTTTAACCGTTTTACAAAAACGGCTTTTGTAAAATGGTAAAGTGGTCCTGCACCTTTCAGACCGCACAGATTACCGTTTTAAAACGGTTAAAAATTGGCAAAATACCGTTTTTTAAGTGCGGTCTGAAAGGGGCATTACACGCCAGGACTCCAATGGCAACTACAAGCCGCATCCTGCACACGCTGGCTATAAGGGACGGCTGGAACCCATACATCACCTGTAAGCTGCCAGTGGTGAGGTTTCCCAAGGCGGCCGGAAAGATAATGTTGGGTCCTGAGGTCAGGCAGCCGGGTAATCCGTGCTATCCACGGCACCATCATAGGTAGCGTCCCTGATACTACACAGCAGCTTCATCCAGCTGGGCAGTGCAAGCCCTTCACACATGCCAGGAGATTTACTGCACTCCTTTTACACCAAAAACCCTTTATACCCCATTTACACAGCACTTCGACCTGGGCATAAGGAATGCGCCGGAGAGACTGGCTGCGGGACATGGGGGAACTCTGCAGCCTGCGGGGCACACCCAGTCATAACTGGCTTTGTAGTTTATCCCCAGTCCGGCAGGTGTGTGCAATTAGCCTGCGGTTAGGTGGGGGGGGGGGGGGGGTACCTGTGTGGGTATATATTAGCTTGTATTTCCTGTGTTATTTTGTGTAAGCTATCTATCCCTGACAATGGGGTGTAACCCCAAAAGTGTTGGATATTAAAAGACATCTTTTCTGTAGTCTGACGAGTGCCGCCTCCTCTGCCGGGGTCCGTTCCGGCACATGGGACCTCGCCACTGACTGCCCATCTGCCACAGGGACCCAGTGCTGCACACCTGCAGCGGGACCAAATACACTGGCCACTACACGGGTCCTAACCATGTTCTCTACCCATGTCTGGACCTGGGTAGAGGACCCATGTAATGGACAGGGCTTGACCCCATTTACACCGCCGCAGATCCAGGTCTAAGTCTGCACATTGCTAACTGAGGATGCTCCTGTATGGATAATACTGGGGACATTTAACTACACACTCAGGGGTAACATTACCCTCTATCATGACATTGTGTGGATAGCCTTGCTGTGACACACTATTGATTACCGGCAGTTTCCCCAAATTTCTAGATACTATCACATAAAATAAGAAATATTTCCTTCTACGTACAGTAATTCAGACTGAGGATCTGAGGCCATTCTAAAACACCAAAAGTGTATTACACACTTAATAATAGCTGCAAGTGTGTCTATATCCACAACTGAAATTTTAATATTGCATACTCTCTTTGTCATTTTGAAATTATTATTGATATTACTATTCTTTTTATATTTTTTATTATTCAGTATATTTATTCTGTGATTTGTGGCAGAAATAATTTGGTTTTATTAAAACTGTGACTGGTATAACTAAGCGCCCCAAATATTCTTTCTGGATTTTGCTTCTCTGGAGACTGAATTTTCTTTAGTACAGCAACAATTTCTGTAGCATGTGAAAATATAAACTAAGTTACTGAATTCTCACATACAAAGATATGCATCTAAAAGCATACATGTTTAATTCCCATTAAAGCTTTCTTTAAAAAAAAAAAACAACAAAAAAACCCCAGATTATAAAAGGATTTAATTTTAAAAGTTCACAAAGTCAGTTAAGTCAGTTTCTATAATTTGCCACAAATGTTTTCAACTCTGCTTTTGAGTCATAGAGACTATGGGCTAAACCAGGGCTGGGCAACATCGGCCCTCTAGATGTTAATGAACTACACATCCCAGGATGCTTTGCATTAGTTTTGCTATGTGGCCATGCTAAAACTGATGCAAGGCATGCTGGGATGTGTAGTTCATCAACATCTGGAGGGCCGGTGTTGCCCAGCCCTGGGCTAAACGTAGTAGCCTGCAAGAAGCAGGGTGGCTGTACCATTAAACAGGTTCAAGTAGCTGCCTAGGGGCTCCAGAATCTTGGGGTGCCACAGAGTCTATAACAAAATTAAGGATGACTCTGAGTGAGGCATCCTTGTTGAACGTAATGCAAGCAGAAGGTGTTGAACTTGACACTTTAAGAGTCCACCTTCACATTTCCAGGTTCTGGAAAGTTGGTATTGGTGTGGGTGGGGATGACAGCAGTAAGCTGAAGTATTGCCTAGGGTGCTGAAAAACGTTCACCGGCCATAACAGGAAGTGCAGGATTCAAAACCCATGTAAATTAATGCAGCTTAAAAATTACAGACAAACTTGCTTAAAATCCTGCAATTCCTGCTTCTTGCAGGCTTTTACATTAAGCTCTATGTTGGAAATTTGGAATATAAAATATAATATTTTTTTGTGTGTTGTATTTCACCAGCATATGTCCAAGTATAATGGTTTACTTAACAAGGTCAAACATATTACATATCCAACTTTTAAACAGTACAAAATACAAAATTAGACTCCTAATTAGTAAATTGTGTTCAAAGTTGTTGTACAGTTTTATTTAACACCAAACCCAAACATCCTAGCTCACTTCACTCACTGATACTGTTTAACTCAAGGCAAATCAAATTCTGTTCTAGTCAGCATCTATGCACTGATTTCTCTCTTCAAGCCTATGTAGCTGCCTACTGGCTCTTTGTTGTTGTTCCTTTAGCTCAGTATAAGTACGTGAAAAAGTGTGAAATATGGAGGTGACAGGAAATGCCATTAGCAAAATTCCACTCAGTATGCTGCTGAGTGCCACCACTTGTCCTGGAATGCTTCGAGGAACCATGTCACCATAGCCTACTGTTGTCATGGAAATTACTGCCCACCAGTAACTACCTGGGATACTGGTAAATTCCTGCTTGGCACCAAGTTCATTTTCTGCCAGATAAACAAGAGGAGAAAACAGGGCCATGGCAACGCACAAAAAAAGCAAGAGGAGTCCAAATTCTCTGGTGCACCTCCTGACTGTGAGGCCCAATGTCTGGAGTCCTAGAGAATGTCTTGCTAGCCTCATGACATACAATATTCTCAAAGCCCGAAGCACACGAAGGACCAGGCCCACTTTCTCCAGGTACTTATTTCCTTTTGCTCCAGTTTTTCCTCCTGAAAGTGAATCCACTATTAAAGTAATGTAGTAAGGCAAGATGGCCATCATGTCAATTAAGTTGAGTGGTGTCCTTAAGAATACGCACTTGCTCTCAGCTTGGATGAATCGCAGGATGAACTCTAAGGAAAACCAGGCTACACAAACAGTCTCTAATACAAACATATTGTAGCACTTCTGGGAACATTCTCCCTAAAAAAAAACAACAAAAAAAACAGTTAGTATATTGAGGCACAAACTATGTCAAATAAATATTGATAGTGCCATTACAGTCAAAAATCAACATTTTTCATTTTCAATATGTTCATTTCTATAGTCTTAATACTTATTTGACTTCAAAACTGCCAAACGTCACTAGCATTTTATTGAAGAGTCTAGAAAATCCCCAAAACACATGTGGCTTAGGGCCATCTATTCTGTCAGGTAAAAACAATGGGAAGCATCACCTTATATTGGGTAATAGCACAGCATTAGCCAGTCTAGGCAGTGTCGGAAAGGGGCATGAAAGGCCCACTGGGAGAATGCATTGCTAGGGGTCCATGTGTGGCTAGTCTCAAGAGGGGGTGTGGCCAGCCACCACAGAGGTTTGGCTAAACATTAGGGAGTGCCTGTGCTGGGCCCCTTGATGAATTTATATATATAGTAGACACTGCTAGTGCATGCATGATAATGTACCAGCTTAATAACAGCAATGCACTGTATAAAATACACCATAGTCTGTGCAGTATAATGTATATATTCAAAATATATAATAGTAGTAATTCTAATGCCATTTGTAATAGAAAAGAGACTACTTCTGATTGGCTACCCATATCTTATGTATGTGGGTTTACAGAACATTAACTCCTGGACAAGCCAACTCTGTGTATAAGGATCCACCACCCCCTCCAAGTGGATTAAGTACCAAAACAAGAAAGGTCCAGATAAGTATCAGTTAGGGAAACTGCACTACAGAAGATATTGGGCCAGATGCACTAAGCTTCAAAAGTGATAAAATGAAGAGTATTAAACAGCCAGCCAATCAGCTCCCACCTGCCATGTCACATGCTGTTTTGAAAAATGTCAGAGAGGAGCTGATTGGTTGGTTGCCACTCTTCATTTTATCACTTTTTGAAGCTTAGTGCATCTGGCCCATTATGAGGTACAATTAGTTGATGTTTCTGCAATGGCAATGCTCTATCTTTTTCTTTTTAATTGGGGAACTCTGATTTACTTGTCTTTGAATATGGACACTACTGGGGGAACCTATATATTTGTAGCATTATGGCAAGCATCACTAGATGTGGTGGCTTACAGTTTTTTGGGGGGGAACCCCTCTTCCCTAGAGGACCTTGTCTGATACTGAGAGGCATAGAATATTTAACGAACAGGAATTTTTATGCTTAATTACATTTTTGTCTTTCCTCTGACAACCACCTTTTTTTACAGTGGGATTTCTACAGTTTGGAAACCAGCTTAATATGTGTAATGTTTTGTTTTCTTAGAGTGGAGACAGTGATGTCGTCTAATGTGACCTTTTGCCTTTAGTAAATCTTTGAATAAATAGCATTTTCACTAAAACAGACTTTAGCAAATTTCCCCCCACATATACCCCCAAAGATAATCCCTTTTGTTGCCTACAGAGAAGCGCAGTAATAAGTTTCTCATTCACCAGAGTAAGTTTATTGGAAAAAGACTAAGGGGGGTATTCAATCTTTGTCGACCTCCCACAGCCATCTCCCGACGGGGGAGATGGCTGCGGGGCCCTATTCAATGCGGTCTTCCCCGACAGCATTGAACAGGGTTTCTCCGCAGAACGAGCCCGACATCACAAGCTGTCGTGCTCGTTCTGCCGAGAAAAGCCGGAAATAGGCGAGCTCCCTGCCGGAGCTCGTCTATTTCCGTCCTCAACTCGCGCCTCCTCCTCCCCCTGCAGCCGGAAGGACGTCCGGCTGCGTTGCAAGGGGGAGGAAGGGCTTACCTTCCGAGGTCCAGGAGGACCTGCAAGAAAGTAAGCCCAAAGGAGGGGAAGAGGGGGGGTCAGCGAGGCGGTGGGGTTGCGGCGAGGCGGCAAAAAGAAGCCCATAGGCTTCTATAGGGTATCGCCACCTTTGGGTGGCGATACCATGCCCGGCGAAATCGTTGTGGCCGGGTAATAGTAGCGGTAAAACAGGCGTTTTACCGCATTTTCCCTTTAGTACATCCCACCCAGTATGTCAAACTATGAATAAAAATATACTGTAATAGCTTGCTGTGATGCTATTAAATAAACATCTGAAATCACTAAATATAAGCACAGCTGCATCCAACTATCAAAGGGACTTTATTTTCTCCCAGGTAATCTATATAGAAGATTTAAGATTAGATGGAAAAGATTCACAGTTCACAGGTGCTGAGTTCTTACTTTTTGCTGCTGGACAGAAAATGAGAGCTCTGGATCACATTGTTCATTAAGTGTAATCAAGAGAAATGTAGCTTATTGCTCTTTTACAGGTATAGTTAATACACACGCAACCACTTGTATTTACTAATATGATGGTTAAAGTATAAGAATTAACTAAATATCTGCTTACCACCATATGCTGTAGAGTAGTGAAAGGTAAATGAGAGTATGCCAATTGCACCTAAGGTCTGAGTATGATAGAAAGGTCTACATCTGCTTTTGTCTGTATTTTTTCTGTATTGTCTAAACTTATTGTGCTCCAGCCAATGAGAGTACAGGAAAGAAAAGCCTATACAACTTTGTGGCAAAACATGAAAGATGAAAGGTAATCCTGCTGTGTACACAATGGGCACCCACTACACTTATGAATAATAAGTGTAATTGATTAGTTTTATAAATAAACTGATAATTGAAACAATAGCATATCATTTTGTAAAAATAGTTGGTACTTATGTAGTATCTGGGCTGCCGATTTTTTGATTGTATGCCTTAAGTTAAGGCATACAATCAGATGCGATGCGATGCGATATCGCATCGCATCGCATACGACCATATCGCATGCGATGCGATGCGATGACCCGATTTTTCAAAATCGGCAGCCCAGTTACTACATAAGTACCAAATAGTTTCATAGTAATAATGCTTATGATGTATTCTTTTTTTTTTTATTAAGTTCAAATTTTGTTTTTCAAAACTACCCATACACAAATTTTCTTCCCTTCCAAACACTAATGAAGCAGATAGAGATCAACTAATGTTGCATTAGGAACCTTTTACAGTGGTGGCTCTGCCTCCTGCCTTTAGACTTAAGGCCCCCATACACTAGCCGATTTTTGTCAGATTTCTGCCAGATCAGTCGGATCTGGCAGAAATCGGACCAAAATCGGCTAGTTTGGATGTCCCCTCAGATCCGATGCGCGGTCCCGTGCGCATCGGATCTGCGTCGGGTGGTCGGACCTGCTGCACGTCCGACCACCCGACTTGGGACCTAGTGCGGCGGTAGAGGGAGCAGGGGGGGCTGGGGACGCTGCGGGGGACACAGGCGGCATAGAGCCGCGCAGGGGGAGACGGCGGGAGCTGTCAGTATTGAATAAAAAAAAAAAAAGCCCATACAATGCATGGGCGGCCTGTGATTGGCTGAGCGCTCTCTCAGCCAGTCAGCAATTGGCTGAGAGAGCGCTCAGCCAATCACAGGCAGCCCATTCATTGTATAGGCTTTTTTTTTCTACCATTGACAGCTCCCGCCGGCTCCCCCTGCCCGGCTCTATGCCGCCTGTGTCCCCCGCAGCGTCCCCAGCCACCCCCGCTCCCTCTACCGCCTCGCCGCACAGACGCTGGGGGGACACAGACGTGTCACCCGCAGCGTCCCCAGCCCCTCTGCTCCCGCCTCGCCGCACAGACGCTGGGGGGACACAGACGTGTCCCCCGCAGCGTCCCCAGCCCCCCCTGCTCCCTCTACCGCCTCGCCGCACAGACGCTGGGGGGACACAGACGCTGTCCCCCGCAGCGTCCCCAGCAGCGGGGGACACAGAGTCCCCAGCCCCCCCCCCCCCTGCTCCCCGGGTTTTTTTACATGTGATAAATCGAGACGATTTATCACATGTAAAAAATGGCACATCAAGTGCCAGTCTAATCAAGCTCCCCCGGGGAGCAGCCGGGGAAGCTCAGGGGGAAGTCGGGGGCGACTTGTCCTAAGGACAAGTCGCCCTAGTGTATGGGGGCCTTTAAGGGGGGCTGCAACTGCCTGGGTACTGCTCGTTGCAAATGGAACACAACATACAGATAATCTACTTTAAATCACCTTAAACAATGGAATAAAGTAACCTTGATTGTGATTGCTCTGTACCAGTGTTTTTGTTCATATACTGTAAACAAATGATGTACCCATATGCACACCAACACAGGTACAGAGCAAAATACACACTTTGAATAACTTTAATATTAATTAAAGTACAGAAAATTATACTCCTATTAAAGATCTACATACAAGTAATAGTTTAGATAAATATTATTCACAGAGGCTCAAATATTATAAAAATAAAAACACCTTTCTGGTGCAATGCATACCTTCAACTGCATCACACTGAGTGACTCACTGAAGCCTGGGCATGCTCACTGCAGAGGATTTGCTTCTGCTGGGCTGCACAGACAGCAGCTCATGGAAGCAATGTAGCTCCGGTGATGTGCGCAGAATGGCTTCCTGCTGGAAAGCTATTGCTGTCCTCGCTCCATTTACTGGCAGCCCAAGTGGGGGAGGAGTTTTCAGTCCTCTGTATGATGGGCAGTATCAGCTTCCAATATGAAGCTACTACATACTGAACTCCTCTCCACATTAGAGGTCACACATGGAGCCTGGTGTTGTGACTCCTGACAGGAAAGACATGATCATGTGACGCATGAGGACTGGGAGAGACACAGACAGCAGAGAGCTCCAGTGGTAGATTGCGCACCCCCCCTCCCTCCTGCGGGTAGATTGCGCAACCCCCTCTTGCAAGACCACGTCTGTGCACCCCCCTCTGAACGCACGCACCTGTGAACGCACACACCGGAGCTCTGTTGCTGTCTGTCTGTTTTACACTGGAAACCTCCTGGTTTCCACTGAAGGGGCTGCAGTCCTGCAGCCCAATAGCAGGAGCTGCCACTGATCTTTTATAATAATGGTTAATAACAATTTAATAATGGTTTATAAATTGTGATTTAAACCTATACAGAACACAACTAACATATTGTATAAACATTGCAAAGCACACCCCCAATAAACGGTTAAACTCATTTAAACTCATTCTTACATACTTTCTCTATTGAAGATGATGAGGAGAGGTCTGAGGATGTGGCTTGCATTATCATGGAACGCTGTACAACAAAGAAACTCTGTGTGGACACCAGTCGTTTGGGGATAGCCAAGTTATATATAAAGCTGCAGGTATTTTTTATGCAAATACCAATGGATCTTTATTTTCATTTGGAGAAAGTGAATGTAATACTGTACTGCATGTTGCCTAGTCTTCTTTATGTCAGAAAAGATGTCCTCAAAATGTCAACTTTGTTGCTCAGATACTTCTATTTAAAGAACTGCAACCAGAGTGAAGAATGTCACAGATGTCAAAGTTAAGCTAATTCTGAGTCTGAATCTCAGGTAAAGCTGCGAGGGTGATGAAAATCGGAGAGACAGAGAAGGTCACAGGAATATCCTGAATATCCTGTCAGGTTCCATTGTAAGTAAAGTTGGTTCGGCATGTAAGAGCATTGCTGTACTACCTACAGATAGCTGATGAATGTGTAGTGAAACCACGTGAATAATTTGTTCTCCTGTCACTGACTTGATGATTCGTATGGAATTAGCAGGAGACCTATGGGTATTACTGTGTCTGTGCTATATATGCCAGGGTTATAACTTCAGCCAATTGCTCTGATACCCAGAGTTCAAATGTGCATTGGATTTGTCCAGGACAATGCATTTCCAAATAACATAAAGAATTCTGCTGCATTCACATACATTTCAGGATTAGTCAGATGTAATGTATGTAGTGAAGCAGATGGTGCTATTTCTTAACAAAAACCTCTAGCAAACATTCAGGTATTTGCTTACATTGAGTAACTGTCTTAAACCATGTCCTGCAGATTGCAGAATAGCAAACCTATGAAACAAAGGCCAGCCCCCTGCCTGTCAGTGAGGAGGAATACACGTCTGTGTGTCTGTTAGAGGTGGACCACAAGCAGAGCATAAAGCCGCACCGCTGTTCCCGCTCTCAGTCCCCAGCCCTCAGTGATCATCACAAGGCAGTCCAGTTTGAAAAATGGAGGGGACCAGCAGAGTCTCAATGATAGCGATCAATCGTTGCTGTGCTCGCCTCATCTTCAAGTGATTTTGACCTGGTGATTGGCCCCTTCTGCAGGACCAGCCACCTGTGTGCTCCTGCAGAAAAGTGTTCCCTCCCTCTTGCTGAGCCCTCCACTCCTTAAGTTGAGACACTTTGTGTAAGGTAAGCTCATGTGGAGAGAGGCACTATAATGTTCTTCTGTTAGTGTGGGGACTGGGGTACGTGGTGTAGTTATGTAGTGTAGTGTTGCATATAGGGGTGTGTAGTGTACTGTACATCACTAATGTAGTGCAGTGATGTAGTGCAGTATATAGTGTAGTAATGTAGCGTAATGATAACCTGCAATGTATGTATTTGGGGAACACGCAGCTGGGGGGGCACTGTGACAGATACTTAGGGAATTTGCGGCACACAGAAGGCAATATCATCCAGTAGTATCCCCTTTTTTGTAAATGTTTGAGAATCTGATCTCCCACTTATGCTGTAGCTCCACCTACATTTTCTACAACTCCACCTACCTATACGCACCGCCTTTTCGCTATGGGGGCCCTGTCCTTTTTGTCAGTCCCGGGCACCACAATTTGATGGTAGCCCTGCTTAGCACTCCTATGTATTAAAAGAATGCATTTATGCAATGCTAGCTATATTTAACAAAGCAATTTTTGTCTTCATTTGTGCAACATGTTCACACTTGCAACTAAGGGCAGTATTCAATGAGAAAAATTTGCCATGTTTTATGGCGAGTTTGTGCTTTTCTCACGTTGGACGGAGACTTTTGCTCTCAAAAAGCGAGCAACCCTATTCAACGTGCACTTCTCGCCGTCTTTCTGAGCGATTTTCGCCGTGTCTCTCTGTGTAGCAATTCTCCATCTTTTCATGGAGAAATGGAATGTGGACTTTTTAAATAAAAGGTTTTTTGTTTTAATTTTGGTGTCAAAAAATCAGGAATTTTATTCTGAGAAGGGGCATGCTATTTTTATTCATGTGCTTATAGCACATGAATATATATTTTTATTAAAATATATATATATTTTTTTTACACAGAGCAGCCAGCAGGGGGCTGGGAGCCGAGCCGCTCATTAGATATTCATATAATCACTGCACCCCATCATTACATATGCATGATCGGGAGCAGTGAATTTACCCAGTCCCCTGCTGGCTCTGGGGGGGGGGGGGGCAGCTTGTGCTGCCTGGGTCCCGGGGAGCCCATCTCCCCCCCACATACGTTCTGGGGCACCGTCCCACGGCTCCCTGCCGCGGACGCTCGTCCGCTGCAGGGGTTAAGATTCCCCGCGAGGGGCTGCTCGCCCCTCCAACATTGAATATGGAGAGAGCGACTGGCAGCCAGCCCTCCGGAACACAGCGAGTGTGCAGCGAATCCTAAACAGTATTCGCTGCACACGGCGAGATTTCTCATTGAATACATTTCTATAAAACCTGAATGTATCTCTTTCAACTACAACACTTCCTTGGCAATTCCTGTGAGTGCCATATACTCTTACTCAGTGGTAGCCATGGCAACAGTAGGCTGTTTTCTGCTTGCCCAGCTGATGGCTGCAACTGTCAATGCAAAGAAGTATCCAGTGAAGGTATGATATCCTACGTGTCATTGGTTGCTGTTGTTTCAGTATACTGTACATGATGTCTCATTACTTGATGAGCCTTTAATGTTCCATATCTTTATCCAAATATGGTACAGGAAATAGAGGGCTGGATTCAGAGATGTATGCTAATGGTTTCACAGCTGTGATCCCATAAGTGGAGGTGCAAATTGCTAGTGGTATAGCCTCCTGGAGATTTATTGAAAAGCCCACAGGTGGCATCAGAAATCCAAGCAGCTCTGTACAAATACGCAATGGTGGTCTCACTTCTGAGGGGTTACTCTGGACTGGAGCTGGAGTGTAACGGAAGCTGGGTTCTTTACTAGACTTATATTGTTAGAGAGTACTGTAAGTCTGTGGAGGAACTCCTCACAGGGGAAGATGGCGTCTCTGGAAGACTAGATGAGCTAGGGAGTAACTGGTAATTATGGATAGGTTCAGGTTAAATAGAACAATGACAAAGACTGCTGAGTAAGGTCACTGCAGGTAATTATGCACTGGGTATCACTATGGTCATCACAGGAGAGGTTCACCGATGATGATAATGGCAACAGCAGGTATCTGTATTTAGTGCAGATGTTGATGTTTGTCTCTCTGATGGGTTACTTGACAGCTATAGTAAGGATGAAGCAATCCAGGTACTACTAGCAGGTAGATAGATTAGCAGGTGTAGAAGGCAATCAGAAAACCAGGTATTCTGATAATGAATGCAATGTCCTTGAATGGACACTGGAGGGAGTCAGGGTGCAGGCAGAAGTACTAGAGAGCTGCTACTCATAGGACATCATTGTACTGATTGACTTTTGGCTCCAATCTCAGTGTATATATAGGTGGAGCATGTAGCTGATTGGCTGTTGCAGGATGATGTCAAAATAACCATTCCCAGATTGGCTGGTGAACTCCTGTAAATCAAACCAATATGGCCACTCCCATGTTGGAGACACAAATGATGTTTGGTGTGCATGTGGAAAGGCCTGAGGCCTGTAACAGAGACAAGGCCCAGTGCTGGGAGTTTGTGAGCAACAAGGCTGCAGGCTGTGTTTAGCGGTGCCCGCTGAGATTATATTGCAGGAGACGCTGACCGTGTGCATCCGGCACCAGCCGGACACTGGGATGCTGCAGCACTGATCTGGATGATAGTCTCTGAGCAAGCCTGGCCAAGCACCTGGAACGGAGATACTGTAAGTACTGTATGTCCCAAACCCTGAGTCATGACAGCACCCCCTCGTTTACGAGTGGCCCCAGGACACTACTTGGGTTTGAGAGGAAACTTCTTATGGAATTCTTGCATGAGTTAAGGAGCAGAAAAATCGGAAGCATTCATCCATGATCATTCTTCAGGCCCATATCCCTTCCAATCGATTAAGTATTGCAGATGATTATACCAGATACGGTAATCTAGGATCAATTTGGTAAGAATTGAATACCTTCCCTCCTCCCATGAAGCAATACTGGAGCCTCAATGGAATTGATACAGTATTTCCAATTCCATTAAGTGCAGGTAACTCCCCAAACCTGCCAATGAGTTTTTGAAGTAAGTCAAATATGTGCAACATTGGATTCTATCCAAGAGGTCAGAGGTCGCGAAAAGACATCTCCGGATGTCAATGCCGGGACTGAAAACATAGAGGAGACAGCATACAGAGCACTCCCCTCACCACTGGTCTCAATTCAGATATTAGCCCTGGTAACAGTTGTAATCATGTTTGGGCCTCAGCTGCTAATTCCTAGTGCTGTACTTTGTATCCCCAATTCTTCTACTTCCAGTCTGTGCTTAAATGCCTAGGACTGGTTATCAATTTTGGGGTGCACCACACACCATGACTTTTTTTTCCCTTACATTTTGTCAATTTACATGTTTTTTTTTTAAACATTATTATTCTTAGATCATAATAATCTGTGCAATGCTATTCATAAATATATCCACATTATGCAGGCCATTTATTAAAGTTTATTAAGGGAAAATCAGGAGATTGTTGTCTTGGTGAGGTTTGTTATTTATGCAGGGAAGGGGGAGGGGGATTTTTGAGAGTAATACCACACTGATTGGTGGTATAGTACCACCTGTGGAAGAAAGATTTTTTTATATATATAGTTTATTCTGTGATGACTGACATAGACCTAGATTATTAGGTAAATATATCACAGGACATTCCTACAGTTTTTGTTTTTTGAGTGCTTTTGTAGTTGACTGTCAGTGGTGCACCCCTGAGATAAACAATCCCATTGTTATGGCCAAGAAAGGCAGAAAAAAAGAAAGCTCTTAGTGGGGGCACCCTTATATCACCGACAATTAGTGTGTAATTACGGCATTACAAATGTCATTTTTAATAAGTATACATTAAAATGAATTGTGATAGTTCTTTGTCACACAAAGGTTATTTAAAATCTATAACGCTGCAAAAATATAAAGATAATTGGCTAATTGTGCCTTTAGTATAGGCCTATTGGAGACAGTTTTGGTAGGGATACCAGGTGTGAGCCTCATGTGTCCTCATTTATACCATGGTGTCGATGGTGTTATTAAGGATTTAAATTATAGGTCACTTTTTGAAAAAATATTTGTCTCCAAGATAGACCACACACAAATAAAGAGACAAGTGCCCCCACTAAGAGCTTTCTTTTTTCTCTGCCTCTCTTGGCCATAACAATTTGTCTTGGTGAGGTTTCATGCCTGAGCAATTAGAAAATATGTCTTCAATAGCACTTTTGCACAAAGCCTCTGACAGGTGATATTGCTGGGTCCTGCCTAGGCGACCCTTGGTCCTGTCTCTGTGTGAAAGTCTTGACTTGGGTTGTATGTCCTAGGTTGGCTACTTGGTGTCAGGAATCTCTATTTGGCACAGTGCTTCTTACCTGCTTGTTGGTGCACTACTCTGCAGAAGCCAGGTAGTCAGGTCGGCAGTAAGCCCGCCAGCATTGACTGTTACCCACAGTGTACCCTATCTTCCTCTGGCATGTTCTCGCTATCTCTATGCAGAGGCATCTTAAGAGAGCAGGTGGCCCGTGTGCAGCCTCTTCAGCCGGGCCCCCTACTCTCTGCCTGGAGCGGCACTTGGAGCAGTAGGCTCTGAGCACTCTAGTGCTAGTTGCCTGTGCAGTCTGAGCACTAGACCGTTCAAAGTCCACTGTGCATGCGCAGATTGCTGGAAATATGGCCACCGGCAATTCTGCAGTGCTCCTGTTGCTGCTGTGGGACTCCAGAGGGTTAGTATTACCTAAATGGGTGCAGTGTGCAAGGTGTGGTCCCCCTGGGGCCCATGTGCACCACGTACACCACGTTTTACCAATACCTAGCCTAGCAGTGGTCACCTGACTTGATCCTCCAATCACCACTCTTGATCCTCCAATCCCCACAGACCACAGTTAAATTGCTACCTTTCTTATTCCGCCTAGGTCATGATTAAAGGAACCGGTTAGTTGATGGCAGTCATTGCCCAATTTTCATGACCTCATTTTTGTGTGCCTAAAAATGTACATTTCTAATTACAACGAATTAATTTCCACTTTTGCATGAGCTGTAACACCGATTGAAACTGTGTTCAGTATCCTGGGTAGGAGGGGGTGCTTCACTGAGAATGGGGTATTAGTGTATAAGCATTGCAATAATTGAGTGAATGTATTAACTCTTCACTTTAGGTATCATTTATGTTTATTATGTTTTTCGTCAAGAGTGAAGCCATGATGAAGAACGAATGAAAAAATAAAGCAAATTAAGATCAATGAGGCTGGCCTAGTACTTACAATGTTTTTTAATGCTCAAGTTTGAGAGAAGTGTATGAATGCTGGAATGCTAGTAGCAGCTCTTCTGCATACAATTTAAACTTGACTTAAACTGTCACTAGGGGTCAAATGTAATAGGATGAGAGAATCAGGAAGTGAGAGTTTTGGTAAGAAATCTTCAGGTTTTTTTTTAAAAGCGGCAATCATTTACACTGCAAAACCAGTTTGATTTTGTAGTGTAAATGATTGCCGTTTTAAAAAAACCTGGAGATTTCTTACCAAATCTCTCACTTTCTGATTCTCTCATCCTATTACATTTCATCCCTAGGTGTCTTTAGCATTTCATTTCAACTTCTACAAGACCATAAGGTTAGTTAAGATTCTATTAGAAAAATGCATGTTCAGCTTCCTGCGTCCCAGAGACCACAAATCATACTCCTGCTACGGTAGTATTAGGATGGAATTCTTCCTGAAATGACTGCTACCACTGTACTCAAGCCATGAAATTACAACTGTTCTTCACAGTAGGCTTTGACAATTCATGTAATTGTATAGCTGTTAACTTCCCTGTGGTGATCACAATTAAACAATACCAGCGTAGCAAATCTGACAAAAAGAATACTTAAAGTAATTTAACATAATAAAATAAACTGAAAACAGCAATGCAATAAACCCACATGCATTTTGGGTAATGTTTTTACTTTTTAGATATAGTAGATCTCTGGATGGCTGCACTTCCATGGGTTCCCAGTCCGGATGACTGTGAACCTCAGACAACACAGGTATTCTCTGTATTAGGGGGCTGATTCAGGCCTGATCTCACGGCCACCAATGTGTAGTGGCCAGCGATCAGGTAGACGCTGCCCTGCTATAGTGAAATCCCGCCTTGCAAATTAATGTGTGCGCTGCGGGAATGGATGTGTGTGACTAGCGAAGATTTTGCATCCATGTGAAAATGTCTAAATCCATTTTGGATGATGCAAACCATCAAATGATTTTTTCCACTGGTCACCACTCATCGCAAGCTCAGAGTAGTCAGAGACTTAAGGTGCCCATACACTTGTCCGATTTGGGCCAATTTCACCTGATCCGTCACTGTGTTATCAGCCCAAATCGCATGTGTTTGATGTCCCCCGCGGGTCCGAAGCGTGTTCCCGTACGCATTGGACCTTAGCCGAAGGTTGGACCTGCCATTGCATGTGAAAGGGCCGCAAAAAATGTATCACATGTGATCCTTCTGCCTGGGAAGTTCGCGGGTGGCTTAAGGGGGTGGGCACCATACACTGCTGTGAGTGTAGCGTATGGGCACCTCGACTTAGCTGCGATGAAATCAGCCTAATCAGCAGCCTACCTTAACATTCTCTGGCATGCGTGCGTTATGCCTGACACTCTACATTTTTTTCCGTCACGTGTAGCGTTTTTCTTAACACTCCCACATAACGGCTGGTTACCACCCGCAGATGTCTACTTCCTATTAATCACTTTGAGAACGGCTAGTGAAGAAAAAAGTAGAAGGCTTTCATCACAGCATTGCGGCCCATTTGCATCCGCATTGTATCGATAATCGGCAGCTGTGCGAATTTGAAGCCGGGTGATCAGGGGTCAGATGTATCAAGCTTCAAAAAGTGATAAAATGATAAACAACCAGCCAATCAGCACCTACCATTCATGTTACAGGCTCGGTTTAAAGATGACAGGTAGGAGCAAGTTGTTTATCACTTTGCATTCTATCACTTTTTGAACCTTGATACATCTGGCCCCAGGTGGGTCTGAATTACCCCCTACAAGTGAGGCATTTTATCAGCAGACAACCGGTTGTTGCCTTCCTCATATTCATTTGGAGTGTAATATAGTCGCTATTTAAGTAAATTAGGGGGATCTATAATATACAGTATATGTCTAGTATCCATGTGTTTAGGAAACAATGCCATCTGTTGGTATCAACTGAAACTACAGTACATCTCTTTCTCACACATGCAGAAACACAGAAGGTAGCAGACTAGCTTTCGAAGCTTTTGCTTCAAGTGGGCTTACTAGTATTTAATAAACGGGATATTCTTGTTATAACTCGTTACTAATCTTAAATGGTGCTCCAACTAACCAGCTCCCAACTGTCCTTTTTCAAACACATGACCGTTGGAAGCTGATTGGTTAGAAGACCTTTTAAGATTAGTAATAACAAGAATATCACTTGTTATTAAATAGATCTATTTATGTGGTGGATTACTGAAACATTGCTGTTTTGTAGGATACACCTTTTTGGCTGCACATTGCCTTCACACATAGCTGCACATTGCATTTTTTCACTGGATGCTGCAGAATAGGATCTGTTGTGCCCGGCGAGTGCCACAGTGATATTAATAGCAGGGTTTGTGGCACGGCCACACTGTGTGAACACATACATTTATATGTATATGTCCTAGTTGATATGCAGGTGTCCTGTTATCTTGCCGAATATGTGTGGACTGCTCCATATAATACCATGTGCAGACTCCTTCCTGCCACACAAGTCCCATTGAATGGAGCCTTAAAAGCCATGAGTTAGTTGGCAAGTGAGCTTTAAACCAGCGAGCATATGTTCAGTCTGATCATGTGTTAGCAGGTAATGAAGGGGTTATAACATCACATCTTCAATAGAACTCCCATCTTAGTAAATTTAACCCTAATGCTGGGTACACACCAGGACGACTAGGGCCCGATCCCCTCAATCTAGATCCAATTCCGACCAATTGGATGTAGATTGTGTGGTGATTGGGCCCTTTTCTGACCTGGTGTGGACCGATACCGATCCGATGCGCGGTCCCGCCGTTATTGAGATCCTACCTGCTGCAGGTAGGATCTGAATGACGACCATACAGCCGGGTGCGGGTCGCCATCGGATCGGACCCGCTCACGGTGCACATCGTGAGCGGGTCGTGCCCCCCGCGTCACCGTGAGCGGGTCGGACGAGACACTGACGACCCGCTCACGATGTGCATCGTGAGTGGGTCGTCCTGGTGTGTACCCTACATTAGAGTCTTGATGTTAAGGACCCCATACACTATTTTATTTCGGCCCGATTTCACCCAATTTTGGCAGATTAGCCACAAAAACGGCATAAATAGGCTTAGACCAGGGGTTACATTAATACACCACACCCTTAACAAATTTCAGAGGCCGCTGGAAGTAGCCTACATGCATTCTTCATGACATTGACAAACTTTATATGTGTGTGACATACTGTACCTATGCAAAAGGTGGCAGCAATATAGAATGTATAACATATATTACTTAATGTATAACATATATATAACATGGTATACAACCCTCATCATTTTGGTGCGCTTAGAAGGAAACGGGGGGAGGAATAGGATTTTTATATTTTGGGGAGCATCTGGTCAGAAGTGTTGTTTTCCCACCATCATGCAACAATTAATCACTTCTGATAGAGTTCTTTTATTACCTTACATCCAGAATATCAGTAATCTATTAATAGAGAAATTGAGGCAAAGGCCATACGCTACTGTGACTTCTCCAGGGGGAGAAAATAGCCAAGCCAGCCACAGTGTCGAAGATCTACCTTGTATCTCGCAAAAATATTTACATTTCCCAATACAGTATTACAGACCAATTAGCGTTTATTAATTTATAACTGTCATAATGTTTTCTTCACACGATCATTACTTTGCAATATACAAACACTTAAACAAGCAGATAATATGCTAGTCAATAGTTTGTATAAAACACACAAACATCCCCGGAGCATAATAACAAGACTGATTATAACTACCTGCACAAAACTGTAGGAAGGAATTAGCATCATGTAATCTGGAAGCACTACAGAATTAATAGAAAGAAAAAAAACAGTAGATAGAAATGTATGGGCCCTACACACAGAGATTTGTGCCAGAGATCCATAATGGGAGAATCAGCATGAGACATTTCAAATCTCTCACAGAAAGTGTTTAGGCAACTTTAGGGGAATATATTCTTGGACCTCCTGGATCCCAAAATACGGGGGACAAAAGGAGTAGGGGTCCCCTGTATTTTGGGAACTAGCACCGGGCTCAAACAGCCATCAGGGTAATGCTACAGCTGAGGAACACTTATTATATAAGGTCCCAGGGTGCCACTGGCCCGGGCTGAAGCCCGAGGCTGTCCCTGGCGCCCCCGGTTGGTGGGTGCCAGGCTGATGGTGAATAAAAATATTGGCAGCCAGTGGCCTTTAAACACACATTGGTGGCCAGTGCACCCCCCCCCCCCCAAACAAAAAATAATAATATATGGATTGGTGGTATATTAGGGCCCCCCCCAAACATATAAGCATTGGTGGCCAGAGCACCCTCCCCCCAAAAAAAACATATAAGCGTTGGTGGTATAGTGGGGTCCTCCCCAAACATATAAGCATTGGTGGTATAGTGGGGTCCCCCCAAACATATAAGCGTTGGTGCTATAGTGGGGGTCACTGTCCCAAACACAGATCAACGTCGGTGGCACAGTGGGGAAAAAAGTCCGGAGTCTTCAGTGGCACATCCACACACTTCCACAGGCAGCGCAGAATGAAGATGGCAGGACAGACATTGTGGCATAGGCAGCTTCTCCTCCAGCGGCGTGGACGGCTTCTCCTCCAGTGGCTGCAGGCTGCTTCTACTCTGGCAGCTTCTGCGGCTGCAGGCGGCTTCTCCGGCGGGACAGGCAGGGTGGCTTCGGCGGCGTGGACGGCTTCTCCAGCGGCTTTAGTGATCGCTCAGTAGGCCACTACATATGCAGAGATGTGCAGGGCCTACTGAGCGACCACTATGAGAATATCCAGCAGATCTGTTCTACATTGGGGACCGGCGGGGTCCGTATCACAGCGACGTTTACCCATTTTCTGAGCGATTTAGTAGAATTATGTAAAATTGCTCAGAAGGTGGCTGAATATCGCTGTATAGGGCCCTTTATACAGTTTAATGATGCTTCCTCCTATTCACAGAACAGGAGCTGGGCCAATAGGAGCTAGAGCAATAGGAGCTGGGGCAAAGCTACAATCTGGGTGATGTACAGCTCCGTAAATATATGTTCCCCATATCCATAACCCTCATCAGGATACGTCTAGTGTATATCTGTACGTGTGATATTCATCTGCACTGTCACTGTTTTACTTGTTCCCGTCCTGGCTGTTGCACAGCAATCCAAATCTAATTCCTAGTATACGCAAGTATACCTGGCCAATAAAGCTGATGCTGATCTGATTTCTTCACGGTAATCCAGCTCTGTGTCTGGATCACTTCACCATACGAGTATGGATCATAGTGTCAATAGACTGAAGTTCGACATGCATTGGGTCGACCACTGAAGGTTGACATACATTAAGGTCGATACACCTGAAGGTTGACATGGGCTTAGGTTGACAGGTCAGTAGGTCAATACCTGCATTAGGTCGACATGGTCTAGGTCGACAGTAAAAAGGTGGACATGGGGTTTTTCATGGTTTTTTTTAGCCGACATGTGCTGACATGCAGTATTTCATGCCCTACCATCCACTAGGGTGTGGATGGAGAATAGTGTGCCTGAGGCGAAAGTCTCACCAGCCCCTGCAATGAAGAGGCCGGCTCCATCTGTATAATATATTCGGTGGTGGCGATGAGCCTAAGCGCGCTTTCGGTTACCAGGGGCGAAATGTAATAGGGTGCGATTTTTAGACATGTGCGATTTTTGGTCAAAAACGGCCGAAATCGCACATTTTCCGAAAATCGCACATTTAATAGGTTAAAAATCGCGGTAAAAATCGCACATTTTAAAGATGCGATTTTCAGTCACACTGCAAATCGCATCCAGATGTTTTCCCATTGTAAACTATAGAACTCGCATATGTAATAGAATGCGAGTTCTAAAGTCGCATATGGGACCTTACCAAAAAACGCAAAAAAAATAGACAAGCTTCTTGCTGGCGATTTTTACAGAACCATGCACAAATCTTTGTGATCTGTGCATGGTTCTGTCCAAAAAAAGGCTAAAAGTTAAAGTAAAAAAAAAAAACGGCGTGGGGTCCCCCCTCCAGAGCATAACCAGCCCCGGGCTGAAAGAGACAGTCCTGGTTTCATAAAATCAAAGGAACAATCAAGTTGGGGTTCCCTGGAATTTAATAAACCAGCACCAGGCTCAAGGGCCGGTCCTGGTTCCCAAAATACGGGGGACAAAATGACTGGGTGTCCCCCGTATTTCAAGAACCAGCACCGGGCCTAACCAGCCAGCAGGGTAATGCCACAGCCGGGGGGAGACTTTTTATACAAGTCCCCCCGGCCAAAGCATTCAGCCCTCTGACCGGTCAGCATGGGCAGGGGTCCTGGGGGAGTGGGGACCCCCCCAAAGAAGGGGTCCCCCCCTCCAGAACTTACCAGCCCATGCTGAAGCCCGGGGCTGTCCTCGATGCCCCTGGGCTGTGGGCATCGAGCTAATGATTGGTGTATAAAAATATATAAAATCCTATTGTGTATTGCTGTGGAACTATGAGTCCCAGCAAGCCTGCACCACATGCAGGGACTTGGAGAACCACAAGTCCCAGCATGTGGGGCAATAAAGGGCCCGCTGGGACTAGTAGTCCCACAGTAGTACAAATAGTTAAAAAAGTACACAAACACACTGACAGTACAACTTTAATACACACCAAGCCCATTCATCCATACTCACCTATGTTGACACGAAGCTTCGGTCCCCTTGTCCAGTAGAATCCAGAGGGGAGGCTGTGGAGAGAAATCATACTCACCACAGACGTCTTCAGCGCTTCTCCGGGTGCCCAGCAGCATTCTTCCCACGGTCCGGTGTTCTGTTGACATCTGGGGCTCCGCCCCCCGACCGGGACTTTGGCCCGCCCATCAGCCAATCATGGTCCTTGAAAACCGGCACGGTGTCAACAGAACACCGGACCGTGGAAAGAATGCTGCTGGGCACCCGGAGAAGCGCTGAAGACGTCTGTGGTGAGTATGATTTCTCTCCACAGCCTCCCCTCTGGATTCTACTGGACAAGGGGACCGAAGTTTCGTGTCAACATAGGTGAGTATGGATGAATGGGCTTGGTGTGTATTAAAGTTGTACTGTCAGTTTGTTTGTGTACTTTTTTTTAACTATTTGTACTACTGTGGGACTACTAGTCCCAGCGGGCCCTTTACTGCCCCACATGCTGGGACTTGTGGTTCTCCAAGTCCCTGCATGTGGTGCAGGCTTGCTGGGACTCATAGTTCCACAGCAATACACAATAGGATTTTCTCTATTTTTTTACACAATTAATCAGCTCGATGCCCACAGCCCAGGGGCATCGAGGACAGCCCCGGGCTTCAGCATGGGCTGGTAAGTTCTGGAGGGGGGGGGACCACTTCTTTGGGGGGGTCCCCACTCCCCCAGGACCCCTGCCCATGCTGACCGGTCAGAGGGCTGAATGCTTTGGCCGGGGGGACTTGTATAAAAAGTCTCCCCCCGGCTGTGGCATTACCCTGCTGGCTGGTTGGGCCCGGTGCTGGTTCTTGAAATACGGGGGACCCCTAGTCATTTTGTCCCCCGTATTTTGGGAACCAGGACCGGCCCTTGAGCCTGGTGCTGGTTTAATAAAATCCAGGGAACCCCAACTTGATTGTTCTTTTGATTTTATGAAACCAGGACCGGCTCTTTGAGCCCGGGGCTGGTTATGCTCAGGAGGGGGGACCCCACTCCGTTTTTTTTTCCTTTTTTTTTTTTACCCAAAATCGCATATATGAAAATGCGCACATTTTCATGACTGAAAATCGCCCAAAATCACGGCAAATCGCATTTTTTGCCGCAAATTCGCATCTCATTACATATGCGATTTTGCTGCAAAAAACGCGATTTTTAAAGGTGCGATTTCTGGCGAGTTTGGAACTCGTCCAAAAATCGCACCCTATTACATTTCGCCCCAGGTGTCCTTCCTCTGAAGCTTCTGAGGTGAATCTTCTGCCTTCCAAGCCCTGGAACTCGCTCTACCCGAATGGGTTATATGCTTTTAATCATCTGCTCTAAGAAATTGTTTGTTTTACTTTTAAAAACATTATTTGCACCATCCTTGGCTCTTTTGAGTTTCCCTAGGAATCTACTCAGAAGAAAAAAGAATAAAGAAGATTTTATTGTGATATGCGCTTTTATTACAACCCCATGTGAGTGCAATATCTACAATAAAACCATGGCACATATATGATACAGGATTGCACTATGTATTTTTTCTCTTGAGTTTTTTCGGACTCACGGATTTTATTGTACTAAAAGACTGTTGTATGGACATTATCATATTTGGTATAAGTGAACTATAGGTTTTGCCAGTGGGTGTTATAACACTTTTTAGTACTTGTTTCCTATAACGGCGCCAAGATTTTCTACGTACGCAAACGTAGAGAAATCGCATCGCATGGGCCATTTTAGTGCCGTGCGATGCAATGCGATTTTTTAAATGTAATTTATTGACTGCTCTGTGTGCCCCAGGGGATCGCATCGCACCTCCCGCAAAATTGCATGCGATTGCATGCGATTTTATAGGGTGTGCGATGCCATTGCATTAGCTATACAATTATATGATTGTATGACATACAATGATGTTTTACGCACTCCCCCACTATCCACGCCACCCCGTGGCGAGCGCAGCGCGTCCTCCGACGTTTTCATACCCCCACTATCCACGTCGGCATGGAGTCGATCCTAGATAGTGTGGCGAGCGCAGCGAGTCACCGATCCCGAAGTGTGGCGAGCGCATGCGGATAACTTTACATGTATTCCGCATCCGCTCACCATGCTTCGGGCTCGGTGGCTCGCTGCGCTATATAACATCAACTCCGCGCCAACGTGGATAGTGGGGGTATGAAAAAGTCGTAGGACGCGTACCGCCGCCCCTCGCGGGGCTCGCCACGCTTCGGGGTGCCGTGGATAGTGGGGGGTGCGTAAAACCTCATTTTATGACATTGCTACACAGAATAGCCTACTAAGCAAATAGCTTAGTGGGCGCAGTTCTAGGAAACAAGTACCCACTTGTCCTGTCAAATGTTCTAATGTTATCCCCTGTTTTTTCCATATGATGGAACCATGGAAAATAACTTAACTGGCTTGGGCACCATGAATTTCATCATCAACCTGTGTAGATTCAATACAATTACAAACCACCATAAAGCATATTATCATTCAGACGTATTCCTTGGCATTACTGTGTTGGTGGTGCGCCCAAGACTCATACGGTTTCAGGTAGAGAAGAGAAAACAAAGAAGACTATTTTAGCTGGGGTACTGTTAACTGATCATTTTTATCCTGACGGTTACTCGGATGACTGATGTTCACGCAGATCATCCGATATTGGCCCTCATACTGGTTTAAACGGACGGGGATGAATTCGGCCCCGTTCCAATGTTTGGGACTCTGCGCATGTACATTGTATATTATGCACATGTGCAGGTCCCTTTGTGAACGGCTTCGGTGACTTGCATAGTCACCGAGCCAATCGCAATGATCGGGGCGACCTGGGGGCAGACACTGAGGTCAACATGGGAATGGCCAGTGTTTTATGGGTGTCACCATAAAAATGCTGGTAATTTCCATGGGTACGCGGGTGGGCCAATGTCTTCTGGGTACAGTTGCCTGACGTCACAGGACGTCAGCCGCCCACCCAATCTTCGTCAGGGAGGCCTCTTTGCGGAAGCAGGAGAAATCATTCAATTGATAGCGACCATCAAATGATTTATCCTGCTGCGGAGACATGTGAGGGGATGTGTTTTCGATATACATCCCCACGCATGTAAATGAGGGGAATCATCGGTGGGGGGGAGAGGCGGCTGCTCAGACGGGCGGCGCCTTTGGTGCTCGGTAAGCTGTGATCTTCGCAGCTTACCGAGCAAACCAGAATGAGGCCTATTGCATCTTGGGATGCAGCAGCAGATAAGAGAAGAAGACAGCAGACGTCTATTTCCACAAGATGCCTTGCGCATCATTAACATATTCTTGCAGAACAGACGCATATAAGATGCAGTGGCTGCTTCTATCTCTAAATCAGGCCCAGTATGTTAAAAAAGATGGCTGTGGATTGCATAAATGCATACAGGACCTATTTGTTACACAGGAAGTGTTTGTCATACACACAGTGCTGTCTGCAGCTTTCATTCAGCAAGATTGCAGTGAGTAAAGACACACTTTTGCAGCTCTCCAGAGTCATGTGGTAATTGGCACACAGTCCACTTTACATGCATGATTAATAATTATTGACTCCAAGAGATGACAGTGGTCTACCATGAGTTTTGATAAATGACTTTGCTAACCTGCTCTGTATGGGTTGTGGCTTTGCTTAGGTCTTATGAACCAAGAGAAAAAAACTAAATTACATTTCTGTAATGAATCTGATGTGTGATTATTCATATCCAGAATGCTATACTGCAAATAATGCATTACCATAATGCCTATGCATGCACTGGGCAGCGGATAAGTCACAAGACAAATGACTGCATACTGAATCTATTAACATAATGAATGATCCCATCCAGTATTTGTGCTTGTGAGCTGTCCATATCAATATTTTCTTAATCTCCTTATGATTTACACATTTGCATATGCATCTGTAAAATGACTGCAGTATTTTTCTCTGGTGCATAGCTAGAACTGTGAAGTCATGTTCAGCTACTTTCCTAATATACCTGGAGTAATTATCTGCATCCACCTGTATCTTGTTTTAGAGTTGTATTGTTGCATTGCAAAAAGTGCATCCGGTTTCTATTTAGTTTCTATAAACCACTTCATTTAAATTTCAATCAGTGTTTGCTTATATCCCTTTCATACCAGAAATTGCAGAGACTTATTGGGGAATACAGTCCAGGTATCGAGCAGGGACATTCCCGGGTTGGCCCCTTTCACACCGGCCTAGTCCCTGCATTTTCTGGTGTGTGGTGAAAGAGAAACCATCCCCCCCATGTACAGCAGCGGGTCCAGGCAGTGGGGATCCAGTCATCAGCATCCAGACAGCAGGGTCTGGGCAGCAGCATCCAGGCAGCAGGGATCCGGGCAGGGTACTTGTGTATTTTGGCGGCGCCCATCGCATTGCATACCATAACGCATACGATGGTATGCGATGCAACGCGATATCGTTCGATAGTGTACGATGGCATACAATTTTCAAATTGTATGCCATTGTACATGGCATACAATGCCATACGATGCGATATAACATTGTATAAACACCCTAATGGGTGCTTATACAATGTTAAGCACCCTAATGGGTGCTTACAATGTTAAATGCACCCCCACGCCACCCTCCCCCTATAAACGTGAACCCGAAGTGTGGCGAGCGCAGCAAGCCCGCGAGGGGCGGCGGTACGTGTCCTATGACCTTTTCATACCCCCACTATCCAAGTCGGAGTGGAGTCGAGAATAGAATAGTGTGGCGAGCACAGCGAGCCACCGAGCCCGAAGCGTAGCGAGCGGACGCGGATGCCTGTGAAGCCCGCGAAGGGACGCGTTTACCTGTGAAGGTATCCGCGTCCCCTCGCGGGGCTCGATGCGCTCGCCACGCTTCGGGCTCGGTGGCTCGCTGTGCTCGCCACACTATTCTATTCTCGACTCCACGCCGATGTGGATAGTGGGGGTATGAAAAGGTCGTAGGACACGATTTTTCATCGTATAGGGGGTCAAAATCGCGTCGCATCGCATGCCATCGGGTACATGGCATTCAATACGATGCAATACGTTCATCGTACGATGTACATCGGGGGCGCCGCTATAATACACAAGTACCCCGGGCAGCAGCTGAATTCAGCCAATCAGGGTCCGGACAGTTTTTTTTTTTTAAATTGCAAATTCAGCAGCCCTTCCTGCCTGGCAAATAGCACTACAAGCTCCTAGCCACCGCTGCCCAGATGCCACTGCCCGGACCCCGCTGCCTGGACGCCACGGCCTAGACCCCACCACCTGGACGCCTCTACCGGGACCCCGCTGTTTGGACACTGCTTCACAGACCTGGCAGCTGGAAGGGAGCGTCAGCATGCCAGGTAGCCGGGTAAGTACTTTTCACACTGGCCTGTATCCTGGGGCTGGTCCCGGGAGCAACCCTGCTAGCTAGCAGGGTTGAAATCCCGGCAAGTTTGGCCCGGGAACCTTTGGTCGGGGTCAAACCGGGTATTTAGGCTGGTATGAAAGGGGTATTAGTAGGTAAATTAAGAAACTGGATTTCATCCACAGACTGTATTGCACTTGTCAGAGTCTCTTAGTGTCATCAGAACATTGTCTTTTTATCTAGAGAATTCAATTAGTCCTTTCTATTAACATATTCAGCTGCACAGGCCCAGTGCTAGTTTTTTCAGCACCCTAAGCAATACATCAGCTTATCTCCCAAAACCACCGTCACTTCAAACTTCCAGAACCTTAGGCAAAAGTGTAGAAGTGGCGTCTTTGATGTTTAACACCTGATGTTTGCATTACTCTCTCTGAGTAATTCTCTAATGCAGCCCACACACGCGCCGATGCCGGCGGTGCGATGCTGTACGATGGGGTGCGCGCTCCCGCGGCACCTCATCGCACAGTACAAAAAGTATGTGCTGCACATACTTTTTGTACCTGCTTTTTCTAGCACAGCATCGCATCGCATGCACATCATATGCACAAGGCATACGATGCGATGCTGTGTGTGCTAGTTCAGCCCACAACGCACGCTGGAATCGGTGCGTGTGTGGGCTGCATTACTTTATGACAGTCAGACTCAGTGGCAAATCAGATTCTGGAACACCTAGACAGCTGCCCCAAGCTGCCTAATAATAGTCGGTCCTGCAGCTGCACTGCCACTTTAGCTATACACTTGCTATACAATACTATACAATAGTTCTAATAAGTGTAGTTCACAGTATTGCAGCTAAGGTCCCGTACACACGGTGACATATTGGCTAATGGACAATTTTGACTAAGGAATTTTGAGAGAGATTTTGGCTAGATACACTGGAGATTTTGACTAAGCAATTGACTATGATCTAGTCAAAATTGCCTTGCCTGCCCATTTAATCGACGCTATACAATATTGAAGCAGGAGAAAAATAGGGCGATTTTGGCTATCCTTCTATCAGATTTTGACTATCTCTACTGTGTGTACACCCCTTAAGATTAAATGTAGTCCTCTTTGAGGTTGGAATAATAACCCCGCCTACCATAGCCTGTTCAGAATTAAATCAGCAGCATGAAAGTCATGTGTGGCAATATAAACCAATAGTGGCTATTGATGATGGCATAGTATGTTAAATTTCATTTGTTCTACTTGTTCTTCTGAATAGGCAGGTAAATTATTACTACCTCAGTTTACAGTTCAGGCCATCATTCAAAGCACTTATTTTCTGATAAATTTTCTCCAATCTTCACCTATAATCCTAGTCATGCCATTGCTTTTAATGCCCGTGTGAGCTTACAGAGGATCCAGAAAGGTATTTGTGGCCAGATCTATAATAATAGATAATGAACATTTACTCCTAGTAGAAGGAGGATGTAAAGGTGACCACACATGATGGTAAATACTGGAGAATTCCATGGTTGTTCAAATACTCTTTGTACTCAAAATTGCTCTTACACTATTTTTGTTTTTGTGATGGGAAAACAAATATAAAAATGAAATTGTCAGTTGATCATTTGGTACTTATGTATTATCTGGGCTCCTAATTTTTTCATTGCATGCCACTACTTAAGGCATGCAATGCAATGCAATGCGATTTTTCATTGTAAAGCATGCAATGCAATGCAATGCGATGCGATTTTTCATTGTGAAGACCTGATTTTTAATTGTATAGTCAACCATGGATGATTTCATATTCCCACTATCCAACTACGCATGGAGTTGATTTTATATAGTGTGGCGAGCGTAGTGAGCCACCGTGCCCGAAACGTGGCGAGCGGACGTGGATATCTTTACATGTATTCTGCGTCCGCTCGCCACGCTTCGGGCTCGGTGGCTCGCTGCGCTCACCACACTATATAAAATCAACTCCATGCGTAGTTGGATATTGGGGGTATGAAATCACCCATGGGTGACTATACAATAAAAAATTGGGTCTTTACAATGAAAAATCACATTGCATTGCATTGCATTGTATGCCACTATATTGCATGCGATGCGATGTGATGCAATGCAATAATCGGACGCCCAGATAATACAAAAGTACCAATCATTTTTTTACACAGTCAAGAAAATATATTTTCAATTGCTGCCATGCTTGATGATAAGAAAATTTTGCAGTTTCCATGCAACTTCCACAAAGTGCTTCTTCCTGAATTTCGGCACTATTCCAGCTGCTCGTTAGGTCTGGGAGAATCTAACCTGGCAAAAGAACCATCCAAAGTTTAGGAAAGTACCGGCATTTTGTTTTTCATAGGAAAAAAACACTGGCAAGCTGGTTTTTCTTTTTCATTGTGAGATATGAAATTACCTGAATGAATAAGAAAAATTAAGAGAAAGTTTATCTGAGGTGGAACGTTACGATGTCAGTAGTAACAAGAGTTGGAACATATGATTATCCCTGGTAGGTCCTCTTAAGTGCTGTTGCTCCAAAGTAACATGATCATATAAGCGATTTGTCAGGGAGCCCAACTCCCTTCATATCA
Source organism: Crinia signifera (assembly GCF_055691185.1). Classification (NCBI taxonomy): domain Eukaryota; kingdom Metazoa; phylum Chordata; class Amphibia; order Anura; family Myobatrachidae; genus Crinia; species Crinia signifera. Next base: position 105,945,819 of record NC_139221.1, on the reverse strand, counting down.
TTTCTGATAAATTGCACTGATAATTTCTTATTGCCACAATTTGCAATACAGGTTGAGTATCCCTTATCCAAATATCCATTATCCAAATTATTCTGAAAACCATACATTCCAAAAAGTGAAAAAAAAAAAAAATCTTGCTAAAACCACACTGGGGACATCTATAACAGCACTACTGAGGACATGATATGTAACTCTCAAGCCAGCCCTGTTGTACTGTGCACCTCTACCCTGGTGTCAGTGTGACCTTTATGACATACTTGCCTATAGATGGAGCCTTCTTCAACTAGACTTCTCTGGAGAGCCATGGCTCACCAAGGCTTATTATCATCTATTATTCTCAGTCAATACATAGAACACTACAGCAGGGGAATAGCAGAGGATTAAAGCTGGGTACACATATATACAATTGTCGGGCCGTCCTTCTGTTCTGGGTCGGACGGCCGTTCAATTGTATATGTGTGTACGCTGTCCCATACGACCGATAAACGGCAAAAAACTGTCTTGACCGTCCATACTCGGTCGGTCGACGGACCCATATCGGAACAAAAGTGCAGTGTGTACGCACCTTCGACCGATATGCTGCCGTCCTTGCGACTATACTGCCAAAGCTGGAACGCTCATGTGGGCGTTCCATAGCTGCATAATCTCTCGGCAGGGTGACTAAAAAAAAACAAAATGGCGTGGGGTCCCCCCCCACTGCCGTAACCAGCACCAGGCTGAAAGGACCCAGACTCTTCAGCCCTGGAGCCCCGGACCAGCCCCGGAACCAAGGCCCCGGAACCAAGCCACCGGACCGGACCCAGGGACCTACCGACGGGCTGAAGATAGGTAAGTATCAGTATGTATGGGCTTTGGATGTATTAAAGTTTTATTTGTATTGTGTGTCAGTGTGTGTTTATTTGACTATTTTTTTTCTGTGGAACTACAAGTGCCAGCGGGCCCTTTAATGCCCCACCATGCTGGGACTTGTGGATCTCCAAGTCCCAGCATGCGGGGGAGGCTTGCTGGGACTCATAGTTCCACAGTAAAAGACAATAGTTTTTCTTCTATTTTTTTTTACACTACAATCAGCCTGATGACCCACCGCACAGGGTCACCGGGGACAGCACCAGGCTTCAGCCTGGTCAGGTAAGTCCTGGAGGGGGGGGACCCCTTTATTGGGGGGGGGGTCCCCACTTCCCCAGGACCCCTGGCCAGGCTGACCGGTCAGAGGGCTGAATGCTTTGGCCGCGGGACCTTATATAATAAGTGTCCCCCGGCTGTGGCATTACCCTGCTGGCTGGTTTGGCCTGGGGCTTGTTCTTAAAATACGGGGGACCCCTAGTCATTTTGTCCCCCGTATTTTGGGAACCAGCGCCGGACCTGGAGTCTGGGGCTGATTTTAAAAAATCAGCGAAGCCCTATTTGTCGGGTTTCCTGATTTTTTAATACCAGCCCTGGCTCTTAAGCCTGGTGCTGGTAACGGCCGTGGGGGGGACCCCACGTCGTTTTTTTAAATGGGTAAAAGGGTGACTAAAATTACTAACCCAACCCATTATGATAATTTTGTTCACATATGATGTGTCAATAGCCCAAATCGAGACAGTGTGTACGGTGGTACAATCTTTTGGTACTTGTTTCCTATCTGGGCGCCCAGGTTTTGTACGTACGGCACCGTAATGAAATCGGATCGCATCGCATCGTACACATACACGATATTGAACGATGCGATGCGATGCGATGCGATGCGATCCGATTCGATTTCCCATAGGAAACAATGTGAAATGGCTCAATTTAGCCAAATTCTCATAGGAACAATAGTAAATGGGCCAAAAACACCCCTGAACATTGAAATGTCCCCCCAAAAGTAGTTTACGCCACCCCGCCATCAACGTGAACCCGAAGCGTGGCGAGCGCAGCGAGCCCGCGAGGGGCGGCGGTACGCGTCCTCCGACCTTTTCATGCCCTACTATCCACGTCGGCGTGGAGTGAGAATAGAATAGTGTGGCGAGCGCAGCGAGCCACCGAGCCCGAAGCGTGGCGAGCGCAGCGAGCCCCGCGAGGGGACGCGGATACCTTCACAGTTATACGCGTCCCCTCGCGGGCGACGCGGACACCTGGGAAGCCCGCGAAGGGACGCGTTTACCTGTGAAGGTATCCGCGTCCCCTCGCGGGGCTCGCTGCGCTCGCCACGCTTCGGGCTCGGTGGCTCGCTGCGCTCGCCACACTATTCTATTCTCACTCCACGCCGACGTGGATAGTAGGGCATGAAAAGGTCGGAGGACGCGTACCGCCGCCCCTCGCGGGCTCGCTGCGCTCGCCACGCTTCGGGTTCACGTTGATGGCGGGGTGGCGTCAACTACTTTTGGGGGGACATTTCAATGTTCAGGGGTGTTTTTGGCCCATTTACTATTGTTCCTATGATAATTTGGCTAAATTGAGCCATTTAACATTGTTTCCTATGGGAAATCGGATCGCATCGCATCGCATCGTTCAATATCGTGTATGTGTACGATGCGATGCGATCCGATTTCTCTACGGAGAATAGCATGGTGCGCAATTAACTTAGTGGGCGCCCAGATAGGAAACAAGTACCAATCTTTTTCTTGCGACTGTTTGGATGGGAGTACATCGGACGTCGCAAGTAAAATTGTACAGGTGTGTACGTGCGTGATCGGCTGTTGTTTGTGGACCGTCCGACGGGTGTACGGTCGGTCCAACGGTCGCAAGAAACAGGGATTGTATATATGTGTACCCAGCTTAAGTCCGACAGCTCTGGTTCATTTAATCCTATTAAAGGGCTAGATGAGGATGCCTCTATCTGTACCTGACCCTTTCCATGAGGGAGAAAATGCTCTGTTCCTGGACTTCCCTGGTAATGTATGATTGCTATCGCCTGTGGGGAGCTAGGTAATTGATAAGAAAGGTGTCTCACCACAGGTGATGGCAATCATACACAGGGCCGCCAAGAGAAATCCTGGGCCCCGGTACAACAACTTCCTGGGGCCCCCATGGACGGAGATCCCCGCACACTCTGCGGTCCGCAGTGTTACACCACTGCTTCCAAGGTGGATACACGTGCAAAAATTTATACTGTAATGTCTATTACACATGTCACACACCCATTACATATTACACCACATGCCATAATGCTCATTACACGTTATGCCACACACCGTAATGCTCATTGCATATTAAGAAGTTAACATGCTCTACCAGGAGTTAACATTCTGTGCCAGGGATTAACCTGTCTGCCCTGATTTACATGCTCTGCCAGGGGTTAACATGCTCTTTGCAAAGGATTTACACATACCCTCCAACATGGCCCATTTCATTAAGTACAAAATGCTCTGTTCCTGGACTTCCTTACCAGTGGCAATTACAGATGTGAGCCTGCAGCACAGTCCAATATTCAAAAAAGGGGGGGGGGGGTCACATATACTGCCACCCCAAGCATCACTGTCCTGGACACACTGGCAGTTGATGTGACCCCCCTCTTTGAATTTTGGACTGTGCTGGAGTCCAACCTCTGTAACTACCACTGGCAGGGAAGTCTAGGAACAGAGCATTTTGTACCTAATGGAATGGGTCATGTTGGGGGTACTTGCCACCAAATAAAAAAAAAACCTGTGTGTCCAGACCAGGGCCCCCCTGACAGGCCTGGGCCCGGGTAAATTGTACCTGCTCCCCCCCTCTCTCGGCACCCCTGATCATACATTACCAGGGAAGCGCAGGAACAGAGCATTGTGTCCCTCATGGAGAGGGTCAGGTAGGCAAAAATGCTACAGTATGTGAAGATCCTTTGCAATGATACATGGGATCTGGCCAATTTCACTTCCAGTTTCATCATGTTTTCTAGCTTTGGTCAACTTCAACACTACAACACTTCCCTTACCTACCACTTCTTAAGGTGCGTACACACGGGGGCAATTTTGTGTTATATCGCGGGAAATATGGTCGCGACCATCTCTGGTCGCTGATGAAAAGGACTAACTGCAATATATTGCTCAGCAATATATGGCAGGGCTATTTTTGTGCAGGCTCTAGCAGGAACTGTGGCCCTTATTCTAGTTCACTCTTTCTGACAAAATATTTCTTAGATGGACAAAACCATGTGCACTGCAGGTGAGGCAGGTGTTACTTGTGCAGAGATAATTAGATTTGGGTGGGGTTTCACACCTGCCTCACCTGCAGTGCACATGGTTTTGTCCATCTAAGAAATATTTTGTCAGAAAGAGTGAACTAGAATAAGGGCCACAGTTCCTGCTAGAGCCTGCACAAAAATAGCCCTGGCTGAGCAATATATCTCCCCCGTGTGTACGGGGCTTAAGTTATGTTTACTTTCTGACAGTGCAAGTGCGAGATGCAGTTAGACATATCTATAGCTCTCTCCTGCTTTGTAACAATCAATTATGACTATTTTGAAGTTCTCAGTCAGCTGCTCATTGTTGCTGAGTGTATTGCCAACATCGTGAGAATTGCAGAAGGGTATTTAACACTGAAAATGTCTTCAACTGATTTAACTTATGGCCTATAGAGGCAATCCAGCTTTAAAATGAATCAGCTGGAAAGGTGATCAAACCTTTGTTTGTCACATCCACAGCTGTATCTTAGGGGGAATCTGTCAGATTCAGCGAAAAAGAAAAGTTTGTGTTAAGTTTTAGCTTCTCCTGTGACTGCCTCCTTAGCGCAGAGTACAGATCAGCAAACAAGCAGCAATTATAGCAGGAATTTACTATCTGTGTATACTACCTTTATTAGTGTCTGTGGGCCTAATGCAGATGTACACGCAATATGATTGTCGGACGAAGTGGTCCAATGGTCCGTCTGATGTATGCGCTGGAAAATGTATAATGGTGCAGCATGTAATATGCCGAGGTTCAGACAGGCCCATACCACACACCCTGCACCCAGGGTCGGTGCTAGGCACCAGAGCGCCCCAGGCAGGGAGGGGGGGGGGGGTGCCCCGGCGATCAAACACTAACCCGCTCGAGGAGGGGCCGCCCGCCGGGTCCAGTAATGTGGCGCACATCGCCGTGACGTTCCGGGGGGGGGGCTTGCCGTGGGAAGCGGGGAGGGGAGGTGGAGGGGGGTTGTCCGGCGCCATGACGTGCCGGGGGGCGCCTTGGTGGGTGATGCAGGTCGCCGTGATGCGATACTCCCCAGGGAGGGGGAGGGGGGGGGGCTTGCTGGGTGATGCAGCGTGGGGGGGACCAGCTACAAACTACTGTCCTCCAGCGGCCGGCACCCTAGGCAAATGCCTAAGGCTGCCTAGTGGTGGCGCTGGCCCTGCCTGCACCCATTTTATCTGTAGCAATGTAGAAACAGGGACGGTCACTGGCGTAACTATCGTCCCGCAGCCCCCGCGATTGCGGGGAGGCGCTGAGGGTATGTGGGCGCCGGGGGGGGGGCTGCGGGATGATAGTTGCCTTCTGCCGCCGGACCGGTGGTTTTATTTGCACCACCGGGTCCCAGCTCTCCCGAGTCCCGGCAGCCGCAGCGCTGTTCTAATACAAAAAGGTGACACTTGGAAAATGGCTGCCCCCATACCGCAGACAGTTTTTCGTTTGCAGTATGGGGGCAGCCATTTTCCAAGTGTCACTTTTTCATTAGCAGCAGTAACGGGAGAGCCGCCCGGGACCCGGCGCAGACGGATGCGGCCAGCCGGCCACGCCGGCCAGAGGTAACACACACACACATACACACAAACACGTCACACATACATACAAACACACGCACACGCACAAACACACAAACACAACCCCCCCTCCCCACCGCCGTACCACGGCTCCCCTCCGCTCTGTTTTTTTTTTTACCGGGGGGCGCCTCCTGCATTGTCGGCAGGGGGGCGCCGAAAATCTAGTTTCGCCGCTGGGGACGGTGCAAGGCCTCTTGGCACCCTAGGAATAGCTAAATAATGCCGCCCCTGCTCCTTTCTAACACTACCTGGCCAACCCCTCACATACACATAAATGATTTCCAGTAATTAGGTAGACAGTGTCTAGGTCGACATATGAAAGAGGTCAACATGCATTAGGTTGACATAGTCAAAGGATAAACACAATCGAAATGTCGACATGGCAAAAGATCACCATAACTTTTAGTAATTTTTTTTTATAACAAATGACTGTTCATACTTTACCATACCACTGGGCATAGAGTTGGATTGTTATAGTGTGTCGAGCGCACACTAGATGGTGTCCATGTTGACATAGGCACAAAAAAAGTGAAACACTTATTCCATGTGAACATTTTCCATGCCAACCTTTTGACCATGTCGACCATATGCATGTCAACCTTTTTCATATGTCAACCTTCTGTCTGTCGACCATTAGTGGCTAGTGACTGCCGACCCAGACACTGTCGACCATATATGCCATAACCCACATAAATGCCCACTTCTGCCCTGTAGGCCTACTGCTGCCAGTCTGCATACTTATAGGACAGCCAGCCATGGCTCCTGTGGGTGTATCTTTACACCAGATTCACTTTCAAATATTAGCAGCTCCACATCCTAAAGAATCAAAATTGCTATTGTACTGCCGGGGGGGGGGGGGGTTAGGGATAAGCTGTGGGAAAAGAGGCGTAGCGACGGCGGAGCACATGCTCCAGGCACCGGAAGATAGCATGGCGCCGGAGCTGTGCTGGCACCGGTACCGCCAGCTCGTTCCCCCGCTCCCCTGCCCGCTGTGTCCGGGTCCGGGAGACGTGCACTGCTGATATGTAAAATTCACTTCTCACGCTGGACCGCTAGCCAATGGGCGCTTGCGGTCCAGCAGCCTATCAACTGGTGGCTGCTGGACTGCGAGCGCCTATTGGCTAGCGGTCCAGCACGGGAGATATGAATTTTACATAGCAGCAGTGCACGTCTCTCTCCCAGGGAGTGGGGAGAGGGGGACAGGGGACAGGACGCACACTGGCAGGGGGGAGGTGAGCGGATGGCTATGTAGGTGTACTCCCTCCCTACTGCAACTGTACCCACCCACCCACCTGCAGTCAAACCCACCTGCAGTCACCCAGCCACCCACCCTCCTTCAGTCACCAAGCCACCCACCCTCCTGCAGTCACCCACCCTCCTGCAGTCAAACCCACCTGCAGTCACCCAGCCACCCACCCTCCTGCAGTCACACAGCCACCCACCCTACTGCAGTCACCCACCCTCCCACCCTACTGCAGTCATCCACCCTCCCACCCTACTGCAGTCATCCACCCACCCTAATGCAGTCACCCACCCTACTGCAGTCACCCATCCACCCACCCTACTGCAGTCATCCACCCACCCTCCCAACTGCACCCACCCTCCCTACTGCACCCACTTACCCACCCACCCACCCTGTTGCACACTACTGCAGCCCACCCTGCTGCACACTACTGCAGCCCACCCTGCTGCACACTACTGCAGCCCACCCTGCTGCACACTACTGCACCCACCCTGCTGCACACTCCTGCACCCACCCTGCTGCATCTACCCTCCCGCACCCTACTGCCATCACCCTCCCACCCTGCTGCACCCACCCTGCTGCACCCACCCACCCTGCTGCACACTACCGCTCGCACCCTCCCTCCCTGCTGCACACTACCGCTCCCACCCTCCCTCCCTGCTGCACACTACCGCTCCCACCCTCCCTCCCTGCTGCACACTACCGCTCCCTCCCTCCCTGCTGCACACTACTGGTGGTGCATTGAATTGAAAATAGCGGCGGGGAGCGGGCCGCTGCACAGTTCTGTCCCCCTTGGCATCGAGCATTAAGCCCCTTGGCATCAAGCATGAAGACCCTTGGTGTCGAGCATGAAGCCCCTTGGCTCCGGCTCACACACTGTGACTGACTGAGTGCAGGGAGGATCTGCGTGCCACTCAGCTCAGCTGCTGGATACACAGCAGCCAATAGACTGGCTACTCTACACACACACACACACACACACACACACACAATGGGCGGGAGCCGGCAGCAGTGAGCCTGAGCCATTTCTGGACGCGCAGGGGGACCGTCAGATCCAGCCACTAAGCGGTGATGCAATGTGCATGGCAGAGTGGGTGGGCAGTGGCGGGTGACGAGTGGCGCTGCCAGCGACATATGATAATTCATGTCTGCGGCGCTCGTCACTCGCGGCTGCCCACATGCTGTGCCATGCTGCTATTTAACAGAATGTCAGCCTGCCTGCCGCCCCTTAATTGGTGCCGCCCTGAGGCCGGTGCCTCACTGGCCTAGGCACAAATCTGGCCCTGGTCACGGGCATTGCGGAGTGTAATATTGTATGTCATGGGCATTGCGGAGTGTTATATAGTATGTCATGGGCATCATGTGTGGGCTTATGTGTAATTGGAATTACCTAAAATGTGCAATGGGCATTACGGCGCCGTGGCACCTAGCTACACCACTGTGTGGGAATAGGAAGGTTAGGGTTAGTCTGTGGGGAGTTCGATTTAGGCACATACAATGGGGGGGGGGGTTAGGTTTAGGTGATGGGGTGCGGGGGTTAGTCACTAGGGAGTACAGCAAGGGACAGGTTTTGTGGGGGATTAGGCTGTGGGGGTTAGGTTTAGGCAGTGAGGGTTAGGCACTAGTGGTTAGGGTAAGGCTGTGTGGGGGTTTAGGGCTAGGCTGCAAGCTGTGGGGGCTAGGTACAGATGGGTCAGGGTCCATCTTTGCAGGGGATGGCGCTGGCGTAGCCAGCCGCCATCCCCCGCCAGCGCCATGGCGATGGTGAGAAGGGGAGGCGCGCGCGTCCCCTTCCGACGGCGCTTCGATCCGTTCCCCCGGGTCCCCGGGGTCCCCGCCGCCTGCCCGCACCCCCCCTAACCCCCCCTAACCCTGTCTGTCTCCCTGAGGCGGAGACGGACAAGGTTTTCCGTCGCGCCAGCGCCGGAGACTGAGACGCGCGTGCGCGTGAGACGCACGTGCGTCTCAGTCTCCTCGCTGGCGAGGCTGCTGGCGGGTCGCCAGCGCGTACGTTCTGGCGACCCGCCAGCAAGGATGAAAGACATAACATACTGTATAGGTGGTGGAGTGTTGGTTTAGGCACTAATGGGTAGGGCTAGGGTCAGGCTGCAGGGGGGGTTAGGGTTGGAGTTATGCTGCATGCCACAGGGGATAGATTTAGGCGTCAGGGTGCAGCGGCTATGGTTAGGCACTAGTGGGTAAGGGTAGGGTCAGAGTTAGGATTTACAAAGTAGGGTTAGGGTGTCATTGGAGCCCCTGTCAGGATGCAGGGTTGGTATTATGACCTCTGTCATCCTGATCACTGGAATGCTGTATGTATCCCAACCCAAGCATACAGTATGTGGAAATTTAAAAAAGTAATAAACTAATTACAAGTACTTCTACAGTGGCACTACACCTACCAGCACATGCAGCTGACACAGTATGGAGGGACTTCTAGTTTAATTAATGCTGGAATGATGCAGATATATAAAGGCAGTGGCGGCTCTTACCGTTGCAGAGGAGGGGGGCTGCCACGATGCAGCCCCCCTCTTCCCTGCCGCTGTGCTCCACACTGCTGCTGGTCCCAGCCGCCGGTCCCCTATACGGGGCCAGCACATGCGCAGTAACTTCATACATACTGCGTATGCACTGGCCCAAGCCTCCAGGGGCTGCCTTTGCAGCAGCTCCTGGAGGCTTAATCAGATTCCCGAGTCTGGCGCATGCGCAGTGCCATCCGTGGTACTGTGCACGCGCAGAACCCGCTTTTCGGGCTGCCCCGCATTTATGCACAGAGAGGCAACCCAATGGGACTGCCTTCAGTAACTGTCAGGTCAGACTTCCAATAGGAAGTCACTGCCAGTCACATTGAAGCCAGAGGAGTCTCGCAGACTGCATCTGGCTTCATAGGGAGAGAACAGTGGCGGATTTTACTTGGGGGGGGCTGCAGCCCATAGGTAAAAACCACCACTATATAAAGGACACCCCCCAGATATTTAGACCTCAACCTGCTCACCTCTGCATTTCAGCTTCAGGGACAGCACTGCAGCTACATTGGGCAGAGAAGGTCAGGAGGAGGCAGATGGGATGGGTTGCACATGTCATGGATCAACCTTTGAGCCCTGGCCACTGGGGACTCCTCTGACTGTCTGTTACAACCTGAAGATCCTCACATGCAGTTCCCAGCTCCTTGTCTTATCTGGGAGGTGGAGCTAGGTCTGACTGGGAGGAGAAGCATTTTTGTGTCTGGCTGAGGGAGGAGGCAGCAGTGCACGGAAGCTGCACTGCACTTATGGTTGCACGTGCACTGACATCTCTGGCTGTTGGTGACCACATTAGAGACTCATACCTCCCAGCATGACCCTCTCCAGGAGGGACACAATGCTCTGTTTCTGGACTTCCCTCCAAATGTATCATTGCCATCACCTATGTTGAAACCCCTTTCTTATTAATTAAACTGTTTAGCACAGGTGATGGCAATCATACATTAAGAGGAAAGTCCAGGAACAGAGCGATGTGTCCCTCCTGGAGAGGGTCATGTTGGGAGGTATGGAGACTGGTCGCTGCAGAGGGCTGGTCACACAGCCACCATGAAGGATGTCTTTTCCAGAGACATCCTTTATTCTTGTGATAAGCGAACTCAACATCACCCCACTAGTGGCCAGCGCTCATAGGCAGCCGCCTAATGGTAGCTCCAGCCCTGTGTAGAAATCTCCAGGAAATCTTCTGGATTTCCGGGATTCTCCAGGATTTGGTGGCAAACCTCCAGGAGGCTTTTCCAGTCACCAGGAATCGATGATGCATGAGGTGGCAACCCTAGCAGAGACCTGCCCATGTGTAGTGACTCTGGGACAGCACTAGGCTCCCCTAGTGCCCCGTCTACAGCGCTGCCTGCTATAGAGAGGTGGAGTCTGCACACGGATATCTCCCTCTGTAGATGTATGCCTAATATTTCCGATGTTTTTGCTTATGTAGGTGAGCGGCGGAGCTGCACAAGACAGCGACTGAGTCATTGGCATTTGATTTAAGTATTGTCATCTGTAGGGGTTAATGCACAATCTGTAAATAAGATACAGCTGGTGTGTGTTACAGATAGTCGTCATCATCATCATTGTTTGAAATCATTGCACTCCAGGACATGCAAGTAATATATCTTATGGCTAAATGATGTGTATGCAGCATATCCGGAATCAATGATTTGCAAGCATCTATAAGCTGACGTGTGTACAGTATGCATTACTAATGCAGATGCACAGTATGAAAGTCCATATCTAAATCAGATGCAAAGGAAAATATCGAACTGTTCATTTATATTTAAAGCATTACATATAGTTGAAGTCTTTTGAGCATATTGTCAGTTAGGTATAATCTGTGCTTGCTAGCCATTACTAATATAAAAGAAATGACATTGCTATATCACCTTTGAAGTTTATGTAATATATATATATATATATTTTTCACTGTATTTTACTGCCTAATGATCACATACAATCATAAGAATGATACTTGCTATGTTGTTTCCATCACAACATGCAGCATCACTCCGTATACACACACTTCAGCTGCTGTGACTTTCTGCAGAGTTGGTGCAATCTAAGATTCCTTTCATGTGTATCAAAGTGCTGAATTAACAATATGTGCCTGGAACCCATCCAGTAATGAAACTGCAGAGTGTCACTGTATAATGGGAACTTGTGCAGCGAAGTGAGATGTAGGCAGAGATACTTCATCGCTGGATCTTTTCCTGGTTTTATTTCAAACACCCACTGACACAATAGAGTCAGAGTCATGCGGGGCAGGCACAGTAGCATAAAGGATAGCTTTGCTGTCTCCCAGCACTAGGGTCATGGGTTCCAATTTAACCAGCTTCTTATTACTTCAGTTACTCAGTTTTCATGCAAAAAAAATTCAGGTTGGTTAGTTGAGTCTATGATAGGGTATGTAATACTATTATTATTAATAACAATAATACATAAGGCTGGTCATATCAGGGCCGAAACTAGGTGTTTCGGAGCCCGGGGCGGCAGTCATTTGGTCGGGGGGGGGGGGGGGGATACACACACACAAAATGACTGCCTTGGGGACAGGCGACGGAGCGACGAGTGAGTGAAAGCTGCCACTACACCAGTCCCTGGACCCCCGCTGCCAACATACCTGTGTGCAGCCAGCGGGGGTATAATGTGTAATGCCCATAACACATTATACCAAACACTGTGATGCCCATTATACATAATGACACACACCGTAATGCTCATTACATATGCCACACACGCTAATGCCCATTACGCATAATATTACACACTGCAATGCCCCTTACACATAATATAACATGCTGTAATGCCCATCACACATAATGCCACTGACCGTAATGCCCACTACACATAATATCACATGCCGTAATGCCCATTACAATTTATACCACACACCGTAATGCCCATTACACATTTTTATTTGGGTAAAAGGTGTCACACACACACACATAAGGGGAAGAGGGGATCAGACACCAGGGAAATTGGGGCAGATAGGGTCACAGACACAGAGGAAGGGGGTAACAGGGGACAAGGTGTCGTGTCACACATGAGGGAAGGGGGTACAGGGGGTCAATCCCTGAGCACTCACCAATTTGTGGGGGGAGCTGCAGGGTGCCCAGGTAGCCAGTGGATCCAGGGACAGGGTGAAGCAGCGCGCAAGAGGATTTGGAGGAAGAGATCTGGAGTTCCTCCACGGCGCTGCTGCAGGGGGAGGGAGATGTAGTTTCCCCCATGGTGCCATTGAGGAGACAGGCAGGGCAGCTCCAGCCCCAGCGCATATCGCTGGGCGCACTGCGTTCATCACAGATACTAGAGGTCAAGCCCACCTCTAGTGTCTATCTTCTGCATGGCGGCGGCCATCTTTGAAGTGGCCGCGGCGCCGCAGACATAGAGCTATGTCTGCGGCGCTAGCTCCCCGCTGCTGCTGCTGCTCACACTAGCGCCCCCCGCCTCCAGCGCCCGGTGCGCATGACCCCCTAGCCCCCCCTAGTTACAGCCCTGGTCATATTTACTAATATATCAATGCACATGCTGGGCTTGAAGCTTATCTTAAAGGGGATTTCCCTCGCAGACCCTCACATAAAAATATAACACCACATTACAATGAAAGGTGGCCATCACCTGTCAATCTAGATCTCAGCTGATGGAATACAGTATAACAAATTCACACATTCTTATCATCTGCCACATGGTTTGAAAAATAAATCTCTCTATTTCTCTACATCACAAATGTTAGACTAAGTACATATTTGGGGATAGTGTACTGTTCTCTATCAGCTCATCTTATTTCCCCAAGTCCAAGTACTCTTGTCTATTCCAGTAACACCCCATACTGTGTTTTACTAGTCATCCCTCCTTTCCACTCCATCTACATTCCACTAATGTCAATTCTATGTGACAAGCATATGCAAACGCAGGGGTGGGGGTATGTAAGGGGGGTGTTCTGGTTGCCCGGAAGCCCCCCATCTCTTGTAAGTGCCTTAAATTATGACAACAATAGCACTAGTATACAGTATAATATGATCAATAGAGCTGCCACCACATCATGCAGTTTATGTGACAGAGCAGAGCTGCTGCACATGCCTAGTGTACCAGCTTCTTCTACCACATTCAGTGGCGGATTACCCACGGGGCGACAGGGGCGCTCGCCCCGGGACCCCTAAACCCGCCAACCCACTGCTGCGGGTGGGTGGCAGGCAGCGGGACTGTCAGAGGGTCCCTGCGGTGGTTGTGAAGTCAGTGCCCCGTGCTGCCCGACCCCGCCAAACCCCGCAATGCCCAGGTACCAGGGGGGGGGGTGTGTAAAATTAAAGTCCATGAAGCAATGTTATTAATAAACCAATTTATTGAAATAGATTTACCTATATCCATATATGTATTCTTTCTGCCAGAGCCGGCCCTAGCCTAAATGATGCCCTAGGCAAGATTTTGGCTGGTGCCCTGTAGCACCGCTACTAGTTCCACCTCTGACCCTGCTCCCCTTTCCCAGCACCTTCAACCCTCATCATAGCAGTCATCATTTTGGTGCTCCTACCCGCAATATTTTAAATAGAAACAGCGCACACATTCGGTGCGCAGCCCAAACAGGGGTGTGTTCTTGCTGGGAAGGGGCATGGCCACACAATAGTACCCCCAATTTAAATTATGCCACACAGTAGTGCAACTTTATTCACATTATATCATGCGATGGTGTCCCTTATTCACGTTACATCACACAGTAGTACCCCTTACACATATGCCGAACACTATTGCACAACCAACCCACCCACAGACAGCACTCACACAGCCGCTAACACTGTGACCTCTGCCTCTGCTTGGATACAGATGTTTCCTCATACATCTTGCCTCAATAGGCCATGCAGCTCCTGGCCAGTTCTGCTAACCAAGGGGGCCTTTTTTGATGTAAATTCGTCTTATTTGCATTGTTATGTGACCAGGGGCCTTATTCTGGTTGGTGCGGCGGGCCGTACGCGTACGTTCCGGGGTTTTCCATGATCTGCGCATGCGCAGGCGCGAACACTCCACAACGCTTACGGACGGGTCTCTCCGTGCGAAAAAACCTGTACGCGAGTGTACGGGCATTGGGGGCGGCATAGGGGCGTGTTGAGGGGAGCGGCCGAAATAATGAGGGAAAATGGGCGTAAATATGGGCGTACACGGGGGTGTGCACCAAAAATGAGCGGTGCTACTACCGCACGATCGCCTAAAGCACCGTTCATTTCGGACACAAAACAGGCGGCCGCCAACCGCCAGCTCAGACCACCCCTACAGATACCGCATGCCTGCGTGCGCCTGGGTTTGCTAATTTACGCTGATTACTACTCAAACACATACACCTGAATGTAATAACCAATGCTGCAGTCTATTAAGTCCAAACCATGATTTCACTACCTGCAAGCCACACACAGCACTCAAACACATTGGAAGCTTATCTTTCTATACTTCTCTACATTTAAAGGTTTGTTTAATTTAAGGTAAGAATCTTTTTAAGACCTGCTTATATATGCTAAGGTAGGTATTTGTTAAACAGTTAGACACATTCACTACGTGCTTTCATAGACTTTACACAGTAGCACACTCAATCTACACAAGTCGACATGTGTCAACGTGTTCACTCTAATACAAACATAGGTTTTGTATTTATGATACAATAACATAAACCACATCTAACACCTACAAAGGATGTTTCAGCAATGTTTTAAGCCCATGCCCACCATTTTGCACATTAATTAATTCAATCAATTAATTAATTTTCATAATTATAGTTGAAAGGCAAGATTTGCAGGTCCATATATGTGAAGGGTATGCCAGCGTGCACGGACGTGTACGCTCACTCTCACGAGCGGTGACATAAGCTGAGTTTTCTATTGAAAACAATAGGGACCCGTCCGTGCAAGCTGGCGTACGCTCAGATAGCCACAAGAAGTCGGTGGGAAGACGGACGAGAGACGTCCGTAAACGGTGGCGTACGTTCAATTGTACGCCAGTTGTCGGAGTGTAAGGGCTGGTCCGTCCGTGTACGTTGGCGTACGCTCAATTGTACGCCACTACCCTTCGACGGTGTTTCTGCCCGTACGTATGCGGCTGATTTGTGGGTGGACTTAACCCCAACGGCCGCGTACGGATAGCGTACGTTAATAGCGAACGTACGCACGTTTGGCCGCTACGATCAGAATAACCTCCCAGGACACACAAGGAGCTTCCGATGATTAAAATGTTATGCGGCATGCCTATATATATATATATATATATATATATATATATATATATATATATATATATATATATATGTGCGACTGTGGCTGTACCTGCATACAGAATGCTATGTTACAGTGATTTCCATGAATACACTATTTCATATGCAGATACAGCCTCACTCACACACAGAATATAGGCATGCTGCATATCATTTTAATCAGCAGAAGCTGCTGATGCCCCTAGGCATTCCAAATGCCATAGGCAATTGCCTAGTTTGCCTATGCCTAAGGCCGGCTCTGACTTTCTGCACTTACCTAGTGACCAAGCAGAGGTATCCGGATGGTTGACAAGACAATGTGAAGGTTGACAGTCAATAGCGCAACACCAAAAGTTTGACATGCACAATGTTGAATTTGTAAAAAGGTCGACATAGGGAAAAGGTCAACTTGGAAAGGTTGACATTTGAAAATGTTGACATGATTTTTTGGGGGATTTTTTTCTTATTTTTGTTACTGTTTCAGACTTTACCATCCACATAGACTCCAATGATGAACGATAAAGTGTCCTGGCCCGAAGCATGGTGAGTGAATTGAGCCAAGCAAGAGGACAGGGTACACTAATTGAGGTTCCACATGCTCAGGTGTAGACACCAAAAATGTTGATCTTTAGTCAAAGTCGACTTTGTGCATGTCGACCTTTTGCTGTTGACCTGACTGTCAACCTAAACATTGTCTGTTAGCTATACCACACCCCAAAGCAGACAAACTGATTCCTTGTATGCAAGATCTGTGTCAAAGACAAGGTTCTGTGGCATTGTAAGGGAACACGGAGAACATTGTGTGACAGTGGGTCTGTCATATTTGCTACATAGACCGTGTGAAAAATTGCTTTGCATCTATCTGGTGCACCACCTAATTCAACTTGGTTCAAATTGGTGAAAGCCGCCACACCAATATCCTCATTATGTTGTCAACAGGGAAAAGCACTGCGCTTTCTTGTCCACCTGAGGTCCCCCTGGCAGGTTATATTTTACAGCCTCTTCATCATTTTTTATCAAGTGGCGCCTCTTATCTCCGCTTGGCCAGCGCTCATAGGTCTGTAACTACTATTCCCACCTAATGCATATTGGTAAAATACTTAATTCCTCATTGACTATATTGACATCTGTTCACTTTTTTATATGATTTATTGGTACTCTTTACCTAGAACGGCGCCGCCGATCAAAATCGTGGTCATCGCGGGTAAAAATCGCGGTGATCGCGGTAATCGCGGGCATCGCGGGTAAAATTGGATGGTCGCGATGCCCGCGATTACCGCGATCACCGCGATTTTCCCATAGGAAACAATGTTAAAAAGCCTGATTGACCGCGATTTGACACTTAAATGCCTCAATGGACCCGATTTTGGCATATAAATCAATGTAAAATGGGCCACACAGCCCAAATAGGGCCAATGAACCGTTAAATGTCCCCCCAAATTTTTAACGCCACCCCACGATCCACGCCAACCCGAAGCGTGGCGAGCGCAGCGAGCCCGCGAGGGGCGGCGGTACGCGTCCTCCGACCTTTTCATGCCCTACTATCCACGTCGGCGTGGTGTGAGAATATAATAGTGTGGCGAGCGCAGCGAGCCACCGAGCCCGAAGCGTGGCGAGCGCAGCGAGCCCCGCGAGGGGACGCGGATACCTTCACAGGTAGACGCGTCCCATCGCGGGCTTCACAGGTGTCCGGGTCGCCACGGACACCTGTGAAGCCCGCGAGGGGACGCGTCTACCTGTGAAGGTATCCGCGTCCCCTCGCGGGGCTCGCTGCGCTCGCCACGCTTCGGGCTCGGTGGCTCGCTGCGCTCGCCACACTATTATATTCTCACACCACGCCGACGTGGATAGTAGGGCATGAAAAGGTCGGAGGACGCGTACCGCCGCCCCTCGCGGGCTCGCTGCGCTCGCCACGCTTCGGGTTGGCGTGGATCGTGGGGTGGCGTTAAAAATTTGGGGGGACATTTAAGGGTTAATGGGCTCTGTGGCCCATTTAACATTGATTCCTATGGCCAAATCGGGTTGATTGAGCCATTTAACACTAAAATCGGGTCCATCGCGACTTTTAACATTGTTCCCTATGGGAAATCGTGAGCATCGCGTCGCGGGCATCGCGGGTGCGTTTATGTGCGGCCGCGACGCGACCGACACGATTTTTATGTTTTACATTGATTTCAATGGCAAATCGCGGGCATCGCGTCGGTCGCGTCGCGGCCATACATTAATGTACCCGCGATGCCCGCGACGGGCGCCGCACTAAGTAAAGAGTACCGATTTATTATACAAATTATCCAAGACACTTTACTGTTATACAGTTCTATACTACCAGTAGCTCTTTTGGTAATTATGCCATTAATGACCAACCAGAGAGGGAGTATAATTTTGCTCAGAGGTGGTTTGGTGATATTCCCTACAGGGAAGATTTCCGGTAGGTCGATGATCCAGTGAGAGCCTCCTGTCAGCCAGTGACCTTTTTTAAAAAAAATATGTAAGTAGTAGTAGGGGCCCTGTCCCTCCCCTCTCTCCCGAACAAACAACTTTTCAGGTTCACAGAACACCCAATGCTGCAAATTCTCATCTAAGGTGGGCGCCCATCTCTATCCATTGTGACATTTGTTAAAGGGACAGGAGTGGGTGATATCTGGGGAGTAACCATTTCTAGGGTGTTTATGTGCTCAGCTGGATAAGGAGTGGGGATATTTCTGATAGTTGAAAGATTATGGCGATGGCTTTTTTTCTGATTGATGGAGGATTGGGGTCTCTGTTCAGTCTTAGTGGGGGGAGTTGGGGTATTATGTGAAATGTGGAGGTTTGTCACAGCACCTTAAAGGTCTGAGCACCACTAGACTGGGAATTATATTGAAACCAATGGCTTTTACACAGGTGTAGTGATGTTTTAATCCCGCCTATATTGGTGTTGGTTCCGCATACATTTGATTTTGTGTTGCCCACATGAGGGCCCTTCTAGAAATGTTTGGAGGGCCACTTTTAGTTCCCAATCCACCACTGACTTTGCTTATTTTTATGCAACTACCATTCCCATAATAATTAAATAGCAGGTCACAGCATAAAACGATTGTTCATAACAAATGCACATTGACTAACCCATGCCTCCCAACATTTTGCCCCCGCACATGCCAGAAAAAAGGGGAATGGTCATTAAAAGGGGGTGTGGCCATGTGGACGGTTTTGTCACTATGGGGGCATGGGTAGCGCTGTGTAAGATGCTGGCACATGCCCCCAGTCCCTCAGTTTCACTGAATAGATGTCGTAGGCATGCGCACAAATTCTATTCCCAACTGCTCCCACAACATGGGCCACTCCCAGTCCTGAGCTGGATGTGGGACAGTTCACAAAAAATCGGGACCATCCCACGAATATCGAGACACTTGGGAGGTATGACTAACCATATACAGCTATCAGCTTCTGGCCTGTTTGTGCATGTACAAGCTCTTATTGCATTGCAAACTCATGCTGGAGCGAATCCCAGAATGTTTCTTCTACAGTGCGTGAACCAAGCCTTGATTTTAGGCTAAGGCTGGCTGGCGCCCATACAGAAGACAAGGCTGAGTGGGGTGCCACCCATGATGAATTACAAGCCTCCCACAGAGCTTACAAGTGGAGCAGCATCAAATTGTAGTCAGATAAAGTAGGCATTCAAAACAACCTTTTTGATGCAATGTCTGGTCTTCTCTGCTCCCATGGAAACAAGTTGCACAAAATAAACTGCTGCTTCTCTCCACGTGCTTTCTATTCAGAAAAAAAAACCAAGAGAAAAAAATTCTTCCTCACAAACAATCCCCAAGTGGTGTTACATAAAAGCTTTTTCACTCAGCAGAAAAAATGGATAGGGATCAACACCGGAGAGTCTGGCTGACAAACGGGTTTATTTACTAAAATGGGACTTTGGGTGAAGGTTGGATGCTGATAAATGGTAACCAATCAGATTCTATCTATTATCTTCTAGAACAGGCATGTCCAACCTGCGGCCCTCCAGCTGTTGTGAAACTACACATCCCAGCATGCCTTGCAATAGTTTTAGTATTCCCTAATATCAATACTACGGCAAGGCATGCTGGGATGTGTAGTTTCACAACATCTGGAGGTCCGCAGGTTGGACAGGCCTGTTCTAGAAGGTGATTAAATAAATAAGTATATTCTAATTGGATGCTGTGGGCAACACCTATCGTAGTAAAAAAAAAAAAACTGACCCAAAGCATGGCGAGTGAAGCGAGCGATGCAATATACAATACACTAATTGGGGGTCCATGTGCTCAGGTGACATGCCCCCATGTCCAGCTTGCCCCTACTAAATAAAGCCACAAGAATTATGGGGCCCATGGGCAGGAGCCCAGTGTGCCATTACATTGAGATGGCCCTGCTTGTTTTTAATGGTGAGCATATTCACCAAATTAAAGTTTTTATAGCATTTTTTAGGGTAGGGGGGTACAGATAAATGTTAAATTATTTTTAGTGTTTGAATACAGTTTTTTTTAAAAGTTGTTATAAATACTTTTAGCTCTCATCTCCTAAAAAAAAAAAAAATAGAAAACATAATACATCAATACGCTTCCAAGTACCTGTCACTTATTGTATTAATTAGCTTTTTAAAGAACTTCACTTGAAAACTGAAATTAATAAAATTAAGGTTCTGGAATGTGTCCCAAAATTTTCAATTTAAGATTTTGCCGATCCTAAAATTTGAACGACTCCCAGGACCCATGTCACACCTATCTGAATTGTTCTTTTCAGATACAATAACAGAAATGTAGACCTGTGTATTGATGACAAGTGTTGATATTTTCAAATATCTGTGTGTGGGTGAATATTAGTGTTAACTAATACTGTTATGATAGTTATACCCCTTTCACACAGAAAATGAAATACCCGGGTGAAGCAGTTCCATCGGGAATTTCATTAAATACACAGGTCCTTTTTCTGTGTGAAAGGGCACACCTGTGTCGTAAATCCTGTGTCTCCGACCCTGGAATTGACCAGGGTCGAGGACACGGGATTTATGACCCGTGTTGACCCTTTCACACAGAAGAAATACCCGTGTTATTCAGAAAATTACCGGGTAGAAATTTTCAACCCGGTAATTTGTTCTTCTGTGTGAAGGGGGGTCAGGCTGCTCTCGGCAAAATGACATGGCATTTGAAATGCAGTGTATTTGCCGGGATTGTCAGACTCTTCTGTCTGAAAGGAGTATAACTAGCACTTTAATATCCAAGTACTACATTGGGTAATAACATGGCTACCGAATACAGAGAATATTCCTTGCTGGGGTTCTTGGCAAAAAAACATTGGTGCAAAACATGGGATGTGGTCACTATGTCTACAAGCATTAGGTTGACAGTCACTAGGTCAACAAATGAAATATTTCAACCTGCATGAGTTTTTTGTTTCTTAAAGGTGGTATTTTATTCTGTACTTGTGTATTTGCAGGGCGCCCACTAAGCTATTTGCTGATACCGCATTCACACCAGCATAATTTCCCCGGTTGACTAGCACAGGTGTGAAAGGTTCCCAGGCCAAAATCCCGGCAAAAAATGCCGGGAATTCAACCCTGCTATGGAGCAGGGTTGTTCCTGGGTTTAAACCGGGGACCTGGCCAGTGTGAATGGGGTAGGGGATACTTACCCGGGTTGCCAGTCCTCGTGTGCTGTCTGGCTGGGGATCCACACAGGCGGCGGGTGCAAATGACGGGACAGGCGACGGATGAAGATGACGCAGCTCTCTGGCGGCAGTGAGGGCATCGGAGAGTTGCGTCATCTTCATCCGCCGGCTGTCCCTTCATTTGCGCCTGCCACCCGTGTGGATCCCCGGCCTGCATAGAGGACAAGTAACATGGGTGAGTATTCTCGCCACCTCCTGCCCACCTCCGCCACCATCCCGCCGACTGCCCGCCTCCTCCCCACCTCCTGCCGGCCTCCACCCCGCCCCTTCACACATCAGAAAATGCAGGGACTTTTCTGGTGTGAAAGGGGCCAACCCAGGAATGGCCCGGCATGATTCCTGGGCCATATTCCCGAGTGGGTCCCTGCATTTGCTGGTGTGAAAGGGGTATTAGTGGGCTATTCTGCGTAGTGAAATCGCATCGCATGCAATTTTGCGGTGCTATGCGATGCGATTTTCCTTAGTTAATTTTTAGTGCGGATCGCATCGCATGCCATTTGCGGTGCAATGCGATTTTTCACTGTATAAGCACCCATGCGATGAGATGTGATGGTACTTCATTTTAAAAGCACCCATGCTCACTCCCACTATCCACGTCACCCCGAAGCGTGGCGAGCGCAGCGAGCCCGTAAGGGAACGTGGTTACGCGTCCTCCAGACCTTTTCATACCCCCACTATCCACGTTGGCATGGAGTTGATTTTATATAGTGTGGCGTGCGCAGCGAGCCACCAAGCCCGAAGCGTGGCATGTGTAAAAATAAAGCAGTCACTATTTTCCCTGCATAGAAACAAAATAGCTCACCCAAATTATCTCTGCATGTTACATCAGCCCCCCACCCCTGCAGTGCACATGGTCTTATCCATTTGAGAAGAAATTTGCCTTTGTGAGTGAACCAGTGTATAAGGGCCATTATTTCCTGTAGATTAGTGGCTGCTGCTTTGTGCTTCTGATATTGTTTGATGATGACATTCATGCTGTAATCCATATTGAGAAGGGCTGTTTTGTAGAAGGAATACTTCTTACAATTGCAGATTTCGTTATTTACAGCTTCAACTGTGTATCTGCATAAAATGTCTTTTTTATGCCCGTGTAATGCAATGATTATCTCGAAAAACACAGGTGGTGGCTTCAAAACAACTTTTAATTGGCATATATCTGCAGTAGCACATGAGAAAGTGATGCTGAAAAGCCAGCACCTACAGAGAGAGATACATTAGCGCGCATTATAACCTAGGAACCAGAATGCAATGTCTCTATGTAACAATCCTTTCTTTCACTTAGCATTTCAAGTGTTTTCAATGCTAGATGTATTGTTCACCTTTGTCATGCCTATTGCACTAATAAGCGGTTAGTTTCATAATGCCAAAAGTGTTTTGAAAAAGAAAACAGCACTTACCCCCCCATCCCCCCGCACACGGTCTCTCTCGTTACCATGTGCAAATGACATCTTAATGTCAATATAACTCTAATTACTGCAAACATAAATGGAAAGAAAGTCTAATAAAAAAAATGTTATGACCTCAGTAAAGTAAATAGACCTTTTCTGGCTGCTAAGTCTTTCGTTTTAGGATCATCTGCGGTTAAGGCTCAGATAAGTACTGTAAGATCCACTGTAAACATAAAACCAATACAAATGACAGCTATATAATGGCTTTGCACAAAGCCTCTGCCTGTCTACTAACTACAGCTCATTATCTAAATGGACTGAAAGCTTTGGTTTCCTGGTAAAAGAGGAAATAGGCTCAGCCAAGCACCATTATGATTGTATGGGAGTAATGTCATCATTTAAATCTAACAGGACTATTTATCAATCTGCGGGCATAAATTGTTACCTTAATTTATTAATAAAAATCATAGCCATAGTGATGGCATAAATGACAGCTACAATTGGCCAGCCTCAAAGGATATCCGCGCACCCGATACAACTACTCGGTTCATGCATGTGCAGTGTAAATTAAAAAAAAGTTATCAAAATATACATGGAAAAAATAAATTTTGAATGCAATTAACTGCTGGAAACACTTTATTGATAGGAAGAATTTTGCACTTGGAAATGATTTTCTTATGTTATCGCCATCATGAGAACCTTGTCAAATAGGCTTTACTCTATTAACCTTTTGTAAACAATCCCTGCCAAATTTTTTCTCCTGTGAGTGGCTACAACCATCAACAGAAGTATTATCATGTGGGAGGAGTGTAACCAAGGCAACCGAGAGGAATGCTGGGCCCCGTGAAAATTGGGGGCGTGGCCAAATTGTGGGAGACATGGCCGCCTCCCGCAATTAGACCACGCCCCCAAATTATTATGGGGACAGTGAAAACACCCCTCTAATGTCGAGGGGGGGGGGGGTGTTATCATCCCCCCACCCCTTCAGCAGTAGCAGCGCACACCTACAGCATATGCTGTGCTGACAGCAGGCTCAGCATGAGCTCTCACGTTGTCAGTGAGACGCTCATGCTGAGCCTGCTGTCAGCATGCCACATGCTGTACGTGTGTGCTGCTGCTGCCGCCTGGAAGGGATGGAGGGGGCCAGATCAGGGTCCCTGCCGGGACCCTCCAGTAAGCCCAGGTAATTAGTACCCACTCCCCGCCCCTCTCGGCGATCATGGATGTAAACTTTTGTCGTTATCGATGTAACTCTGTTCCCTAATGATAGCAATACAATACAAGGCCAGTGTGGGTTCTCACTGAAACCTCTTATTTCTTATTGCACCCTGAAGTCTCCTTGAGGGGAGAAGCTTAGCAGTAAAAGCTTCTCATTTAGGAGTGGCCAGTCTCTGATAGCTGTGATGTATTGCATTCAATCCCTATTCCCTGCCGCTGGGATGGGGCAGACCTGGCTCTGTCCCCGGCATCCATGGCTCTGTCCCCGACATCATGCCAAGTCTAGTGAGCGCCTCTCACACAGCGCCGGTAACCGCCAGATCCCCTGCGCTGGTGGACGCTGGCAGAGAGGGGATCATGCGGGCACCAGCATGATCCCGCTTTTTTCTCCTTCTACCATAAAATGGGGGATCGTATATAGAAGTTGTTAACATCCACTAGATGGGATTGATAGGTATGGGGGTAGGGGGGTAAAGCGGTTAAGTCAGCAGGACCGCCAGCAGGGATCACATTATGATTAATGGGTTAGCAGAGCCATTTGTTCGTTCCCCATGTTTCCATGTGAGTAGTCGCAAATCGATAGATTCCAGTGGTTCAAAACAATCTGACTGGAGAAAGTCAAGGACTAAAGGTAGGTCCCAAGGAGCTGTGGGAGCCACCACTGGTGGCTGAATCCTAAGTACTCCTTTAATGAACATTTGTAACTCGGACAATAAAGCCAGTTTTCGATGGTAAAATACTGACAAAGCACAGATTTGGACTTTTAGAGAACCGACACAAAGGCCTGCTGAAAGGCCCACCTGTAAAAAGTGAAGAAGACGGCCCAAATTGAACACTGCATTAGGCAATTATGTGGTTGTTACCTCCTTATGGGCCTTTAACATAGTTGGTATAAACGACTTCGGGATTCCCCTCCTTTTTAACAAGTCGGACTCAACAGCCATGCCTTTAAACTTAGCCATTTTAAGTCGGGGTAAGCAGGTCTTCTCGTAACGGGAGGCAGCACGGTTCGTCCTCTAGAAGTTGACAGAGCTCTTTGTACCATGGTCTGCAAGGCCAATCTGGTGCTACTAGAATGACTGATGTTTCCTCCTGTTTGATCCGTCTGAAAAGCCTGGGAATGAGTGGAAACGGTGGGAATAGGTAAACTAGAGAATAGTTCCATGAGGTAGTCAAGGCGTCCACCGCGACTCCCGCTGGATCACGCAACCTCGAGCAGTAGAGCAGGAGCTTGTGATTTTGTCTGGAGGCCATTAGATCGATCTGTGGTAGTCCCCACCGATGGGTCAACTGCTCGAATACCATCGGGTAAAGAGACCACCCCCCCCGGGTGAAGGTCCCGGCGACTGAGGTAATCTGCCTCCCAGTTCTCTATACACGGGATAGATATGGCTGAGAGATTGGCTGCATGTCGCTTTGCCCAAGCAAGAATGGGCCGCACTTCCGGCATGGCTTGTCTGCTGTGGGTTCCACCCTGGTTGTTGATATAAGTTACAGCCGTAGCATTGTCGGATTGAATCCAGACTGCTCTGCTTTGGAGCAGGCGATGCGCTTGCCTCAATGCGAGATGGATCACCCGGAGCTCAAGGATATTGATGGGTATTCTGGCCTCCTGGTATGACCAACGACCCTGGAAATGGTGTTGAAGGACTATTGTTCCCCAGCCTCTAAGGCTGGCATCATCGTTAAGATCGTCCATTCCCATGTTGCAAAGTTGTGGCCTTGTGAAAGATTTTTGGTGTGAAGACACCATTGGAGAGACAAGTGAAGATGTGACCCTGACCACTGTTTTAGGACATCTAGGTGGAAGGTCCTAGAATGGAAACAACCAATTGGAATGGTTACGAAAGAGGCCACAATTTTTCCTATGAGCCGAGTGCAAAGATGAACCAATAGCTTGTGCTCTTGTAGAACCTGTCCGACCAATTCCTGCAAGGACTGGATCTTTTCTAGAGGCAGGAAAACTCATTCCTGAACCGTATCTAGGATTAATCCTAGAAACAACTGTCCCTGAGAGGGTAACAGTTGAGATTTCTTGAAGTTCAGGATCCATCCGTGTCGGATTAGGAATTTGCATGTTTGATGCGCATCTTGTTGTAGCTGCACTGTTGATGATGCTTTGATCAAAAGGTCATCGAGGTAAGGAATGATTGTGATCCCCTGTAACCTCAATGTTGCCGTCCTGTAAGCCATCACCCTGGTAAAGATCCGAGGTACAGAGGAGAGGCCCAAAATTGGAAGTGCATGTCCTGCACTGCAAATATGAGAAATTTCTGATGTTGGTCGCAGATGGGAACATGTAGGTAGGCATCTTTTATATATAGAGATATAAGAAATTCTGCTGGCTCTAGACTTGCAATGACTTACCGTAAGGACTCCATTTTGAATTTCCTGTAAACGATGAAATCATTTAAGTTTTTCAGGTTTAAAATGGATGGTACAGATCCGTCTGGCTTCGGGATGAAAAAAAGACTGAATAGAAGCCCGTACCCCGAAGTCCCTCAGGAACCATTATGATAACCCTTGCGTGTACTAATTTGTATATTGCTGCAAGGAAAATTAGCTGTTACTCTGGATTTGCTGGCAGAGCCATTGTAAAAAAGCGGGTCAGTGGTGGTAATACAAATACAAATTCCAGACTGTAACCTCGGTTGAGGATGTTTCGAATTCATGTGTCTTTGCAAGTCAGTAACCATTGAGTTTGAAAATCCAAAAGACAAGCACCCACTCTGGGTGGGACGGGAGCCCATCATGCCACAGGTTTATCTGTGGGTTTGAGGTTTGTATGACAGGCTGCAGCTGTGGAAGACAGGGAGGTGGCAGGGGTGCGTCTCCCGCTGCCTCTTGTTGAGGCGAAGGATCCTCTGGACATTCCTCTAAGCTTAGTGGAGCCTCCAAAGGACCGAAAGGAAGGCCCTGTAAAGGTATGCTTTGGAGGAGGAGGAGCTGAGGGTAAAAATGGAGATTTACCCCCGGTTGCCGGCGCAATGAGCTTTTACGGCCAAAAAGAGTAGGGAAGGGCCTTGACTGCCTTTTTAATCTCAGCTTCTGCCTGCCATTACCTATGCCAAAGAGGTCATCTTGCATTGATAGAAGAGGCAGATATCTTTGCCGCCAAATCTGATGCGTCCAGGGAGGCCTCATCTAAATAGTCAGCAGATTCCCTTATATGTTCAGCTAGGACAAACATTTTGATCTGGATTGGTTTTCCTGTATAGCAATAATGAGCTGCTCACATTTTTCCATAGCCTTGTTAACCAAGGAAGCTACCAAGGTAGGGCGTAAAAGAACGCCAGCAGTAATATAAATGTTTTTCAGCGAGGTTTCCAACCTACTATCAGAAGAGTCTTTTAAAGTCACTGCCCCTGGTACTGGGAGGGTAGACTTTTTTGACAAGCGAGACACAGAAATGTCTGCTGTGGGAGGAGTTTCCCATTTCTACGGGATTCTAGAGGAAATGGATAATAATATTTTAGCCGTTTAGAAAGTTGGAACTCCGCCGCGGCTGCGTTTGACAGTGCGGTGGCGTTAACAATGGGGGGGCATTTGACCCATCAGGGATACAATGAAAATTGGGGTCTGGGGGGCATTTAACATTGGGGCCAATGTAAAATCGGGTCTCAGGGACCATTTTACATTGGTTGCAATGTAAAAATCACGTCGATCGCATAGCATGCGATTTGGTTGCATGTGATGTGATGGACGCGATTTTTTAGGACCCAATGAATACAATTTTTATCGCTGGCGCCGTGCTAGGAAACAAGTACCAAATGCGCATGCGCAAACACCAACCATCGGAGCTGGGGCCGAATTCGGGTCACACCAAGCAATCCTGAATCGACCCCTTTGTTTTTGTCTATAATGCCTATGGCCCTTATTCACTCGCAAAGGCAAATTCCTTCTCAAATGGACAAAACCATGTGCACTGCAGGGGGGCAGATGTGACATGCGCAGAGAGATTTAGAATTGGGTGAGTTATTTTGCTTCTGTGCAGGGAAAATACTGACTGCTTTATTTTTACACTGTAATATAGATCTCACTTTGAAGTAAAACCCCACCCAAATCTAATTCTCTCTGCACAAGTAACATCTGCCCCACCTGCAGTGCACATGGTTTTGTCCATTTGAGAAGGAATTTGCCTTTTGCAAATGAACCAGAATAAGGGTCAGATTCAATTGTTTTGTGGGCAACTAAAAATATTAAATGCCCACTGCTGCTATTCAATTGTTGCCACCACTGGGCGAACATGAGGTTACACAGATAGTTTACACACATTTCAGCTCACACGTTGGGAGGCAGCGAGTTTAAATTCACCTCCCCATCTGCATGTGTGCCTGAACGGAGTAACAAGTGAATTGCTACTTTGGGCGCCACCTAGTGGAGGCCAGGGAGAGGAACATGCGAAATGGCCCACTGAAAAGTTACCACTGCATCACAAAACTGAGAAATTGTTGTGTACAGGATAAACAAAGTTTCCCTGTTCTTAAAAAAAGTTATATTGGCAAATTTCATGGAAGCAGTTCAACACTAACTGAGATACATATTCAGTGCCCGTTTGCTTCTTGATTCATGTAAGAACATTTAAAGTCAAATAGAAAGAATTATACCATGTGTTATTATAAAAAATATGCAAAGAATTGTATAATCGTATTGTACTACATAATAACATTGATTTAAGAGTCACATCTGTTAGAAGTAGATAAAATGCACTTTCTATACAAATGGTTAAATGTACAGAGTACCAGACAATGTCTTTCTTCTATTTCCTTATGCTCAATCATTCTTGGTTATTCTTTATTCCATTTTTTTTAAAGATTGCTCCTTAAAAGGATAAGTAGTCTTAAAAATATAAGAAAGGGAACAGAACTTATATGATATCATTCATTGCATGGTCAGAAGAGCTTATATACAACAGCTATAGCAATACAACTTTCTGTATCACCAAAGTATTATTTTTCATTCATTCTAGGATTCATTTTGTTGGGAGCCAATTAGCCTACTAGTATATTTTTGGGTTGTGGGAGGAAACCGGAGTACCCCTAGGAAACCCACGCAAGCATGCAGAGAATATACAAACTCCACACAGTTAGGGCCATGGTGGGAATCGAACCCACGACCTCAGTGCTATGAAGCAGTATTGCTAACCACTACACTGTCCGTGCTCCACTACACCATCCATGCTGCCCTCTTATTTTCTGGAAGGTGCTGAATAAATAAGAAATAGACCTTGATAAAGACCACCCAGATGAAACGCGTCAGTGCTGTACTGCTTATTTGTGCAAAAAGGACTTTATCCATATGTCTTTTTTTCTGCCACCTGGTGAGCTAGCCGGATTTTTGTTACTCTCTCATTCTCACATTAAAATCTGTGTTATATGTTAAACATCAGGTCCATGTGCAAACTTTATAACAATACATTTTTATGAATAAAAATATTGGATTTTTTTTACTAACATCGTGGCAGTAAATCTATATAAAGATACCTTAATGTGTGGATTCTCATCCTGTCTCAGCCTCTATATCTGATTTCTGGCACTAGGTGAACCCATAAAGGACTGCTTTGGAATACCACCCATAAGTGAAGGACTGTGCAAATATGATAAAAATTTCCCTTCCTTCCATTTATTAAGACTGTATCACACATATTGTGTATTTTGTATTTTTTCTTTTGCATTTCAAATATGTGGAAATTGGTTTAAAGAGCATAGAATCTGGAGAACGGAGGATGGATTAGACCAGTGGTCTCCAACCTTTTTCGGGGTGCGAGCTACTCGCGGCAAACTGAACCACCCGAAGAGCTACTAAAATAAAAAAATTAAAAAATCTGCCTAATACCAAATAATGCCCTTTACACATTATGCCACACACTGTAATGGCCCTGACACACTATGCCGCATACATAACTGTGCGTGCCAAAAATTGGTGTAGCCACATAGGGTGCATCCAATGAAAATGGGGTGATACACATATGCCCCCAATAGTGCAATGCCATATACACATATGCCCAAATAGTGCCAGATACACATTTGCCCCCAATAGTGCCAGATACACATATGCTCCCGCGGTGCCAGGTATGCCCCCACAGTGCCAGAAAAAGGAATACCCCCACGGTGCCATCTGTGCCCCTATGGTGCCGGATATGCCCCCACAGTGCCAGCAAGTAGTATGCCCCCACAGTGCCAACAAGTAGTATGCCCCCACAGTGCCAGCAAGTAGTATGCCCCCACAGTGCCAGCAAGTAGTATGCCCCCACAGTGCCAACAAGTAGTATGCCCCCACATTGCCAGCAAGTAGTATGCCCCCACAGTGCCAGCAAGTAGTACATTATGCCCCCAGTGCCAACAAGTAGTATGCCCCCAGTGCCAACAAGTAGTATGCCCCCACAGTGCCAGCAAGTAGTACAGTATGCCCCCACAGTGCCAACAAGTAGTATGCCCCCACAGTGCCAACAAGTAGTATGCCCCCACAGTGCCAACAAGTAGTATGCCCCCAGTGCCAGCAAGTAATACAGTATGCCCCCAGTGCCAACAAGTAGTATGCCCCCAGTGCCAACAAGAAGTATGCCCCCAGTGCCAACAAGTAGTATGCCCCCAGTGCCAACAAGTAGTATGCCCCCACAGTGCCAACAAGTAGTATGCCCCCAGTGCCAGCAAGTAATACAGTATGCCCCCAGTGCCAACAAGTAGTATGGCCCCAGTGCCAACAAGTAGTATGCCCCCACAGTGCCAACAAGTAGTATGCCCCCACAGTGCCAGCAAGTAATACAGTATGCCCCCAGTGCCAACAAGTAATACAGTATGCCCCCAGTGCCAACAAGTAGTATGACCCCAGTGCCAACAAGTAGTATGCCCCCAGTGCCAACAAGTAGTATGCCCCCAGTGCCAACAAGTAGTATGCCCCCACAGTTCCAGCAAGTGGTATGCACACACACTCACACACAGCACACTCACACACAGCACACTCACCATTGTGTCCGGTGTCGTCCTGCAGTGTCAGTGTCTCCGCTGCCGCAGCTTCTCCTCTTCTCGGGGAAGGAGAGCACAGCACAACGTACGTCTCTCCTTCCCTTCACTTCCTTGTGACTGGGCCGTCCATCGGCGTCAATCAAAGCTCGCGGGCCGGCTCCTGATTGGCTGCCGGCCCGCGAGCTCTGATTGGCGGATAGGCGGCCAAGTGACAGGGATGCTCAGTGAGGGGTAGGAGAGACGCTCAATGCGCTCTCCTCCCCTCCCCTCTGGCTCATAGCGTTAGCGCAGGCGGCCGCGGCAGGGAGAGACAGGCGAGCGGGCAGCAGAGTGGTCGAGCCACCCGATTCGCTGCCGCAAGCTACCGGTAGCTCGCGAGTGACGGGTTGGCGACCACTGGATTAGACCCTGGATGTAAGAATTGATTATATACTTCCCCGCTTTGATAATAAGGGAGTCTGTGGGGAGCCTAACTGTGGGGCGCTACTCTTTCCATATATTTGTATACATTGTTTCTCCTTCCAGGCTGATAACAACTGGCTTATACCCCTTTTACACCGCCGCAAAAACCCGGGTCATCGGCGGGTCAGCAGCGACGTAAATGGGTCATGCCGTGTCCCTTTACACGGGACTTCTATCCAGGTCCTGACCTAGAAAGAACACGGCTAGGACCTGGGTAGAGGGCGGTGTAAACGGGTATGCCGGGTCATCTGACTCGGCTCCCATTTACATCAATGGGGCACATACAACGTGCGAAGAGGGGGCACACACAGGAGATGAATGGATGCCTGTGTGCACCATCCATTCCCCTCCCGGACGGGGGGGGGGGGGGGTGTGCACAGGGCTGGGGGCAGCTCAGCAGATTACCTTAGTGCTGGGCTTTCCCCCACCGCAGCGGGTCCCGGGGGCGGCGATCGGAAGCTGGGTCCAAAAACCCAGGTGCAACCCGGCATTTTGGTATAAAAGGGATATAAGTGTACGCTGCCTCTTCTCTGCACAATAGATTTTATTCTTTTGTTTTTTACTGGTAAGTAGAATCTTGGGCAACATCTCATCTATAATAGAACTCCTATCTTAGTAAATTTACCCTTGGGTTGCTGGGTATATAAGCAAAATTGAATCGAAAATGTATGGAAATTAAAGGCATTTGATTTTGTTTTGATCCCGATGCATGGCCCCGCAGCATTAACTATATTTTACAGATCGGTACTAAAAAGTCTAAATCAAATGTATACATGGGGCCGTGTAATTCGATCCAGATTCATTCGGGATCGAATCGGGATTGAATAGTAAGTACATCGCACAGTGTGTACACCCCTTGAGTTGTACAGTGTCTGCATTAGATAAGATAACAGAACAAGCTTTGTACTTAAAAGACAGTCATTGTAATGTTTTTTTCTTCTTAGCCAGTAATTAGATATAATTCATGCCACAAAGAAAAAATGTATCAACTGTATCAATTATATTTTACATATGGCTAATGGGCTACCTGTAACGATCTTTGTTTTGCAGATCACATAGTGGTATAATTGGGCTGACTCAGGCCTGGCTGGTCACGCACTTCATACTTCCTGAAAAACAACTAGTGGTGAAATGTATCATTTAAAGGTGCAGTGACAAAATCACAATGGGAAACATAACTGATACTTTAAGTCCAATTAATTAGTGAGTGTATTACTAAATTGCCAAACACATATGCTTAATATGTCACTTACTTTACTTATAACAAAGAGACAATTAATGTGTTCCTTCATTTAAATTAGTTCTTTTATTTAACACAATTCCACTGCATTTTGAAGGAAGGGAGATTTTCCTGCATGGTGTTTGCAATTCACAGGTTAACACATTTTTTGCTGCATACCTCCCAACTGTCCATTTTCTCACGGGACAGTCCCATTCCGATGGTGGGAGGCAGTTGGGAGTCCCCTGCCACACGCTGCTCTGCTCAGAGCAGCAGTGAATAGATGCTGTGCATATGCGCGCACAGCATTTGTTCACAGGAGATAGAGGGGCTGGGGTGCATGGACAGCAGTTCACAGAGCTCTCGGCATGCCCCCAGAGTGGTGAAAATGGGGGGCGTGTCTCACAATCCATTACTTGCTCTTTTTTTCTTTACTCCCACCTCAGAATCAGGAGCACCTGAGAATTTATTTTATGCTACAGTACATTAAGTATTGCATGTTTTATAAATTATGATGATGTTTTTGTTGGTGAATAATAAGTATATTTATCATTTTGAGTGTCTTACATGTAGAATTTATCAGTGATAACATCTTGATATGGCTTTTTGCCATAGAAAGCATTTAGCATCACGTCCTACTAATTAACAACAGGTATACCACAGATACATCGTTGACTTCAATTACAGTACCTCTACTTTCATAGTTTACCATGTTAACATAGCCTGCTGTGGGGATCGGTGGTGTATGCTCAAGAAATCTAAAGCTTCTCTTTCCAATGCACAGTAACACCTTCTTGATGGGGCGTTCCCTATTCCATGCAGTGGAGAATGCTTTGCTAGATCACAAATATTACAAATTGTTGCTTGGGAACCAACAAAACATTTTGTTTCCCAATCTCATAAGGTCCATTTTCTCCAGACCACCTTCCAAAGATATTGCATGTGTTCCTGTGTCTTACGTTAAAGGGATGCTTTGCTAGATCTCCACTGGGCCAAGTACCTATATGCATGCTCCACCTCCAGGGCCACCCAGACATCATGTGGCCCCAGGTCCTGAGTGAGTGTAACCACTAGAGAAGACACACTATGTCACCTCATTTTATAAATGACTACTACTTGTATGGTGTGTTCCACCACTAAGCATGATTGCTGCTTATAAGGGGGAAAGTTACATCTCTGCCCCACCCCCAAGCCCCTGAAGAAGCCCAAGTAATCTGTACCCTCTTGGCTTTCCTGGTGGCTGCTAATGTTTTCTGATCAGTGGAGGTCTTTGTAGCTTTAGTATGGCAATGACGGGGAGAATTTCCATTTATCCTTGATGAGCATTTTAACCCCAGCATACTGTTAAGCACAATGAATGACTGATATCAGTTCACATCAGAACATTAAATATCCTAACTCTAAACATGATATAATATGTGTTCCAGTGCTTGGTACCTGTAGACCACACCGCTTTACAATTATTAGCAGTACACTCATCACTTATCATTTGGCTTTCAGTGTTAAGTGAAGGAAGTGTCTCTTAATAAGCTGTCATAGGGTTCGTTTGGCACTTTGTATTGATTCTGACATGAGATTCAGTCGGTTATCCAGCAAGGTACATCCTTTGATTGGTAGTATGCTTTGTGCCATTTGTCATCTCAGCATTTCCAACTGACCTTTGCCCTTCTTTGATAAACACACAGCATATTGTAAAAAATAATAATTAATCAATAGAGCTTTTAATTATCTGCCATGATGGCACATCTAATCATGTAGCTGAAACTAGGCACTTAAATAAAGCCAGACTAAAGTTATTATATAAACTATGTGTTTAACATATATAATGGGCCCCATTCATCAGCAATCAATTGTGATTGCTGATGTACAGGTATGGGGGCCATAACTGTTAAGATTTGACGGATTTTGTTTTATAGAGCAAAAAATGTAAATAATTAAACTGGTCCAAGATAAACAAAGTTGATCAAAAATAAAGGTATATAAGGTCATGCAATTCCTAAAAAGGTTCCTTAATGAGTTACACAAAATATAGTTGACTTTGAGAAGGCTTAGGTCACTGCAGGAGCTGTATGGAACTTTGAATTTCAGAAAGCATAAATGCAAATTATATTCTTCATACTGTGCGACAAAAGTTATTTTTTTACTGACTAAAAATGTTTTTTTATATTGTGTCAGGCTGTTTCTGTGGTGTTCATCAATATCACAGTTAATTTCATACTATCTAGTTGTGCTATTTTTTGAATGCATACTGTATATTGAAGCCAATAACAGGGCAATGCAATTACAGAGCGTCTTCCAACTCTATAACTTGCGTAGGGAAATCTTTGCTACATAAGCTAGGTATCAAATGAATCTATAATATCATTATCCGGTCAATAGGACAATCTATTAGTCCCCAGGCAATATGTTAGCACGTGAAAAACTTTGACATGGTCTAGGTCGACACTAACAGAAAGTCAAAACAAGCAAAAGGTTGTCAATGGTCAACATGGTCGACCTATTGACTGTTGACTTAGACATTGATGACCTAATAATCCACACCCAATAATATCACTTTAAGATCTGGTATACGTACCTTTGTGTTTATAAACTTTTTGGAGGGGGGAGGTTGGGATAATATTGTTTTCTTTTTGAAGCATGGAGACATAAATTTCTTTCTTTTTAGTAAGTACATTTACAGTATATAGCATAGATATACCCTTTATTGAATACTTTATAATACCATAGTTTATGTGTAGCTAAATGAAGGGGTTACATTATATTAAATATGAAAGTTTGATGTAATGGCTAAACGCTTGCATAGTGCGCCTTTCAGATTTGGGGGTAGATGTATGAAGCAGTGATAATGGAGAAGTGATAAAGCGCCTGGTACTTGATCACCGGCCAATCAGCTCCTGACTGACCCTTTTTAAACCAAGCCTGTAACTTAACAGTTAGGAGATGATTGGCCGGTGATAAAGTACCAGGCACTTTATCACTTCTCCTCCCTTATCACTGCTTCATACATCAACCCCGTGGCCATTTATCCAGGTGCACAACTAATTTCCCTCTGCCACCTATTTCCCCCTTCCCTCACACATCAGGCAGAGCTAGGGCCAGAGGTAGGGTGTTTGGCAACCCCCCTGCAAATGCTTTTCTGTTAGAATCAATTTGCAGGGCCAAGGTGAATGTTTAACTCAACCTCACCATTACAGGTAGTGGAACATAGTTTTACACCTCATTTTCTCCCCACTTTAACTCCTGTGCAGGGCAGGCGACAGGGGGGGTCAAAGGGGACACTCATACCGGGCCCCGACCAGTTGAGGGGCCCCAAGACTTTGAGGGACTCAGGGTCTGAAAGCATGGCTGCCTAATCACTTGTCTGGCTACCTGTACTAATGAGTTTAGCGACATCACGCAACACACTAAACCACACAACACACAATGCTGTGCCCTCCCATCTCTGCCCCCCGTATTATATTGCATTTTAAATATTAATTATCTATTTACTTCTAATAATAAAAAAAATACATTCAATATGCAATGTAATAAGAATCCGCGTTCGGCGTTGGGGGGCCCCCCCGAGATATCAGTGTTCCGGGCCCCAACATTTCTGTTGCCAGCCCTGCTCCTGTGTATGTATGTAATATTGTGTAGGATAGCAGGCGGCACTCAAAGATGACTTCATAAATGATTCCAACGCATGCAATGAGTTTTGAATGTTTCAGAACAGATATTACCCATACCGAGTAAAATATGTTTTAAATCGTTGAAAGCTCATTCCTTATATTGGAATGATTTATTAGGACATCTTAAGACATCTTTGAGTGCTGCCTGCGATCCAACACTATTGTTAGTCTAGCCCAGACTTTGGAGGGCACCGAACGCAGCTGTTTCATTTACAGCAAGGTAGTGTCGGCATTGGTTTTATATTCACATGACCATTAATTCTCTGTGTACATTTTTGTTTACTTCTGCACATTTCTACAGGTTTTATATTATTTACTGTATATTGGTTTATTTAGATTTATGTTTAGATTAGCGACATCTTCTAGAACCAGTTAAAATGGATCTGAAATCTCCAGTAGATAGGAGAAACATAATACAGCCTGTTATTGAATTGGCCTAGGGCTGCCATTTGCTGGTGAAAGTACAAAATGCACATCTACGCTCTGTACACTGTGTACCTCATTTCCAGAAGAAAACTCCAAAAATTAGTATGTTACCTAGATTTGCAGGGTTTTATAGCAAATATTCTTACTTCCCATGAAACTTCAGCCTCAGAACAAACACTACTCAACCTTTACATTAACATCTATATATGTAAGGCATAAATGACCTGATCACAAGGGCTGAACTGATGCACAAATCAAATGGAGAAAAAAAATCCCAAATCATTTATACGTTACTAATATCAATAAAATAACATCTCATGTTTGCGCCTACTCTGCAAAAAATATATGCGTCCCTGTGTACTCGCACAGGGCCGAATTGGGCCCCGTTCCCGATTGTGGAGGTCTGCGCATGCACATAGTCGCTTATGTGCAAACCCTCGAAGCGACCGCCTTTGGCGAGTTTCACACCCGCCAGGGCATTCGCATAATGAAAGACAGGCAGTGAGCAGAGGTCGGCGGGCGTGGCCATGGAAACGCTGGGTGTATCCCTGTGAACAGAGACTGCTCGGGGTGGGTGGCTGACATCAGCGCCCATTCCAATTTCCCACAAGAACGGCCAGGATATAAGTAAGTCCAGGCTTACTTTTATCTGCGAAGAGTGAAGAAATCATTTGATAGCACCCACAGAATGATTTCTCCTCTGTGCGGACGCATGCGAGCGGATGGGTAAGTGTACACATCTGCTGGCATCGTGTCACGAGGATTCAGCCAGCGGGGTGGGTGTGCGTTCGGTGGGGTGGCTTTACCTGCTCACTAGGCAATGAATATATGCAGCCTAGCGAGCGGGTCTAAATTACGCCCTGATACCCCTTTTACACCTACAAGCCGGGTCGCATCCCGGCTTGTGACCCCTTTCACACTAGCGTCACCACCCAGCATCTGGGACATCTCCCAGCACCCGCTATTGCATTGCAGTGAACGGTTCCCGCGTCGCATCGACCCAGTTTACCCGTTTACACTGCACAGCGAGCCGGGTTGAACACGTGTTCACCCATGCTCGCTACTTGGGTTGAAATGCTGGGTCTCAGGAACCAAGTCATTTCAAATGGGAGCGTTTACACCACCTGCAAACTCAGGTTATTTAGGCTGGTGTAAAGGGGTATCAGTAAGCAATGTTCTGCTTAGTTCCTTCTTTTGTGCCACAGCAACCTTCAGCTATTCTGCAGTTTTCACCATATTGCCCTGTGCACCTGCACAATTTGCCTACACAGAAGATATTGTGTTCCTCATCCATGTTTCCCTGTGATTCCAGTTTGTGCACGTGGTCATAAGATGAGACATTAATCTGTACTAAAGATAATTCAAATGAGGTAAAACTTCTGCCTGTTCTGTAGTTCAGACAATGGCCCTTATTCAGATCTGTTCGCAGTACAAATTTGGGTACTTGTTTCCTAGCACGGCGCCCGTCGTATGCCATTGCATACCATTAGTTAAGGTATGCGATGGGACCCGATGGGACCTGATATTAGGGTTTTAAGAGCTTACTGTACAATTTTAACATCGCACTACATGCCATTACAATAACATGCGATGCGACGCGATCAGACCCGATTTTACATTGTACAGCCACCCTGATGGGTGATTACTATTTTAAATGCACCCCCAGACCCGATTTTTAATTGTACAGCCACCCTGATGGGTGATTACTATGTTTAATGCACCCCCATTGTTAACGCCACCCCCACTATCAATGCCAACCCAAAGCGTGGCGAGCGCAGCGAGTCCGCGAGGGGCGGCGGTACGCGTCCTCCGACCTTTTCATACCCCCACTATCCACTTCGGCGTGGAGTTGATTCTAGATAGTGATACATGTGTAGTAATCCGCTTTCGTTCGCCACGCTTCGGGCTCGCCACACTATATAAATGGTTTTGCCCATTTTGAGAACAAATTTGTACTGTGATCAGATCTGAATAAGGGCCAATGTTTTTCTTTTACATAATGTTGAGATATGTGGAACGATTTTTAGCATACCTCCCAACTTTGTCAGTTTAGGATGCGGGACGATGCTGCTGCGCGCCGGAGGAGTGCCCAAATTTTCGGGGGGGGGGGGGGGGGGGGCGCCTATAATCGCGGCTCTTCCGCGAGGCCACGCCCCCATTTTGCCGCTATGGGGGCATGACCCAGAGGCTCTGTGAGCCTCTAGCCATGCCCCCAGCCCCCTGGCTGCGGGAATAGATGCTGTGCGCATGCGCACAGCGTTTATTCCCCGCTGCTTAGCATCTGACTGGGGGGACTCCCAACAGCCCCCCCACACCGCGAGACACTGCCGCCCGCGGGTGGGACAGCGGGACAGGCCCTGACAATCGGGACTGTCCCGATAAAATTGGGACTGTTGGGAGGTATGTTTTTAGAGACAAGAGGGCTAGTTTATTAATAATGCTGCATAGCATACTACTAGAAAAATGGCGTGAAAAACCCAGAGAGCCAGATAGATCCAAATTGCCATTTTTCATCTTACAAAACAAAACACTGTGGATGAGAACATTGTCACACTTACCCTTTCTTCCTCTTCTCTGAAGTCTGGCATAGTGCTGATACACAAGCTGACTGCTGTGATGGCCACAAAAGACACTGACAAACAGGCAAAAATCTTCCCAGGAATCCCTGAGTGAGGGTTCTCCACCATGTCCCTGAGATGCTTCATACATTGGGCCAAACGTCCACTGTCCTGCAAGGCACTTTGAGAATTCTCCTTGGAGCTGCCAAATTCGCCCTCATACATCCTGGCCTCAGCTAATTCCTCTTCCTTCTGCTGCAGCTTCCTAAGGCAGCACCACTCCAGTTGTTCCTCCTCTATTCCCCAGTAGATAAGTTCATCCTGAAAGGAAAGGGCACACATCTCCCTTAGTATCCTCAGCTTCCCAGCTGCCAAAAAAGTCATAATAGTCCTAAAGGCACATGGGTTACGATCAAAGAAGAACTCATTGCAATTGATGTCATAGTCATCACAAACATCCATGATTTCATCATAATTATTACAGTCTCTCAGTTTTCCTAACCGTGCCAAAGGACAGTCTTCCAGTGTGGTCCATGGGATCCGGTATTTGATGCCACCTACATTGATGATTATATGTCGCAATCTGTCCTCTACTTGTCCTCTGTAACATCTTTCCTCTCCGGGGTGGAGAAGTTTAGCTGTTTTGTAGAACACTCCTTTCCTTGTCTGCACTTCACATAAGTTCTCCACATTTTTGATCCTAAATGAGGTGAAGTCCGACTCCGCTTTTCCTGCCAATAATGCCATTTCTTGATACATTGACTTCCTTCATTGAACCAACCACTTTTTACAGAAAAAAGAAAACAAGTAGATGCTCTAAAATACAAAATAGCTGCCGATCTGAAAGAAAAGATAACATGTTTAAAGGTTTGGTGCAGTATATGGAAATTAAGTGCATGAAAATAAATGTAATGCACATAGCAAATTAAACATTACTCTGTTTTACTTATGATTGTATAAGAAAGAATTATCACAATTATTGATGTCTTAAGTTCTTTTCCAGCACATGCCCCATGGTTTAAATGAGGGATAGATGATACGCATCTGAAATTATAATAATGTAACCTCTTTATCATAAGGCTCTTTTGCTATTTTCTAACTACACAGAGGATAACTTTATCATTTATTACAACAGAGTAGTATTATTTGATATCCAAGAGTGTATTTAATCTATTTCTAACAGAACAGAGATCAGCAACCATTGGGTTAATTGAACTACTGGGACTTGTGTTCCCACACGGACATTCTGTGAGACTTTATTAGCGCACTTTCTGTATGTTTTTTTCATATATATATACAGGTTGAGTATCCCGTATCCGAAATGATCGGGACCAGTAGAATTTTGGATAACGGATTATTCCGTATTTTGGAATATTTTAATATTTCAATTATGTATTTTGAAGTATCTTGCATTTATGCTGTATAAACACATAAAATAAACACAAATATATTTTATTACCACATAAAATACACACAAATATATTTTATTTGTTCAAAAAACAAGGTTTCAAAACATGAAACAAAATTTGTGTACTATCTCAGACACTGAATTTGAATGCCAAGCAATCATTTTCTTGCACATATATAGTACCAGTTACATATCATGTCCTCAGTAGTGCTGTTACATATGTCCCCAGTGAGTTTTTATCTAAACAAATTTTTTTTTCCACTTTCTGGAATGTATGGTTTTCGGAATAATTCAGATAACGGATATTTGGATACGGGATACTCAACCTGTATATATATATATATATATATATATATATATATATATATATATATATATATATATATAGCTGTCTGTGGGGTGCTGCGGCACAAACGGAGACTGACACACGGCGTAATCAAGCCAATTTAATGTGGAACATCTCTATGTCCAACGTTTCGGGGTCCCGTGTGCCCCGTTTTCACATGAGGTGTTGGTGGGATTACAAGGTATGTCTTTATGTTATGCTTGTTGTTCCTGATGAAGATGTAATTGAGTACATCGAAAACTTTTGGACATAGCACTGCGTCCTTTGTCTTTATTCTCTCCGAGTGCTGTTCACCATATTACTACCCTATAAAGGTTTTTTGTGTTAGTAGGTGTGCTGCCTACCTGGACACATTATATATATATATATATATATATATATATATATATATATATATATATATTAATAAACAGGTTTATTTCATATACTGTATTACCTTTTTTTTTTTTTTTTTGGGATGCCACAGAAATACAAGCACTATAAACTATATTGTGGTCAGTGGGCATACAAATGTGAACTAGAAGGTCTCAGTGAAAAGTGTTTATCTGTTAAACATTATGGAAAGAATGGTGGTAAAATATTATGTGTACTTTCCATATCCTAATATTCTCTATAGTGATAAGGGAGATTCATCTTTTAAATAGTATGTAACATGGCCATGTCACTGGGCGAATCTCTCTCCTAAACCATAGAAGCTCATGTCGGTGTGTCACTGAAGTAAGCTGCGCCATGTTGGGAATACGGCTCTGCCTCTGACATGTTCTTGCCCAGGGACTTTGTTTCTGACCCCCCACCGCACCCCACCCACCCACCACAACCACCCCTACTAAATGAAAGCACATAATATACTTTCTAAATGTAACTCTGGTCAATGATTAGGTCTATTGTTAGTTATTCCATCAATTTGAGCACAGTCACAGGTCTTGTTGTATACAGGTTGAGTATCCCGTATCCAAAATGCTCGGGACCAGGAGAATTTTGGATAACGGATTATTCCGTATTTCGGAATATTTTAATATTTCAATGATGTATTTTGAAGTATCTTGCATTTATGCTGTATAAACACATAATATACACACAAATATATTTTATTACCACATAAAATACACACAAACATATTTTAATTGTTCAAAAAACAAGGTTTCAAAACGTGAAACAAAATGTGTGTACTATCTCAGCACTGAATTTGAATGCCAAGCAATCATTGTCTTGCACATATATAGTGCCAGTTACATATCATGTCCCCAGTGATGCTGTTACATATGTCCCCAGTGAGTTTTTAGCAAAAAAAAATAATTTTTTCACTTTCTGGAATGTCCGTATTTCGGAATAATTCGGATAACGGATATTCGGATACGGGATACTCGACCTGTAGTACATTCTCAGCCACTTGCACAGTTACAGTGGTACAGAACACTTGTCATTAACTAGAATAGGGCTGATTATGCAAAGTATGAATGGCTACTGCTACTC
Organism: Crinia signifera; assembly: GCF_055691185.1. Taxonomy (NCBI): domain Eukaryota; kingdom Metazoa; phylum Chordata; class Amphibia; order Anura; family Myobatrachidae; genus Crinia; species Crinia signifera. The sequence goes on along the minus strand of NC_139221.1, from coordinate 105,903,347 downwards.
TGTTCCTTTGGGTAAGAGCCAAATCACAGAGAGCTTTGGCAGTGTCCGCTAAGCCGTAAAGGATACAAGGCTGTTTCTTGGACTGAGACGTTTGAAGTGACGAAAAGAAACGCATTTGCACAGAATACAGTTAGGGGAATATTTATAATATATGGGGCCAAAGGTAGTAAGGTGTGAGAATCCGAAAGGGAGAGATTTTGGGAGAGTTTTCCCATTTTTGTAAAAGCGGCAATCAATTACATGTCAATATCAACCTGGTTGTTTCTGTGTAAATGATTGCCGCTTTAAAAAAAATGGGAATACTCTTCCAAAATCTCTCCTTTTCTGATTCTCGCACCCTATTACATTGGCCCATGATCATTTTGTCCCATTAAAGATCACTTTGTATTTGTAAAGGGGGGGCTCCCAACATGTGCTGAAGACAACCCCATAATGTATTGTAAACTACTTCATTCTACAACATGCCCCACAATGCTTAATATACCCCCACCACAACATGCACCACAAGGTCCTATTATGGCCTCATATGCCCTCCCACCTCAAATGCATCGCGCAGCCAATTACTGCATAATATGCCCTCCCACACACACAACTTGCAACACACAGTCCAGTTATTGCTTAATATGCCCCCCACACGGAACATGCATCACAGAGCCCAATTATTGCTTAATATTCCCCTCCCGCTACACTACATGCATCACAGCCCAATTATTACATAATATCCCCCCACACAACATAATTATTAGTTAATATTCCCCCAAACCAAAATGCATCACACAGCCAATATATTGCTTTATATATTGCTTCCTACAACTTGCTACACAGTCCAATTATTGCTTAATATTCACCCCCTCCCCCAACAATGTACATCACACAGTCCACTTATTGCTTAACTAGTCAGAGAAATACTTGAATTGATCCATCAGATGCCATCAAGTGTCCATTAGCATTCAAAACACTTGAATTCATTGGAACTTATTGGCTGGAGGACCATTTATTGTAAAGAATGAGATTTACGTAGCTAAAACTTGTAAATGGGCCCTTTAATGTGAAATTCTGTGAGGGTTAATACGTTTGTCAATATGTAAACTCAATCATTAAAGAAATGAAAGTTAAGTTTAGCTCATCTGTGTTGGCCTCTTATTCACCTCATGTATGAGAAACCTCAGAACTCAGTGACAAATGTCTGTAAGTGCTTATCTGATCTATCTTTGTCTTTAAACTGTGGATTTCCTGATGTATAGCCAAAGGACAGATTTCAAAACCAATGCTGTTAAGCCTTTGAAAACATTAACTTGGTCCCTATGGAAATGATCTTCATACATAAGTAACTGACTGACATGAAATATGACTGTTCTGATGTACATAAGATGTTCACGTTAACTTTTATTGCCTTACTCCATCCTGTATTTTGTATTTATTTTGCATGCTGTATACTGTGCAAATACAATTTGAAGGCAGCTATGTCACAAAATGAATTCCACACCACATATCTGTCAACTGTCCCAAACCTTTGCCAATAAGATAAAACGTGTAAAAGCTTATCTACAAGCATATGGGGGAAATCTCCTGTAACATATACGTAGCCACTGTATTCTGGGTCATAATGAGCAATGTGCAAGGCATAGCATCACCCAGGTCTCCTGATGTCCCATGGCCCCTGCATTTGGCTCACAGGATTCCTGGTGCAGCAACTGTACTACAGACAGTATATTGCTGTTGCAGAGCTGCCTAAAGTGTTCTTTGGATGCTCCAGGCACACAGACTAGTCAACCATCCATAGCATCCTGAATAGTGCTGGTGGTCCCACCCCCTCATTGTGACATCTTGATGTTGCAAGTCCAGGGGGTGGGGCTAGCTTGTAGTGTAGCCCACAGACTTCAGATGGCAATAGCTGCAGGAGTCATACTCCAGTATGCTCTGCATTCCAGAGACTGCTAAAATGTACAGCATCTCGTACCCCATAGAAGCCTACAGTAGAAATCATAGATACAGGTATCTGCTCTGGTCCATCCTTCATACATTGGGCAAATACTACATTTTAAGGGTATACAAGGCACATATTTAATGCCAAATAGAAATAGGTCCCATTGTGAGAGAAGAGAGGTTTGGTGTAAAAGTAGTACAGAAAGGAGAAAAGAGGGAGGTGCTTGGAAAATCCAGCAATTAAGCAGCCCCCATTGAAATATTAGAATGAAAATGGAGAATCGCAATGAATACTGTATGTCTGATATATGCTTCAATCCCATGTTAGTACATGCTGTATATGAATGTGCATTGCAAAGTCTAGGGCTGGGCTAGCCAACCCTAGTCCTCGAGAGCTACCAACAGTGCATGTTTTGAAGGTCTCCTCACAGAATCACAAGTGAGCTAATTAGCGCCATCTGTGTATCTTTTAAAATTTGTCCGTGATTAATGAGTGCAGCTGATGCACCTTGCCGACCCCCGATATTAATATTGGCGACTGCTGAATCATCCTGTGTGTACACACCATAAGTGAGGGTGTGTTGACGCAAACGTGTGTGAAAATTGGATATGAGGATAAATACAGCTTTTTCAGATGTGTATTTTGACCCTTGCATACGGCTGGTTAAAGTTCACACTGTTGATGATAAATAGTATCTAGTGAGCCTATGGGTAGCAATTGTCGGAACACACTCGGAACACACTGGGCCAACGGATCGGTCATCCAGCTGATCCGCTAACCTATCTGACAATTGGTAAGTGCATAAATACGTATCACTCATCAGCCTGTGATGAAGGGCTGACGCAATATGTCTGTAAACAAAGTTGTTCACAAGAATATAGGGGATACGCACCTACAGAAACATCCATTATACAGTATATTGGCCATTCAATTGAACAGTTCACTAATGCTGGATACACACTTACCAAATCCAGCAGCCGCTGATATAGATATCGGTCAGTGATGTCACCTTCCGCTCCCTACATGCATTTGGTGACATAATTGTCACATTGAGCTACATGTAAAGATGATGGGGGGGGGGGGGGGGGTTGTTTAGCGATGCATTGGTAATGATATTAAGCATAAACACTGCCTGATATTTGCAATGTATCGTTAACGATATCAGTATTGTGAACATCATTAACGATATATATCGCTCAGTTATTCCCATCTAAACATCTTAAACAAAGTGCAACAAAATATAAATTAACATAATTTAAGATTGTTTGTTATTATGAACATTTTTGTATGGTCTCCACTGAGCTTCCCTGCTTCCCTTGTGCATTCCAAACACATATTGCTGCTGGCAATGGTACAAAATAACTTGTTCACTTTTATTTTTATTCTGATTAATTTACTGCTTATGTTTTGAAAAGCATTAAAGTAGCTGGTTCATCTGTACAATAACATAATGCAGTAGTTCTCAAACTCGGTCCTCAGAAGCCCCCACACGTTTTCTGGGTCACCCATCAGGAGCAATGTCACTGTGTATCACCAACTGTCACATTTTAAAATCCAGAGGTGTCCTGGAAAACATGTTCTGTGTGGGGTCTGAGGACTGTGGGCCTCATTCAGATCAATTCGGTACTGCGTGCATTCGACGCAGTACTGATGTTGCGCGTCTGCGCATGCGCAGGTGGGTATCTGCGCATGTGCAGGCGTATGGTGCGTGCACCCACGGCGACCTGCCGGCGGGTGGGGGGGAGGGGGGGCGGCGGAGATGGGCGGGGGGCGCCGGGCTGCCCCATTACCATATGGGAACGCCCAGCGTTCCATGGGCGTTCCCATGAGAACGCTGGGCGTTCTCATGGTAATGAGGCAGTGACGCGGGTGTGGGGGGCGGGTAGCTGACATCACCCGCCCATATCCACGCCAGCGTGCACGCAAATGTACGCAACTGAAAAGTCACTTATATATGCGTGCACGCTAAACATCCATTCGCAGCTGTTCGGGCAAAGCCGCACTTTGAGAGGGCGGTGGGGGGAGCGGTCGTTCACCGGGCGGGGTTTCATGGACTCGCTAGGCTGCGAATTCGCAGCCTTGCGAATCAACCTGAATAACCCCCTGTGAACCAGTCTTAATTCATGGAGTGTTTTATTGTCTATACTGCTCTCTAATGCAGGGCATATGCTCTCCGATTAGTAAATCAATCAGCCGATAATCAACTGACCAGGCCAATAACTGAGCAGTGCATTGCTGTTCACAGGTTGAAGGGGGGAGGTGGTAGGATTAGAGGTAAGGTGAAAATACTTACAAGCTGGATCCTGCTGGCTGTCTTCTGTCTAATGCAGTGATTCTCAAACTTTTTGAATCACAGCACCCTAAAGCAGTGGTTTTCAACCTTTTTCAGGTCGCGGCACACCGGACAAGACTTTAAAATTGCCAAGGCACACCAACAGTTTTTAATCAAATATAAGACAAGTAATGACAACATACCTCCCAACATGACCCTCTCCAGGAGGGACACTTTGCTCTGTTTCTGGACTCCCCCCCCCCCCCCCCCCCATGTCACAGTGACAATTGTGCTGGTGAGTCGTTGTGACCCGCGGCCCGGCGGCACACCTGTGACCTGGCCGCGGCACACTGGTTGAAAAGGACTGCCCTAAAGTATCAGAATATTTTTCACGGCACCCCTAGGTCAAAAGTTTCAGGAAAAATATAAAATGAGTTGTGATTTGAATGTTTTCCTTAGGTCCACTTATGTGGTGAGAAACATGATTCACTTCTGTTTACCCACATATTCTTAATTGGAAGCCACAAGCACTGATTTTGCCTATGTCATTGGCCATAAATAACTTGAATTGATTCTGGACCACCAACCTGAGGCACCCCTGCAAGTGCTCTAAGGTACCCCAGGGAGCCTAGGTGCACAGTTTGGGAATCACTGGCCTAATGGGACCATTACTGCCAGTATTTTTAATGCATCTCCCTCTCAGTTAACAGGTGTGACGTGCTGTAGTTTCGATTTTAGCTCATCTAATGACTTGGGTATGAGTTATATGGGTTGAAAATATTTTGTCAATATTCATCATGCTAGCTCTCAAAATGTCAACATGAAAAGGAAGACATGGTCTTGGTGCAGTGCTTACTTGTTAGTGTAGCTCCAGTGGTGTCTTCTGGGTCTGGTGGTCAGGAAATTCTTGTAGCCCAGAGAATAAAGTTGGGAGGCACAGACTATGCCGTCACCGCCGCTTTAGTGAAAAAGCCAATAAAAGGCACACACTCTGCATGCTAAAGACAAGGTGAGTGGGGCTAGAGGCACACAGAGAGACAGGGAAGCTTCTGGTGGGACACAGGTCATGGAGTGATAGAGGCAGAGATGTGTGTAAGGGACACTACTGTGAGCAAAATGTGTATAAACAGCACTACTAACTAACGCTGACATCCGGATGGAGGGAAAACTGACAGGGAGTCATATAAGTACTTACCTTCTCCCTGAGCCCCCAACACCCCCACCACAGCTTAACCATAAGTACCCCCACATACTTACATTCAACATCCCAGTCTGATTGCAGTCTCCTGGCGGTAGTCAGGATTTTGACACCTGTCTCCTGGGAGCAGTTGGGATGCCTGGATCAGTATAACATGTATAAGGGGTACTACCATGTTTCAGAACATGAACAAGGGGCAATAACGAGTGACATCAAATTAATAAGGGGCACTACCAAGTCACATAATGTAAATAAGGGGCACTACTGTGTGTTGTAATGGGAATAAGGGGCACTACTATGTGGTGTCAAATGAATCATGGTTACTACATAGTGTAATGCAGTGGTCAGGGAACAGGGGTAAATTACCCCAAATGGGGTAAAAACGAAATTTCTGGGGGTAATGGATGGTCTCACTGCCAAGACACAGCCGGCATGCACAGGGCCATAATTAGGGGGGGCGCCAGGTGTCACACAGACCCGGAGCCGCCGAGTGTCTCCTCCAGTTCAGATAGCTTGTATTTTACCCATTTTAGAACCCAGGGACTCATTTTTATGGTATGGGTTTTATTGTATGGGACACGCTCCGCCCAGATTGAAGTGTGCACCCTTTAATTATGTTCTGTCTGGGGCGTGAGGATCTGTGTGGCCATCTCTGTAGTTATGTGGCTGTGGAGGAGTCTGAGGAGCAGCACAATGGTGCCACATCACATCTCTTTCCGGGCAGTGGGGCAGACTGATGCATGGACTGTGGACACTGCTTGATCCACCTCATGGTGAGTAGTGCGCATGTCAGTGCTGCTTGGCCACTGCCCCTGGTAATGGGCTGACACATTTGACCAGGTGGAAGAGACACGATGGGAATGCACACTATGGCTAGGGAGGAGATAGAGAGGTATGTGGCTTCTACTAATAGTCTAATAGTTTGAAAAACATTTTTAATTCAAATAATGAATAATATATGATTTCCTTTTAAATCAAGGGGGTAATGTCGGTGTATCTAAATATATTTTGGGGTAAAAGGTAAAAAAATTCCCTGACCCCTGGTGTAATGTGAATAAGATTGTACTACTGTGTGGAGTAATTTGAATTGAGGGTACTATTGTATGACCACGCCCGATCCTTGTGAGCCCAGTGCCGATTATAAGTGCTTTTTGTTTATTGAATTCATTTTTAATTAGTCTCTTTGTGGTAACATTTTCTGTTTTAACTTAGTTATCATAGCCTTTATCAACTATTTCCCTAGGTGCTTTGCAACAAGTGTGTTGGTAATTGCTTATCCTTTAAATTGCAAAGTTGCTGTGAGCTTTAGACCAGATAACAAGCCTGAAGTCTAACCCTTGCTTACTTGTTAGTGCAGCTCCAGTGGTGTCTTCTGGGTATAGTGGTCAGGTGATTCTTGACCCAATTTTCTAATTGGGTCAAGCTATGTGATATGTGATAGCTATGTTTATGGTAATTATTTTTACCAATAGAGTAGGACCTGCAAAAAAGTGGGGTCCCATGAAGGGGATAGTAGGCATAAATACATTGGTCAATACATGAACTAAGGGTCGAAATTAGGTTGACTTGCAAATGCAAAAACTCTCTCTAATGGGCAAACCATGTGCACCGCAGGTGGGGCAGATGTAACAGGTGGATAGATATTTATACTGGCTGCTTTGTTTTGACACTGTAATATAGATATCAGTTTGAAGTACACACCCCACCCAAGTCTAAAGGCCCCCATACACTATGCGATTTTGGGACGATTTCATCCGATTTCGGCACTTTGTGCCGATAATCGGATGAAATCGGCCCAAAATCGTAGGTATGTGACATTTGATCCGATCCGATGCGCGGTCCCGTGCGCATCGGACCGGATCAGGGAGGTCGGACGGTCTGTACATACGATCACGTCCGACCTCCCTGTATGCATATGCCTGCCACCTGACAGGCATATGCATACAGACACCGGGGGAGTAGTGGGGGCGGCCAGCGGCAGCGGTGGTGGGGGCGGGCAGCGGCGGTGGGGACGGGCGGCGTGTGCGGTGAGCGCAGTGTACTTACACATAGCAGCAGCGGCGGGGACGGGACGCGCAGTGGCGGCTATTATATTTTTAAAATACTTGTCAAATGACCTGCCGCTCTCTTTTTGGCCGGAGAGCTCTCAGCCAATCAGAGAGCGGCCGGTCATTTGACAAGTATTTTAAAAATATAATAGCCGCCACTGCGCGTCCCGTCCCCGCCGCTGCTGCTATGTGTAAGTACACTGCGCTCACCGCACACGCCGCCCGTCCCCGCCGCCGCTGCCCGCCCCCACTACCGCCGCTGGCCGCCCCGACCACCGCTGCCCGTCCCCACTACTGCCGCTGCCCGCCCCCACTACTGCTCACCGCCCTGCAGCTCCCCGGTTTTTTTTTTACATGGGATAAATCGCATGCGATTTATCCCATGTAAAAATGGCACATCAAGTGCCAAATTGTATGTGAGCCTCCCGGGGAGCTGCCGGGCGGCTCGCAGGTAAATTGGGTCCGACTTGTCCCTAGGACAAGTCGGCCTAATGTATGGGGGCCTTTACTCTCTCTGCACATGTTAACATCTGCCCCACCTGCAGTGCACATTGTTTTGTTCATTAAAGAAGTTTGCTTTTGCGATCCATGCCGCATCACCTCCTAAATCTCCACTGTTTATTATTGTTAGTTAATTTAGCGAGTGCAGAGCCCCTGTGATTTCTATTTTAACAATGTGGTCATATGTATATATTCTTAAATTTTTTTTTAAAGTAACTCAGCATGCCGTGATGGTTAGTAGATATACACAAGGGAGGCAACCTGGAGTCCAATCAATGAGATGAGATTGGAGGTGATTGATTAAAGCTGCCCTGCCCTATACAAACAAACACCAGTTTTGAGTTTGCTATTTTCAAGATGCACTAGTACACCATTGGTGCTATATCTGTGCATGTCACTACCCACGGTGATCACGTGTGCCTGACATGCGGGTCACATGGCACGGCATCATAATACCATGTCACCAGTCCCTCCATTCGAACTGGCTGTAATCTACATGTTTACCGGTTTCTATGACTACAAATAAGGAAGTATTATCAAACACGATATAACTACACTATTAATAAACGGGAATTCCTGATATTATTTCTAATCCTGTTTATGTATTTTGCCTTCTAGTTCTATTCTCTCCTTTTCTTTCTATTTTTTGTTATATATGAATGTACACCAATGAACATAGTGATGTAACAATCACACATGTGCTGATTTACCTAATTATGACAGGTATATAAACCTCCCCCAGAGCTCTATGGATATTCCTTTGACAAAGCTGCACTTAGATGCAGGGAAACGTGTCACGAGCAAGCCCTGGACATTACCCCCAGCACTTTTACTACACTTCATCTTGGATCCAGACCAGCCGCCCCCAGTGACCATCTTGCCACACACTCCATCACCCTCCCACCCCTCTGGACTTTGTTACACTCACCCATCTTGGAGAGACACTTGCTGCAATGCAATCCGATTGGAACAATACCTCCTGGTGACCCCAATTGCGGTAACTATAAAACCTTACCAACTACGCTGAATAACCAATTGGTGACCAATACGTGGGGACTGTGTATTTCATCTACCCAGAGTTTACTACTGGAATTATTGGAGTATATGTGGATACTACTGGCAGCACCTATAGGAACGGATCCTTGTACACTGCTCTTGAAATGGTTTTATATGCTTTTTATGTGTTATTAAATTCACTACTGTGAATGTTCATTGGTGTACTAGCGCTACTTTTTTTCTCTCTTTTATCTTTCTCATTGAGGGATTACTCACACCTCTTTAGTATCTGCCTCGCAATGCACTTCTAACAAGTGCCCGTTTTTGTTGCCCAGCAACACCTGTTTTCTATCTCAAGATGCACTGCCTGATGTGAACTATGCCTTGCACAAAAGAGCTCTCAGAAGACCTACTATTAAATGTTGACTTGCATAAAGCTGGAAATGGTAATAAAAGTATCTCTAAAAGCCTTGATGTTCATCAGTCCACAGCAAGACAAAATGTCTATAATTGGAGAAAGTTCAGCACTGTTGCTACTTTTCCTAGGAGTGGTCATCCTGTAAAGATGACTGCAACAGCACAGCGCAGAATGCTCAGTGAGGTGAAGAATACTAGAGTGTCAGCTAAAGACTTACAAAATCTGTGGCACATGCTAACATCTCTGTTGACCAATCTATGATGCGTAAAGCACTAAACAAGAATGGAGTTCATGGGAGGACACCATGGAGGAAGCCATTTCTGTCCAAAAAAAACCATTGCTGCAGGTTTGAAGTTTTCAAAAGAGCACCTAAATGTTCCACAGCACTACAGGCAAAATATTCTGTGGACAGATGAAACCAAAGTTGAGTTGTTTGGAAAGAACACACTACACTATGGGGTGTATTCAATGCGGCCGGCGAGGGGATTAAACGACTGCGATCGCCGAAAAACAAGCAATCCTCACCATTTAACCCCCGCTCACCATATTCAAAGTTCCGGGGGAATCTTCCCTATCAGAGGACAGCGAGGATTCCCCCAAACAGAGAGGCTCGCGGCTAATGCAGGGAGCCCCCTGCATTTAGCCGCGAATCTCCCTGTTTTAGCAGCCGCACACGCCATTTCCCCCTTGCTCCAAAAACCTAGCGATGGGGTAATGAAGTGTGCAGGCAGCACTGCTCGCTGTCACAGCTCGCATAAATCATTGAATACTGCCCTATGTGTGGAGAAAAAAGGCACAGCACACCAACATCAAAACCTCATCCTATCTGTGTAGTATGGTGGAGGGGGCATCATGGTTTTGGGCAGAAAATCCTCAGGGCCTGGGCAAATTGTTATCATCGACGGAAAAATTAATTCTATTGTCTATTGTTGTGACTTAGATGAAGATCAGAACACATTTTATGACCAATTTATACAGAAATTCAGGAAATTTTAAAGGGTTCACATACTTTTTCTGGCAACTGTATAGTACTATTAAATAATAATAAGGATGTGCGTACCAAATTGATAATTTAAAGGGTATCTGCACTTGATGTACTGTACTTCCTTCCCGGATTTAGGAGCAGAATATTCCAATAGGGTGCTGTTTACTGGTTACTGACCGTTAGTACATTTTTGTAAATTTTGGGCACTATCACATATAATAAGTTGAGTATCTCTCTCAGTATTTCTATTTTTGTTTTTACTTCAGTCACTCCATGTATTATATTTTTAATGCTATGTGCCCCCACCTATGTTTTAAATGTATGTTCTTTAATTAAATGTATTTTTTTAAATTCACATTATTATATGTGATAGTACATCTGGTGCAGATACCATTTAAATTATCTATTTGCTATGCACATCCTTAATATTATTTAATAGTACTATACAGTATATCACTAATAATATACTATCCAGCACCTGTTTCTCTGCCCCCACTTCTCCAGACCTACACAACCGGCTCACCTAATCGGCCACCAGAGAATAAGGATCAGATCCAGGTACAAGTGTATTTTATTTATTTCGCCCTTGAAAGCACAATTAAACTATCATATGGCCAGCACCACACAAATATGAACCTCCTTTTTTATCATATAATGTTGGATATCACACCTAGATCATTCGGAACACACACACACACACACACACACACACACACATATACAGTATATAGGGCATGTCAACATTTTGTAGATGTCAACATATTCCATGTTGATATTTCAACAATGTTTGCCATCATAGTTGATGTCATTGTCAGGGCCGGCGCTACCCACTCAGCAGCTCCTGCAAAGCAGGGAGGCGCCATGCTGAAAAGGCGCCGTCTCCCTCCCTGCTCTGCTAAAGCTGCCTCAGCCCTCACTGTCACTGCCTCCTGCACACTGCCCGCTGCGCCTGTCTGACAGCGGGTGGACGGCAGTATAAAGAGCTGTTCCCTGCACCACGCACACACTATCCTCCTCCTGTGACCTGCCCCCTCTTCCTCACGGACATTTGCGCGGAGGCATGTAGCGCTGTCTGTGAATGCCTGGATGACATGTCATGTCTGGATCCGCCCCCTACCCATTGCTCCCGGCGCTTGTCAACTGTCAATCAAATGATGAACAGGCAGCAGCACCGCCCTTCCTTCTCTCTTCTCAGTGTGCTGTGCCAGTGCCATTGCCAGTCCTCAACACTCCGCCCCCTCTATCTCCTCCCCTCTTCTTCCATCTCCTCCTTCTCTCCCCTCCTTTCCCAATCAGTCACGAGAGGGGTGTAATGGCGTCCTCAGTGTCCTGCCTACGCAGATAGAAGAGGAGGGACTGCACAAGAGTTAAACAGCAACAGAACAGTGAGTCTTTTATTATACATGTTTATAAACAATTTTTTAATAATTGTATATTTTTTTATATTAATTTAGTCACTTTTTAAATAATGGGCTGGGTTATGTGCCTAAAGGTGGCCATACACGCTGCAATAGCAGTGTGCGATGCACGCTCCTGCGGGCATCGCACAGTACAAAAAGTATGTGCTGCACATACTTTTTGTACTGCTTTCAGATCGCATCGCACACACATTGCATGCATGCCGTGCGATGCAATCTAGCCCATAACGTATGCGATTCTCGCAGCATGTATGGGCACCTTTAGTGCCTGCAAAATTTTGCGGACACAGCACTGAGATGGTATATGCATACGTGTACATGCACCCTAGATCCTCCTTAGGATTGCATGTTGCATACGCTCCCACAATCGGGCTGCAGCTTGTTGCAATGGCAATCTGAAAGGGCGCAAAATGTATGGTTTGCAGGAGGGCGCCGGACACCCTAGCACTGGTCATTGTGGTGTTGAGATTTTCACTGACGATGTTTTGTATGCCACCATGGTGACTGCATCCCCAGTTAAATACTCAGAGGTCACACCAAATGAACCATTCTAAAACAATATTAAAATAATTTACTTAACTTTAAAGAATGCAAACCATGAACGTTATCCTATATATTCTACAGAACTCATTTATAGACAAATAGCCTGCTCGCTTATACACATCATTCCGGAAACCTCTCTGCTCAATATGAGGATGATTAGATTATGCAGACTGATGGGAACAGAGGTTTTTTCCATACCAGAAATGCATAGGGAATACCTATTGATCATGCTTGTTATACATTGATAAAATCAATAAAGTGTCTAAGTTACAATACCACAATTAAAATGAATAGCCTCATAGAGCCTGCAGACAATGGTATTGTATTTCCTATGAGCACAATGCAATCTATATTACAGTATATATTTGAAAGTCTCCAGTGCAAGCAACTTTATTCCAAACATTGGTGTGCAAGCAGATCACCAATGTATCCTCATCAAATGTGAAACTAGCAGAAGAGCAGCCCTGAAATACAAATAGTGCACTATTACTATTGGCTTTTATATGAAAAGTGGAGATCTAATTATGCACTATCATTATTTTGTGCTGCTGAAGAGTTATTGTTGAATGTACTCAGGAAAATATGAGGTTTCACATTAAAGACCCAAATAAGCACAGATTGTTAATGTGAGAATTCGCAGTGGACTGCAAGGAGAGAGCCACCACCCAGACAGAAAGAGAAAACGCCCTGTTAAAGTCGAGTTGCACACACGCCATTTTAGGATAGTATGGCCGCCATTTTGGTTCGCAGAGTTGCGCAAATAAAGTATACTTACCCGAGTCTGTGTGACAAAGTGGACCAGAAGAGCAACCATACTATTACACATAAATTCATAACACCATACTTACACCAAATAAAATATAGTTAAAGGTTTAGAGCACCACACATAGTTTAGTCAGCATTACATACTGTACTTCCGTCTGTATAGTGTTTAGTACCGTTACGTTCCGTTTCTCATGCGCAGTATTCCGGTCATTGCGAATAAATCGCAATTAATACGGTCCGATAACTACGGACAAAATCCATATTCCCAAGACTGTTTCTGTTAAAATGTGTATTACAAAAGAATCTAGTTATAACCGGTTCTTACTGCTATTTACGACCCCTGACGACGATGCCAACAGACAAAGGACTCCAAAGTTCACTCCCCCTGCACCTATCCAAACCAGGTGCATTATTTTGCCCCAATCACAGAGGACTTGACATATGAACCCTGACCAATAGGAATGGCCTTTGACCTCCCCCTTCTGACCCTATAAGATAGGTGACCCAGGGCGGCCTCGGTCACTTCGGCACAGCTTCTTTTCCCTGACCATTGACCGGGCTATAGTTCAAACCTGAACATAGCGAGCTCCGACCGGACTGCGCTGCGCATATTTGATGAGACGGTAAACGGTTGCATTCACTGTACTTACTTTTATTGTATTGTTGGCTGATTGTATCCTGTGTCTGTTTTCTTTCCCCTAGTAGAGCTTGATTATTATACTCATTGTTAGACGATTGTATTACGTGTTATACTTGTTTTTCCTATTTCTGTAATCCCCTTTTGTCCATTAGGGACTAAATACATTATTTACGGAGTTTCTATCTCCTCACCTTTATACTGTGGTCTCGTCTGTTATTCGCATATAGCGATAAGGTATATTACGGACATTGTCCTTAAAGGTGTATTCGCAGATTAGAGACAAAGTACTGCGAAGGGATCTCCTATTAATGTACTGGTTCTACCGTGTATAACACACGATAAAGGTACGCTACGCTGCGCTACGTTTTGTTCGCACGTAACTAGGGATAAAAGGGTACGCAGGTTACGGACATAATACGTAACCTACGCTTTTCACTTATTGTTCTTTGATCGTATTAAATCGACATTGATAGCCCCTTGCTAAATTGTGAGATAATTGCAAAGGAATACTTAATTGCAATTTTTCTGAACCGTTAAAGAGATTTTGCTATGGGAGTAGGTGTGAGGATTCCAGAAATCTGCAACTGAGGCAAGCTGGAAGTGGTGACATCACAGACCCGCCTCAAAAACACATGGACACGCCTTCGGGTTTTTTGGATACACCCAGAAAACGTCAGGATTCCACCCCCAAACACCAGCTTCCTGTCTGTCAAACTCCAGCCACATTGCATTTGTGATCAATATGCATTTTTAGTACCTAACACATGCTGTTTTTGTTTTTTGAGATTTTTCCCGATGTTTCACCAATTTTTTACAGGGTATCCAATTGGATTTCTACACTACTTTTCCGTCCAAAAACACGCAGGTACAGTGAAACGTTTGTGGTTTAGCAACTGCAGGCCCAGGGCCTGATTAAGGGTTCCAGCCGGCCGAGGCTAATACAGAAGTGGCCACCCCTCCCCCACTACCAGTTTTTTTCATTATATTCAGCTAAACATCTGTAACTGGCTCAGGCCTTAACTCCATTCAGACTGCCCTAATGCTGGAAGGGCAGCAGAAGCAGATCACAGCCTTGGTGACAGAACCAGATGTGGCTATCACATCTTCTCTTCTCGGCATCCTTCCCTTGGTGATGCCGGCAATGCCAGCAGGCACTTCTGCTCCCACAGTTCCCGCCATCTCCAGCAGTACCAGAAAGTGCTTCCATCCCAGCGCAAGCTATTGTGCTGTTGCTGCACCCCACAGGACCCAGCGCTTCAAGCTGCAGCCTAATCAGTCAATTGGTTAATCAGTGCAGCCCCAAAAAGCCACCTCTGATCAAGCATTTTGATTTACCAGCATGAGGCAGGTGAAATAAAATCCCAGATAAGCCACATCTTGTGCCAGTTAGAAAGGGGGAAAGTTCCCTCCAAAATTCACTTTCTGTATTTCAGGACCCAGCTTATCATCTCTATCCAAATCTGAGCACCAGTGATAGGCAAGCAATATCCCAGACAGAGTTTCCTAGCTATGGAAGGTGGACAGAGGGACCCAGCAGCCCACAGAGAGCTCTGGGCCGGCCCTAAACAAGTTGAGGCCTTAGACAAGCTTTTTGTTGGTGCCCCCTAGCACCAGTACTAGCACTGCGTTGCTGACCGAGCACCCCACTCCCAGCACAGCACCCAGCAGCACAGTTCACAGTGAAAGCCAGCATCACCCATAGCAATCCTAATTTTGGTTCCCTATGCCAGCATGAGCATTGGTGCCCCCACCCCCCATATTTAAAACAGGGACACTGCATTCGGGAATCGCGTAGGCCAAAAAGGGGCATGTTTTTGCTGGTTAAATGTGTGGCCACACAAAAGTACCCCCAATTTGAATTACACTACACACTCGTGCAACATTATTCACATTATATCAAACAATAGTGTACCCTATAATAGTGTACCCTATTCACATTTTGTCTAGCATTACTGTCCCTTATTAATAATATTCTTCACAGTAATGCACCTTATTCATGTTGTATCAAACCATATTGCTCCTGGTTGACATTACACCATCGGAGCACAGCGAGCAGGTAGTCGCCACCCCGTCAAACACGCGCCCCCGCCCACAGCTGCGAATGCTCAGCCGTGCACACAGTGGGAAAATCATTCACCATCAAATTTTTTTCCTCTGCCAGGACTCACTCAGCGCTCTGAAGGCTGTGAGGAGGAGGTCGCTGATGATGTCAGCGGCCCTCTCAATGTCCAGGGAATGCTGCGTTTTCTGTGGAACACCCCTTACTGCCCGCACGGTTTTAATCACCCTGGGGGATATTCTCTAAACTAAAAATGCGGTGAAAACCCCCGTTATCTGGGTTTTTACCGCATTTTTGGGATGCTCTAAGCATCCCCCGCCGGTTTACTGCGACAGGGGGCATTGCCAGAAAAATCTGGCGATGCCCCCATAGATGCCACCACCCGCACCGACCCACTGCTGCCCCGCACCGTCCCCCACCGACCCCCCCTCACCTGTGTTCGGGCAGCACAGAGCTATGCTGCCCGGACCTGTGACCTCCTCTTCCCTGCACTATAATCCTCTTCTGGGTGCTTGGAGGAGGAGAGTCCGGCACAGCAACAGCATCGGGTAAGGGAGGGAGGGGAGAGCCGCCGGGTCCGATGAGACCTGCTGACTCTCACCGCAAAGGACAGCTCTTAACGCAAGAGCTGTCCTTTGCCATAATTATCGCATATGTTATAGCATATGCGATAATTATGTCAGCGATGAGCGGCGAAGGGGGGCATTGCTGGGCTGCGGATGTTTGAACATCCCGCCCCCCTGTGAGCAGTGAGCGAAGGCTAGCCTTTGCATACTGCCTTCGGGTAGACGGCTCGCACATGCGCACCTCGTACTGTGTGAATGGGTCTGAATTGGCTCCTATGTTAGAGTGATCTGATGGTGCATCTTTTATATAACGGAAACAGGCAGGACGCGTCAAATTACAACAGACGCCTCCTGCTGGAAGTATTGGATCACTTACATTTATCCTTAGCGCTCTGCTCTATTCCTCAATGTAGACCGCTTTATTGTACAGTAGCTGAATTATAAAATGTTTAAAACAAAGTAATTAACAGTTCTGATTGTTGTTAATAAAGGGCTGTGCCTGCGATTGCTTACAACAGATGCTGTTGTTAATATCAGAGCAGCCGCTTCTCAGTTTATACACTAATGAGCGTCATTATACTGTATTAAACAGCCGTTTATAATTATTTTCAGTATATTATCTTGTTCCCCGAATGGGCGGCTTCTGAGACAGTTGCCCAATTAAGCTTTATATTAATCACTTCAATGCTCTGCTTTTGGCATTTAAATAGCTGCTTGTATCTTAAATATGCCACTCTGTCTCATCAATATGGGTAACTTTTGAGCCAGGGGCTGGGTTTTAAATGTTTTACACATAATAACTAACATTTGCAATCTGTAATAAATGCAGGTCTGTGCCTGCGAATGTTTGCAAAAGACAGAATATACTGTATACCGGGGGAAATTTACTAAGATGGGAAATCTGTTTCACATGGGATGTTGCTATGGGCAACCAGTCAGAATCTGATTCTTATTTATTTAGCACCTTCTAGAAGATAATAGATCTGAATGGTTGCCCATAGCAACATCCCATCTGAAATAGAACTCCCATCTAAATACGTTTCCCCCACAATGTGCTTATACTATATAGATAGATGAACAATCACTTACACTCTCTAGTAGAGAAAAGCATAGGACCCGCACTCTGGCACTGATTGAGAGACCTGTTCTTTGTGCTGCGAATTATTGGATGACCTCCCATGCGCACGGTACGCATGCTGGCTGCTGCAGCAGTTCCCCAGCCGTTGGGAGGGAGGGCCGCTGATGACAGGCAGGTGAGATTCAATGTCCTGCCTGCCGGGCACCAAAATAGGGGTGTGGCCAAGAGATACGGGCGTAAATTGTCAGACTGCGGCCAGGAGCTCGACAATTCCCGGACATTCTAGCCAGAATGGGCCCGACTGCTTATGAAGTTGGGCCCGTTCTGCCGAGATCCCTGTTCAATGCGGTCATGGAAGACGGCATCGAATAGGGCCCCGCCGCTATTTCCCCCAACAGAAATAACCCCCTGTAGGCCTTATTCTGGTTCACTCCTTCTGGTAAATTCTTTCTTGGATTGACAAAACCAAGTGCACTGCAGGGGAGCAGGGCCCTTATTCTGATCGGTGCGGCCCGATCAGAATATGCGGCCACGACCGTGCAGGCGAATCCCCGCCTTCCATACGGATCGCCACCTGCCGTCCGTACGCGGATATGTGGCGATCCGCATGAAATTGGACGGGGATACGCCTCCTCCATGGTGGGAGCAGCCCCTGCATTCGATGGTCGCCGAACATCGAATGCAGGGCCGCACGCTCCACCAGGTCCCGCAACACAAGACCACACGGACACTTGTCCGTGTGAAATCTTGTATGGGGGCGGGCAGCTGACATCCGGCGATGTCAGATGCCCGCCCCGTACCCACGCGTCACGGCCTCATTACCATGCATACGCCCCGCGTTTGCATGGGAACGCCCATGAAACGCGGGGCGTATGCATAGGGTAATGAGGATAAGTAGCCCCTCACGCCCCTCTACGCCCCCTGTGCGGCGTATAGAGAATCCTTGCGGTGAAATCGCCTGCACATGCGCAGAGTGACCTCTGCACATGCGCAGAAGATAAACATCGGCGGCCCGTACGCAAGCGGGAATATCCGCATCGATCAGAATAAGGGCCCAGATGTGCAGAGAGAATTAGATTTGGGTGATTTATTTTGTTTCTGTGCAGGGTAAATACTAACTGCTTTATATTTACACTGCAATATAAACCTCACTTTGCAGTAAAACCACACCCAAATCTAACTCCCTCTGCACAAGTAACATCTACCGCACCTGCAGTGTACATGGTTTTGACCAGAATAAAGGGGCCCATACACAGTCCGTTAAACTGATCCGTTTGGGTCTTAATTAGCATGCTTCGCATCGGATCGCATGCCTAGTGCATGCGGTATGCATGCAATGCGATCCGATGCGAAGTTTAGCTAGTACAAAAAGTATGTGCAGCACATACTTTTTGTACCGTACTATGTGATGCGCATCGCATAGTACAAAACGGACGGTCCGGGAACGGACCGTCTGTGGGCACCTTAAGGCCTTGTATAAGAAACTGTTAATAAATAATAATAAATAATATTAATATAATAATAATAATATAAAAATAATATAAAAAAAGGTACTTGTTTCCTAGCACGGCCACAATCGCGGCCATCGGGTGTAATTTTTAGTGGCCTGCGACGCGACCGACGCGATGCCCCCGATTTTGCCTTTGAAATGCATTGAAAACAGTGAAAATCGCGTCGGTCGCGTCGTGTGCGGCTAAAAATGCTTAAATGGTCCACAAGCGATGGCCGCGATTTCCCCATAGGGAACAATGTTAAATGGGTAACTTTACCCACGATGACCGCGATTTCCCATAGGAAACAATGTTAAATGGGTCAATTTACCCAAATCATCATAGAGAACAATGGTAAATGGGCCAGAAATCCCAAAAAAAAACCCTGACCAGTGAAATGTCCCCCCAAAAGTAGTTTACGCCACCCCGCGATCAACGTGAACCCAAAGCGTGGCGATCGCAGCGAGCCCGCGAGGGGCGGCGGTACGCGTCCTCCGACCTTTTCATACCCCCACTATCCACGTCGGCGTGGAGTTGAGAATAGAATAGTGTGGCGAGCGCAGCGAGCCACCGAGCCCGAAGCGATACCTTCACAGGTAAACGCGTCCCTTCGCGGGCTTCACAGGTATCCGCGTCGGGCTCGGTGGCTCGCCACACTATTCTATTCTAAACTCCACGCCGACGTGGCTAGTGGGGGTATGAAAAGGTCGGAGGACGCGTACCGCCTCCCTTTGCGGGCTCGCTGTGCTCGCCACGCTTCGGGTTCACGTTGATCGCGGGGTGGCGTATACTACTTTTGGGGGGACATTTCAATGTTCAGGGGTGTTTTTGGCCCATTTACCATTGTTCCCTATGATAATTTGGGCAAATTGAGCCATTTCACATTGTTTCCTATGGGAAATCGGGGTCATCGCGGGTAAATTGAGGCATTTAACATTGTTCTCTATGGGGAAATCGCGGGCATCGCGTCTGGCCCATCGCACCCGATTTTTTAGTGCATGCGATGCCCCCGATTTTACACCCGATGACCGCGATCATGATCGTTGTGGCCGTGCTAGGAAACAAGTACCTAAAAAAATTATATATATATTAAATATTAAATATATAGATAGATTTCAGACCAATTGCACCTGTTTATTTGTAAATGAGCACTATAAAATTAGTTTCACACTGAACTACCAAGAATTCTGTAATCAGCTTTTTGGAAGTTTGCAAATGCATTATTTAACAGTTTGATTTATTACACTGAAGATTACACACTTTTCTCAATTTCTTTATTTTCTTTAATAAGATGCTTTGTTGCTTGTCATTTTGGGCAGGATGCACTAAACGAAAAATCTGGCAAAAACCCTGTTATTGAGGTTTTACTGAATTTTCATATGCAGGAAAACCTGCATGCCGGGTTTTCACTGCAGGGGGTATCGCCAGCAAAAGGCAATACCCCATAAAAGCCTATGGGTTTCTTAACGTGACCACCTCCACCCTGCACGGACCCTGGGACCCATGCTTACCCACCCTCGCCTTTGTCCGGGAAGCACAGTGCTGTGCTGCCCAGACCAGTGACCTCCTCCTCCCTGCACTGTACATCCTCTTCCGGGTGCAGGGAGGAGGAGGCGGACACCACCACAGCAGCAGCAGCCAGCATCATCATCAGTGCTGGGTAAGGGAGGGAGGGGAGCCGCTGGAGAGCCGCCGGGGTCCCCCTGCTCATCACCATCACAACGCACAGTACAACTCTTTGTCTTGCCATGAGCAGCCGAGCCGGTGTTTAAATTTGACTCACTAGATGCCAGATTTGGCTATTTCCAAGACATCACAGTACTGTGGCACCACCAAACATTACTTTTACATACTGCTATCCCATGACTTTTGACACTTGTGTTCTATTTACCCATTCTGAGTTACTAAACCATTTACAAATATTTGTATTATCTGCTACAATATACACAAAGTGATGAGGTCTACACACGTAGCAATGTCCGGCCATTTTCTGAGTGTTACTACATCGCTCAGAAAATGCCCCTACATCGCTCCGTGTCTAGGGGCATAACAATAGTGGGGGCCGGGTCAGGACCAGTGTTCCCCGATCTTGCTCAGCAATCAGAATGCTCAGCTGGGTCGCTATGTGTGTAGGGCTTATTAAACCCTGTGCTGATCTATGGAATACTGTACTGGCCGTAGGGATGGCCATCATTGCCATCGATGGCAATAGTACAACTGGCCATCAATAGTGCTAAACTATTCAGTGGATGACCATCAATATTTTTACCTATCGAAGGTCATCTATTGTATTTAACTGATTGGCCTGTGGGCCAATCAAAACACGGGGGGCAGGGCTTTGCGGGTTCCGTGCCCCAGTACTTTAAAAAAGAAAAAAAAAAGACCAAAAGTATTTGATGGCAAGAGTATTTGACATCAGCCATAAACCATCGATGATTTCAAATCATTGATGGCCAATCGATTATAGTTCTTTAGGAACTTTTCTATTTCTCAGATAACTGTTGTAGTCCATATTTGCCTTACACAATCTGTGTTGGTTGATTTACACCTACCAATGTGAACATACATCTTTTGTCATGTTAAGCCTCTCTATGAATGTTAGACACATTCCTTGTTGGTATCTGCTTTTTTTAGCAATGTTTACTCACATGACACTACTACTGGCTGATTAATCAATAGCATTAGAAGGAGAGGTGTATTTAGTAAACTGGTCAGCTAGTGTACATGTGGCAGAGTCATAGGAAATTGTCGATGCTTTCGCATCAATACTCGGTGAAGCAGCACAGTTAATCATCTCGATATTGTTCCTGTTACATCACAGCATCTTCTCCTGCACAAACAGCGTGAGCAGACATTAAGAATAGGACTATGTGCCAAATCCACCGACAATTTGTATCCATTTTATGTGTTTATTATTTATAGTCAAATTTGCTATGGCAAGAACTATATATATAACTACTTATCTAGTAAATGAATGGGATGAATCATAAAACATCTGCTTAGTACTTTCTCAGAAATAAGTCTGGTCTGAGGTGGTAGTTACAATGCTTCACAGTATATTCAGAAAAACATTTGGTACTTGTTTCCTAGCACGGCCACAATCGCGGGCATCGTGTACCTTTAAGTTAAGGTACACTATGCCCGCGATGGACCCGATTTCCTTTGAAATCAGGTCCATTTTGCCGGCAAAGGCAAAATCGGGGGCATCGCGTCGGTCGCGTGCATTAACATGGCCCCCGACGCGACGTGGCGAGTGCAGCGAGCCACCGAGCCCGAAGCGTGGCGAGCGCAGCGTATACCTGTGAAGTTATACGCGTCCGCTCGCCACGCTTCGGGCTCGGTGGCTCGCTGCGCTCGCCACACTTTATATTCTCAACTCCACGCCGACGTGGATAGTAGGGGTATGAAAAGGTCGGAGGACACGCACCGCCACCCCTCGCGGGCTCGCTGCGCTCGCCACGCTTTGGGTTGGCGTCAATCGTAGGGTGGCGTTGAGGGGGTAAAATTGGGGGTCTGGGGAATACTTTACATTGAATCCAATGTAAAATAGGGTCCCAGGGACCCTATTCACATTTGATTCAATGTAAAAATCGAGTCGATCGCATCGGTCGCATCGCATGCGATTTGGTCGCATGCGATGCGACCGACGCGATTTTTCCGACACGATCACCCCGATGCAAATCGGTGTGGCCGTGCTAGGAAACAAGTACCAAACATTCATCTTATAAACAAAATATGATGTCTCTAACACTGATCAATGGTGGACCTACATTTTTGTAGACCCTGCAGCTTCCGCTGTTATGGGAGGGCCCATTTGCAATCAGCAACAATAATGCAGCATAAAAGTTCCAAATGGCTACATCTCATAACACTCCCTCCTTCAATAATCACATAAAGCAGTGCTATTAGTCCCAGACACTGGAGGCACTGGTCATTGGGTTCCAGCTGTCAGAAGGGCAACAGGAAATAAAGACAGAGGGCAGGGATTTCTAAAGGAAGGTTTCTAAATGTAATCCACAATGCCTCTCTCCTGAACATTCAAGCAAGTGTCAGAGTCTGGAGGTGCTGTAGAAGAACTTAGTAACAACCCTGGACACTGACACTGTAGACAATGGTCTTTTTACACACTGGATACTGTATGGAGTGCAGTATTAATATTTAACTAATATATATATATATATATATATATATATATATATATATATATATATATATATATCTATCACTGACAGGAGAGGTTTCACCCAATCCCCTGACAGGACCAGTACACCCATATAATCCACCAAACTTTTAATAATCCAAGCTTCAACAATGATCCATGAAATAATTCTTATCAGTCCTAGTAGAGACAGGCAGTAGCTGAAGACAGCCAATAATCCAAATCCATACAGTACCTATGCCCCAGGGCTTCCTGTTAGTCCACCTCCAGTCACATTGCATTTACGATCCATATACAATTTTTGTAGTTACAGTATTTACCCTTATGCAGGTGTGCTACGATCGGTCTGCATGTGCAGTCCTTCAGTCATCCCTCAATCTGCAAATCAGCAATCAACTCTATATCAGGCCCAAATAGCGGAGATAATAATGCGGGAATGTCTGTATGTGTGTATGTAGAATTATTATAATTGCAACAGACATATCTTCCAAAATATTATTTAATTTGTATACGTTTTTACAAGATTACTGATTTTTTAGTTTTAACTTTTTCAGATTCTTGGCCCTTGCAAAATTTACAATGGGTAGTTTCACAATTTGAATTTTTTTCATTAAATTTTTTAAACTAATACAATCTATGTAACAATCGGGGTTAGATTTGGGTGTTTTACTGTTTCTATGCAGGGTAAATACTGGATGCTTTATTTTTACACTGCAATATAGATATCGGTACTTGTTTCCTAGCACGGCCACAAATCTTGGCCATCGGGGGTAATTTTAGTGGCCTGCGACGCGACCGACGCGATGCCCCCGATTTTTCCATTGAAATGCATTGAAAACAGTGAAAAATCGGGTCGGTCGCGTCGTGTGCGCCTAAAAATGCTTAAATGGTCCACCCGCGATGGCCGCGATTTCCCCATAGGGAACAATGTTAAATGCCTCAATTTACTCGCGATGACCCCAATTTCCCATAGGAAACAATGTTAAATGGGTCAATTTACCCAAATCATCATAGGGAAGAATGGTAAATGGGCCAGAAAGCCCGAAAAACCCCCCTGACCAGTGAAATGTCCCCCCAAAAGTAGTTCACGCCACCCCGCGATGAACGTGAACCCAAAGCGTGGCGAGCGCAGCGAGTCCGCGAGGGGCGGCGGTACGCATCCTCCGACCTTTTCATACCCACACTATCCACTAGGGCGTGGAGTGAGAATAGAATAGTGTGGCGAGCGCAGCGAGCCCCGCGAGGGGACGCGGATACCTTCACAGGTAAACGCGTCCCTTCGCGGCCTTCACAGGTATCTGCGTCCCCACGCGGGGCTCGCTGCGCTCGCCACGCTTCGGGCTCGGTGGCTCGCTGCGCTCGCCACACTATTCTATTCTCACTCCACGCCCTAGTGGATAGTAGGGGTATGAAAAGGTCGGAGGACGCGTACTGCCGCCCCTCGCGGGCTCGCTACGCTCGCCACGCTTCGGGTTCACGTTGATCACGTGGTGGCGTAAACTACTTTTGGGGGGACATTTCAATGTTCAGGGGTGTTTTTGGCCCATTTACCATTGTTCCTATGATAATTTGGGTAAATTGAGCCATTTCACATTGTTTCCTATGGGAAATCGTGGTCATCGCGGGTAAATTGAGGCATTTAACATTGTTCTCTATGGGGAAATCGCGGGCATCGCGTCTGGCCCATCGCACCCAATTTTTTTGCGCATGCGATGCCCCCGATTTTACCCCCGATGACCGCGATTATGATCGTTGTGGCCGTGCTAGGAAACAAGTACCTAGATATCAGTTTTAAGTACACCCCCCACCCAAATCTAACTCTCTCTGGACATGTTACATCTGCCCCACCTGCAGTGCACATGATTTTGTCCATTAGAGTGTGATTGTGCCTTTCCGAGTGAATCAGAATAACCCCCAATATGTGCAACATTCCACTAAGGACACTTTCTAAACCTACACGAATTTCATTACGTGCATTATGTGAAAATATCAAGTTACATAAAAATGTCAGGGTGTGTACAAATCAATGGAGATTGGCTTGAAGCAGCAGACATTTTTTTAAAGTGTGCATAGCAGCAGGACAGTGCCCATTGAAAATACCATTTGAGATCCCATTTAAATTTGTAGATATTACAGACTAGAAAAACTATTATTATGTTATTATTAAGAGGATTGTAGTAATTGCATTATGGCAACTACTACCTCCACTCTGCAAGGAGTATCTGTCTAAATACAGTATTTATAATTCAGATGTTCTTTTTCTGCCTTGGTATTGGTTTATTCCTTTTTAACTATTTTACAATTATTATTCTATTATCCAAAATCTGCTCCCGCCAGGCCCCTCCAGCAAGTTCGGGCCCGGGTAATTAGTACCCGCTCCCCCCACCCTATCAGCAGCCCTGGATATGGAATATCATACACTCTGCCACAAGGAGACTGACAATAAAATTGCCTGTTTAGCAGCTTGACATATGCATATTAAATGCGTGATCATTTAAAAAAAAAAAAATGAAACCTAACAATAGCAAGTTAGGAAGTGGCAAGCAGATTCATGGAGATTTTTCTTTATTCCTGCTGCACTTATAAAACGACTTCTAACAGCCAGATGAATATAATGAAAGTCAGCGTGTCATTCAATTATCTCAATAGCAAGTTGTCTGAAATAGAGTCAATTTGTAAAACTCCCATGATGATGTCAGGGAACATTTGACAGCATGTACTCCACAACTCATAAAATCCTGATTTCACTAGTACATACAGTACTGTATGTTCATTTTATCACATCTCAATTTGCATTAGTGCCATCTAGCACCACTGTTGGTCTACAGAGAGCTGTAATGTTGCATGTATAGACAGTGCTGGAAGTAGGGTGACGGTTATGCCCAGTGATTTCATGTCTGTCCACTGCATATCACACTGACAGTGACAATCCCCCTTTCCTTCTCATTGGTGGACAGAGTGGAAGGGGGTATAGAACCATTTTAAAGCAGAAAGCGCTTTCCCTAGTTCTAAGAATACCAGCTCCAGAGGGAGCACAAGATAGAGGCATACAACTCTCAGTCCATTTATCTTCAAAAAGCCTGCTCCCTGACTATTGTGAAACTAGCCAATGGGAGTTGGGGGGCTGGATCATTCATGATAGGCCAAGCATTGTAACTCTGTGTCCTGTGCTGAGGCTGCTGATACCCAGAGCAAGGCCGCCAGCACTTATCTTACATACAACTTTGCATGCACGCTCTCCCCTGCAGTCTTTGTTAAGTGCTGCAGCCCAGTTGCAGCAGCTGCTGCTGGTTTAAACCCGTTGATGGCACAATGTGCCAGCAGTCAGTGCTTACTTTGGGTCCACCACAGGGGCATTAAAAGAAATGAATGAGTAAGATTATGTCCCTCATCTAGTGCTTTATTTGCACACATACCATTGACACACTAGACATCCACCTAGGTCCTGATTAAAACGATATTGAGGATTTTTTCTTACTTCGCTATGCAAGAATTTGGGGGCTTGATTGCAGGGGCGGATCCAGGATAAAATGACAGGGGGGGCACCATGATAAAAAAGGGTTTGGGTGGGGGAGGGGCTGTGTTAGTGGTGCTAGTGTACATGTTAAGAGAGCAGCAGGAGAGGGTGGGAATGGAATTCAAAATAGGCCCTGTCATTTAAAGTACGCAGGCCCACCATGGCGACAAAAGTGAAGGATGTAGTTGTGCGCGCGCCAAAGGCGCGCTCCGGAAAAGGGTGTGTGGCCAATCAACAGGGGGCGTGTCAACACCATATAGAACTTCTACACATTATGCAACAAAATACTAGACCCCATTATACTGTACTTGCCCCTTACACATTATGCCAAATGGAATGACCCAAAATTGACATAATGCCACATGGATTGAGCCAAAATTCAAATAATGCCACATGGATTGTGTCAAAATTCACATAATGCCACATGGATTGAGCCAAAATTTACATAATAACACACACGGATTGAGCCAAAATTCACATAATGCCAAATGGATTGTGTCAAAATTCACATAATGCCACACGGATTGAGCCAAATGCATAAAATGCCACATGGATTGAGCCAAAATTCACATAATGCCACATGGATTGAGCCAAAATTCACATAATGCCACACGGATTGAGCCAAAATTCACATAATGCAACACGGCTTGGGAAAAAATTCACATAATGCCACACGGATTGAGCCAAAATTCCCATAATGCCACATGGATTGAGCCAGAATTCACATAATGACACAGATTAAGCCAAAATTCACAATACACTTCATAAACAGGGACATTGTCCACCAAAGGCTCGCATTAAACATTTACACCATAATGTCCATTACACGTTAAGTTACACGCCATTATGTCCATTATGTGTTATGCCAAACACCATAATGCCTATTAAAAACTATGCTACATAAGTGCTGCTTCTCTACATGCTCATTGCCAAGGGTTCCATGCTCATTGCCAGAGGTTCCATGCTCGTTGCCATGTGGGATTACATGCTCATTGCCAAGGGGGAATACATGCTCGTGGTAAATGGGGGACAGCAGAAGTGATAGCCACTGATAGTGGCAGAGCCTGGCTGTATTCAGAGCCCTGCAGGTACCGGCTATTTGAAATAATACCACTTTCACACCAGAAAATGCATTCCCAGGTTGGCCCCTTTTACACCAGCCTAGTCCCTGCATTTTCTGGTGTGAGGGGGAGAGAAAACCACCCCTCCCCCCTTTAAACCAGTTATCTAATTTAACCGGTTATATCTTCGGAACCAACTGACCCATTTACATGAGACAAGTATTATACTAAAGAACTTTTGAGTGGGCTTTGAATGATTTTGGTCCAGTGAAACTGGAACGTTTGGTTCCAGAGTAATCTGCCCTCAAAGAACATGAACAGCCATGAAATTACATTTCCCAAAAAAAATCGGTTTACACGCAATATCTCTGGAACCGATTGACCGATTTGGACCAGCCTGGTATCATATTGAAGGCCCAGCGATTTTAAATTGAATGACATCAACCCCAAGCTTCTGCGATGCCAGGGCGGGAACTGGCAGCCGTCGGAACCGGGTGGGGGTCGAAATTAACGGGTCCCATAAAAAACGTTACAGGTTTGCCAGGCGATATCTCCGGTTCCCGGGGGGCTAGAGACACGGGGCTGGGCTCGTTGGAAAGCCCTGGTCCTCAGCTACAAAATAAATGACAGGGGGGGCACGTGCCCGGGTGCCCCCCCCCTGAATCCGCCACTGCTTGATTGGCATACCCCCTTCAAAGCTGTGGGAGACACAGATTTATGGTGGGTGGTGTAGTCCCCCACAGCCTCAGAAGAGTAGACTCTCCTGCATATGGTCTGCTTCCTAGTGAAGTGGGTAGGATGGCGTGAAATTCATTGGCAATCGCAGGCCAGTGGGACTAAAAGATAAATCAAGTAATTTGGCTCTTCCCCCTCGTGAGGGACCCACTAATCACAGGTGTTTCTCTGTGTTCTCAATATGAGCTAGATCAGCTCCGACACCCCTAAAGTGGTCTTAAGTGTCTCCACTCCTGGCTTTTCCCAATGAGAGGACACTAAAGAGGTAGTCAAGTATATTTTTTGGTGATTTAGCTAAATGAAATACTCACAATCATACCTACAATATTTGTATTACTCTTACATTATATTAGCCTCAGCTGCTGTTTCGTTTTTCATTCTAGAAGATCAAGTGCCTGTAAAAAAAGAAATTTCAAATATAGGAAAAAAATAATTATGTCCATTTATCTTGCTAATATCATGGACAGTATTATTACTGTAAGACTTGTTGAAACACGGTCTAGATTTTAGCTCAATGGGCAGGAAAATGGTGTGAGAACAATTCTGTGTACAGTGCTGCATTAATTATGCATGTGAACAAACCTACAGTAAGCCTGGCAGTAGATTATTTAGAAAAGAAAGGTTAGCGTAACAGTTTTGTGAGAAGAGTAAAAGCTTTTCCTTGTGCCAATCATGCACATGTAGACCTCTAAGAGGTAAACTTACTAAGATGGGAGTACTGTTCAGATTTGATGTTGCTATGGGCAACCAATCAGATACTATCTATTATCTTCTAGAAGGTGCTAAATAAATAAGTACTGTAGATTCTGATTGGTTTGCCATAGCAACATCCCATGTGGAATAGAACACCCATCTCAGTAAATTCCCCCCTTACAATCTAGATTGGACCAGCGAGTGCTCCTGCACTGTTAGAACCATATACAGATTGAGCTGCTCTCTTTGTTGTCTCCAGCACGACAGCCGCTGGTATCTGGCGGCTGGCACACCGGTAAAAGTGGACACACTAGCGTCTCACACGCTCACGCTTCTATTGGAGAGAATGGAGCGCTCGAATGTCTCTAACGTACTCGTGCCAAATTCACCGGCGGGGGCTGGCGATCGGTGCGATGGGCGCCGCTCAGATGAGAGCAGCTCCAACATGAAGAGCTGTGAGACAGACACTGCAGGATGTTATCCCTTGACAATGGCGGAAAATAATGGAATACTAAATTTGCCTTCTTGGTACCCCATCTTGGACCATCTTCCTAGTGTTGCCTATTCACTCTATTTTTCTTTTTCTGTTCTTTGAAGGACATTATAGTAATATCCCGGCTCATCTTCCTTGTGTTTTACATCTCTCCTTCCACATTGCATCTTTCTCCATAATACCATTTTTCTATACGACAATCTTATTTCTCTCTCTTTTTAATTCCCTGACATTTTATATTTGTCTGAAAAATACAGTTTCTCTATGAAGATTAAAAAAATGACTGGACCTGTGAAGTTCTATGCGAGGCACTCTGCCTCCAGCACTTCATAATATAACAAAATGGGGATTAGATGTATAATGTATAATACAATCACGTACACAATAGATATTTTTATTAGTGCTTAAGATATAATCTTGAAAGAGCAACAAATGTATTGCTTCATCCCAGGGCTCCAATCTCTCAACCTCGGGATTGGAAGAAGCCTGGAAGGAAAATCAATTCCATGGTTGCTGTGAAGAATTTCTGTAACTAAATCGGTTCTTTTCCTATCAACAGTAAGCATGGTGTACAATTGATGGTAATAACAATTATAATAATAATAATAATAATAATAATAATAATAATAATAATAATAACAGAAGTGCAGATAAAACACTTAAATGTTTTGCTTGTACACTGACTTGTAACACACTACAAAGTAATATATATTGATGCCCTATAGGCAAGAGGTGAAAGAGCAATTATCTCAGGATAAGGTACAATTACTGGCACCACAGCTGAACAAAAAGTATAATTAAGTTAGTGGCACAGCTAGAGCACCACTGGATATTACATTGGCCTTCATTCTGATTCATTCGGACAGGGCCAAATTCGACCCCGTTCCGATGTTTGGAGGTTTGCGCATGCACAAGCGCGTATTTGCGCATTTGCAGACCCCAGCAACGAAGGACCTTGGCGAGTTACACACTCGACAGGCCGTTCATTGTGGGGAGGGAAGGACCAGGGCAGACGGGGATGAGGATCACCTATGGGAATGCTGAACGTTTTATAGGTGTCCCAATTAAACTACTGGGTGTTCTCATGGGTGAGGATGTCAGCGGCCCGCATTAACTTCATCCAGGCACACGCAAATAAAAGTCTGTATTCAATTATTTCTAATTGCAAAGGCAGGAGAAATCATGGTACTTGTTTATTATCACGGCGCCCACTATGGCATTTGCGTAGTGGGCTATTCACGGCAGTGAAATTGCGTCGCATCGCATGCGATATTGTATGGCATGCGATGCGATTTTCCTATATAATGTATTCACTGCTCTGTGTCAGTGAAGCCATTAAAAAGATAGGGTGCGATAGAAAATCGCATTGCATGCCATTATTGTATGCATGCGATGCGATGAGATATCGGTTCTGATTGAACCTTTAATAATGCCATATAATGTCCTATACCGAGGGGACACGTAATACATGTAACATAATACGTGTCCGCTCGCCATGCTTCGGGCTTGGTGGCTCGCTGTGCTTGCCACACTTTATAATATCAACTCCATGCCGACGTGGATAGTGGGGGTATGAAAAGGTCGGTCGGACGCGCCCGCCGCTCGCCACGCTTCGGGATCACGTCGATACTGCGCGGGGGGGGGGCTTAATAAATTACATTATATGTCATTTAATGGTATAATACATTAAATGCCATTATAAGTGTCAAAATCGCATTGCATCACATGCCATACAATAACGGCATGCGATGCGATTTTACTACGTTTGCGTACATAATAAAATCGGGCGCCGTGATAATACACAATACATATATATATATATATATATATGTACCACAATATATTGCACATTGTTATTCGCAGAGTCTGTGATTGATGCCACTGTCAACATTTCCTGCACTGCATGGGTGGTAAGTGACAATATGATTGGAGCAGAGGTCCGAGCCTGTTACAGCTTTTTAGCTGAACATGAGTTACATCTGTGTTTAGTATCTGAAGCTGGGTACACATCAGAAGAACCGCCGGAAACTCGTAACCAGCCTGGTGCCATCATCGCACCCTACCGGGTCCCTGTCCCTGGCGGTATTGTGTACAATACCGAATGTACAGATGACAGAGGAAATGACAGAGGAGATCACTTACAACCCGCGGGAGCACAAATTGTTAGGGCACTTCTGAGTGACATCTTGTATGGGGCTTGAAAGTTCTAAACATAACTTTTTTCTTTTAACACTTTTGGCTCAGTTTTTTGGGCATTTGTTTTAAATTGCAAGCACTAAACGCACATTTTCTTTGGCTTCCAGAGCTCAGCTCATCACTTGATATCTGCAGCTGGGCATGCCTAGTATATTAGCCTGGCTTACTGAAGGAGAGAACATTTGTATTTGTGCTGGTAGACGTGTCTGTACAGCTCTCGCAGGCAATGATATAATAATATTAAATAATTCATACACCATATAGACCACGTCAGGACAATGTTATTAATAAATAATAATGTCTCATTTTCCATGTAAAATGCAATTCCTTACGTTCAAAATATCCATATAATATAAAAGATCAAGAGGCCTATTCATTATCAGGGACTGGATGAGAACCCCCCCCCCCCCGGCCGTTTTCTGGCTTATGCCATCCTGTCACTGCCCCCAAATGCGAGCAACATGTCAATTATGATGTGACATTTGGGGCACTGCGAGCGTCATCGCAGCCCCCACTCTGCACATGCACAGTGCGGCTTCTGCGCATATCTAAAAACAATTGGAGATGTTAATAAATATCAACTTTAAGTACATCTCTGCATTAAGCCCATTTATTTTAGATCAGAATTATTATTATACTAATCCTTTTATTCCAGAGAGTTTTTAGATACAATTTTGACTATTTTGAGAGATTGGCAAAAATAAAGTTCAAGGGGTAATTGCAATAGCCCCCGAGATCCGGGACTTATGTGCATGTCTGCCTGTTTTTTTTTTAAAGCAGCAACCATTTACCTTGTACCTTGTAAATGATTGCTGCTTTAAAAAAATTGGCACAATCACAAATGTCCACACCTCAGAGGCTATTACATGTAGCCCCAAGTGACATTTTTGGCCACAACAGTTAAAAAGACAGGAAATTGTGAGTGTTCGGTCCTATATATACCCTTTCTAAATAGGTGTAATAACACAGTTATTGGTAAAGATAGGAGTAATAAATACCACTTCCTCAATGATAACAAGGCGATGTGTTCACTGAAGTTCTGATTACCCCAAGAAAAAGGTGGGCATAAACTGGCCCATCCATGTTAGAAATGGTTACAAATGGTGGAAACGCCTTATCCGGGAATCCGGAAGCTGAGGATGCCAGCGGTTTGGAATCCACAATGGGGAGAGAACGGGGTTGGTTCAGGCACTCAATAAGATATACAGGTGAACATAGGTGCAGTGGTTGCCAGTCACTGACATGTTTTGCTACTGTAGGGGAGCTTTATCAAAGGTCAAATGAAAAAGTTAGACAGAAAAGTATGAGCATGTCACTTATTTTAAAAAAATCATAGAAAACTCATGTTGACATTTTACCATGTCGATTTAATGCATGTCAACCTTTTTCAAGTGTCAGCTGACTGTCGACTAATAGTGGTCGACCGTTTGACTGTCGACCTAGACACTGCCAACCTATAATTATGACCATTTACCGAATTCAATTACTTGCAATCCATATTTGAGGTAAAACAAAATCATGGTACATTCCCGTTGTACATTCTGATTGGTAATTGATCTCTATCACTATACTACTATGATCAATAGATAGGACAGTTCTCTTTTGGAACAGTTGTAGCATAAATGCATTTTGTCTTTTGGTTAATTAGTGGCTTTTCATTTGTAAGTATTCATTAGCATGAGTCAAGCTTTTGTTGCTCTGTATTATGCTTGCTGCCTTCTGAAGTTTGGCAGTATGCCATTCCTATTGATTACATTTATGTCTTTTAATGAGATACGATTTATAGGTTTACATTGTGTTCTGCTTTTCTAGACTGGCTTTTGATTATCTTTGTAGTTATGACACAACCACTATTTTATTAGTAGTATTATTCCTTTCTTACTCATTATATAAATTATATCTGCTGTTTTTATTTAGTAGGTGATCAACTGTCTCTGACATTTAGTATCACTACATAATTAACAATATCATGTTTATATGGTAAACATCTTTTGGTTACATTTCCGTCTTTTTTTATAACTATACATATTTGGTCTGGGTACAGAACCCCGACAGTCAGGAACAACAGGATCCCGATAATAAAAATTTGTCAGCCTGCGGAAAGGATCATAGGGACCGACCTCCCCCCGATAAGGTATCTGTTCTCATCCAGGGTAAGGAAACGTGCTGAGAAGATCGAAAAAGACAAGCTGCATCCTGGTCACAACCTGTTCGACATCCTACCATCCAGAAGACGGTTCAGGTCCATCCCCGTCAAAATGTCCAGATCAGCAAGAAGCTTCTTTCCGTTAGCCGTCCATCACCTGAACAATCCAATCAAAGCGAATGCAATCCCAATATCAACAGCCAAACAACGTGTCCCTACTTGGCGACCTGACCACCATAGTCGTAGCTAGAAATTAAATGCTTGTAATGTCTTTATATAATATATGTAATGTCTCCCTCCCCCCTTTTCATCCCTGCTTGATGCTGCACTGTAATCCACAAAAAATTCCTAGTGTGCGCAAGCACACATGGCCAATAAAGTTGATTCTATTCTATTCTATTCTTCCTTAACTTCCACCCCCTGAAGCTTAACTCTGACCCTTCCCTCCTTCAATCTGAGCAGCCTAACTCTAACATTTACCATTAGCAGTTGTTAACAATTTGATCCGTTGTGAGCTGGCCATCAGAATTGTGAGCATCGGGATGCCGATCCCAAATATTTATGTAAGAAAGAATGCTATCTTGTTAGTGCATTATGTACTATTTAAGTGACTCTTTCTATATGCTTGTTACTCACTTGGAGAGAGAGAGGGGGGGAGAGAGAGGGAGAGAGAGTAAAAGTAGAGATGTATAAAGAGAGAGATAAAATATCAAACTTTCATCTTCTAAATTATATTTTCCAGGCTCTAATTGAAGAAAGAAACACAGAGGGCTGATTAAGCCTGAAGGGACATAAACCACTGAGGGTTCTTCACAGGTTACACAGTGCTGTTGGTCACATGTATGTTAATGAGGATGGGCACAAGGCCTATCAGAGCAGGGGGAGGGTTCTAGACAGGGTAGGAAGGGATCACGAGTTATAGTGACAAACTCTCTTCTTCTCCGGCGGCGGTAAAGAACGGTCATTCTTTAAGAACTCTGTGTGTGTGTAGGTAGTGGGGTGCACTCTCCCTCGACATCGATTGTCATGGCCCATGCTTCTGTCCGGGGGATGGCCGTCACCACCAGGCCGGGTGGCTGACCAGGGAGAGTGATCACCAGCGATTTATGTATGCATAGTGATCTTTAACCCCACCTTTCCTATAGTGACCGTTCTTTAGTGCCGCCACCATTTATAGTCATAGTTTTAGTTGTCAAAATAAATTTGACATTCTTTTGAAACGCCAGCACTTTGTGTCCGTGTCTTATTTTAGGTTAAGTTATTTAAGTTTAGAGTTAAGGTTGTGTTTAGGTTTGTCAACAGACAAGGTGTAAACCGGGAGGATACCCGATGGTGAGTTTATGGCATTTAGACCTGACTTTGTACTTTATCTCTTACTGTATGTGATTATGTGAATAATAGTTGGCTATCCCTGATGTGGTTGCATGAGATGTGTGGTCGTATCTCATGTAACCACATCAGTTAAATGGTTAATTATAAAAAACATATTAAAACGGCACTACTCAATGTGCCAAAATATATAGTTTAAATACAGATGACTATAACTGCCCCCACAATGTGGAACTATAATTCCACTCTTTATATACAGTGGTTTATTATATTGTATGATTATCTTGGGAAAAAGACTGTTTCCTAGGATAACATGTAATGTACGCAAAAAGAACCTCTTAAAAACCTTTTAATCTGTTTCGTGAATTATTATTTTCATAATTATTTTTTAAAGAATTTCATTGTTATCATTTTGTCATTGATTATAAAACCAAAACACCTCTTGAAATAAATTTTGTATATAGTTATTTTTCAATATATACTTTAATATAGTACCTAAATTAGAGTCCTGCTGGAACATCTGATTTAATTTGTAAATCTGCCATATACAGTACAAATCAGTCATGATGGGAGTGTCATCTGCCTGCAGCCGCATTCCCTATAGGTTTCTATAGGGGATGCAATGATACCCGATGTTCCAATAGATATCAGCTACTGCCATCACAGAATGCATGCGTAGACCCCCCCCCCTGGCACGCAGCAGAGCAGATCACAGGGAGGGCCCCTTTCGGAGCTTCTGTTGCAATGTGATCTTGGGCAGTAAGATCCCACCCAGATCGCATTGACTATGTGATCCATTACAGATGGACCCTTAATCACATAGCATGATCAGGATGAGACAAATTGTATTTTACATAACAATCTATCATCTTCTGTAATACAGTATATGCTTGGCTGATTTGATATGATATTTATTCTATAGCTTTATATAGTACAAATTCTAAAGTATACGAATAGCCAATATGTGTCCTTTAACACAGTTATGGCTCTCTGAAACACGGTATAGATTTCTTTTTGACTTTTTACTTTTCTTAACCGTTTATATAGTTCTGTTTTTCTGAAACCAGGGCAGATCCTAATGAGATACAGGAACATGTAACAAGTCTCCCCTGCTGCTGACGCTAACAGATTCACTGAACAGATATTGATCTTGAAAGAAATTTGATAATTACGTTTCAAATCCTTAAGGATTTTGTTTGTACACCCCTAGATGCCAAGATAGTAATTAAGGATTCTTTAAACTTAAATTGACAATAACAAAAATGTGCCTGCAAAGATGTATAACAAAATATATTTAACATATATACGTTACTGTTTGCTTGTTACATTACATTACAAGTGTTGAATTATCTATCTGTGAAGAACATACATAAATCTAGAGAGTTCTGAATGCCAGCACTTCGGCTGCAGTGTGTTCAGGCCTTTTCTGTTTTACACCGCTTTCACATCATAAACCCGGATCCGATTCTTGCACACTGTACATTTGACCTGTTATTGTCAGCCTGGGCACTTTCACACTGAAACTGGGTCACCTATGTAAATACTATGGATGTCATTTAACATGGACTTTTTCTGGCTCACAAAGATGAGGTGTCAAAAGGAACAAAAGGAGAGGTTTGGAGTCTGCTCGCAGCATTGCAGCATCATGGCTGACCGAACACATGCGTGTAGCCCTGAGTGCATTAATCATTGTACACTATTGCCTGTTTGACAATGATTGTAATTTGTCTGCATATCTCAGCACCCTTTGCCGATTGCCGTGTTGAATAATAATAATTTGGACACACCACAAATTTAAATCTCTCTGTACATGTCACATCTGCCTAAGCCCCAGATTTGTAGGATCTAAAAAATGTTTAGGAATTGATGCATTGTATGAAAATAAAACAAAACCATGCAACATATAATTAGTTTGAAATGATATAGGACGGAGTGTGGCTTCATGGGAGGGGCGAGGCTAAGTGTACGGACCTCCTACACTGTGACACATGTGCAACACCCGGCTCCTGTCACTGAGCAGGAGACGGTACTTTGGGTCACCCATCAGTGGGAGACGCTTGGGTGCGGCCCGCACTCCCTTTGTGATGCCACTGCATCTACCTTGCAGCGTTTGCTGCTGTGATGCATATGCATCGTGTAAGCACTACATGAGGCTGCAGCCACACCTTTCCTATAGAGGCAAATGGATTATATAGTTTTAATTTACTTAGTATAATTAGGTCTTGTTAGGTTCTCATAGTCAAAATAGGTTACTTTAGGTACTAAGACCCAGATTAGGTAATTTTAGGTCCTGTAGAAATTAGGTATGTTATTCCCCGGTTCATAAAACATAAAAGGAATTTAAAATTGTAAGTTTAAGGGAAAATGAGAAACATAGGATAGAACCTAAGAATCCTGGGCTTACTCATAAGCAGTGCAGGAGGGCTATGCCAAATCAGCAGTTACATGTTAAGACCATCAATGATTGCTACAGGGCTGTAGTGAGATTGGGAACATAGCATAAACACAGAGGTGTGGCCACAACCAGTGAATATGGGAAGCGCCATGAGCTCCACAGCCAGGGTTAGATCCAGAAGGGTAGGGGCACGATTAGTAAAATTGCTAAACCCCTTTACAGGCAGTAGAGACTGCTGCACTCAGTGGCAGCAGCCTCCCTAGACAAAGTGCAGCTCAGCATACAGCAGTGTGTACTTGGATAGGGAGGGTGGCTACGGCTGGCTAACAGGTAAGGTGGGGGCTGGCACAGACCAGGGCCCCCATTGAGCCTATCCAACAATCCCTGGCCTGGATAATTAATAACTGCACCCTCCTCTCTCTGCCCTACTTGGTTGCTGATTGCTGTACAGTGAGCACTCACGATTAACATATAAACACTGTGCTCATTTCCATATCTACTCCACTGTGAGACTCAAAACTGTGCAGGGTATTACCCTTCATGGTAGAATGCCCATCTGGTACCCAGAGGAAACAAACCCATGGCTATTATCCTGTCTTTATTTAGGAACTATTTTAAGAATAATTATAAGAACATTTACTTAATTTTGTTAATTATTTCCAACTTAATAAAAAAAAGTTCTGCTACAAACACTAAAATATCGCTGCCAGCTACAACATTTTTTGTTTTGCTCAGAGGTTGATAAAAAATACAGTAAATGCTGTTCTTATGTTCTGTCTCACAAGCTACTCTTACTAACTGGCTCTATATACAATGTTTTAGTCAATAGATGTGTCAGAAACAAGCAGGAGTTACACAAATTTTCTCTGGCAGCTGAGAAGGCTAGTGACTTCGCGGACCCTCCCAAAGGACAGATATTCTGAGCTTGTTCTGCTGACTCAAACCAGGCACAGTCCTGAGAGAAAGCAAACCTCATTTTGTAACATTTTCCATCAAGCAGTGCATGAATTTACCTCTAGATGAAGGGTCACCTCTTAAATTGGGGCATACAAGGTCCAGTATACTCATGTGCTAAAAAATGCATTCCTTAAGGTGGTAATCCATGTATAACATTGCAGCATAAAAGATGACAATTTTATTTATAAAAAAAAAAAAAACCATGACAAAAAGACAAGAAGTGAAACTACATTACTTCATTACTCAGCTGCGAACAGGATGCAATTAAAAAAAATAAAGATGTACACAGTTCAACATTTGGAAATAAACAAAAAAACAAAAAACAAAGAAGCATTATTGTTTATATTATGGTAAATCAGATGTCTAGGTTTATATTTCTATATTTATAATCCCAATAAAAATCCTTTCCTGTTAAGCTGCTAAACATCTTCGTTACATCCCGCTACACATTGCATTGCTACTATGCAATTACTACGTAAACAAAGTTTCCCCCCACAAGAGCTGTCCTTTGCAATCAGCACCGGTCACTGGACTATAGGGGTAATACCCAGGATTCCATCTGTGCAAAGTGACACGGGGGTACTGGGAGGGATCTAATAGGAACGCTCTCAGTTAGGATGTGGAAAGAAGCCATGGGCTTCTATAGGGTAACATATCCCTGGCATTTAGGGATTAATACGATAATATTGACCACAAAAAAAAATATTGTTAAGTGTCTTAGCCCTTCCCCGCGCACACATGAAAAAGGAACATGGCTTTGTGGTAGGGGCATGTTCGCTCAGAAGGGCATGGCCTTATGGTACTGTGCTCTCCTTGCCCATTGTGTTGTGCTCCCCATCCCACCCATCCTCATCCCTCTTATGTCTCTCCATCCACAGTCTATGATCCAGCTCTATGACATTGTTAAAAACTACCCACTAATACATGTGATATCTCAAACAACAAGAATGAATCCCTGCAGACTCCATCTCCAGACCACACAAGAGTCTCTCCAGCCACATCAGCTGCCTTCTTTGATGTCTTGATGTCTTTTGGGCGTCTGTAGTTTTCTACTGCTCGACACGTGGATCCTCTGCTCTGCCACAATGAGTCCAAGTTTGTTTTTTACTTAATGACCACCACCTGTGCAATGAAGCTACAGTGGTTACAGTGGCTACAGTAAAGCTACAGCCAAAGGTTGCTATTAAAAGTCTGGGTACTTGTTTCCTAGCACGGCCACAACGATCATGATCGTGGTCATCGGGTGTAAAATCGTGGGCATCGCGGCCATCGCATGCTCTAAAAAATCGGGTGCGATAGGCCAGACGCGATGCCCGCGATTTCCCCATAGAGAACAATGTTAAATGCCTCAATTTACCCGCGATGACCACGATTTCCCATAGGAAACAATGTGAAATGGCTCAATTTAACCAAATTATCATAGGAACAATGGTAAATGGCCCCAAAACACCCCTGAACATTTAAATGTCCCCCCAAAAGTAGTTTACGCCACCCCGCGATCAACGTGAACCCGAAGCGTGGCGAGCGCAGCGAGCCCGCGAGGGGCGGCGGTACGCGTCCTCCGACCTTTTCATACCCCCACTATCCACGTCGGCGTGGAGTTGAGAATAGAATAGTGTGGCGAGCGCAGCGAGCCACCGAGCCCGAAGCGTGGCGAGCGGACGCGGATACCTGTGAAGCCCGCGAAGGGATGCGTTTACCTGTGAAGGTATCCGCGTCCCCTCGCGGGGCTCGCTACGCTTCGGGCTCGGTGGCTCGCTGCGCTCGCCATACTATTCTTTTCTCAACTCCACGCCGACGTGGATAGTGGGGGTATGAAAAGGTCGGAGGACGCGTACCGCCGCCCCTCGCGGGCTCGCTGCGCTCGCCACGCTTCGGGTTCACGTTGATCGCGGGGTGGCGTGAAATACTTTTGGGGGGACATGTCAATGTTCAGGGGTGTTTTTTGGGGTTTCTGGCCCATTTACCATTGTTCCCTATGATGATTTGGGTAAATTGACCCATTTAACATTGTTTCCTATGGGAAATCGCGGTCATCGCGGGTAAACTGTGGCATTTAACATTGTTCCCTATGGGGAAATCGCGGCCATCGCGTGTGGACCATTTAAGCATTTTTGGCCGCATACGACCCGACCGACGCGATTTTCACTGTTTTCAATGCATTTCAATGGAAAAATCGGGGGCATCGCGTCGGTCGCGCCGCAGGCCACTAAAAATTACACCCGATGGCCGCGATTGTGGCCGTGCTAGGAAACAAGTACCAAAGTCTGGCCTGCCCAGAGGCCCATTGGCCTATACTGCCTATGCTTAGGGACGACTCTGGATTTACCTGTTTAAATGGCTAAAAATAGGGGATTGTGAGAGGAGCAATCAAAGTACAAAATATCTTCAAATTAAATGCTTGGATTAGCCTGATTAAATACAATGTTACATTTTGGTGGATGGATGCATTGTAATGCAGCTCTAAAGCTGGGTACACATTAGATGAAATGCATACTGTATGAAACCATGTCCTCAATGATTTACTGATGAACTCCCGGACAAATGATATACAGTAGTGCATATACACTGCGCAATCTTGAACGACATTTGTATGAATTGTCGTTAACAATTCATAAAAATATTTCTGCATGTTCAAAAGATCAGTAGAAGTGACAAACGACCAGAGGCAATGATTTGTCATTCAGAAGCAGTCATTGTCATTTACATCGGTAACAAAGCAGCCTAATAGTACAGTACACAAGACAAGATTGTTGAATGGTGGAGATGATTCTCTTGTGACAATCCTCTTCTACATGTGAGGAATGTCTTGCCATCTGAAGATTCTTGTCAATACTGTTTTCATACTTTATGCCAGAGTTTTCAAACAAATTACAAAATTTTATCTTGTTTTTTTTTATTATTTCAGTTAATTGCTGGAGCAATTAGAAGAAAAAAAAACACAGCTGAATATAATGCTGAATTACTTTGATCATAAAATTGTAAATTATGAAGTTATTATTATTTATTACTAGTATAACTATGGTTAAAGAGTACAGAAATCATGGACACGAGCTTCAGATCTGCCGAGGTTTATTGATAAACTGGGACTGATGACTGACGTTTTGCAAATGTGGATTCACTTTCAAAGTGTTATACAATATTGTATTGTTATACTGTTTTTGCACTCTGTATAATAGGCAGTGCAAACATTTGCAGAACAGATCAGTATTAGGAACTCAGCGTTCGCTGCTCACACCAGTTCTTTTATGCACAGAAGATTACAATGTATAATTGATAAGATCTTTAAATAACTGTACCACGTCACACTAACCTAAAATGCATGGTACCCTGATGACTGGCAGAAAATTGTAATACTTCTAAAAATATATAGAATGCTGGTAAATAGTTCATGTCATTCAGGATGAGGCTATAGTTCCCTGATTTCAAGATACAGGCCAATAAAAAGATGTGTTACTGGAAAAGTATATTCCCTGTATTAATGTCTTCCAAATTGCTCAGACCTCATAATTTGTACATTTAATATAATTCTCGCCATCTATTCTTATACTGTGATCTTTCAAAGATTAAATATATTTAAGACAAGCATCTAACTCAGAAATACTGACTTCAGAGTTTAATGTAAAAAAAGGCCTTGATGAAATTAAACTATTGGCAATTATGTGCAATTCATTACAATTATTTAAGTTTTTATTAGAAAATGCAGACTTGGTCTTTTTTGTAAAATGGATTATTATAATCCTTTATTTTTATGGCACCACAGAGTTTCTACAGTGCTGTACATGATATATACTGTACACATAATAGCAAGACATTACACATCTATGGTACATTTCATATCAAATGCAATACAATTGTAAGTAGTAACTTACAATTTCTCCAACAGGACTCAAGGCACTTTACAGACATCAAAAACAATGCACATAATGTATATAGGGTTTAGGTAGTACAGCAATAGACAAGTCTCAGACATAAAAGAAAACCTTGAGAGCACAGTACGCATAATGCCGTGTTGGTGCAGTCATTTTGGATAATAACTTCCATGGGTTGTGTATTCCACTCTAACAAGGCACCAGGTGAGGCAGCCATATTGGTTGCACTGCATAAGATTACCCTGGGTGGAATAGGTTACTCCTAGCAGAAATTACACAAAATGGGTGATTTCAGTGTAGAATAAGATCCCATAAGACAGTCAGGTCCATGTATTTTTCACCCCATCCACAAGTGTGCCATGTTGGGCACACTACGAAGGTTGCACGGTGGGAAGTGAGCCATACAAGGGCCCAATGCAGATATTGGAAAGCAGATGATTGTGTAGTAGTGTGATACACCCTGAATATAAAACATCCATGTTAAGCACTTCATGCCCAAAGGAGGAACCATCTGAGGCAATTTGCAATACAGGAATAGCACATAGTGTATGTGCTGCAGGAGAGGGGGAAGGTGGATGAAAAAACAATATATATATTTTTTTTAAAGGACATGATAAAAACACCTTTGCAGGGGACTGACAAGGTTTGGGAATCATTATTTTCATAGAGTCATAAAGTCATGTACGCGGGCAGTGTTGTTATGTAGGCTGGCCCTGGTGCTTTCCACCAACAGGTCCCTGCTCACCATGGAATGTGGGCCTGGGCGCAGTCATACAGGTAGAGGCCTGGCCCTGGTGTTCTCATGGTAAAGGTGAGTTAAGGACACATAATGTTCCTGTGGTTGTAAATGCAGTCCTTTTGATGTAGTGTTAGTCCGTTGTTTGCCTTGTTTTCTTTGGTTTAACGCCGGTATGATGTTGCTATTGATTTGAAGCTCACCATTTATAACTAGCCCCCCTAAAGTCCTGAAGGACTAGCTTCCAAACATATAGTGAATAAATCAGACTACAGATACATGTGTTCATCCTGATTAACTACCTCATCTAGTACACCTCCCCCACCAGCAAAAGGTGCTAAATAAATCTAACAAATGTATGGTCAGTAACACTATCCCAATATTTCTAAATTCTTGACATGGCACAGATATAAAACCACAATAACAGATTTCAATGCTTTACCGCAATAGTCGGCAGAAGTACTCTGAATAGTTTACCTTAAATAAATCAGTACAAATAGCTATGATAGTCTGCAGTAGTATTCTGAATAGTTTATCTAGTATAAATCAGTGCAAATAGCTGCGATGTCTGCAGAAGTATTCTGAATAGATTATCTGTTGATGAAATGGAGAGAGTATCGATATCCAATGAAGATATAACTAATAAAATGCTGGTATAATGCTGCTATTGATTTAAAGTTGACCCTTTATAACTAGACCCTTCATATACTATACCCACTAGCATCCTAGCATGTAAA
Organism: Crinia signifera; assembly: GCF_055691185.1. NCBI lineage: Eukaryota > Metazoa > Chordata > Amphibia > Anura > Myobatrachidae > Crinia > Crinia signifera. The sequence goes on along the minus strand of NC_139221.1, from coordinate 105,859,417 downwards.
CGTAAACGATTGGATAACAAAAAAAGCAGGGTTCCAGTTCAGCCATCAGACAGTGGATCAGCATTCAATTAACCTGTAGCCATCCAAAGCTGAGCACACTAGGTCACAGTTGCTAAAAGGGAAAGGAGATAAAAAGCACAGGTCTCAAGGATAGTGGGCCTTATTCTGGTTCACTCTCAGAGGCAAATTCCTTCTCAAATGGACAAAACCATGTGCACTGCAGGTGCGGCAGGGATGTAAAAGGAAACAATTTTAACAGCCAGGAAAACGTTGGTAGTATGTCTGAGTGTTCACTGGAATCAATATAATGGCATGCATCTTTAACACTCTGAATATAAATCGGATCTGACTTCTGATGGTATATTTAGAGCAGAAAGTATTGTTTAATATAACAGTTGCTTGCCAGGAATTACTGGTAGCCACGTTAGCAAGTCTCACACACAACAGCTCTATAAAGTCAGATATAATTTGTTCAGTATTTGGCAATGTTTAAATTCACTTATACCCCTTTCACACCGCACAAATAACCCGGGTCCGACTGGGTTATTGACAGGTTGACACAGGTTTCTGTGTGGTGTGAAAGCGCCATTTGTAAAAACCCAGGCCCAGCAACCCGGCTTTCCAACCAGGGTTAAAAGAGGGGTTTTACCCGAGTTCGGACCCGGGTTTCTAGGCAGTGTAAATGAATGGGTAACCCGGGTCTGTTTACGCTATAGGGAGGATGCAGCGTCAGTTCCAAATGCTGCCGTTCCGCTCCGCCCTAGCCCCTTGTGACATCAACGACCTAGCTTATTGCTGAAATGCTGAGGGGAACTTTGCCTCGGGAATACAGGGTCGCTCCTGGGATGGACACCTATCCAAACTCCATGTGCGATCTGGCATTTGCAATGTCAAAGGGGTATTACAAGTACAAAATTAGAGCAGATTTGCAACAAATAAACATTAAAAGTTCATTTCTAACGTTAAAAATGCTAAATATACTTTGATTTGTCAAAATAGCTCATGTTCTGTTAATTTTTTCCCGTTTAATGCTTCTTGTGCACATTGGAATGCTAGGCATATTTATATGGTAATCATTATGCAGATAAAAAATGAACACTCGACAGATGAACTGCATTTTGTATGCACACCCAAGTATGTGGCATGTTTTTAATGGAACCTATCTGTGTGATGTAGGGATGCCAATCCCGGGGCATTTTTTCAATCCCGGGATCCGGGATTGAAAAATGCTCAATCCCGGGATTCCCGGGATCCCGGGATTGGCATCCCTAGTACCGGTTTGGTGCCAAACAACTGTGGTCCCACATGTATCTCCTCCAAATCGGAGGATGGGTTCCTATATAGTCTTCATGAAATCCGTTATAGCACTCAGATGGTGTGAATGTTACTTGCTGGGGTGCCCACTTAGGACCTTGGTAGTGTGCTGTGCTGCATATTTGTGGATACCCACCCCCACACCGGCCGACCCGCACATTTACTTACATTAGCGGGCGGCCGGCCGGGAGTGGGTTCGGAGGTGCACAGTGCTTCCAGGATCGTGCACCTCCTTCTTAGCAGTCAGGGCAGGCCGGAACGAAGAGGCAGGGCAGGCCGGAAAGGAGGCGGGCGGGAGCGCGTGCGGAGGAGACGAGAGGTGGCGGGCACAGGAGAAGGCTGCGCAGCGTGACATCTACTGTCACGCTACGCTGGCCGCACGCAGAGGTCAGGATTCGGGAGCCGGGCAGCGTCTGAGCGAGTGCTCAGATGCTGCCCGGCATTAGACTGCGCATGCGCAGTCTAATCCCGAAATCCCGGGATTGGATATTCCAATCCCGGGATTGAAATCCCGCACTTTTTGAGGCCAAATCCCGGGATCCCGCTGATCCCGATCCCGGGATTGGCCACCCTAGTGTGATGTGTTGCCTATTGATTAATTGTCACAACACCCTAGCCCATTTGAAAACGCTATGCACAGAAGTGGACACATGGGTGAACTCTGGTTTTCCGTTTATTTTAATGAGTTTGATGCTTTTTATCTCCTTTCACCATGCAGCACCATTTCCCCAAAGAATATAATACGTTTATTACATTTTAAATTCAAAAAAGTATTTTTCACCAAAATCATCAGTTACAGGACTTTTAAGTGAAGTATGCGGTCAATATTGTATTTATTTATATTTGCTTATGTGGAAAAACTATAAATTTCAGGAGGTCTTGAAGCACTAAGGATTCAAAGTAGTGCTTCAAGGTGATATATGGCTACCAATGAAATTTGAGTTCATCCAGACTTTTTAAAGCTAGTACGTTACCAATGTAAGATATATACAGTAGTAATCCAGACCTTTTCATGTTTTATATGGCAAATGTTATATTATTTAAATATATAGCAACCCATTAACATGGTTGCTAATAATAAAGAGTTGCATTTTTAAATTGTTGTTTAATTTTCTATTGAATTATCATATTCAATTATATAGTTGCATTTTGTTCAATTAATATTTATTATTTATATAATTACAATTATTGTACCAGTATGACACTCCTTTTTTTTATGCGCATTGCAAAGTTTGAAACCACACGATCATAACGTTATGCAGCTCCTAACTGACATTTCACAGGCTGAGTTTGAAAAATGACAGATAGAAGCTGGTTGTGGCCTATCACTCTCCATTTTATCACTTTGAAAGGCTTAGTACATCAAAAGCAATAGGACTTGTTGCAACTACAGGGTTACCTCAACCACCAGAAGGTTGAATGCTGAATATCTGCTGAATAGAAACACAAAGTCTAGAAATGCAAAGCAGCTAGGCTGGCTGCAGCAGAAGGTTACTTTAACAGCAGACTAAACATAGCGACTGAGGCTGATTATTAACTCACAGGTAAATATGAATCAGTTAATTTGCTGACATAGCACAGTTACATGCAGGATACTGTGGAGCCAATATTTTGGATAATGCTTGTTCAGGCATACATACAGGGAACAGAAAAGTCCTAACTGATGATTGTCAGCAGCAGTCATGTGCAGTAAGACTAGTTCGTGACTGGCTGGTTTTGGTCACCTGAAAAAAGGGTGGAAATTTCCTAAGGTAAAATCGTATAAAAAATTCGTATATGTACAGCAAAATACGATTTTTTTATGCGTATTCGTATTTTCAGGATTTACTATCCTGAAAATACAGTGATGTGTATTCGTAATCATGGTGTATACATGGCATATTCGTATGTTTCAATACAAATGAATATGACATCGATAGAATACGCCTGTTTTTAACATGAAAACAACATACTTTAGTCATTAACTAACAATTCGTATTTGTAAAAAATACGAATACGAATCATAAACGCATAAGAATCATTGAAAAATACGCCAAAAAAATACACCTTGATTTGGAAGCGTATTTCACATCTTAGAATTTTACACATGAGGAAAAAAATCAGAAAATGACCCCCAAAATCACAAATGTGTGATTTATAAAAGGCCACTAAGCAAACATACACACTTCTCAGCTTCAAACATGGCACAAGGTTTGCATTCACAGACCATTTCAGTGTGGGCTATGAGATACCTGGGCCGAGATTTAATGGAATGTGAAAAAAAAATAGCATTTTCTGAAATCGCACCACATCGCACTTTTTTAAATTGCATTTTTTTTCTGCTAATTTGCATATTTCATGAGATCTGAATTTGTGGCAAAAGAGTGCGATATTGTGCGTTTTTTAATCATGAAATTGTGCGATATTTAGTCCTGAAAATGTGAAAATTTGAGGACATGTGGGATTTTTTGTAAAAAAAGGTTATAAAGAAAATGGCGGGGGTCCCCCCTGCTGAGCATAACCAGCCCCAGGCTCATTGAGCTGGACCTGGTTCCAAAAATACGGGGGACAAAAAGTGTAGGGATTCCCCTCCCCCTATTTTGGGAACCATGCCCAGCACTGGTACTGGTTTTAAAAAATCAGCGGAGCCCTATTTAAATGGTTTTCTGATTTTTTAAACCAGGCCCAGCTCTTTGAACCTGGGGCTGGTTATGCCCGTGGGAGGGGAGGGGGGGGGGGGGTCACGCCGTTTTTTCTAATTATTATTTATTTTTACTTTTTTTTTTACACTGCAGCCTGCACGGATCGAATTTGTATTTAAAAATATGAATTTGTATTTAAAAATATGAATTTGTATTTAAAATACAGATTCCTATTAGAAAAATTACGAATCAATACACCATCAGATAATACGAATCAGTCAAATATGACTGATTAGTAAATTTTCCGGAATACAAATTATCCGGAATACGAATGAACATATGACTACACCAGTCGTATTCATTCATATCAATTCGTATTAAGAATATGAATACGATTTTTTTGTTTTTGTATTCTTAGTAAATTTCCCCCAAGGTGTCAGCTCCCATGCTCCAGCTCCACAAAGCAAAATTCTATGGGAAAAGCTGTCATGCCGGTAAAGTGCTGAATGAATCACTCAGTGTAGTTGCTAAACACAATTTTTTTAATTGTTTTTTTTTTGGGGGGGGGGGGGTTGGTTCTAAAATTGTGTCTCTTAATAGTAATGTTTCAGAGTTTTATCAAATTTTTTTTGCTATTAAATTGGTTTAGAAAAGGTATTTTTATCTCTTTTTATCTACCGTATATTGCTTTCAGGAGGTAATGTTCGGTGTAATAGTGTAGATCATTTCTGGTTTTATTAGTAGTTTTTTTTCTTGTGCCTTCAATCCTAACAGCATTGTAACCTCTTTCAATAAACCTTTGTGTAAGTAGTTCAAATTGTATAAGCTTTGTTCTAGATCCTGTGCTGACAAAGGCTCTTCCTTGAGAAGGACATGTGTAAGGACAATATAGCACATACTTGAGCAGAAAAAAGAGGTTTGTGTACATATGTGTGTGCGTACATAATCTACTGCAACTAAATGAATGTGCTCCTACAGCATGTAACATTACTTTTTAGTATAATATTTTGTGTACAACAACAGAGCGCACAATGGTTTGCTAATTTTGTTTACTTATATGAGTTAGATATTTGGAAAAACATTTGTATATTTGAATACTTTGGACCTGATTCTAATTTACTCCTTATGACGCTGCACCACCCTGTCAAATATTAGCCTCCCAACGCCACCGTTTCCCCTCACAACAATGCAAGGGAATGTGTCATGAAGACACATCCCCTTGCATGTGCCAGCTGCTGGAGAAATCATTCGATGGTCACTGACCATCGAAGGTTTTCTCCAGGGCTCGCAAATATAAGTCAGTGGAGACATGTGACGTCAGTCTCCCGCCCCCGGCACACCTCGTCCAGCCTGCATTCCCATGGTATACGATGGGCGACACCCGTCCTGGACACCGCATGCCCTCGGGCCGCAACCCTCCATGCAAGTCGCGAAGCCATTTGCACAGGGACCCTGCACATGCGCATAAACCATTATGTGCATGAGAAGTAAAAAAACACCTGTTCCCCCTGCAAACGCAGGGGCACCAAATCAATTAGAATGAGGACCTTTATTTCAACAATATGGATTGCATTTAATCTCAATGTTCTGTCAGAATGTTGTGTTTGAATTATTAATTTTATCTAATATTTTCCAGATTGCTCATCCTCTTTCCTCTCCATTGACAGTAATTATTATTTAGTGACTGCATCCCTTATTAACAAATACAAGAAAGTTCCATGAGCAAAAAAAATTATATTTTTTCTTATCACTTGTCTAATGGAATTTGGGTCACATTTTAAATAATGTTTGCTACTGTTTTCTAACCAATGCGAGTCCTTTCACATACCTGTGCTGGGGCTATTTATGAACTTTTTGTGCTGGTAAAATTCAAAAATCAATATCAATAATTTACTTATGCAGTGACCTCACAAGTTAGACCTTTTTTCCGAACACTGAATTTTCAGAAAATTAAATTCGTTTGCTTATACCTCATATAAAAAAATAATTATGAAATAGCTAAAAAAAGTGGTTTTAATTGAGATTAAATGAAAGTGAACCAAAAGTTAGTATGTATGTTTTCCTTTTAAAAAAAATCCAAAAACCCAAGCAATTCCTAGTTCTTGCTGCAGATTTATTCACATTTTTAAATTTTGATCATATGACCCAAAAAGACCCAAACCACCTAATGCTTTGTAGTCTTCATTCTGGTCTATACTGTAGGACCACATAACTGTTAAACACCCATCTTAAATTCACTTAATCTGCCAAGGTTTGACATACATTCCATCATTAGTTAATTTTGTTTATATAGATTTATTTTAAATAGATCTAACATTTAATTTGATTACTTGCAACATCTTTCTAATTTACATTAATATCACTTTAATGGTAAAGGATAAAACTTCTAATGTTACTTAGAATTAACTTAAAACTAATTTGTTTTTAACCTCTCTTTAATTGGGCTTTTCAATATTTGTTTCTTAGATTAGCTTTCGGAGTTCATTGATCTCCCTGGTTAAGCTTTTGTTTGGATCTGTACTAACCAAAATGAGCACCAGCAGGTGTATTTATTTTAAAATTGATTGAAACACTTTAATTGGACACAATCAATGATGTACATGACCCTTGAAAACAACTGACCACAACATGGGCTTATTGAGGAGTAGCTTATTAAGAGTGGTGAATATTGTAGTAGGTAATCAAGTGTTTCTGTTTTTATTTGTAATTAAAATAAAAGTTTTTTTGCTGTTTCTTTTTTTCAATGACCTTACTTGACATTTTGTTTTCATGAGTGATACAGTACTTCTATTTGATTTCATGATGAAAAAAAAAATGAAATATGAAAAATATTGTATGTACTTCCATGGTATAATATAAAATACATCATCATCTACTATTTGCTTTAAATACATCTGCCATACACAAATCTATATACAGTATTAATTTATTAACACTATTTATATAACACATGTTAAACAGACAATAATATTGACATTAATCCTTCAATAAGCGGAGATAACAATATGTGGGGTGTATTCAATGCTATATGGTGGGCTATGACGGAAGCAGTAACAATAGCTCGGCATCATAGCTCGTGGACAGTATTCAACTGATCCCCCTTCATTCGATGTTTCCACCTCACTGGGTCTTTGCAGCACGGTGGAATCGGTGAGTGCGGCCATCAAAACGGCAAGGTTTGCCACTATATGCATTTGCGGCGAACCTCGCCATTCCGAGGTTTCCCCGGAACGTTGAATATGGCGAGCGGCCAGCAAGGGGCCTGGGCGGCAAGGATTTTTCCTCGCTAAAAGAGCCAACCTTTAACGTACAAACCCCTCTAGCCACCGCTCCCCAATTATATTGAATACCACCCTATATATCTACAACCACAGGAATCACACAAAAACATTGGGAGAACATTGAAACTTCACATATAAAGGCCTTAAGGTGCCCATACACGGACCAATTACCCAGTACTTTTTGTGCTAAAATAGCATTGCATCGCATGCACAACGATGCTATTTTAGCACAAAAAGTACCGGGTAATTGGTACGTGTATGGGCACCTTAAGTCATGGAACTCATCACTTCAGTTCTATGAGTCGTAATGACTGAAAAAATTATGTCGTACAGTAAGTCTCCATGATCAGCCTCATCCCCAATGCCTTCACGCAAGTACAGATATTTCTTCAGCCAATAGACAGCGCTGTAGGAATGAGGATGTTCCATATGGCATCAAACAAACTAACAATAAGTGTATTGATTGTATATACCAAAACTGGGGGTTGTTACCCATAGTACAGTGTGAAGTTGTGACTGTTGGGATTCACTGTGGATCTGTCTGGGATTTGATGTGGTGTGATTGAATGAGCCATTTCATTGTTAGTTCAACAAATAATACTGATAAGTTCCAATATATTTTACTTTGAATTCAATTTAGAGAAAAGTGGGTAAAACACAATTTTAACTGAAAGGGAATGATTAATTAATTTATTTATTACCAGTTATTTATATAGTGCCCACATATTCCACAGTGACTTACAGAGAATATTTGAACATGCACATCTGTCCCTGCCTCAGTGGACCTTACACTCTATAGTCCCTACCACATGTACACGCACACACAGACATTCTAGGGTTAATTTTGTTGGGAGCCAATTAACCTTCCAGGATATTTTTGGATTGTTGTAGGAAACCAAAGTATCCAGCGTAAAACCCAAGCAAGCACGGGGAGAATATACAAACACTGCACAGTTAGGGCCTTGGGAATCAAACCCATAACCCCAGTGCTGTGTGGCAGTAATGCTAACCATTATACCGTCCCTGCTGCCCAAACCCAAACATTTCCCAGATGAGGTAAAGCTAGTATTTTTTTTTCTTGCAATACATGTATCATTAAGTTTGCACAGAACATTGCTGAAAACAAACTATCCAGTGGTCAGGATAAACATATAAAGAAAAAGGAAACCAAATTGAACCACAACATTGTGTTTAATATTTATTAAGCAAGATTGCCTAGTGATAAACATCTATTCAATTCCAGTTTTAAGGAACATCTGTAAATAATCTTGTTATTTTGCAGTTTTACTCTAAACAAGTGTGTTGTAACTCCTATAATGTAACAGTTCTGAGGCAATGTAAAACATAAATGTGATTATTCCAGGAAAACCGGATAATCACATTTATTTGTTAATAGTTTTTTAGATAACTCGGACATAATATGCAGAGCCTACAGAGAATGTTTTATGCCTGGAACACACTGTTCAGGGCAGATAAACGCTCAAACCTCTTACCAGGTACACACTGTGCTATTTTTAGTTCAGTGTGTATTTTCTTCAGTGGGATCTGGAGGTTGAGTTTTTTAAACAGCTTATAAAATGCTATTATTCCAACCACTTCAGTGCTTGTAGCCATTTATTAGCTAACGCTCCTGCATAAACAATATGGATTGCATTTAATCTCAATGTTGTGTCACAATTAATATTTTTACCTAATTGTTTCCATTATTGCTCATCCTCTCCCTTGAAAGTACAGTATAATACATGATTATCTAGAGCCATAGGTAAAAAGAGCCATAGGGTAAAAAGAGCCATAAGGTAAAAAGAGCCATAAGGTAAAAAAAAATCTCAAATATTTTTTAGCACTTGTCTAATGGAATTGTGGGTGCATTTTTAAATAATGTTTGCCACTTTTTTGTTTTCTTACTAAAACCAATACGCATCTGAGTCTTTTCACATACCTGTGCTGGGGATACAGTATTTATGAACTTTTTTTGCTGGTAACAATCAAAAACCAATATGAATAATTTGCTTATGCAGTAACCTCACAAAGTTTGCCTTTGTTTCAGAACACTTTCAATTTTCAGAAAATAGAATTAGGGGGTATTCAATCCCGGGTCACGACTGTCGGTACTTCGCGACAGCCGTGACCCATTTTAGTTTTGCCCACCTGCATAGAGAAGGAGAAAAGGGAAGGAGTTGTTATATCAATTACACATGTCAAGGGGAGGCGGGGCACATGGTTCACACAGGGGGAAGGGGGGACATGGTTCACACAGGGGAATGGGGGGGGGGAGCAGGGTTCACACAGTGGGAAGGGGCAACATGGTTCACACAAGGGGAAGGGATGACAGGGTTCATACAGAGGGAAGGGGGGACAACGCTCATATAGGGGGCGGTATGGCTGACACAGGGGGAAGGGGGACATGGCTGACACAGGGGGGATGGAGAGGATAACAAATAGGGTGAAGGGGGGATATGGCTCACACAGGGAGAAGGGGGAACATGGTTCTCACGTGGGGAAGGGGGTGTCATTGTTCACACAGGTGGAAGAGGGGAAATGGTTCACACACAGAGAGAAGGAGAGAACATGGTTCATGTAGGAGGAAAGGGAGGACATGGTTTACACAGTGCAGGGGGGGGAATGGCAGACACAGCGCCAAGGGGGGAGGCATGGCTCACACAGGGAGAAGGGGGGCATGGCTGACTGAGGGGGATGTGGAGGATATCACACAGGGGGAAGGTGGGGAGTCAGCTCTTGATGGTTCATTGTGAGTATGTTAACTCAAAAGGCCCCCATACACTTATGCAATATGGGCCAATTTCACCCGATTGCAATGGATCGCGCTGAGGGATCAGGTGAAATTGGAAATTATTGCATGTGTATGACATCCCATCCGGTCCAATGTGCGGATTGGAGTCGGAGGTCAGACCTGTCTGCACATCTGACCTCGGACCCTGGTGGGGAACACGGTCGCATGCGATACATCACATGAAAAAAAGTACTGAATGAAATATATTGAATGCGATCTTGCCACCTGGGAAGGTCCGGGGCGGCTCAAGGGGGATCGTATGGCCATACACTGCTGTGAAAAGTAGTGTATGGCCACCTTATTTCTACCCTCCTGCAACCTACACATAACTGCACCCTCCCGCAGCCTACCCTAACAATCTCCACCTCTCCATTACAGCCTAACTCTAATGGTCCTACTAGTGCCTAACCCTAACTCCAGTTCTTACCATTGGGATGCTGCTGTCTGCATTCTGACCCCCAGGATATTAATTGCATCCTAATGTATGTAAAGAACTAGAAGACCTAGCAATCCCTAACAGTGAGTTTTATCCCCTTATATGGCGAGAAGATCAAAGTATGGCAGATCCTTAAAAAGCTGTTGATTGTCCATTATGGATGCAGTGGTGGCAATTATGTGGGGACGTACTGGAAGTGATGGTTGTAGGAAAATGCTCAATGGCTTCCTACTGTCATTCCATAGTAAGCCTCCATCAATGCTTAAACTCTCTTTGCTCAGACACTGGGTAGCTAATTAAAGTCAGCAACAAGTTCCAATGTTGTGATAGTGAGAGAGGAAAGCACCCAGGCCATGTACAACAACAAGTAATGTCATAAACAAATTCCTAATAGTTTCACAGTTATTACTATGGTATACACATTATGATCATTATTATTGAAATACATTTAGATAACTAATTTGTTTTTTAAAAACTATGTAGAACATATGAGGCTACGGGATCATTTTACATATCATTGGCATCAGACTGGAGATATTATATTAAATACAATTATGGAACCAAATAGAAATCTCTGTATATTTAACTGTACAACTGCTACAATCTATTCTAGTAAGTCTGTCCCCGCTGATCTGGTATCATCTGCTGATACAGGGTTTAGAACGTGAAATCTCTGTATCCCCTTGGCGATCAGTGTCTTGTATAATCATTCTGTTCTAAGAGCTAGCTTTACTTTGTCACCTTGACATGTAATTATAAATGGGAGTAAATAACTATCTCTGCACAGAACGACAATGCTGAATAATGTTGTGCTTTCTCTCTGGGAGTTAACTGTAGTGTAAATGAAAATGTTGTGTTCAACACCTGCGGATGGATGTTTCTTTGATGCCAATTGATTTATTTAAGGATGATATTGCAGCCCTGCTGTTAAAAGTGAATAACTAACAAATTTTAAAATTAACTACTGGTCATATAGGTTACGTAAATGAAGAGTGAAAAAGAACAATGTAAATAGTCTGTACGGTATATTGCTTTTGGCTTTCCCTGTTTGGAGAAGAGGACCGTTCTCAATCAGATAGGAACGTATTATCTTATTATATTGGCGCCAGTGGAGGATATATCTATCTGTCTCCTTGCAATTTGGTTTTGAGTGGTTACGGGGTTACCACCATTTGGTATATCCACCGCAAGGCAGCCAATTAGCGCACACGTACCACAGACTCTTTTTTCTTTTTGCAATGTAAATAGTCTTCTCTACTAACTGTTAGCAGCCTCAACTAATAAGCTTTTGTTATTCCCATAGAATTGTGGGAAATATTCCATGTATTGAACGGTTATATAATAGTACCATCACCATTTGTGTTTAAATGATATATTTAGAGGGATTATTTATTATTAAATTACAAAGATTTTCTATAATCTAGAAAAAGTTATAACCACAATTTACTAGAAAAATGCTGTGTTGGCCGTACTCAAGGGTTTGCCGAACAACCTGAAATGCACGTTTAGTTTCGCTGCCCACCAGAGTGAAATCCTGCCCTTGTGAATTTATGTGGTCGCAGTGCGAATGGATGTGTGTGTGGTTACACATCTATTTGCAGCCGTGCAAATATATCCAAAACTCATGGTAACAGTCTCAGCATCTAACTATTTTTACACTGGGCACAAGTCATTGCAGACTCAGAGTAGCCAGAGACTTACTTGGCGGTGCGATGGAAAAAGGCATTTCGGAGCTGGAGCTGACGTCTCACACCCTCGTCTAAAATGCTCAGGCACGCCTAGTGTTTCCCCAAACACTCCCAGCATTTAATCTGGCACGCCTTCATTTTTCATAACACTAACATTAACAGCCAGTTACCACCCCCAGACACCTACATCCTGTCAATCACTTTTGAACAGCCAGTGATCAAAAAAGCAGCCTTTCGTCACAGGACGGCCTCACGTAAGTGTACTGTGACCCATATGTATCCACAGCTGTCTGAATTACTGTCTGAATTACCCCCATAGACATAATTGAAATAGGGCAACATAATATATTTTGGGAAATCAATTTGGATGGCTAAGGAACATTGCTAAACAAAGTTTATCTATTATATGGGCATTTTTAACAAGGCTAGAAATACTGACACTACATTACTTCCTAGGGTTGTTAAATTGAAATGATTGGGCGGCTGATGATTGGATGAGAGAGAGAGCTGACTGCAGTGCATATAATTCAAGTTATAGACAAAGAGTCCACAGCTGGACATCTACTGTATGTACTATGGCTGGAAAGATGCTGGTTAAATTAGTTCTGTTTCTTAGTTAGCCACAGTCTCCTGTCACTTTTACATTTTGTGAATGCATCGCCTGGATCTGCTGGAGTCAATGGATTATGTATTTCTTGTAGGCTTATTTCTTTGTGGCTTAAGGTAGAACCAGTTTCATCCTAAAAATGGCTCCCCGATTGCCTGCTTCAGAAGGGAGTTGAATCCAAAAGGAAGGTGGTAGCTTGTATTCTAACCGATTTATCTTCCAACTTACTGGGTGTAGACTAATGTACTTAGGGGGTTATTCTGGTTGACTCGAGTCATTTAAATGCCGCCCGCACAAACGCCCACTTCTACATGCCGATTTCCTTGCATGCATGTGAATTGATGTTTAGCATTCGTGAAATCATTCAATGGTCGCCGACCGACAAATGATTTCTACAATCCTCACAGACCTAAGACACCTATCTGGTGTCTGATCTGTTGCGTCCCTGTACAGGAAGAGGGCAGACAGCGGACATCCGGTGCCCGCACCCCGAGTCACGGGCCGGTCGAATGTGCAATTTGCCGGGCCTGTTCGCACAAAGCGGCTGCACATGCGCCTAAAAGTTTATGCGCAGTCATTGAACATTGCTCCACTGTGCGAACCTGCAGGGGAGTGAAGCGACCAGAATAAGGTCCTTAGGCAGCAGTATGAATAAGGTTAGAACTTCATTGCCCCAAGAGAATAACATCTTGTCCCAGTTACCCTGGTCTACAAACCTTTCAGCTGGTCCTGCAGCCTCTTCCACATAACCTGGGGACACCATACAAATAAGCCTATTTTTCCGGCTCACAAAGAAACACTCCAACAGTAGTACAAGAAGCCTTGAGTACTTAATAATATAATATTAATATGATAATAAACACATTGAGCTTACATCTATTGTTTCACATATACAGAGTTTTCACAGCTATCCCTAATAGATCAGACGCAAAGACTTTTAATATCTGTTGATCTGCAGCTTCCGATAGCAGAGCAGTGATAAAGATGAATGAGCCATCTGTCTGGCTCATTTGTTACAGTCGCTATATTATGGGGGAAATTTACCAATATGAAAAACCTAGTTTTTCGTATTGGTAGTTTCCCTACGACTGCATACGACTGTTTAAGTCGTATGCAAAGTCGTGTTCCGGAGGATCAGTTACAAAGCAGTCATATACGACTGCTTTGTAACCCTCCGATGGTGTAATGATTCGTATTAGCGGCCGTATATACGGCCGCTAATACGAATTATTTCTAGCAGTCTGCACGGATCAGTCAGATCCGTGCAGGCTGCAAGGTGTAAAAAAAAATAGAAAAAATAAATAAATAAATAAAAAAAACGGCGTGGGGTCCCCCCCACAGCCGAAACCAGCACCAGGCTGAAGGAGCCGGGGCCGGTAATTAAAAATCAGGGAACCCGACAAATAGGGGTTCCCCGATTTTTAACAACCAGCCCCAGGCTCCAGGTCCGGGGCTGGTTCCCAAAATACGGGGGACAAAATGAGTAGGGGTCCCCCGTATTTTAAGAACCAGCCCCAGGCACAACCAGCCGGCAGGGTAATGTCACAGCCGGGGGACACTTATAATATAAGGTCCCGCGGCCAAAACATTCTCCCTACCGACCAGTCAGCCTGGCCAGGGGCCCTGGGGGAGTGGGGACCCCCCCAATGAAGGGGTCCCCCCCCTCCAGGACTTACCTGACCAGGCTGAAGCCTGGTGCTGTCCTCGATGCCCCTGGGCGGTGGGCATCGAGCTGATAAATGTTGTAAAAAAAAGATGAACCTATTGTTTTTTACTGTGGCACTACAAGTGCCAGCAAGCCTCCCCAGCAAGCTGGGACTTGGAGAACCACAAGTCCCAGCCTGCTGGGCATTAAAGGGCCCGCTGGCACTTGTAGTTCTACAGTTAAAAAAATAGTGCACAAAACACACTGACACACTTTTAAAATAAAACTTTATTACACACAAAGCCCACACATACTAATACTTACCTATCTTCTTTCCGTAGGTAGCCCTGATGTCCTGTGTCGGCGTCTTCTGGTCCTGTGTCGTCTTCTTCCTCCATGTCGACCGTCGCTGTCGCCGTCCGGATCCGACGAAATCCATTTGGGAAGCTGTGGAAGGAAACCATACTCACCTGTCCCAGCGCGACGTAGTCCAGGTAAGGGTCTTTGCAAAAAAACAAACCGACACCCCGAAACCAGACCGGACTGACGGAGACGCACGGTGTTTACATCGTGCGGCTCCGCCTCCCGAATGCCGCTATTGGCCGCCTTGCGGCCTAGCGGCCAATCAGGAGCCGCTAGGCTCCAGCCAGTATTTGCCCTGCACAGAAACAAAATAACTCACCCAAATCTAATTCTCTCTGCACATTTTACATCTGCCCCCATGCAGTGCACATGCTTTTGTCCATCTAAGAAGTATTTTGTCCGAAAGAGTGAACTAGAATAAGCTTTAGTGTCAGGATTAGGACCTATCCAGGTTATTCCCAGCCCTGCTAGATAACTAATATTGGGACCATATAGCATTGATAATATTCAACTCTCTATTTACAGTATGTTCCAATATGCTTCAGCTAGAACTATATTAATAACAGGATATCAAAATTAACCATTACACACATCAGACTTCTAGCCAGGCATAAAGCCATAAACTACAGAACAGTTCTTGATTAAAAGCACATTATCGCCTTACTGGCATGACAGATAACACAGATTAGCCCATTCTATTTATATGTAAACTACCCTATAGATGCAGAAACATCACTTTACCAGAAGTCTCTAAGGTTTTCCCCTGCTGTACACATTTCTACAATCGCTGTCATGGGTGAGTCCAACGTATCGCTAAATAAGAAGATAAAAAATAAGAGATATTTGGGAATTCATGGACCAAGGCTCTTTCAATAGCTTCTGTCTCTGAAACTGTATTTACTGTAAACCCTTCATTATTTACATATTACTATCAAATACATTCTGAAAAGAATGGATGATTCTATTTTATCTTACACTTTTCAGTTAAAAAGCTAATCTTTAAGACGTCTTGTATCATCATCATTAATAAGATGAATTGTGGTGTGAGCTAATGGAGACACCAGAGGAGGTAAAGTTTCATTAAACAGATCTGACATAAATGAGAAGCGAATACAGTACTTTAATATGAAGATCTGCATTGTTCTTAATCATGTCAGGAGGGGTTTGGTAATAGCAACTCCCAATGCTTACTTTGGGTCAATCCAGGTGAAAAACTATTTGCTCCTTTTTCATAGATTTAATTTGACTGAGTTCCTGTGTTAATTTGCTCAGTGCCATACTGTATGCCATGGCTCCACACTAAATAATAATATATTGTTTCTTCTAGTTCTAAACTATTATTCTAAATGACTCTCTAGTACCAGATTCACATTACATTCACAGTTGTTACCTAAGAGGAATAAAAATGATTGCTGGATGTCTAGGGGGGTAGATTTACTAAGCAGTGGTTTAGTAAAGCCAAAGATCATCTTTATTAAAACAGCAATTGGAATAAATTCTAAACCTGTCTTGCGCAGCATTTATTTTGAGTGATGTTTAAAAACTATCAATGCTGCAATAATCAGTAGCTGTGATTAACTGCTCCTTAGTACATCTACTCCTAAAAACTTATTTTTGTATTGAGACTTTGTACAACTGATGGGAAACTACCTCTCTTTTTAACCCTTTGAGTGCCAAGGGAATTTGTCAAAATAGGTGTGAAAATTGGCAATCAAACATTTTTATTCATTAAAATGACCTGTAATGTTTACCTTATGTAGGAAATGTAATCTTTTTTGACACAAATTTTTTTATTTGAATTTTGCGGATATCTTACAGAGATGTTGGCACTCAAAGGGTTAAAGACCAATACTTCAACCTAATGAATAACTTCCTATTATACTCTCATAAAGATTCAGATTTCAATCACTAATTGTAAATTTGCCAATGAAGTTCATTGTAACTAATCAGTAAATAGATTTTAGGGGCAAACAAAATGGAATATGTGTGTCCAGCGCTAAAGTCGTTCCCATCCACTATTCACACTAAATGTGAAGAGGTAAATAAACAGTCACCATACACCAGTCGACTCTGTATTGGATCAGTCGGAGGAATGATAATTGGAGTAGCGTCCTCACTCATTCCATGGTGCATGTAAAATAGAATGAGAGCAGATTATAGTGCAAATAACGTTTTAAAATATAGTGGTTTAATGAAGATTTGCACTTACAATAAAAAGACGTATATAAAAGCATGAAACGGATATCGGATATCTGACGAAGGTAATATACCGAAAACGCGTTAAGTGTGGTCTTCACCGAATCGGATTCCCCCTGGGCAGGACGGCTTCCCCATCAAGGTACCGAGTGGTTACTGATCATGCTGGCGCTGGGGGAGAGGCGCTCCATCTGTTTGACACGCAGGAGCATCTCAGACGCTCCTGCAATGATATGCTCCTGCGACTAATTAGCTATTGCTCAGATGTATGATATGGCAGGTGTGAATGTGTTCCTGAAACACCCCCACTATACACAGCAGCCCGAAGCATGGGGAGGGGACGCGTTATGTGTCCTCTCAACCTTTTCATACCCCCACTATCCACGTCGGCGTGGAGTTGATTCTACATAGTGTGGTGAGCGCAGCGAGCCCCGCGAGGGGACACAGATTACATGTAAGGTAATCCACGTCCCCTTGCGGGGCTCGCTGCACTTGCCACGCTTCGGGCTCGGTGGCTCGCTGCTCTCGCTACACTATATAAAATCAACTCCACGCCATGTCTTTATAAACTCTTTTCCGGGAGTGCCGCCCATACATCAACCTATATATATATATATATATATATATATATATATATATATATATATGAAGAAAACAAGATACCCAGCGCAAAAGTCCTCAGAAGGAAATATGTCCACAGTATCAGTCAATGTGTGCAATCTTCTTCCAAAGGATCGTACCAAGATCCGAGTAGTACACTTGCAAAAAAACAGAGAAGAGACGCAACCATGAGCATATAATTCAAGACAAATTTACTGCACAATAACAGTAGCGCACACAGGGGGGGTTTCCGAGTACCCAGAAACCCCCCCAGGAATCTAAGGGCCCTAGGCTGAAAGCTGAGGGTCCCCTCTTTCCATGAGTACAAGAATTTTTAAAATCGGACCTTGGGAACCGGAGATATCTGACTTCAAAGCAGTGGTCCCCATCCAAGCCTGTTAATTGCTCTTCCCAGTCAGATATTTCAGGTTCTGTCTGATTTAGAGTTTTTCTGAGGATATATTCCAAAAGCTGGGACCCTCCCCCTTTGATGGACACTAGTAGATTGTCTCTACTGTGCCCAGAACCAGAGATATCAGCCTTCCATCAGCTGGTTACTGCTCCAGCTCCACACACCTGGTATGTAGTATTATATACTCATTGGCAGATTGCTCTGCCTCCTGAAATCTGATCCCCTAGTCCCCAATACCATTTCGTAGGTGGGATTCTCTAGTTTTTAATTCCATTAAAATCTAATAAATCTATTTCCGGGAACTGGAGATATCTGCAGTCAAGCAAGTTGTCCTCCCACCAGAAAATTATGAATAATAAGCCCACTCCACTATACACCCCTCCTCTGCATATTAAACATCCTCTACCACCCCGGAAGTTATTTATCAGGGCCCCTTCATTCAGCCCAATGCCCCCTTCTCCCACCTCATCTCCCACCATCAGTGCAGTAAAGGGGTAATTAGTGAAAATTACTGATCCAGGCCCTACATGCTGAGCGGTTGATATAATACCCCCTACCACCCGCGGGACATCAAAGCATATACTGGGTCACCTAAGTGTCCATTTCCGTGCTTTGCTCCGCCCCTCTGGAAACCCCCTTCTGAAAATCCTGCGTTTGCCCCTGAATAAGGCTCACGTACATTGAAAGTTTAAATGAATATGCTTGCCAGCCTAGTAGAAGCCTAATCTCGGTGGACCTCCTCGAATTGTGCCAAAGCACCGCCACTCAGCCGCAGACCCAGGGATCCTTGAACCAAGCCTCAGGACTTCGCCGCACACGATCGGGAGCACCGGGACCACAGGTGGAAGACAGGACTTCACTCCGTCAGCAAGAATAAGCCACGCCACAGTAGGAGCACATCTCATCTATCTTGCTTAGGCCATGGCTCAGGATGGCTAGCCATGGCTATCCTATTGTTCTCAGCTGCAATACAATGCATAGAACAATAGAGTAGGGGATTAGCAGAGTAATCCAATTACTCACTTAATCCTATTGTGGAGATAGATGGCAGTGGCTCCCACTGTGTATATATCTCTTTCTCCTTCTATTCTCTCTCTCACTCTTTCCTTCTTCATTATGTATTTTCCCACTTTTCTCATCAAAAAATAAAGTAAAATATAAAAAATGATTTACGTGGTACCACCGTCTCACTTATTCACAATATGTCTGTATAAAAAAAAAATAAAAATTTATAATTTTTTTTATATATCTTCATCAAGTATTATTTGCACTCCTCTTATCACTTCAAGGCACTTTTGCCCCTAAAAATACCATTGCACTTATCTTATACCTATTCACAGGCTATTATAGCCTTGATATACCACACTGCTGCTATACTAATTGGTCTCATCACTGCTGCTATCTTTTTAATAATAAAAAAAAAAAACGCTGCTATTTTTATGCAATTTATATGCTTATATATTTTTATGGTTTTATAATCATATATACTTATTCGTTTTATTAGGAACCCTTATTGTAAATATATTGTGTTAATATAACTATGAATTTATATTAATATATTTCATTCTCCATTCCTATGTCTAATTGAAATCGCCACTACAATCCCATGAGCTAAAACGAGTATGAACACTGAATTCACACATCTGTCTCCAGAAAGATGGCCGTTCCACCATGAAAAAGATATGAAAATCCCCCACAAAATGGCCGCCGCCGGGAGACAACATATCCGAATACACAGAGCAAAAACCCAAGTGCCCGGCTGAACAATGATTGACACTCGCAAAAACGAATGAGAAGCAGCCCACTGCAAGAAGGAAGTGGGGCATGCATACACTTCCGCCGATGTGTGGCGGAAAGTGAACAGACTATTAACATCACTGTACACAGGAAGTGGGGCGGAAGTAACGTCCGCCCACCGGAAGTGGGGCATTGTACCCACGATTGTTATTAACTTTATTTCTGCTATTTAATGTGTCTTTTAACAATTTTGCTTTAGACAGTAAGCATCAGGGTCGTGCCACATAAACACCTAGTTAGATCATAGACAGTTATTCACGATTCTGCTCACTTTAGAAACGATAGGCACATCCCACAGGAAGTGACCTCATAACTATGTCCATCATACCTATACAGTATAAATAGAGCTCCAGGCACTCACCTCCCTCACCCCTTGATGAAGTCTCTAAGACGAAACGCGTTGGGTACAGCCTGCTGACTCCTCCCTTTTAGATAAGTGACACTCCACTTCAGCTTTTAAGAAAACGTTTTTTCTCTTTGATCCTGTTTTATATACTTTTTACAGCTTTATCTCCCCCTTCACCCCCTTTTTTATAGCGAATTCTGTTGTAGGCCTTTTTATAATATTTCGCATATTTTACGTAAAAGTGTTTTTTCTATTTTTACCCATTGTTTGCTCTTTTAACTAGTACTGTGTACTTGAATAAAAATCCTTTGTTTTTTACAACTGGATACGTTTTTTATATAGGTACAGGTAGTCGCTATCCTTTATCCAATTTTGCTGCTAATTGTTATTTACACCCCTTACCAAGGTGTTTTTCCTTAAAGGACCAGCTGACAACCTCCTTTTTTATAAAGGTTACCTATCATAACCATACTACTAGGTTATTTATTAGTCCAGAAACACAGGTGGCACCATACATCCCCCTTTTTCTCTCTCTCTCTCTCTCTCTCTCTCTCTCTCTCTCTCTCTCTCTCTCTCTCTCTCTCTCTCTCTCTCTCTCTCTCTCTCTCTCTCTATATATATATATATATATATATAGATAGATAGATAGATAGATAGATAGATAGATAGATACAAAAAGAGAGGGAGGTCAGCACTAAGTCAAATGAATCAGGAGGATTTAAAAGGTCTCAAATAATTAGTATTACAAAACACTCCCCCTATCAATATGGGGTGTCAGCACGAGGCCAAGAGAGACGGTGGTGGACCGTCCATATGGTAAGTATGGTTTTACAAAAGGTGTTTGAAACCCGGCGACAAGTGTTTATGATAAAGTTATAGAGACTAATGAGTTACAACAAAAGGTTGTATATATCGCTAAGAGCACAGTAGTTAATAAAGGATAAAACTTCACGTATAAATAGGTTATAAATAGATTGCTTAGCTTCGTGTAGGAGGTGAGGTGTCAGAAGCTGCCCGACATGTTTTGTCGCATAGGACTTCCTCGGGGTCCCCTGAGGAAGTCCTATGCAACGAAACATGTCGGGCAGCTTCTGAGCCCTCACCTCCTACAATGAGCTAAGCTAAGGGTCCCCTGAGGAAGTCCTATGCAACGAAACATGTCGGGCAGTTTCTGATATATATATATATATATATATATAGAGAGAGAGAGAGAGAGAGAGAGAGAGAGACCAGATCCAAATAAAAGCCAATAGCAGTTTTTAATCCTCAGTCATAGCAATCAGTACAAAGTTGACATTTTGATCTCTTAGTTGGATCTTTGTCAAGACAAGATCATAGAGAATAAAGGACCAGTGCCGTCATGCACTTAGCAACCAGCAAGTTATGGAAGTGCTGGGGCTGGGCCATATGAATTCATTTTTAGATTTTGCGTCTGTTACCAAAAAATGATAATAATAATACAAATCTTTAAGATAATTGAAAAGTGTATCTGTAATTTACAAAGATGTTTCATTAAAGAAAAAAAAATTTAAATGCACATCTTAAGGTGCTGCGTTTATTTTCATAGCACTAGTAAAAAATTGACAGATGACAGGTAAAGCATACAATCACATATAATACACAATTGTTGTCATGTGACCTGTGAGCGGCTAGTTATGTCTGGCATTCAGACAGGATTTTCTCAGTCTGGACTTTCAACCATTCCACGTATAAATGCTAAATATGGTAAATCCATGCATATGTAATTTAATGAAAATAAATGTATCTGAAAACAAAATACTAGCATCTTTCTATAAGCTGTAAAGTGACATGGAAGAACTTAATGGAAGCATTGAAAATGTTAGTGCACATAGAGGAACAAGAGAGACGTTTATAACCCTCTGTAGTGGGATTATGAGTAATACGGTCACATGCTAAAATATATCCTATGCAACCTAAAACATTGTTGGTGCTTTAGTATTAATAGTTATTTCTGCTGCTCTTAATGGATCCTCATTTACCATGGCTCCAGAAAAGTTCCTGCTCATCTATATCTGATAGTTTTGCTTGTATCTGGTTTTGTCCATTCTCTACCTTTATTGCCTAATGATCCCATGTCCCCAACTTTGTATGTTCTGTATTACATACTGTTACATTTCACAGTTTTTCTGTATTTGCTTCACTGAGAAGTAATGTTTGTGCACTGTTCTGTCATACATAGCAATACGTATGTATATGTTATCTAAGGTATGATAAAGATATAGGGCTGAGAATCACCCTGAGAATCAGATTAATATATTTATTTATTTTCCTTTGACTTCTTATTTTATTTTTCCAATTTCTACTAACCTCTGTTCAAATATCACTATATTGTAACAGTTTCTGTTCCCTCTGTATTGCACACATTCCCAACTTCTGTATTCCTCTTGCTCAAATTGGGGGACTGGATGTGAGGCTGTTAGAGTCTGTACTTTATAATGCTCTCTATTGATATACTGTACACAGACGTCCAACAAAAGAAAGTATCCAGAAAAATCGGTCATGGTGGCAGGCTCGGAAACAGTAAATCTGGAAATGATTGAAGTTGCCCTGTCTAATGCTAATGTCTAGTCTAATGCTATATGCCAAGAAGAATATACCTCTTGACTAATGAAAAGCATCAAAACTTGAAGTATCACAATACTGTAGTTCTTGTTTTGCAATTCAAGTTGCATATTTTACTTAGAACCATTAGAAACCACAATAAATGTAAGAATGTGTACACACGGTTCGATGTTCTGTGCGATCCGATGTATGATTCAATGTTTTGTCCGATTTTTACTTTTCCCTTTTTTTTTTTTATTTCTCTACTCCTTAAGATATGCCTTAAGATATGCTTAAGATTTTGACTTTTTACCATACAATTTGCTATGCGATTTCCTATTTGATTTACTATGCGATTTCCTATGTGCCTTAAGATTTGCTTAAGATTTTGACTAAGCGATTTTGACTTAACAACAGGATGACTGACAGGGCCCTGGAAATCGTATAGCACATCGCATCTTAAGCATATCGCAAGGCACATACGATGCATGCGATATGCTTGCGATTTGTGCTAGATAGAGTGTGCTGCCCACTCTATCTCCCCTCCGATCTCTCCTTAAACGGGAGCGCGCATCGGGCTAGGAAGCCCTTACAATGCATACAATCAGTATGCGATATGTATGCGATATGGCTTCCGATGTTGACGATATAGTCAACATCGGAAGCCATATCGAACCGTGTGTACACACTATTACACTTTATGAGAATGAAAACTGCACTGCTCTTTAGTCCCAGTAGTGCACCATTTGCCCTCCCTAGGCAAACCTAGCCAGGTTTCCAATGTACAGCAGATGGGTGGTCAACACTCTGGCATCTCTTAGAAATGAAAACAGAGACCTGTTTTACTTCAACGTTTCGAGAATTGTAATCTCGTCATCCTGATGACAAGATTACAATTCTCAAAACGATGAAGTAAAACAGGTCTCTGTCTTCATTTCTGAGAGACATTTCCTGTATGAGAATTTATATTGTCAGCACAGTGAAAGGGCAATTGCTTTTACTGTGGATCAAAGTGTTATTGTTGGATCCTTATTAAACTCTTTTAATGCACCATGAAGCGCCCTCTTCTATTTTTCTTGTTCTAGATCTACTTTTGCCCTTTTGAACCCTGGGTATTCGTGCATTCACGAGTGGAGGAGCTGCAGTCCCGATATATGGACTTTGGTGGACTTAAACCTTAGTGTTAGCACCTAAGGATTTATCAGCTGTTTTTTGTCATCTCATCAGCGCTCAAACCAACACATTCTTTCTATATATATATATATATATATATATATATATATATATATATATATATATATGCAAAAAGAAATAAATAAGAGAAAGCGCACCAGTGAGCATAAATGTATAAATTAATTTACTTATATAATCTGCACACGTACATTGGGGTTATTATATTAGCTTGCCATAGCGGAGATCCAGCAGTGCAGTCACAGGTTAATGATGGAATCCAGATACCGCTCAGCAGAACAACAGCAGGCGAGCGGTGTCCGGTGCCCAGATAGCCGCCGGTCAGGAAGTCACAATATGGATAGGACCACAAAGACAATGCCGCTGCGTCTTGGACAGAAGAAGGCCACGCTCAACGCGTTTTGTCATGGGCTCGGACTTCGCCAGGCCACCTTCTGATGAAGTCCAATCCTGTGACAAAACAGGTCTCTGTGCGCTGTGACAGAAGGACCTCAGGACTGCTGGCTTTTTTCAACTCTAGCTCAGGGATCGAAACGTCGGGACAGTTTGTAAAAACTGACAGCTTCACTTGGTATGTTAAAAACCCTTTTTTTCTAAAATTTTTGTTTGCGATAAATGTAAAAGTTTTTTAGACAAAAACTTTGAGGCGAGTGCTCATTTCCTTCATTGGATACTTGGACTATATATATATATATATATATATATATATATATATATATATATATATATATATATATATATATATATACATACAGGTTGAGTATCCCGTATCCAAGTATCCGTTATCCGAATTATTCCCGAAAACTGGTAAAAACTCACTGGGGACATATGTAACAGCACTACTGGTGACATGATATGTAACTGGCACTATATATGTGCAAGAAAATGATTGCTTGGCATTCAAATTCAATATCTGAGATAGTACACAAATTTTGTTTCATATTTTGAAACCTTGTTTTTTGAACAAATAAAATATATTTGTGTGTATTTTCTGTGGTAATAAAATATATTTGTGTGTATTTTATGTGTTTATACAGCAGATACTTCAAAATACATAATTGAAATATTAAAATATTCCGAAATACGGAATAATCCGTTATCCAAAATTCTCCTGGTCCCGAGCATTTTGGATACGGGATACTCAACCTGTATATATATATATATATATATATATATATATATATATATATATATATATATATATATATATATATATATATATATATATATATATATATATATAGTGAGCACGGGACCGGCACTTGGAACAATTAGAGGCAGCTGCAGAGGTGCCTTCCACAATGAAGGTATATATACGAATCTCCAGGTAGTTGTTGAGGCTAAATGAAGACAGGAGGCGGCACTCTCCAATAAAATGTGAAAAAAGCTGTATTTCAAAGTATCAAACAAGCATGTCAGCAAAAAATGTGTCGACTAGTTTCAAGGCATAAAGCCCCTTCATCAGGACAACTGACGTGAAGACAAACACTCTGCACATCACTGTTTGAATTGTCTTCACGTCAGTTGTCCTGATGAAGGGGCTTTATGCCTTGAAACTAGTCGACACATTTTTTGCTGACATGCTTGTTTGATACTTTGAAATACAGCTTTTTTCACATTTTATTGGAGAGTGCCGCCTCCTGTCTTCATTTAGCCTCAACAACTACCTGGAGATTCGTATATATATATATATATATATATATATATATATATATATATATATATATATATATATATATATCTTTTCCCAATAGCGGTATAGCACCTGTTATTCTAAAAAGTCCACAAGTTCCATATAGATCAATGAAATAAAAGAGTTTTATTCTTTTCTTAAAATGTAATATGAAAAGCGACCCGACGCGTTTCGTCTTACAAAGACTTCATGAGGGAAACAGTTTTTACGGTCTACAAATATAAACAATGTTTCAATATACAATAATAGAACAAGGATTTTACTGACATAGAAAAAGGATATATACAGTTGGAGCGGGTCTCTTCTTTGCAGGGGATGGCGATGGCGACGCCAGCCGCCATCCCCCGCCACCCGCCATCTGTAACTGCGAAAGTGGATGCGCGTGCTCAAGATGCGCGCACGTCCCCTTCCGCCGGCTTCCCCTGGGTCCCCGCCTTCTTGTCGGCGGTCACCCGGGGTCCCCACCGCCTCCCCGCACCCCCCTAACCCTGTCCGTCTCCCTGAAGCGGAGACGGACAGGGTTCCCGTCGCCCAGAAACTGAGACGCGCGTGCGCATGAGACGCACGCGCGTGCGCATGAGACGCACACGCGTCTCAGTCAGATGGACGCCGGGCTGCTGGCGGATCGCCAGCGGTGACGTTCTGGCGATTCGCCAGCAAGAGGGAGCCCGGCTCCATCTGTGTGTGTATGTATATATATATATATATATATATATATATATATATATATATATATATATATATATATATATATATAGCATTGGTGATCAAATAAATGAAGACCGGAGGCGGCACTCACAATAGGTCAAACAAAGCAAACTGTATTCACATCATGTGGAAAAACATCACAGTGACAACAGTGTCAGCAAAACGTGTGTCGACCGTTTCGAGGCTTGCGCCCCTTCCTCAGGACAGCTGACTGTGCAAAAGAGCTTCAACAGCAAATAGTGGAGTGTTTTTTTCTGCACTCCACTATTTGCTGTTGAAGCTCTTTTGCACAGTCAGCTGTCCTGAGGAAGGGGCGCAAGCCTCGAAACGGTCGACACACGTTTTGCTGACACTGTTGTCACTGTGATGTTTTTCCACATGATTTGAATACAGTTTGCTTTGTTTGACCTATTGTGAGTGCCGCCTCCGGTCTTCATTTATTTGATCACCAATGCTATATTATTTTCGTGGAAGGCACCCCCCAGTTACCTATCGATGTGCCAAGTGCCGGTCGTCACCCCCATATATATATATATATATATATATATATATATATATATATATATATATATATATATATATATATATATATGAAGCAGGCTGCACTAGTTTTTATATCAGGCAGTTCATACATTCATATGAGAGTATGGTACAGCTCTCCTCTGACCAGTCGATCCCACGGCTCCAAGAACATGGAGACAGCGCGCAATGAGCACAAATTAAAAAAAAAGAGTTTATGTAATAAAAAAGCTCATGTACAATTGGAATAAGAAATGAGCGGCTTGGCAGCAGTATACATGGGAACATCAGGTGGCCTTTTCTCACAACAAACTGGAGCCGCACAGGTCCTAGCACGTTGCTGATCAGACCAGGATGTGGTCCCTTCAGTGACGTGATTTCCGTGTGGAGCCAGGTCTGATCAGCAGTGTGCTCGGAGCTGTGCGGCTCCAGTTTGATGTGAGAAATGGCCACATGGTGTTTCAGTGTATACGGCTGGCAATGTGTTCATTTCTTATTTATCATTCCCAGAAAACTCACCTCTTCAGGGAAGCTCATCCTATTCTGGAACCCCCAACATAAGTAGCATTTATATCTAACTGCATCCCATCAGGACTGTCTTGCAATCTGGAGGGACTGCCATGCTATAGATTTCTATGCTTGCGCATCCTTCCTGTTATCCCTGTAGATGGAAAGCTTGCAGGCAAAGCTCTACTATCTCTATGTTGGTTTGTTATTAACCAGTTTTTTTTTATCACTGTTGTTTCCACTTGTAAAGCGCAACGGAATATGCTGCAGTGCTGTATAAGAAACACTGGGCAGATGTAGTAAGCCTGTGAAGAGATAAAGTGGAAGGTGATAATGCACCAGCCAATAAACTCCTAAATGTCATTTTTCAAACATAGCTGATTGGCTGGTGCGTTATCACCTTCTACTTTATCTCCACTTTATCTCTTCACCAGGCTTAATACATCTGCCCCTAAATAAATAAATATAAAACTGTACTTTTCACCATGGTGTACCTCTAACCACTTTATATTTACAGCGGATTACATTAGTGAATTATTCTACCTTGGTTGGTTTATTTATTATATTTTAAAATGATCCTTTCTCAGCAGATTCTTTGTGATCTCTGTTCAGACTAGATATTGCCTATTTTGTAGAACGTACACACGTACAGATTTATCTGTTCAATCTTTCTGGTGGGAACAAAAACCTGTATGGAAGCAAATGACAATCAAAAAATTGTTCCCAAACGCATGAAAACAGACAGTGATCAGTCAGACAAATTGTTTAAATCATTCTGATATAACAAATTTTATCAAAGCATATATTTTTTTCTGTTTTCCTGCATTTGGGTGGAAATTTTTGATAATCATATGATCCCATAGATTTCCGGGTTTTTGGTCCCACCAGATAGATTGGACAGATAAATCTGTACTTGTGTACGCACCTTTAGGTTTTTGCTTAAATGAAATTAAGCATTTTTGTTACATCATTTTATGCAGTGTATCACTTATTAAAACACCTTGAAGACTAAAATCAAAACCTCAACCATCAAGGTAAAATACACTGTAAATAAAGAGCAACAGAACACTGGAATTTCAATTTAAAAATGAACAAACGGCTGAAGATACTCCCAAATGTGCAGGTCAGAGAGCTATAAAAGCTTATTTCACTTGCTGTGACATCCCTGTGCCCAAACCTTTAAATTAATCGGTTATGGGTCATTAGGTTGACCTATATTAGTTCAACATGCATTAGGTCAACCACTACAGGTCGACATGCCTTAAATCGACATAAAATAGATCGACATGGTTAAGGTCAACAGGGTTGGAAGGTCGACACAAGCATTAGGTCAACAATAGCAAGGTCAACAGTCAAAAGATCAACATGAGGTTTTTAATTTTTTTTTTACCAGAATGTCAAAGTATACCAGGTCCTATCGCCTGGCTCGCCATGTTTTGGGCACGGTGCCTTGCTGCGCTCACCACACTGTTCTATTCTCCCTCCGCGCCCTAGTGGATGGTAGAGCATGAAATACTTGACGGCTAAAAAAATGTGAGAAACTCATGTCGACCTTTTAAGTGTCTAATGCTTGTGTTGACCTTCCAACCCTGTTGGCCACAGCCATGCCGACATATTTCATGTGTCGACCTGAGCTATGTCGACCTAATGCATGTAAATCTAATATGGTGTCGACCTAATGACTGTATACAAATGAATCAACCAGAGCATTTATGTAAGACAAAGCTGCCAAGCCAGTGGTGTAAGTTTGTCCCAGTTACCCGGAGGTAAGATAAATGTTGGGTCCCCCCCACACACACGGTATTATGTTTGTGTGACATCTATTTTCCTGCTAGGAGGGGGAGTCAGCCTCAGAAGCTAAATCAATGGCTTTCAATTAACAGATTCAAACTTGCAGGGGAGCAGAGGTGCCCCCTTGGGAGCAGGAGCCCGGCAGCAGATGACTGCATTGCCTCCCAGAGTTACGCCTCTGTGCCAAACTGACACTGGAGAGTGGGGACAGTTCTATTAGAAGTAATGTTCCAACAGAAGCATCGCACGTTTCCCTGTGATGGTTAGATTACAGTCTTTACTCATTTCTGCTCATAACAGAGATGCAAGCAAAAGGGAGTGATATTTTCTATACCATAATTGCTGTAGGGGTTTTTTCAGAAGCACACTGCTCAAGATTACAATGGGCCTTATTTTGGTTCATTCTTTCTGACAAAATCCTTCTTAGATGGACAAAACCATGTGCACTGCAGGTGAGGCAGATGTAACATGTGCAGAGAGAATTAGATTTGGGTGAGTAATTTTGTTTCTGTGCAGGGAAAATACTGACTGCTTTATTTTTACACTGCAATATAGATCTCACTTTGAAGTAAAACCCCACCCAAATCTAATTCTCTCTGCACAAGTAACACCTGCCCCACCTGCAGTGCACATGGTTTTGCCCATCTAAGAAGGATTTTGTCAGAAAGAATGAACCAAAATAAGGCCCAAAATGTGACTAAATGAATCAGCACCTGTAGCTGCTCTTCTAATGGAGGTTGTAAAATTGTCAACACTGATGCTGACATTACTAAAAATGTCAAGTGCACATAAGTGAGAAAAAGAATATGGAAGACTTATTTAGTGTAGTATGAAAACTGCAAATTATGTCATGCCATTCAGTAATATACTGTCTTAGTTATATATTAATATTGTGGCTTTATTCACTACTACATACTGTCACTGTTGTATGAAAGCTGCAGGCTGATGTGCCACCACAGTTGAATTATGTTAACAATGAGGGCAATCTGCAACATAATGAGTCACAAATGACTCACTGACTAAACAGAATATTTCTGAGACCCTCACTTCTTTATCCTGAAATGGTTATATACAGTGCTATTTTTCAGCAGGAACCAGCAGGAACTCTGTTCCTGAACCTCTTATACCCCTTTTACACTGCCGCAAAAACCCGGATCAGCGGCAGTGTAAAAGGGTCATGGCGTGTACCTTTACACAGGACTTCTACCCTGCTCCTGACCATGGCTAGGTCCTGGGGAGAGGGCAGTGTAAACGGCTACACAGGGTCATCTGACCCGGATCCCGTTTACATCAATGGTGGCAATCCCAACCTGCGGACTGCATCGGGGGGCACACACAGCCTCCGTTGCTGTCTGCTGTACTCTGCAGACAGCAGCAGAGGCCAGGAGGAGGTGAATGGATGCCTGTGTGCGGCATCCATTTACCTACCGGACAAGGAGTGGGGGGGAGGGGTCCACGGGGGGCTAGGGGCAGACTAGCAGCTTACCTTGGTGCTGGGCTTGCCCCCAGTGCGATGATCTGGGGCCGCAGCGTTCGGCGGTCCGGCACATCATCTCAAAGCGCTGTGGGAACCGCTTCTGAGGGGGGGAGGGGGCGTGTGCTGGAGCAGCAGCCAGTGCCGGTGTAAGAGGGACCAAACGCCGGGTCGCAAGAGCTGGGTCCAAAAGCTTGGGTGCGACCCGGCATTTTGATGTAAAAGGGGTATTATTAAACATGACATCATGAGGAACTGGGTTCCTGAACCTGTTTTCTCTCTCTCTCAATTTTTTATTTATTTCATCAACCCACCCCCATATACGGAGATGGGGCATAACAACACAACTTTATGGAACATGGAAACATCAAACTTTTGTGTTCGGGAGCAGCTATTAATTTTGCCACATTACGTACAGTGTGTATTTTTCAGTAGTTGCTTCAATTACAGCGCAAATGAAGATTGCATTGTCTTATTAGCTTTCTGGCCATCATGCTTTAATACAGACATTATCCCTAATGACAGTTTTGACATTTTAGATGTCTAGAACTACAGTATATAGAGTATGACTTTCTACATCACATTAATTTCTGTAATTACTGTAGTTCTTTACTATTATCTGAAATGCTAACTATTTTCTCCCTACTGAGATTTTGATTCATATCATTCTGAATGTGAATTAGTTAAGAAAGGATGAAATATATGAAGTGGACGTATCACAGGGAACACATATATTAATGCACATCATTCTCCTGGGTACCACATCACCTTATGTGTCATGCAACAATAAGCTACACTGAACTTTTTAATATACAATTAAAATGTATGTAGCTCCATATGATCATTGTAATATTTAAATATAAAGGCAAACATGATGACCAGAATAGAAGCCTTTGTTGTTAACTCCATGTTTCCACAGCAACCTCACTATACTAAATACATATTCCACCATGGTGAACTGTAATCTACAGTAAATATGGCAATGTACAGAAATGGTCAAAAGCAATGAGCGAGAAATGCAAACAACATACTATACAGTGATTGGATTACCTACTGGACCTTAGCGTTTATAAGGAGCTTGCATTTACTAGTCCCATCCAAGTCACATGGATGATCAGTACACACAGTACTGTCCCACTCTGCGTTACACGGTGTCCTGTGCCAACCAGGTCACAGGGATGATCAGTACACATAGTACTGTGCCATTCTGCATTACAGTGTGTCCTGTGTCATCCAATTCACATGGATGATCCGTATACCCTGTACTGTCCCATTCTGCATTACAAGATGTTCTGTCCTATCTAAGTCACAGACATGATCAGTATATACAGTACAGTCCTATTCTGCATTACAGTGTGTCCTGTGTCATCCAAATTACATGGATGATCAGTATACACGGTTCTGTCCCATTAAGCATTACAATGTGTTCTGTCCCATCCAATTCACAGGGGTGATCAATATACACAGTACTGTCCCAGTATACATTACAGTTAGACCTGTCCAATCCAAGTCTCAGACATGATCAGTATACACAGTACAGTCCTATTCTGCATTACAGTGTGTGCTGACTCCTGTGTCATCCAACTCACATGGGTAGCTACCAGTATTGTCCTATGGTATTCTGCATTACAATGTACCCAGTCCCATCCAAGTGACAGGGGTGATCAGCATACACAGTTCTGTCTCATTATGCATTACAGTTAGTTCTGTCCAATCTAAGTCACAGACATGATCAGTATATACAGTACAGTCCTATTCTGCATTACAGTGTGGCCTGTGTCATCCAATTTACATGGATGATCAATATACAGTACTGTCCCTTTCTGCATTACAATGTGTCCTGTCCCATCCAAGTCACAAGGATGATGGATGGAAACAGTATTGTCCTATTCTGCATTAAAATGTGTCCTGTCCCATCCAAGCCACAGGGATGATCAGTATACACGGTATTGCCTTATTCTGCATTACAGTGTGTCCTGTCCCATCCAAGTCATAGGGATGATCAGTATGCATGGTACTGTTCTATTCTGTATTGTGATGTGTCCTGTCCCATCCAAAACACAGGGATGTTGAATATACTGTCCTTTTCTGCATTACAGTGTGTCCTGTCCTATCCAAGTGACAAGGATGATCAGTATATAGACGCTACTGTCCTATACTGCATTACAGAGTGTCATATCCCATAATGTTACAGAGATTGATCAAAAATTCATCTAATTTTCCATCCCCACATTCGATTCTCCCCATATTTCAGGTTCATAGGATGGACAAGAAAGTGACATTTCCAGCAATGAAGCTAACTTTACTGTGCTGCCATAGATACACATAAAGACACTACTTGCATCATGTGTACGTGTATGTATACTGGCTATAACGTATACAAAAGTTAACGTCCCAACAGAATATATATATATTTTTTTAAAAGCTTCCATGGGTAGATCATGTGTATAATAAGTTCAGGCAGCAATCTCTTATTACCATACCCAGCACAGGCAGAAACTTACCAGGGACTGGCCGGCTGCACGCACTTTCCTGCTACTTCTCCATCCTCTGCTCCTGTCCCGGCAGAGACTGATCCTGCTGCAGCCTTGGAGAGAGAGAGGCACCAGCGCAGCTCCACACCCCTCTCCCTGCCTCCGGTGATGGAAGAAGGCAGAGGCGCACTACCGCCCTCAGCACCGCCCCTGGGAAGGGATGCTGGCTGGTAGACAGGGCGGCACGCAGCGTGGAGTGGGGCGGCTGCTGCACACCTCGCTGCTGCTGCTGCTGCCCACTGTACAGGGCGTACAGTTCTGTACTTTGTGGTATGGTATAGTGTTAATTGATTGCTGCATGTGTCGGAAACGCTGGATTTGTATCTAGTGCTACATGTTTTATAGTAGTATAAACATAATTTAATAAAATGGAAGAGGAAACACTGTAAATTAAGAAGCAGTACACAGTACTGTATGTTCCCCTCACGCACAAGGGCCTAACATGGGCAATGGAGGCTACTGCCTATGGGCTCTAAGCCCTAAAGGGACATCAGCACCTATGTGTCTTACGCTGGCGTCAAAGTGCCCTAGTAATGGAGCTCTGTGGCCCACCCGCTGCTGAAGAGTAAATCAGTCCTTTCTCAGCACTGTCCCTGGTACTTCCATAGGCGTAGGCAGCACATTAGATCCCTGTGGGGGTGTCTAGAACCAGTCTTTGTGTGATTCTACCATTATCTTAATCATGCCATTATATGACAATTAAACCCATGACAACCACTAGTAAAGTGTTGGAGGTAGATGTGTTGCAAGAACAAAGAATTTGTGTGCACCATGGGCACGCACACTCCAAATTGGGGTGTAGCCTCGCTGCAAGGGAGTTAATGCCCCTTATAGTGCCATATACTGTACATAATACCCCCAATAGTGCTATTTACATATTGCCCCCTTAGTGTAATATTAGTATTGCCCCCAGTAGTGCCATATTAGTATTGCCCCCAGTAGTTCCATTTACATAATGCCCATCCATTGTGCCATATCCATAATACCCCCTGTAGTGCTATATGCGTAATGCCCCCGTAGTTCCATATACGTAATGCCCCCCCCATAGTGCCATGTACATAATGCCCCCATAGTGCAATTTACGTAATGCCCACCATAGTGCCATATAAGTTATGCCCACCTGTAGTACGATATATGTATAAGTGCCCCCATAGTGCCATATAAGTAAAGCCCCAGTAGTGCTATTTACGTACTGTCCATCCATAGTGCCATATACGTAATGCCCCCAGTAGTGTCATTTAGGGAATGCCCCCTGTAGTGCCATATATGCAGTGCCTTTCGTAGTGCCATATACGTAATGTCCCATGTAATACTCCTCAGCATAGGACATAAACGAATTGGAGCAGGTACAGAGAAGTGCGAAAAGTTCTTGAATCACTAGAATACTAAGGGGCGCATTTATCAACATATTGCGATGCTGGCGCAGTGGCATCGCCGGACATCGCATTACGGTGTTGAATTACACCGCCTGAATGTATGATTAAAAGGGCGCAGGGACAGGGCTCCGAAAGGACCCCGTCCCTGCGAAGCCCTGACCTGGAAGCCGGGGGGTCTGCGTATGCGCGGTTATGCTCTGACCCCCGCCGACCCCTGCGACTGCACTGCCCTGCTCGGCAGTGCAATCCCGTAGCCATAGGCTACAATGGGCTATCGCCATCCCAGAATGGCAGTTATTTGATATACAAAAATAAATAAATAAAGATAGACAAAACACATAATTGACACTAATGTGCCAGGTTGATACTAATGTAACTTGTAGTGTTGGATACTGACTGCGGATGGAGTCATCATCATGGTGAGTACAACTTTATGATGGGGTATAGAGGACCCCATGCCCATTTCTAGTTACACCTTTGCAGTATATAATAGATATCCTGTTATAATACCTTTCCATTAGATGGAGATAGACACTAAGATGTGCAACAATTTAACAATAGAAATTCCAAAGTTACGCCATATGTATGTCTCTGGTGTGGTATCGCTAACAGAAAAATGTCTAGGTCGATAGTACAAGGTTAGTATGCACAAGGTCGACATTAATAAAAGGTTGACACAAGCACAAGGCCGACGTGGAAAAGGGAGGAACATGATAAAGGTCTACATGGGATTTTCACATCATCCTCTGCCTTTGGTTGACCTTTTTCTCAATGTCAACCTTTTGGTGTCGATCTAGACTATGGGGGTTATTCTGTTTCACTCGCAAAGGCACAATCACTCTCTAATGGACAAAACCATGTGCACAGGGCAGACGTAACATGTGCAGAGAGAGTTAGATTTGGGTGTTTTTTTGTTTCTGTGCAGGGTAAATACTGTCTGCTTTATTTTTACACTGCAATATAGATATCAATACATGAAATGGGAGTTCCAAACTTGTGAGGCGCAACCCAATAAGATGATGTCTGGATCCAGATCATCTTATTGGGTTGCGCCTCACAAGTTTAGAACTCCCATTTTGTGGAACAACATGTCCCAGCATGCCCTGCCACAGTTTTAGCAATCCATAATATAAAGTCTGTGGCAGGGCATGCAGGGATATGTAGTTTCACAACAGAAGTAGGGCCATGAGTTTGACACCATTGGTCTACATGTATAGTAGACAGGATTTGCATGTATGGAGAAGGCCCAGGCCCTAAATAGACATGATTACTTATCCCATACCTCCCAACTTTTCGGCATGGCGAGAAGGGACAAAGGAGTTAGTGGGTGTGGCTTTTTGGGGAGAGGCGTGGCCTATAATGAGGTGTGAGG
The DNA here is from genome assembly GCF_055691185.1 of Crinia signifera. Lineage (NCBI taxonomy): Eukaryota > Metazoa > Chordata > Amphibia > Anura > Myobatrachidae > Crinia > Crinia signifera. The sequence goes on along the minus strand of NC_139221.1, from coordinate 105,823,593 downwards.
CCATGCCCCCGGTTAGCCGCTGTGGAGGCCTTCGGGGCGTGCCTGGAATTAGGGTGTGAGGGGGCGTGACCTATACTGGCCTCGCCCTGTGAGGCCACGCCCCAATTTTGCCGCTGTGGAGGCATGGCCCAGAGGCTCTGTGAGCCTCTAGCCATGCCCCCAGCACCTCTGGCTGTGGAAATAGACACTGTGCACACAGCGTCTATTTACCGCTGGCCAGCAACTGACAGGGGGGACTCCCAACTGCCCCCCGCCACGGGACACTGCTGGCCGCATGAGGGACACGGGACACGGGACATTGCCGCGGGACATTGCCGCGGTAACCGGGGCGGTTGGGAGGTCTGCTGATCCCTATCTTTGGATTAGTCCACACTAATATGCTGACAAACGCAGCAATATTGTAACATCTAAAGTGTCCTTGCAGTGGGCTGTACAATCTTTTGGGGTACTGGTCCAGTTGGTCCCTCTAAGTCTGTTCAACCAACGCATTTCGATACTTTGGCAGTGTATCTTTTTTATCTTGAAACTTCTTATCTTGACATTCTTTCTTTTTTATTTAGCATTGGCGTCTGTCTCCAACAGTTTCAGATAATAAAGATGATAAATGAGTCAAAGTTGTCACTTGCTTCTAATGCCAAGTATTTTCAGTAGGAGAGTGCCAGTTATTTGTATTGATGTTCCCCTAACACACACATCCCCCCACCCAGCCCATTCCCCCTATGCTCCTAATGCCTAGTAATACACACACACTCCTAATTTCCAGTATTTTAAGTAGGAGAGTGCCAGTTATTTGCACTGCTCTTCATTTGGGAACACAAGAGTTTATCTGTGCACTTGCAGTAAAAAGATCATTTTATTTTTTATATTATTGATGTGTCAGCAAATGGCAGTATCCTTGAGATCCAATGTTATATTGATGCACAATAGGTACATCTACCTTACCTAGTGCAGTGCTATAAATAATATAATTGCACTATTAAATGCAACACACACTGAAGATATATATTAAAATAAGCAATCATTTACATTTCCAATTACCATCTCTATTTAAATGCTACTTGGCAACCAGGGGATAACCTATTAAAAAACAGGCTTATATAGTTGACTCAGACTTCATGATTGGAGATGGAAAGCCATTGCATTAATTCACTTTGTATTATTTCCATTAATTGAAATAAAAGTTCCTGTCCCTGAAATATATCTATATTGAACGATAATGAAAATGTATGTTTTATAATTCAGAATAAAGTTAACACACTTAATGAAATTGGTAAACCTTATCATCAGTGATGTTGCCTGACCCCTCCTCCTCCTGCTTGTTGCCAATGAACTCAACACTGACCATGCAGTACAAATGACAGGGGTGTTAATGGTGTGTGGGAGTGTGCGTGCATCATTAATTATATTGAGCATAAACACTATGCAATTTTTTTAAACACTATCATAAGGGCCAATATGAGCTTAGGTGTGTCTCTTTAATCTACACATCTCTTTAATCTACACAATCTTCGGGTGCATCCTAGTCACATGATGTTGTGACTAAGATGATTTTATAGCCAAAGAAATGCCTGACGTTAGCAGAGTTGCATGTCACGCCAGGCATATCACGGTGCAATTCAATGCATATGGAGACTAAGGCCCTTATTCTAATTCACTTGCAAAGGCAAATTCCTTCTCAATTGGACAAAACCATGTACACTTCAGGGGGAGAAGATGTAACATGTGCAGAGAGTTAGATTTGGGTGAGTTATTTTGTTTCTGTGCAGGGAAAATACTGACTGCCTTATTTTTACACTGCAATATAGATCTCACTTTGCAGTAAAACTCCACCCATTTCCAATTCTCTCTGCACATGTTATATCTGCCCTCCTGCCAGGGCAGGATTAAGCCTTCGAGGTGCCCGGGGCACTTTAGACAGGGGGTCCCCCTCCCACTTGTCATTACTGGCTGCAAACTGCACGGGAGAATATTTCACTGTCAAAACAGAGTAAAGGCAGTATAAACTTGGTCAATGGGTAACTGCAGGGGATATGGTCATTGGGTCTACAGCAAGTTGGTCGACAAGCGGTGGGCCGACAAAGTTAGGTCGACATGGTTCTAGGTCTACATGGTTCTAGGTCGACATGGGTCAAGGTCGACGGTTCATTAGGTCGACACAAGCAAATTGTCAACATGGGGTTTTCACTGTTTTTCGAGCCGACATGTGCCAACAGGCGGTATTTCATGCCCTACCATCCACTAGGGCATGGTGGAAGAATAAAATATTGTGCCGAGTGCAGTGAGTGCAGTGCACTGGAAACTGTGTCCATGTCGACTGTGTTGACATTCGGGTCCAAAAACAGTAAAAAAACCATGTTGACCTTTAGACTGTCGACCTAGACCCTGTCGACCTAATGCTTGTGTCAACCTATTGACCTGTCGACCTAAACCAATGTCGACCTAGAACAAAGTCGACCTTTCCCCATGCTGACCTAATGTGTCGACCTAAGACTTGTTGACCAACTTGCTGTAGACCCAATGATCCCAATCCAACTGCAGGGGGGGGGGGGGGGGGTTAATATAAACATATATATATATACATATATAAATAACACATGAAAAGCCTCACAGGCCTCTGTATCTTACTCTGTAGACCTCACAGGCTCAGCGCTGTCTCTGATTAAAAACCCTCCCATGATGAGGCCACTGCTGCTGCTGTCCTCCATGGCCCTGAGAAGCATGTGATGAGCTCCACCAAGCAGAGCTCAGCACAATCCTCTCAGCCTCTGACCTCTTGGGCAAAGTCTCTTGGGACTTAGTCAACTCCCATTAATGCACTGCACACTTATGCAGTCAGTGTGCCTTGGCTCTCGATGCTCAGCACCATTAATCATTGTCACATTGGCAGATAGGTGAAGCTGCAGCACTACCCCACTCCCATGCACAAAACCTTTAAAAAAAATACATGCCAACCACAGGGGGCCCCTAGATAGAGATACAAGTACTGACCCCCTGTGCCCACCTTTACTCCTGCCCTGCCCTCTGCAGTGCACATGGTTTTGTCCATTTGAGAAGGAATTTGCCTTTGCAAGTGAACCAGAATAAGGGCCTTGATGTATGAGGACACATCTGTGCCTCCATAGTCATGTCAGTACACACAATTTCCCAAATGTCGGAAACACCATCATTTGTGCATTCATGGTCTATCACACGTTTGTTGAAATATTATTGTGTACTGGAATTACACTTACTATAAAGCACAATAATATCTATTTCTTCTACCTTTCATGCTGCAGTGACCCAAACTCATGTACGGTGGTAGTACTTATTGGTAAACATCCAGATAACAGATTTTTACATCTTAACCAAAATCATACTCATTATTCATCTTTACATTTCCAGGAATAACTTAGACAGCTACTCTATATTTTTATGAAATTCTCCGATCGAATTGCACTGTTAAATTGACCTACAGTAGGAGAGAGTGCTGTAACAGAACATTTTCTTCTGCTTTTTGTATTCACATCCATCACATATCTGTCTGTCTGTGTCTGATGCACTGGTATTCTCCCAAGGTGGCTTTAATATTTTAGAATACCTGAATATTGATACCAGCCCTGATACATATATCAACTGTATAAAGTTTAAACTAGATAGTGTTCTAACTTTTGAAGTAGATGGATTGACAACTAGGGGTTTATTTACTAAGTTGGAAGTTTTATCTAAGATGATATGTTGCCCATAGCAACCAATAAGAATCTACTTCTTATTTATTTAGCACTTTCTAGAAGATAATAGATACAATATGTTTGGTTGCCCATAGCAACATCCCATCTGCAATAGAACTCCCATGTAAATAAACCCCATACTATATTATGATAATATTGTTTTATTTTTACAATAATGGCCAACTACATTTCTTTCAAGCGTTCCCTGAAAACTCACCTCTTCAGGCAAGCTTATCATATTCAGGAATCCCACACAACCTCCAGTAGCATTTATATCTAATTGCATCCCATCAGGACTGTCTGATCTGAATCTGATGGGACTGCCATGCTATGGAATTATATCCTTATGTGTCCCTCCTATTATCCCTATAGATTGTAAACTTGCAAGCAAGGATCTCCTACCTTCATGTTGGTTTGTATCTACTCGGTCTGTTTAATCACTGTTTCAAATTGTAAAGCGCAACGGAATATGCTACGCTACATAAAAAACTGTAAATAAATATATATATATATATATATATATCCAAGAATTCGGATCACACTCTCCTCCAAAGGGTTCAAGCAACTGCTGGGGTGCCAAACTCAGTTATCCGGACCAGTCCAGTAACAATAACATATATGTATTCAGGACAAGGTCCCAAAATCCCCACAGGTAATCTGGAACAAGCACGTCACTGCAGCATTTTCAAACAAACATGGTTCATTATTTGACCTCGACGGGCCGTTTCGTAGTTAGCGCCCCGTTTTCAAGAGGATACTGAACAAATCTTACCTTTTAAAAGGATGCATGGCACCACTCTCTCACCACTGCCCACGCCACTCCTCCAGGCCGCACGCCGTTCCCATAGCAACCCACATCATAGGCTGGTGTATCAGGGCAGTGACAGTGTTACAGAGAGATGATGGATACCCACAGACACATACATACATTAACACAATCATTGATATAAAAAAATATCATTATATACAAATCATTTGACATGAAAAAGTTGGTATGAAAAACACTATATATACCAATCTACACACATTATTTATTATTAACAGTTTCTTATATAGCGCATACATATTCCGCAGCGTTGTACAGAGTATAGTTGAACATTCACATCAGTCCCTGCCCCAGTGGAGCTTACAATGTACTGTATATTCCCTACCACATGTACATGCACTTAGCTTAAAGAGAATCATCATCACTAAGAGAGCAAAATCATCGATTAATAAACACTCATCAGCAGTCATTCATCCCTGAAAATACCAAGGAAGCTGTAGCAATATTTTCTAGAACACAAGTAACTGTAGCAATATTTCTCAGAGCACAACAATCTTGATCTACATAAAAGAACTCCATATGATTCTCTCATAAGTCCAAAAGGCAATACTGTATTTGGTTTATAAATCCAGTTCGCTTCTAAACGTAACAATCATTTAACTCTGTCAACCCCTCTATTAAACTCCGGATCATGATCTATAATTTGGGATTTTAATGATTCCAGTGTATGCCCTTTTTATTTACAATGAATGGCAACAGGCTGTTCAGCGCCCTTACCAGCTAGGGTTGCCTTTATAGACGACCTGTGCATGGCCATTCATTCCTTGAACTTGCGGGATGTCATGCCGACATAACAAAGTCCGCACGGACATGTAATCATGTAGATAACAAATCTTGTGTTACTTGTCAACACATGTCTGATGTTGTACACTTTAGAGGAATGGGAATCTTTAAACTTATTGCCTGTGATCATGTAACTGCATGTTACACATCTAGGACAATAGTAACATCCTGGTTGTTTAACATGTACATTAGGGTTATTGGCAGTCTCAAAACCTGTAACATCAGTATGTACAAGAATGTCTCTCAGATTACACCACCTAGTATAGCAAGCTAATTGTCTAACATTCTTAAACACAGGTAAATCCTTGTCTGTAGCCAAAATTGGCCAAAGAGCTTTACTGGCAATCGGTACTACCGCACTGGAGGAGTCATATTTGGAGATAAAAGGAAAAACTTCTTCAGACTTCCTAGGTAATGTTCTTTTAAGTTTAAGAGCTCTCTTTTTAGAAAATTCTAGAGACTTCAGAGTATAGCCTCTCTGATTAAATCTTGTAATAACCCTATTAAGTTCTTCTTCAATTCTGGAATCATCACTACAAATGCGAACAACTCTGACCATTTGAGAATAAGGCAACCCTTTCTTTAAAGGGGGAGGATGATGGCTGCTCGCCAGAAGCAGCGTATTTCGATCTGTTGGCTTGAAAAATGATGATGAACTGATCTTTCCATCAACTAGCGCTACAGACACATCCAGAAAATGAATTAACTGATTACTAGAAGTACTGTATACGTAAATTTAATCAGAGTGTCTGCCGCATTGATTTCACCCATCATGATCTAAAATAATTCCATACTGCCATTTCAGAACATGAAAAGGTAATCTATGTATCTGCAGAAAGCCCGGATGTGTTCACCAAAGCGATGTTGAAAGAAATGTTTATTTTCAAATTCAAGCATAAACACATTTGCATAGGCCGGAGCGACCTCCGCTCCCATTGCACATCCGGACTTCTGCAGATACATAGTGCCATTAAAGATGAAGTAATTCTAGATAATACCAATTCCAATAATGTCAGATATAGCTCCACATTGAATTCAATCCCATCCAGGCCACACAAAAAAAATCACGCATAGCTGCCAGACCCTGTTGGCGCGGGATTGATGTATATAAACTTGATACATCCATGACACACATAATGGTGTGCTCCTGGATGTCTTCAAATTTGGCAATGTGGTTTAAAAAGACAGTAGTATCCTTTAAAAAAGTTGGTTGCACAGAAATATGGGGTTGTATGAGCATATCAAGCAGCTGTGACGCAGGTTGTAATAAACTCCCCCTTGCAGAAATAATTGGTCTGCCAGGGGGATGTACCCGGTCCCTGTGCACCTTAGGTAAGGTGTACAACACCGATATCACCGGTGAGCCAGGCTTTAAAGAAATGGCACATTTCTGATTTATTAAGCCATCCACTACTGCTTGATCAATAATCATGAACAATTCATGTTGATATCTGTTAGTAGGATCAGCTCTTAATCTACAATACACCATCTCATCTGCAAGCTGACAATATATTTCAGCACAGTAATCACTCAAATTTTTGTATGGCTATCCCACCCCCCTTGTCGGCAGGGCAGATAGTTATACTTTTATCATTATTTAAGCTTTTTAATGCATCTTGTTCAACCCTGGTTAAATTACGATGGATCACATTACTAGCAGCATTAAAGCGATACATTGAATCATCCAATAATCTGCAATATGTTTTATTCGAAGTATTTGAACTCACAGGGTCAAACTTTGAGATATGTTGTCGACAAATAAATGAGTCTACAGTGCCAGTCTCTTGCAGCAGGGCAGAGTTTTTGGGCATGCACACATATGACAAGTGGAGTAAAATCCTGAGGTTCTATGCTGAATGTGGCCAAAACAGAGTATTCCATTGCATATCATATTGAGGCTGGTTAATTTTTTTTAACTACAAATGGGATTTATTATTTGTTACAGAGTGGGCCTGGAAATATGGGAAGAAGGGGGCTAGACTGCACACCCTGTAATGAGAGGAGCTACCTTGCTGAGATTTTCAGCTATATGCAAGACAGAGGGGGTTTGCAGGTGCACTATGCACTCATTACTGCTAACATGTATTCCATTTGTAATTCATTTATGAGGATGTTAGCATACATTTGGCCAAATATATCTACCTGCTCACCACGTTAAGGTCTCCTCATTAGAGCAGGTCCCTAGCACTATGGGGTTCATGCCTGGGGTGCAGGGCACCCCCAAGCCAGTCCAGCAAAACCTCCCCAGGGCATCACATAAATAAAATATAGCTGTGAAGTGTAATAGAGTGTAAAGTGTTATAGAATGTAGGCTATGTGTAAGCAACTAATGCAGCCCATACACGGTCCATTTTCGCCGGCTCCGTTTAGTACTATGCGATGCGCGGTCCCGCGCATCACATAGTACGGTACAAAAAGTATGTGCTGCACATACTTTTTGTACTAGGTACACATCGAATCGGATCACATTGCATGCACAAGGCATGCACTAGGGATGTGATCCGATGCGATGCGTGCTAATTAAGTACCGAACGGATCCGTTAAACGGACCGTGTATGGGAACCTTAATAGTGATAAAGGGTGTGTCAAAAAGAAAAAAATTGTGAAAAATACATATAAAAAAGACATACATAGAAAATGATGATATGTTTATGTGAGTCTATGTGTAAAGTAGAGATGCCCTGAAGTGGTCCAGCCAGACAAGCTCAAGGGGGCCCCGCACCCAGACAATTACTCCAAGAAAACTGACATTTATAAATTATTAGGACTGCACAGTACAGTGCCCCCAGCTTTTACAGCAGCCCACAGAGGCATATTCAGGGTCCCAGGTCCGGCGCATGCGCAGTATTGCCGTGTACTGCATATGTGCAGAACCAGGTTTTATGGGCTGCTGCTCAGCAGTCCATATAGAGGTGTCCCGGAGGGAGGGAACACCTCCCAATGGGACTGCCTTGTGTGACTGGCAGGTCTGACTTCCAATAAGAAGTCACTCCCAGTCACAGTAAAGCCAAAGCAGTCTCACAGACTGCATCTGCTTTACTTAGGCAGAGAACAGTGGCAGATTTTTACCTAGAGGGGCTGCAGCCCATACGTAAAAACCGCCACTGTGCATATCATTTAATCTATATAAGCTTCTTGTGCGTTATATTTACCTTTATCCGATGTACTCAGACATCACATTCCAACATAAATCTCATTATTTTGTATGCATCAGTACAATTGTTGTTCTTGCCACAGTGTTAGTCCACATTTCCAAAAGCAGGATTTCACATGTAGATTTTTTTTTAGCAAAATCTGCACTTAAACATAATAATGTCACAATATAAAAGCTTACATGTGTAGGAATACATCAACCAACTCCATCTAATAATCCTTTTTTTTCATTGGGCACAGAAAATCTGGCATGTATATCACCCCACCTCTCTATTTGTGGAAAATTATAAATTTTGTATACTGTTTTAGTCAATGTCTAGTGATCACTAGATAATGGGCCCAATTATTAATAATCATATTTGAAATGCGACCTGGAATACATTATCCAGCAGCCACAGTCAGGGGCTCTGAAAGGAGCACATCCCTGTGATATGATGCTCAATGTGCTCCTGAGCATGCACTGTCCCACAGGACACACACTGGGGAGGGATCCGAGAGAACTCAGGTGATTGAATCTGTGATGTCTGGCCCATAGGCTACTGATGGGCGGTACCTGCAGTATCAACATATAGGGGCTGCAGATGACCGTGGTGGTAATAAATAGATTGCATTGAACAGATTGCATAGAATAGATTGCAGTAGGTATCACAATTTTTTTTTAAAGGATCAGCTCAACAGAGTTCTTATTGGGGCTCATCTTCTAGCAAGAGATTCTAACTAAATGAGTAGATTTTCTCTTTGCGATTTGAAGCGAACGATATTTAGCACATACTGTATGCATTAACAATGCAGATTGTGAAAAATATGCACCAAATGGACTTAAAACCCCTTAAACCATTTTATAGCACATGCTTTTCTACAATACCAATTTATTGTCCAGTAGGAAACTATTATTTTTATTTTGCAGCCACTATCAGGGCTGCTTACCCGCACAATGCCTCCCCCACCCGGTGGCCCCCCAGCCAGGCACGCACAATACACAGTGCAGCCTGCAGAGCGCCAAGCCTAGGATACAGAGGGGCTCGGCACTCTGCAGGCTGCACTGTGCAGGAGGGAAGGAGGGAAGGCACTGACCGTCCGTGAAGGAGGGAGATGCCGCTCTGCCGCTGTTGGTTGCTGCTGTAAGTAATGTTAATTAAGGGGGGGTAAGGGGAGGCGGGGTGCATGCGGGCGCACGGGGGGGGGGGAGGAGGAGCCGCTGTGCCGCTGGGGGCCCGGACTGATGGTCAGTCCCGAGCCCCAACATTTCTAGTGGCGGCCCTGGCCACTATCCCTGTGCTCAGTAAACGTGGTGATTATTTTGCTCATAAATAAATGGGCAGCAGGACTGCATTTAAATAGTTAATACATATGTCCTCAATGGAGAAGACCAAATCTTTGGAAGATAATTGCTATTTAGACCATGTTTTGTTCTATATTAAGCAGGTTATATGACAAACTACATATGTGCAATGAGGCATACAAGTTGCGGTGTGATTATCAGTTTTCATACAGTACTAACTCCAAGCTGATGAACCTGCTCTAAGTGCTTATTAGCCTATGATCCTGACTTGGAAACCGGTTTTGTAGAATAATGCACTTAAGGAAGTGTGACTATCTCACTAACACAGTTATGCTACTTGTTGCATGAGAAAGATCTAAATGGCACTTATATATTGCCATTGCCCTAGGCATGTTTCTTTGACGTTCTTACTCAAACTATTTTCCTAAAACTAATTTTCCACAGTCTGTGTCTTGAATAATAATGTACCTACTGTGGAGCAATACATGTTAAATTAATTAGCACTTTTGGGAACTCAAATATAGTTAAAAATATGTAAAGAGCTAAACCAAACCCTTTGGCATATTTAGGACCCCAGAAGAATATACAGCCATACAGTATTGTTAAAACTAGCTATTCATGTAGCATTTCTTACCTTCTATTTTATTCATGTTATTACATTCATAGAGTACAGCTTTAACACTTTACACAGTTCATGTACAGTATATTTCACTTATTACAAAAAAAAACCTGAAAAATAAATAAATAAGTATATATATATATATATATATATATATATATATATATATATATATATGAGCACAAAGGTATAGGTAAACCTGCGCTAGTGTATAGCCAACCACCAGCTGTAACCAATCAGACAGTCCACTGATTGTAGAAAACACTAAGTCTGTGGTGAGACTGCAGCAACCTCCAAGAAGCACTCCGGACTCCGGGAGTGAAAGGGGTAATCTGTTCAAAAACAAGAAGAGGTGCGCCTCAGTGTAAAACCGTATTTATTTTAAAACACAGACAAGTGCAGGTACACAGATCAATAAAGACTCGTACCAGGCGGATAACCGCTGTGGGCTGGTTACCACAAGGTTTGACATAAAACTCCCAGGCAATAACTCCTACCACCTTCCAAGGCGCCGCTGGATCTCGAACAGACTGCCGGCTAGCCACCAAGACAAGCAGCGTATCAGCGTGTAGGCGAACGTGGATGGAGCAGGAGAAGCCGGGTGCAAGGAAAGCTGTCGTCACTAGCCCTGCCCTAATGCATTTCGTATCCAAACTTCGTCAGAGGGCGTCATCATATATATATATACACATACACCATCCAATTCAGCTGCACTTACGGAAAGATACAATCAAGACGGCAGCCTTTACATCAAACGTTTCTAAATTGTTTATTATTTCGTCATCAGGGTATCATGCGTGCCGACCGTATAGACTTTGTGTGTATATATATATATACAGGATATATATAGTTGTAGATGAACTAGGCACTAGTGTACATGTACTACTTACATGTAGAGAGCATACTGTAAATCTCCTAGATCAGTGGTCTCCAACCTTTTTGGGGGCGGGAGCTACTCGAGACCAAATAAACCTCCTGAAGAGCTACTAAAATAAAAAAGAAATCTGCATAATAAAAAATGCCCTTTGCACATTATGCCACAGACTGTAATACCCCTGACACATTATGCCACACACCGCAATGCCTCAGACACAATATGACACACACTGCAATGTCCAATATGCTGCATACGCCTCCCAACACTGGCGGCAGAGAAGAAAGGACATTCTAAGGCATGGCCTACTATTGTGGCACTCCTGCGAGGCCACATGCCTCCAATACCCACAGTAATGCAATAAACACAATGCCCCCCAGCACTGCCAGATAATGCCCACCCAATTGTAGTGCCACATGGGGTGCGGCCAATGATAATGGGGGTGTGATACACATGTGCCCCCAATAGTGCCAGATACACATATGCTCCAATGGTGTCAGGTAAGCCCCCATAGTGCTGGGTATGCCCCCATAGTGCCCAAAACAGGTGTGCCCCACAGTGCCAGGTATGCCCCCACAGTGCCAGATACTTCCCCACAGTGCCAGAAACAGGTATGACACACACTGCCAGACACTTCCCTACAGTGCCAGGTATGCCCCCACAGTGCCGGGTATGCTTCCAGATCCAGAAACAGGTATGCCCCACAGTGCCAGAAACAAGTATGCCCCACAGTGCTTGGTACTTCCCCACAGTACAAGGTATGCTCCTACAATGCCGGGTATGCCCCCACAGTGCTAGTTTCCCAGCAGCAGCTCACTCACCATTGTTGCTGCTGCTGCTGGGGAGAGGACAGTCCGGAGTCCACCTGCAGTGCCGCTGTCTGTGTCCTGTGTCTGTCCCGTGTCCAGTGTTGCCGCCACCACTGCTTCCCTTCTCAGGGGAGGAGAGCACAGCGCACCACTTTTAAGCTCCTCATATGTAAACAGGTCCTAAACTGTACCATCTTTACATACAGCTATACTAATTTTATTACTGGTTATCTGTTTTTACAAAATAATTATCATTAAAAACTTAATTGTGCAATTAATATCTGACTGTTGGATTTGGCTGCTGCTGCGATGGGAGGATGGCATCGGGAGGCAGGAGGATGGCTGACGGGAATAGGGCGGACAAGAGATGAGCTGCTGCTGCTCGCCCAGTGACAGGACCGAGTGAGCGACAGGAGGATGGCGGACGGGAGGCAGGAGGATGGCTGCTGTTGCTGCTCACCTGCCGTAAAGTCGTATTGAGAATGTCGGAAACAGGCCAAAACCTGTTGAATTTGCTATTCCTGCAATTGAAGCTGTTTCCCAACAGGTCGGAGCATTCTGAAAAAATGTAATAGGTTAAATCATGGATTCGACTAAAAAAAATAATCGGAAACTGAATTTTTTTTAACAAACAGCAGTTTCTGCTCCCAATTGAATATACCCCTACCTGTTCAAAATACATACATACAGATATACTGTATATAAAACAAGATGGAAACCCGCGCTCCAAACAAAAGGTGTAGCCCTATCCAAGAATAGTCACCAACTATTCAAAAATGTGTCCATAGTAAAAGATTTAGATGAGGCACTCCCACTTGGGGTATCTGATCTTCTCAGAGTTGATGATCGTAGTGTGCTTGGTACCTCAAAGACAAAACAGGACAAACGCACCTCTCATGGGCCCTTATTTTGATCGGCACGGTACGGCCCGCGTGCGGCCGTACCGCCGATGTTTTTTGTCTGCACATGCGCAGAGGTCATTCTGCGCATGTGCAGCCCCCTTCGCCGCAGACGGATTTCGTCCGCCGCAAAGGGGGCGTATAGGGGCGTGAGGGGCTTCAGCCCCTCATTTCCCTATGTGTACGCCCCGCGTTTCATGGGCGTTCCCATGAAAACGCGGGGCGTATGCATGGTAATGAGGGCATGACGCCCTCATTACCATGACATGGGGGCGGAAAGCTGACGTCGCCGGATGTCAGCTTTCAGCCCCCTTACAAGCTCCCACACGGACGATTGTCCGTGTGGTCTGAGCTTGCGGGAGCTGCCGCGGCGTGCGGGCCTGCCTTCGATGGTCGTCGACCATCGAAGGCAGGGGGCAGCTCCCACCATGGTGGAGGCGTAGCCTCCACCATTTTTGTGCGGATCGCCAGCCGTCCGTGTATGGACGGCCGTGGCGATCCGTCCGGTGGGCGGCCCTTGGTTTGTGCGGTCGGAGCCCCGTGTGCGGCTCTGACCGCACCAACCAGAATAAGGGCCCATGGTGTAGATCACGGGTCTTCAAACTGTGGCCCTCCAGATGTTGTGAAACTACATGTTTCAACATGCATTGCCACATTTTTTCCTATAAGAGCATGCCAAAACTGTCAGGGCATGCTGGGACATGTAGTTCCACAACATCTGGAGGGCCGCAGTTTGAAGATCCATGGTGTAGATTGTGTATATTAAGACCATATAGGGGTATGTTCCATATACTCAGTACTGGAAGAGGGTCTTAGGTTAAGCCACAAGATGTCTCATATAGTATCCACAAAGTAATCTAATTGCTTAAATATTACTTGTCAATTCTTCATATACCTCAGATAAGATGAAAAATGCTCCACATAATGTAAAGTAAGCATTTATTCAAATCAATAAAATCATAAAAACACAAAAACAAAACACAAGGGGGCATAACACCGTGGCTGGCCATATGATTAAGGCTAAATTTCAAGGTGTCAAAATAAAAGGAGTCTTTCTTAGGAAGTCCCAGGTCTCCACAGATTAACTAACGGTTGCTTCTGACTTGTTGAATCAAAAAGTCTTTAAGTCCCCACTGCAGTCACCAATGCATTTTTGCTTAAAATAAGCCTTCCTCAGGGTGTGTATCCTCTAACAGGCAATGGGTTTATATACCCTCCATATCCTAACTCCGCCCATTCACAATGTCGATGGGAGTGGGACATATATTCTAATATATACATCTAATCCAAGGTATAAACAGTGTAATAAATCATTATATAAAATGTAAATGTATAGAAAGTTGATATTTTGCAAGAGTTTAAACATCTAATAATCGCCACATTTCTGGCGTTACATGTGATAGGAAGTGCATGGGGCCTGAAAAACATAAGGGGATTATATGTATGGACACAGACTCCAATATGTGCTGCTCTGGATGGTGCCATAAATATGCTCTTAATCTATGTGTTTCAGGAATACCCGTTCACGGAAGAGCCTCTGCATTCCACCGCCGGAAGCCCAGATGCATTCCACCACTAGTCGTGCATCACGGCGTCTCTGCCTGTCTATTGCGTGCCATCTATCCTGTTGGTCCGTCATCCTTGCTTTCTTGGCCCGCGATGAGAAATGTCCTGTTATGAAGCACAAGGAGTACTATGGAGAAGGAATGTAATTGCACTGCGAGGGGACGTGCAACACATGTAAAGTAATATGCGTCCACTCGCCACGCTTGGGCTCGGTGGATCGCTGCGCTCGCCACACTATCTAAAATCAACTCCACGCCGACATGGATAGTGGGGGTATAAAAAGGTCGGAGGACGCGTACCGCCACCCCTCGCGGGCTCGCTGCGCTCGCCACGCTTCGGGTTGTCGTTGATCCTGGGGGTGGCATTGACAATGGGGGGGCATTTAACAGTGTAAGGACCCATCAGGGTGGTTGTACAATAAAAATCATATACCATCGCATGCATCGTATAAGATGCCAGAAGATGAAAATCTTGGGTGCTGTGCTAGGAAACAAGTACCGCAGTTTGCATATAATAATTAGCTAACAAATACCATAAGTACAGTCGTAATTATGAGCTACAGTATGTTCATTTTATCATTCATCAGACATTCCGTTTGTCTGTCAGTCATATGGGAACAACCAGTCTATATAGGTCCAATTATTTTGCCCCACTGCAATATTAATACTTACACATTTGACACTTAACAACCAGAATGAAGCTACACTAGTATTGATCTTTATACACCCTAGTTAAATGAAACGTATATTAGAGTGCATTCATCAAATACTATGTTCAAATATTTAGACAATTCCATAAGGGAATATTAGTATGAGGATTTAAAAAAAAAAATCTTCATTTATTGCATTTAATAAAGCCTAGAAAATTTTGGAGGTTTTCAAAATACACATTAAAACAGCCATAAATTCCTGTTAATGTCGCATACATGTTCTTCTGCTGTAGAAGGCGCAGCATTGTTAAATAAGACATATGCCTTTATAATGACATGCTCATCATTTCCATTATATTGCTAGTCACACAATCTTTGGCTCTCCCTGGGAAGTACTATAGGTTATTATAAGTCAAAGCAGGAAAGCTGTAAGTAGTTCTCCGCTCTGCATTATGTGGCAGTACTTCAGTCTCTATATGTATACTCTAATGCTGCTTTCAGACCGCATAACTGGCTTTGACCCTGTATTTGGAAACGTTTCCAAAAACGGGTCTGCCAGATAAAACCCCTTTCAGACCGCAGCACTTAAACGGTATATTACCGTTTAAGTGCCGATTTTTTGACACTGGCAGACCCGTTTTTGGAAACTTTCCAAATACAGGGTTAAAGCCAGTGCAGCCTTCAGCACTCCCCTCCGTGCAGCTCCCCCCCCCCTCGCGTGTCGACCGAGCGCATGTCGACGCCCCCCGCGCATGTCGACGCCCCCCGCGCGTGTCGACGCCCCCCGCGCGTGTCGACGCCCCCCCACCCCCCCCCCCCCGCATGTCGGCGCCCCCCCCCCCCGTGTCGACTTACCCCGTGCCGGTACCTCCGTTGTGGACTGCAGCTCAGTATGCTCGGAAAGCACTTATGAAAAAAGTGTCTTCCAGAAAATGGCTGCCCCATAGGAAACCCAGTTTAAAAAAACTGTCTTCCGTATGGGGGCAGCCATTTTCTGAAAGACACATTTTTCATAAGTGCTTTCCGAGCATACTGAGCTGCAGTGCCGGGAACCACAACGGAGATACCGGCACGGGGTAAGTCGACACGGGGGGGCCGTCGACACGCGCGGGGGGGTCGACACGCGGGGGGGGCGTCGACACGCGCGGGGGGGCGTCGACACGCGCGCGGGGGGTGTCGACACGCGCGGGGGGGGGCTCCAGTGCTGTGAATACTTAATGAGCGCTCATTAAGTATTCACTGTGCTGAATTTAGGACCCAGCTCATTGGCTGGGTCCTAAATACCGTTTCTGAGCCGATTTTTTGGCTAAAATACCGGTTCAGAAACGGGTAGGACCCTGCATTTTAACCGGTTAGAAAAAACTGCATTTTCTAACCGGTTAAGTGGGACTGGACCTTTCAGACCGCACACATTACCGTTTTAAAACGGTAAAAAAACGGCAATTTACCGTTTTAAAAGTGCGGTCTGAAAGGGGCATAATTAACAGAATTCGTCTTTCAGGGAGTACAATTTGCTCTGTGCTTATGTAAAAAGATTTCTCCATGAGC
Source organism: Crinia signifera (assembly GCF_055691185.1). Lineage (NCBI taxonomy): Eukaryota > Metazoa > Chordata > Amphibia > Anura > Myobatrachidae > Crinia > Crinia signifera. The sequence goes on along the minus strand of NC_139221.1, from coordinate 105,806,878 downwards.
TAGGCTAAGTATACAGCATTTTGGAAATAATTATTGTAAAAAAAAAACTTTATGACTCAGAAGAGGTAAAAACTTTTGTGAAAAGCCATCAAAATAACTTTCTAGAATAAAAGACAGCACTGTCCTAAGTTAGTAATTCAATTATGTTAATGGTAAATACTCCATTTGCCCTATTTAGCCCTTTGTATAAAGGAGGTTATATACACTGTATCATTTGTGTTGCTTCGGTTATGCTGTGAATATCATTTTCATTTTTTACTCTACCAAAGGGAATAATATTGATTTTCTTGGAGAATTTCATGTTGGAGTACAGCAACAGCTAAAGGCTATTTGTTGCTTGGCAAAAATCAATAAATACATATGGACTTTTGTGGTGAGAGACCAATACAAGCCAATACTAACATCCAGGAATTGTATGCTAACACCTAGGAATTGCCTGTAGTTGCTAATTTAACTCTTTTGTGCTGCTACTGATATTTGCCAAATGCCTAGTAATATAGATGATATTTAGCACTGAACCAGCTCTTTTATAATTAATGAAAGCTGGCCCAAGAAAGTGAAACAAGCAATAAGTGTGCTCAGAACTAGGGTTCTTCCCTGTGTAACCCTGAACTGCAAATGCTGGCTACAGTTTATATGTATATGTAAATGGACACAAAATATACATTACTACTAGCATTGCAATCCAACCATTTCATTCAGCCCTTTTGGGGCTAATGTGTCAAGTTTCATATGCATTTTGTCTTGTTACAGTATTATGTCAGAAATTGACCAAGATCGCACAGTGTGTATACAGTTCTTCACCCTGCGGCATAATCATTCATGCCCCTTTCCCACTGCAGCTAAAAAACGGTAAATTGCCGATTTTCAGCACAATTTACCGTTTAAGGCTGCAGTGGGAAAGTGACAGAGTTGAAATACCGTTTAAATAACGAGTCCTACACGTTGAAATAACGTTTAAGAGGCAGTGGGAATGCCTCTTAAACGTTATTTAGCCTCCAGGCAGTCCCAGTGCCTGATGAGACCTAGTAGTTCTCACTTTGTGCATGTGTAATGAGTGCACGTGCATAATAAAGAGCCGCTCATTACATATGCGCATATGTAATGAGCGTCTCATTAGTATGCACGTGCACTCATTACATATGCGCAAAGTGAGAATTACTAGTTCTCATCAGGCATTGGGACTGCCTGGACCCTGCATGGACCCCCGCTGCCTCCCCACTGCCCTGCATCATCGTGCAGGTAAGTAGAAGGGGAGGGGAGGTGGGGGCACAGGGCAGGTAGGGGGGGGGGGGTTAGGCACTCTTTACACTTGGGGGCGGGGGGGGGGATTAGGCACTCTTTACACTGGGGGGGGGGGGGTAGGCACTCTACATTTTACACTTTTCACTGCAATGGGAATGGTACTTAAATGGTATTTAAAACGGTAATCTGCTGCAGTGGGAATGCTAATACCGTTTTAAATACCATTTAAGATTACCAGTACTTTAAACTGATCTGGAGTGGGAAAGCAGCAATAGTCTACTTGCTTTTTGTAAATATTTATGTGTATTGTGATGTATATGCATGGATATATATTCCATGTCTTTTAATGTTTGTAATTGTATACTATTATGTGTGTTGTTATATTCTAATTGTTTTTTCACTATGTTTTTCAATGACCCGGTATCTGTTGAAGTGGGATTGTGTTCCAGCTGAAGGGGAGGGGCCATTAATTGTTATGGGTGGTGTCTTAGGTATATATACCTGCTTTGTCTGTTTGATCTTTGGCTTGACAAAAACGCAATAAAGCGTTGAAACGTTGCATTATACCAGAGTGGTCTGTATTCATTTCTACCAAGAGTGCCACCGTCGAAAGGAGTGTGAAGTGCCCCGGTGTATCAGTCTGAGCATACTGGCAAGTAAAGCCTGCTATTTCAATTTGAGTGCCGACACACTGAGTTTGTATATATATATATATATATATATATATATATATATATATATATATATATATATATATATATATATATATATACCTGTCCTTGTTCTGTAGTCCAGTGGCACTGACAGTCTGTGCCTCATAAATATATATAGTATACCTGTCCTGCAGGCCGCCACTGTGACCAGAAATCGGCCCTGGCGTTTTGAGCACACAGGCCCACCTGCAGAAGGCTGGACCCTTGCGTGGCAAAAAGGGGGTATGGCCTCATGGAAAGGAGGCATGGCCTTAGAAAAAGGACGCATGCACCTGCTGGTCATGAGGCCGGGCCCTGTCTATCCACACCACATCTTGTGTTGTGACGTCAGGCTGGACACGTCCTGCCTCAAGACGTGGCTGCCCCCACACATGCTGCTCAGACTGGAGGGGTCGGATCAGATGTGCGGCGGTCGTGTCATGAGGCAAATATGCAAATGACACAGCCGCCTGGCGCAATGCAGAAAATTGGCCCACAAGGCCATCGGCCCTTCTGGCATTTGCCAGAAGTGCCAGATGGCCAGTCTGGCCCTGGGTGGGCCTGTGTGCTCAAAATGCCAGGGCCGATTTATGGTCCCAGTCCAGCCCTGCTTACAGGGCAGATCTTTCTCCTTCCTAAGGAAGGGCCCTGGGAATCTCTTCTTCTTTATCCCTGACAATGCAGAATAGAGATAGCATATTATACATTAAATTATTTCATGTCATTCTTAGTACAGCTATAGAATGATATAATAGCATAGTATTCATATTAGGAACAGTTACAGATTTTTGTATGAATACAGTAAATAAAGATTTGTAAATTGCCGCTATCGCTGTCATACAAAGAAAAAAGAGGAGGTCACCCTGAATGGCGCTTACACTATATCAGTGGACATGTGTATTTTCTGGACCCAAATGAGGGGATCATATGTAATGTAAACCAGAAAAATTTTTTATTACACACTTAAAACTTAAAAAACTTCAAAAAACAAAGATCACTTTACATACAAAGATAAAGTGCAAATGCAGTAGGTTGTTAAATATAGTTATCCTCATAACATGTTTCGGATCTATCGTCCTTCTTCAGATGTGGATCCACATCTGAAGAAGGACGATAGATCCGAAACATGTTATGAGGATGCCAACACGCTGACGGGAGGACAACACCTAAGATCTGGGTCTCCATCTAAGCCTGTGCGGTGGTGCGCACCTTATGCTATATCCCGGGACATACCATCCATAGCACCACAGCCCACCGCACCACCTTGGAATGGTGAGATAGAGCCTTCATTGCCCCCGTCACATTATGGTTGTATAACTATATTTAACAACCTACTGCATTTGCACTTTATCTTTGTATGTAAAGTGATCTTTGTTTTTTGAAGTTTTTTAAGTTTTAAGTGTGTAATAAAAATTTTTTCTGGTTTACATTACATATGATCCCCTCATTTGGGTCCAGAAAATACACATGTCCACTGATATAGTGTAAGCGCCATTCAGGGTGACCTCCTCTTTTTTCTTTGTATTGACCTCGAAGAGTGGGTGTGTACTCTTTTCTGGCCACCAGGAGGCTGCTACACTATAATCAGGCTAAATAGTGCGCACAGACCCCTTACACCCTTTTTTCTTGTCCAGCTATCGCTGTCATAGACTAACCCATGAGCCAGTGGTGACTCCTCTATGGATGGGGACGGCGGTCCATCTCCTGGCAGAGCCTGACACATGTACTACAAATGGAGGGCCCCATGTTCTTGGCTGGGGATAGACAGCATGCTTGTGCTGGCGATCGCTTGAGCAGAGGCGCTCCATCTGACTGGGATGTGCGTACGTCTCACGCACAAGCGCATCCCAGTTTCCGGACGGTGCCGCTGTGTGTCCCTGCCCATCTCCACTTCAGGGGGGATGGCAGGGCAAAGAGGGGCCCAGGGGGAGGCAACAGGTGGCGGTGAAAGCACCGTAGCCACAGGGTCAGCGAGAGCATCTCGTGTGCGTGCGCCCCTGGTGACTTTGAGCTGAAAGCCACTCAAAACAGCATGTTCAAAATATCCACTAAAAATGTCAGTGCGTCGCTCACATTTGTTATATAAATTTCAAAATATATCTTGAAAAAAAGATATTTCCTATATAAGGTAAACAGTACAGGTCATTGTGATGAATAAAAAGGTTTGCTTGGCAATTTTCACACCTGTTTGATACACCCTGTAGTGGCTTCACCTCCTCGCGGCAGACGGAGGAAGGCACGAAGGGAGCCAATTAAACCTGACCTCTATGGTCCAATAACATATTAGTGTACATTGTCATGACAACAAGATACACAGTAAAAACAGACATAAAAGTACAAACACATATAAGTAAACACAAAAAAGAAAAGGAAGCCTAATGCTTATAATGCTCATGTATAGTACAACATCATAAATTATCGTAGATGAGTTATAAACAGGAAAATACTGTTGAGCCGTGTTCTCTGCATTATGTGGCTGAAACAGCAAAGTATAAACAAAAATGACATAAAAAGATCGAAAACCAGAACCTTTTTAATCTGTCAGGCATTGGCCCAGGTAGAACATATATAGGTAACTGTCTGTTATAACAAAAAACAGGACAAACTCAAATTTTCACTGGTGTCAGTGTATCAAATCTGTAAATCCATCCTTCTCAGAGGGGGAATATGGGCAATACTTTTGTAACGACGTGAGGTTAGAGTATGTCTGGCCTCCACAAAATGCCAGGCCACAGACTGAGCACTGTGGCCAGCAGCAATGGCTAACTTTTTAGATCCGTGGACAGCAGCTCGTTCCTTAAATGCCCAGTCTATCTCGCTGGCATAGTCTCAGCCGCACGGGTAGCTTAATAAATATATTACACATTTTGATGTTCAACTTAACTGGGGTCTGATTTTTTTACAGCATACAGGTAATCACAGCATAGTACAGACTCTTCCAAATTGTCCAGTGGTCCCTACCGTAGCCCACACCCTGGCCCATCGTTTGGGCAGCTATTCCACCATCAAGAGCATTTACCCTCTGCCCTGCAAACATTTATATCAAGAGAGTACAGGTGCTGATGATTACACAACCCTGCTGATGCTACTGTTTCCAAAACCTGGTCTGGATCCTCCACATTACTCTCATGTGGAGAGATGCTGTCTCTGTCACATTCCCCCCCCCCCCCCCCCCCCCCCTATCTTCAACCACCCTGGTGAAGCTAACAATTTCCAGGCAAGCTCTCTGCCTTGCCAAACCTTTACTTGTGTCATCCGCCTAGGTACACAGCTCTCCACCCCTTTCCAGAGGTCGCCCACATTGCCTTCTTCCTCCTCTAGCTTCACCATAGGGTTACTTGGAGGATCAGGATCTACAAACCTTCAGTATTGAGGTGCTGTTTCCCTGGATGATGCCGCTCCTCAAACTTAAGGCCAAAACCAACTGGTCACATGAGCATTCACCTCTTTGTTTGTGTGCATCCATTGTAAGGGAGCATAGTCTGTGCCAACAAAAACTGTTGTCCCAAAAAATAATATCTTAAGGATTCGACTGCCCACATAATTGCTAAGCACTCCTGCTTTACAGTTGAGTGCTTGCGCTCTTTTAGCAGTAATTTATGGCTAAGGTAGAGGATGGGCTTCTCCTCTCCATCTATCTTGGGAAAGGACTGCTCCTAATTCTGAATCCATTTGTAATACAAATTGTTTTTAAAGTCCGAGCACATTATCTTGTCTGAGGACTGTTTTTTAAGACATTCGGTTAGTGGAGCCGGGTCTTACTTTTTAGATAAACGCTTGCACCCACCCTAAGCAGACAGAGGCACACCTGTGTTCTTACGGGCCCTTTGAGCATTTCTATGGGCCGACCCACCGATTTTGTGGGCACGCCCATTAAACACTGTGTTCCCACCCAGGAATGTCCCCTGCCTGTCAATCAGGCAGCGAGTGCCCCGGCAAATGGGGGGTGGGGCTGAATTTAGACCTGTGTGTGTTTAATTCATATGTGCTCCTATTAAAGGGAGGACCTGGCAACCCTAATTGCCGGCATCACCAAGGAAGGGATACTGGGAAGAGGAGATCCTGTAAGAGCCACATCTGGTTCTGTCACTGAGGCTGTTATTGATGCCACTGCCGCCGTTGCTAGCACTGCTAGGGTGGTAAGTGGCAATATGAATGGAGTAGAGGCCTGGGCCTGTTACAGATTTATAACTTTATATGAACAATAAATTGGAGGCGGTGAAGGGGGGAGGCAGACTCTTTTCTGATAGCCTAGGCTGGAACCCTTAATCGGGTTACTGTAAACCTGCATTTCATAAAGAAGGAAGAACAGACCTCAGCCTGTTAACATGGGTATTCCAATGCTGACTAAATATATATATATATATATATATATATATATATATATATAGCCAGGGGGTTCCGCACTCACATCCAAATGTCAGGACCATAAACGGGGTGCACAGCAAAAGGTCATCCAATCCGGATAGCCAATTATATTCCAAAGTGCTTAATAAAAAGCGAGGGCACTCACCATAGCAGCAAAAGTCAGCCAATTTTAATAGTCACACATAATAGTCGACGTTTCGACCCGCATGGGGCCTTTGTCAAGACACAAAGTAGGTCCAAAGGTACACCAGAGAAGTCAAAGTAACACTGACACATGATGCCAAGCTCACCTATATACCCCCCCAGCCAAATTACATAGCACAGCTGTGTGAGGTAGCCTCTGATTGGTCAGCATTGCTGACACGCATAATGAGTACTTGAATAAAGCATAAGAGTCACGTGAACCACGTATAAGAAACATATTAAATGGCTGAAGACACAATAAAGTATGCGGACAAGGCACAATAGAAAAATAAACACTTACTATGCAGGCAAAACACACGCTGTCTAGCGTGGTGTATTCAAACCCGGAAGTCCGGGCGGTGACACGCACCCGATGCCGGAAGTGCGTGTTGCGTCTCACAGTGTTCTGTGAATGGAACGCATGTAATGCTGTCACTCAGCAGCGGCCGGAGATTCAAAGGGCTGTACCCGATGTACGGGATAACAGCAAGACACGTGATCCCGGAAGTGCGCTTTGCGTTCCAGTGCCTAAGCACAATGGAGCGCAAGCACAGGGAAAGATATATGGGCAAAATTTGTACAACAAGCTGTGCATGGCAAAGTGGCAGGGGGCTGTATAACATGAAACATCTAAGATAAAAAACATATAAAGCACACACAAACATTTAGACATGTATAAAGACAACGATGGTGGCACAGTATATCAAAAAATCCTGTGTCACACAAATTTAACCAGTGGCTACAGAATGAAAAAAATTTGAAAAAACAGGAAAAAATATATATAAGGGTGTCAGCAAGGTTGTGACAGTCCGATGGTGATTGGGCAGTCCAGGGTAAAGGACAAGGTATTATCATAATTTTAATGAAGGAAGATGTTAAGATGATTATATTCATTCAGACCCTTAGGGTCGATGGTATTCAAGCGAGAGATCCATCTTGCCTCGAGTTTCTTGAGTTTCAGCTCACGATTGCCACCCCTGGGGTCCTTGGGGACATGATCGATCAGCATACAGCGTAGAGTTGAGATCTGATGCCCCATTTTCAAAAAGTGTCTGGCCACCGGTTTATCGGAACTGCCTGCGGCATAGGCTGCCCTGATTGAAGTACGGTGGTTGGCCATACGTTCACGAAAACATCTGGTCGTGAGGCCGGTGTAATACAAACCACACGGACACATCAAGATGTAGATGACAAAGTCCATTGTGCACAGAAGCTTCTTCCTTATTTTAATTTTCTCACCACTATGTGGGTGGGGAAATGTCGTGCCGACAATCATCGATCGGCAGGTGGTGCAGGTTGCGCATCTAAAGCACCCAGTTTTGCCCCCAATTAGCCAGGATGTGGCTTTTGGTGATGGGTGCATTGTTGGGCGCATCAGCATTTGTCGAATGTTTGGACCACGTCGATATGCACTCATCGGTAAGGTCCTAGTGTCCAGTTTTAGTGCTGGGTCAGTGCCTACTATAGGCCAAAGTTCTTTATAAATCGATTTGGTCAGGCCCGAAGTGTGGTCGTATGTGCTTACATGGACCATTCGGTTTGTGGCCTTGTTAGGTTTGTGCTGCTGTGGTGTATGAAATTTTTTGTAGGCCTTTGAAAGGCAGCGTTCGATCACTTTTGGTGAGTACCCTCTATCCAGGAAACGCCCCCGCATATCTTCAATCTGTCGCTTAGCATTCTCGGTGCTCGAGTTGATTCTTAAAACACGCAAGAATTGCGATATTGGTAGGCTTTCCTTCAGCGATGCCGGATGCTGACTAGTGGGGTGTAGAAACGTATTCCTGTCAGTTTCTTTTTTAAAAAGAGTAGAGGCAAGTAAGGATCCCTCCTTGTACAATTTAACATCTAAGAATTCAATGGCATCGTGTTTAATATTGTGAGTAAACTTCACAGGCTCATCCAAGCCGTTAAGATGCTCAACCATTAGACAAAATTCAATATCAGTGCCAGACCAAAGAATAAAAACATCGTCAATATAACGATAGTAGCGGAGTATGTGTGGACCAAATATAGGGTAAATATGGGTTTCTTCATAGGACGCCATATAAAGATTAGCGTATGATGGCGCTATGTTTGAGCCCATTGCGGTCCCATTCTTCTGTTCATAAAACTCCGCCCCATACATAAAGTAATTTTTGGTGAGAATCAGATGAACAAGCTCAAGCAAGAATTCAGTGGGTGGTTGGCGCTGGCCTGCCCCCACCAGATGCTTACGTAATGTCTCCATACCTTGCTGATTATGGTGTACAGAGATTGCACATCCATAGTGCACAACCACACATCAGCAGGTAATTCACCAATTTCACTGATTTTGGCGAGAAAGTCACCTGTATCTCTCAAGTAACTGGTAACATCCTGTACCAAGGGCTGAAGGAATTGATCCACGAAAACAGCAAGCGGCTGGAGGATTGAACCCATGGCTGAAATAATAGGTCGCCCAGGGGGGTCCTCCAGCCGCTTGTGGACCTTGGGTAAGGTGTAGATGATAGGTATCACTGGATACTCAACAGTAAGGTATAAAAAGGTCTTCTGGTCAATCCAACCAGCATTGAGGCCAATGGCCAGCAGATCATCAACAAGTTTTTTTGTAACTCTAGTGGGGTTTTGCCTGAGATGTACATAAGTGTGTTGATCATCCAATTGTCTTACTATCTCACGGTCATAATCGACCCAGTTCTGCAGAACAATTGCCCCGCCTTTATCCGCGGGGCGTACAACAATTTCCTTATTGTTCTTCAAGGATAGCAAGGCCTGTCTTTCAGCGGTGGAAAGATTGGAATAGGTACTTGTGTATTATAACGGCGCCCGATTTCATCCAAATCGCATCCGATATCGCATCCGATTTATCGGCCGATTTGCGGCCGATTTTCTGCCGATTTTGGGTCGATTTGATCTGCGATGCGATTTTGCGTCCGATTTGCGTCCGATTTGCGCCCGATTTTCGGCCGATTTTTTGCCGATTTTTGGCCATTTCCTGATGATTTGCATGTTATTCCATCCTTGCACACCCCCAGGTACTATGCGATGGTATGAGATGTGATTTTCGGGAAAATGCCCCTGATTGTACAATTAAATATCACATAGCAACGCATGCCAGCAAGTGGCATGCGATGCGATGTGATTCGCAATGTTAAATGCACCCCCATTGTTAACGCCACCCCCACTATCAACGCCAACCCGAAGCGTGGCGAGCGCAGCGAGCCCGCGAGGGGCGGCGGTACGCGTCCTCCGACCTTTTCATACCCCCACTATCCACGTCGGCGTGGAGTTGATTTTAGATAGTGTGGCGAGCGTAGCGAGCCACCGAGCCCGAAGCGTGGCGAGCGCAGCGAGCCCCGCGAGGGGACGTGGATTACTTTACATGTATTCCGCGTCCGCTCGCCACGCTTCGGGCTCGGCGGCTCGCTGCGCTCGCCACACTATCTAAAATCAACTCCACGCCGACGTGGATAGTGGGGGTATGAAAAGGTCGGAGGACGCGTACCGCCGCCCCTCGCGGGCTCGCTACGCTCGCCACGCTTCGGGTTGGCGTTGATAGTGGGGGTGGCGTTAACAATGGCGGTGCATTTAACATTGTAAGCACCCATCAGGGTGATTGTACAATTAGAAATCGAATCGCTTCACATGCATCGCATGGCATGCATCACATGCCACTATATTGCATGCGATGCACTACGATGGTATTCGGGGGTGTGCAAGGTGTGCAATAATGGAACAGCATGCAAATTGGCCGTAAAAAGTGAAAAATCGGTCGAAAATCGGCCGAAAATCGGCCGCAAAATCGGCCGCAAAATCGCATCCGATTTTTCCATGCGATTTGCGGCCGATTTGCGGCCGATTTTCGGCCGATTTCGTGGGCGCCGTCAAAATACACAAGTACCTTGGAATACTTGGGTTTAGGTTTAAGGACACCAGTAGCTTGGCTCTGTGCCATCCTGGAAAAGGTATTAATACTGGCATTCCTTGACACAGGATCAAATGTGCTAGGTTTAAGACAACGATTAGGGACTCCAGTCATGTCGGGTGCGTCTACAAAATGTTCCCTCAACCTAAGCTTACGGCAAAACTTGTAATGATCTACAGACCACTGGAACTGGTCATGTGGGGTGGTGGGTATGAAGGATAAGCCTCGAGATAACACCTGACGTTCGGTGTCACTTAAGGCATATGTCGATAAATTAAAAATCATATCGGCTTCTTTTTCGCCCGATCGTACCTTACTCTTCCAACCACCCCTCCTTTGGTGTTTCCTCGTGCGCCGCCTGTTTGGAAAGATGGATTGGGAGGGGGTCTCTGATCTAAAAAAGGTCGCCTGTAGTAGCCTGAACTATCGGAGGTATCACCCTCCGATGATGCAGCTTCAAAAAATTGTGGCCTCTGTCGACGTGGGCGTGTCGGCCGTCGACCACGATTGTCCTGAGAGTCACCAGTCAACCAGCGATACACCTGATGGTTTTTATAGTCGCTGTTGACTGTATCTAATTTTTTCCGTTTAAATTGGACAAGGTCCTGTTGATATGTATCGACCTGAGTTTTTAATTTTTCAAGCCAGGACTCACTCTTGTCAGCTGTAAGTTTTTTCAGATATGAGGTTTTAAACGCGTCAAGGTCTGCGCGCACCTTTTTCAGATCACTACCAACCTCCTCAATAACTAACAAAATAAGATCGGCTGAACACTTATTTAGCACGCCACACCACCTGGAACAAAAAGCAGGGTTATTACGTCCCAAAGTGGGAACGTTGTGAACCCTAAAACCTCGGGGTATCTTTTTGTTCCGGTGGTATTCGCTGAGGAATTGCCCGTGAAGAAGCAGGTCAATCTCCCGTTTGCGTAAACGCAACAATTTATGGTACAGATCGGTTGAAGTCTCAGCCGGTAAATCATGAAACTCTATCTGCTCAAAATAGATCTTATCGGCGTCATCATCCGTAAGAGAGATAAACGTGTTCTGTGCAGATGCCAGTAAGACTTCATCAACTATATTTGCTCCAAATTGTGTCATAATGTAATACACCTGCAAAGATGGTCTGGCACTGATACAACAGCAAAAAGTCAAATGTACAACACTAGCTGACAAACAAACATACAACACATACAGTAATATAGCCACTGATTAAGAAGAAAAAAATCCAAAAAACTGTTAAAAGAATACCGTCATAGTGCGTGTCCATGTATCAGTATTACGAATCTGGTATAGCCAAGGTAATTTCAAAATTCAAGAATTTTTGAAGAATCAAGTTTCCAATCAATGGGTGCAGAGCAGGTGAAGACAATCCTTGTATCCACAAACATAGCCAGGGGGTTCCGCACTCACATCCAAATGTCAGATGTGATGTGACATTTGGATGTGAGTGCGGAACCCCCTGGCTATGTTTGTGGATACAAGGATTGTCTTCACCTGCTCTGCACCCATTGATTGGAAACTTGATTCTTCAAAAATTCTTGAATTTTGAAATTACCTTGGTTATACCAGATTCGTAATACTGATACATGGACACGCACTATGACGGTATTCTTTTAACAGTTTTTTGGATTTTTTTCTTCTTAATCAGTGGCTATATTACTGTATGTGTTGTATGTTTGTTTGTCAGCTAGTGTTGTACATTTGACTTTTTGCTGTTGTATCAGTGCCAGACCATCTTTGCAGGTGTATTACATTATGACACAATTTGGAGCAAATATAGTTGATGAAGTCTTACTGGCATCTGCACAGAACACGTTTATCTCTCTTACGGATGATGACGCCGATAAGATCTATTTTGAGCAGATAGAGTTTCATGATTTACCGGCTGAGACTTCAACCGATCTGTACCATAAATTGTTGCGTTTACGCAAACGGGAGATTGACCTGCTTCTTCACGGGCAATTCCTCAGCGAATACCACCGGAACAAAAAGATACCCCGAGGTTTTAGGGTTCACAACGTTCCCACTTTGGGACGTAATAACCCTGCTTTTTGTTCAAGGTGGTGTGGCGTGCTAAATAAGTGTTCAGCCGATCTTATTTTGTTAGTTATTGAGGAGGTTGGTAGTGATCTGAAAAAGGTGCGCGCAGACCTTGACGCGTTTAAAACCTCATATCTGAAAAAACTTACAGCTGACAAGAGTGAGTCCTGGCTTGAAAAATTAAAAACTCAGGTCGATACATATCAACAGGACCTTGTCCAATTTAAACGGAAAAAATTAGATACAGTCAACAGCGACTATAAAAACCATCAGGTGTATCGCTGGTTGACTGGTGACTCTCAGGACAATCGTGGTCGACGGCCGACACGCCCACGTCGACAGAGGCCACAATTTTTTGAAGCTGCATCATCGGAGGGTGATACCTCCGATAGTTCAGGCTACTACAGGCGACCTTTTTTAGATCAGAGACCCCCTCCCAATCCATCTTTCCAAACAGGCGGCGCACGAGGAAACACCAAAGGAGGGGTGGTTGGAAGAGTAAGGTACGATCGGGCGAAAAAGAAGCCGATATGATTTTTAATTTATCGACATATGCCTTAAGTGACACCGAACGTCAGGTGTTATCTCGAGGCTTATCCTTCATACCCACCACCCCACATGACCAGTTCCAGTGGTCTGTAGATCATTACAAGTTTTGCCGTAAGCTTAGGTTGAGGGAACATTTTGTAGACGCACCCGACATGACTGGAGTCCCTAATCGTTGTCTTAAACCTAGCACATTTGATCCTGTGTCAAGGAATGCCAGTATTAATACCTACTCCAGGATGGCACAGAGCCAAGCTACTGGTGTCCTTAAACCTAAACCCAAGTATTCCAATCTTTCCACCGCTGAAAGACAGGCCTTGCTATCCTTGAAGAACAATAAGGAAATTGTTGTACGCCCCGTGGATAAAGGCGGGGCAATTGTTCTGCAGAACTGGGTCGATTATGACCGTGAGATAGTAAGACAATTGGATGATCAACACACTTATGTACATCTCAGGCAAAACCCCACTAGAGTTACAAAAAAACTTGTTGATGATCTGCTGGCCATTGGCCTCAATGCTGGATGGATTGACCAGAAGACCTTTTTATACCTTACTGTTGAGTATCCAGTGATACCTATCATCTACACCTTACCCAAGGTCCACAAGCGGCTGGAGGACCCCCCTGGGCGACCTATTATTTCAGCCATGGGTTCAATCCTCCAGCCGCTTGCTGTTTTCGTGGATCAATTCCTTCAGCCCTTGGTACAGGATGTTACCAGTTACTTGAGAGATACAGGTGACTTTCTCGCCAAAATCAGTGAAATTGGTGAATTACCTGCTGATGTGTGGTTGTGCACTATGGATGTGCAATCTCTGTACACCATAATCCCACATCAGCAAGGTATGGAGACATTACGTAAGCATCTGGTGGGGGCAGGCCAGCGCCAACCACCCACTGAATTCTTGCTTGAGCTTGTTCATCTGATTCTCACCAAAAATTACTTTATGTATGGGGCGGAGTTTTATGAACAGAAGAATGGGACCGCAATGGGCTCAAACATAGCGCCATCATACGCTAATCTTTATATGGCGTCCTATGAAGAAACCCATATTTACCCTATATTTGGTCCACACATACTCCGCTACTATCGTTATATATTGACGATGTTTTTATTCTTTGGTCTGGCACTGATATTGAATTTTGTCTAATGGTTGAGCATCTTAACGGCTTGGATGAGCCTGTGAAGTTTACTCACAATATTAAACACGATGCCATTGAATTCTTAGATGTTAAATTGTACAAGGAGGGATCCTTACTTGCCTCTACTCTTTTTAAAAAAGAAACTGACAGGAATACGTTTCTACACCCCACTAGTCAGCATCCGGCATCGCTGAAGGAAAGCCTACCAATATCGCAATTCTTGCGTGTTTTAAGAATCAACTCGAGCACCGAGAATGCTAAGCGACAGATTGAAGATATGCGGGGGCGTTTCCTGGATAGAGGGTACTCACCAAAAGTGATCGAACGCTGCCTTTCAAAGGCCTACAAAAAATTTCACACACCACAGCAGCACAAACCTAACAAGGCCACAAACCGAATGGTCCATGTAAGCACATACGACCACACTTCGGGCCTGACCAAATCGATTTATAAAGAACTTTGGCCTATAGTAGGCACTGACCCAGCACTAAAACTGGACACTAGGACCTTACCGATGAGTGCATATCGACGTGGTCCAAACATTCGACAAATGCTGATGCGCCCAACAATGCACCCATCACCAAAAGCCACATCCTGGCTAATTGGGGGCAAAACTGGGTGCTTTAGATGCGCAACCTGCACCACCTGCCGATCGATGATTGTCGGCACGACATTTCCCCACCCACATAGTGGTGAGAAAATTAAAATAAGGAAGAAGCTTCTGTGCACAATGGACTTTGTCATCTACATCTTGATGTGTCCGTGTGGTTTGTATTACACCGGCCTCACGACCAGATGTTTTCGTGAACGTATGGCCAACCACCGTACTTCAATCAGGGCAGCCTATGCCGCAGGCAGTTCCGATAAACCGGTGGCCAGACACTTTTTGAAAATGGGGCATCAGATCTCAACTCTACGCTGTATGCTGATCGATCATGTCCCCAAGGACCCCAGGGGTGGCAATCGTGAGCTGAAACTCAAGAAACTCGAGGCAAGATGGATCTCTCGCTTGAATACCATCGACCCTAAGGGTCTGAATGAATATAATCATCTTAACATCTTCCTTCATTAAAATTATGATAATACCTTGTCCTTTACCCTGGACTGCCCAATCACCATCGGACTGTCACAACCTTGCTGACACCCTTATATATATTTTTTCCTGTTTTTTCAAATTTTTTTCATTCTGTAGCCACTGGTTAAATTTGTGTGACACAGGATTTTTTGATATACTGTGCCACCATCGTTGTCTTTATACATGTCTAAATGTTTGTGTGTGCTTTATATGTTTTTTATCTTAGATGTTTCATGTTATACAGCCCCCTGCCACTTTGCCATGCACAGCTTGTTGTACAAATTTTGCCCATATATCTTTCCCTGTGCTTGCGCTCCATTGTGCTTAGGCACTGGAACGCAAAGCGCACTTCCGGGATCACGTGTCTTGCTGTTATCCCGTACATCGGGTACAGCCCTTTGAATCTCCGTCCGCTGCTGAGTGACAGCATTACATGCGTTCCATTCACAGAACACTGTGAGACGCAACACGCACTTCCGGCATCGGGTGCGTGTCACCGCCCGGACTTCCGGGTTTGAATACACCACGCTAGACAGCGTGTGTTTTGCCTGCATAGTAAGTGTTTATTTTTCTATTGTGCCTTGTCCGCATACTTTATTGTGTCTTCAGCCATTTAATATGTTTCTTATACGTGGTTCACGTCACTCTTATGCTTTATTCAAGTACTCATTATGCGTGTCAGCAATGCTGACCAATCAGAGGCTACCTCACACAGCTGTGCTATGTAATTTGGCTGGGGGGGTATATAGGTGAGCTTGGCATCATGTGTCAGTGTTACTTTGACTTCTCTGGTGTACCTTTGGACCTACTTTGTGTCTTGACAAAGGCCCCATGCGGGTCGAAACGTCGACTATTATGTGTGACTATTAAAATTGGCTGACTTTTGCTGCTATGGTGAGTGCCCTCGCTTTTTATTAAGCACTTTGGAATATATATATATATATATATATATATATATATTGTTCAGGTATGTTGCAGCATTATTCTGATGATGAAGAAGCAACTGGTCATTTAACCGATGAAATGAGGCCAGGGCACTATGCAAGTTGAAAGGCATTGGTTTGAATTGGAAAAGGACTAACAGAGTAGAAAAAACTGCTTTCTTTTAGCATACACAACCAACTCAATTTGCCTGGGCATTGGGAAGGCATCCAATTTTGAGACTGGATTAGCTGCGAAAGTCTATGTAAGATTCTTTAGAACCATTTGCATAAGTTTTTGAGCCTCCTTGGCACTTGGTAAGTTTTCCTGGGCCAATTGACCTATTACATCCATGTCATTACACATCTGGACTACATATTGCAGGATGCTTTCCACTTCTATAAGCTTTTTTTTTACATGCTTCTTGCAGCATGTCAACAACACCTCTTAAGAAGCTCACAAGGGCAAAGCTAGTAAAAGCTTAGACTAATGTACGATTGAATCTTCATCAGTGTGTGGATAATACACTGAGATTCTGACAGACTTACTTTTTAACAACCGTAGCCCCCCTTGTTGAACAGAAAGTTTGTTCCTTGGTTGGTAAGAATGTATTTTAGGTAAACCAACCCTTAAAAACATCTCCAGTAGCTTAGTTGATATCTGTTTGGCTGTAGCAACCCTTAAAAGGAAATGTGCGGCCCTCTTTTTCCCATATAACCCCTCTTTACAAATGGGGAAGGGTGCAGCTGTAAGCCTCAATTTCTCCGGGGCCATATCTATGAGAGGTTCTGTTGCCTATCCCAAATTATACTTAGAGACACCATACCTCAGGACAATGGTCAGTGTGGAGGCAGAGGGGAGGCTCCAGTTAAAAAAAACTATTCTCCTTACCATCCTGGGCCAGCAAAACATTTTTGACTAGCTGGAAATCAGGACCCTACAGCTGGACCCTGTGAGCAGCAATGGTAGGAAGGAGTGTGCCCAATTTTGCCAGCCAGGCAGACTTATTTGGATCCAGCTGCAGCTATTTAACTACAATAGGTAGACAGGTTCAAAAGGTTGACATTGACAGAGGTCAACACACAGATGGTAACCAAACATTTTTGGGATTTTTAATGTTTTCATAACATTTTCTTTATTTTCTATGATATGGAGTACGATCGAAAATAGTAATCTGTGTTGAGCACATTGGTAGCATTGGAGCTGTCCACCTTGCCCAAAGCAAGTTCATGAGGGGTATGAATTTTTACTGATGATGGATCACATATTATCAGACATAATAATTAACACCCCCCCCCCCCCAAAAAAAGAAAATAAAAAAAAAATCATTAACTCTTTGTGTGTCAACCATTGCCATGTTGACCTTTTGAACCTGCGGCCTTTTATACCTGTTGTCCTTTTACCTGTTGCCATTTTGTACCTGTCAATCTAATGCATGTTGACCATCTTGTATCGACACAAAATACTGAAGATCTTGACTATCGACCTAAATACTGTGGATCGGTTATACCATGCCTCTGGAGAAGACAGGATATGGTAAATAAAAAAACATCGTAAACACTTAGCGCATCCATAGTAGCCTATGGAAACGCAAAAAATAAACCATACTAAATAGAGAACACAACAGAAGAGATAATCCATTAGTATATATTGAGATGTGGTATGTACGTGGATTTACATTGCAGTTAACATTTTTAGGTTTTATCTCCTGTTAGTACATGGACCCTTATGTAACAATAATGAGTTCCAAGTTTAGTGAAATATATTCATATTTTGAATTGACATCCAAAGTGACTTTTTCCATAAGATAACGCAGCATAGAGCATAAAAATACATTCCATGGCAAAATAGGGAAGTTGAAAGTAATACTAGAAATTTGATTCAGTTTATCCGATGCATAACAGACTCCAGGTCACCTGAAAAATACTGCGGTGATGCTTAATGACAGCTACTTATTTAGAAAATATTATTCTTTAGAATGGTTGAGAAAACTCTATATGAACTTTGACATGAAGAGAAACCTAGAGAAAAGAAAATCAGCATTTTTGAATGCAAAGTATTTGTTTATATACATGAAGAAAATTGTTACAAAAACAAGCAGTGAGAGAGATTCTTCCCAGTTACAGTGAGTTCCAACTTCAGAAGCCTACAGAATCCTAGATTAGAAGACTAGCACCAACTGTAAATTGTGTTGCAGACCTAAAAGAAGATGAAATAGAATCGCTAGATTTAGATTCAACCTATTGTGCGAGGAAGAGCACATTTATATATTCATGATCCGTGGTTGGAAAGAATCTATGCCAGAGTTTTGGCTAATTACGGACCATGCGCCTTTATACTGGATACACACAAGAAAAAGAGGTGCTTGTGTGATCCACTGGGAAGCTCCACATACACGTAGATGCACTCTCCAGGAAATGTATGACTCCTCATTGTCCAGTGAATGCAATGGTGATGCTAGTGGAGGGGGAAGAGGATAATGAGGAGGAACTCTGTATGGAAGTAGAAAAGAGGGATAACAGGAATAAATGTGGGCGAGATAGAGTCTTCAGGTGAAATGTAATAGAATGAAAGATTCAGAAAGTGAGAGATTTGGTAAGTAATCTCCAGGTTTTTTTAAAGCGGCAGTCGTTTACACTTCAAACTCAAACTGGTTTTGCAGTTTAAATGATTGCGGCTTAAAAAAAAATAGAGATTTCTCACCAAATCTCTCACTTTCTGAATCTCTCATCCTATTACATTCCCCCCTTCATCTGAAAACCAGGATGGTTAAAGCTAAGGAGGAAGGAGTGTGACAGGTGCAACGTAAACATACTTGGCATGGATTTTTGTTGGAAAGAATCAAGCACGGGTATTCCGTTTGATACAGTCTAAGAAACAGCAATCATGATGGCAGACACTAGTCAGCATGTTTTTTTAAAAGGTTTTCCTATAGAAGAAACAGGGCTTTTGACAGTGAACTAGTCACCCAGGTAATAGGCCAGGGGATGGCTACTATTAGAAGTCCTGGATCTGAGTGGTGTCTGGAGATTTTACACCTCTGGCTGCTAAGATCTGCTGTGAACTTTTTGTGACCTGTGACTTGCTGAAAACTACTAATGTTCAGATGTAAACTGCCTTCATGGAAAAATAAACCTTGCATTTGGAACTTTTACCCAGTATATGCGATCCCTGTCACATTATGTATTTCCTGAACAAATGATTTTGATGCAGGCACACAGACAGTTAGAAATGGATTCTGTTAAGCATATCAGGTGTTTGGGATGCTGACAGGTGGAATACCAGCAATAGAATACCAACACTGTTGCTCACAATGCTGGCACCGGAATCACTTCTGTTGGCATGACCTATTGAAGTATGCCAGGGCTGGTTAGGGTTAGACTGTGGGGTTGGGGGAATGTTAGGGTCAGGGTGCATTGGATTTAAGTCTAGGATCTAATGGGGGGCTTAGGGTTTGGCTATAGGGGGGCCCCGGGGCGACCGGCCCTGTTGCCCCGTGGGTAATCCACCACTGTAGCAACCTTATAAAGATGGGCAGTCGTGATGTGGATTTTAACTAAAACTGCCACTAAAAATAGTATTAAAATTGTTCTTTTGCGTTCTCCAGACACTTAAATCAGACTTGCAAGATTAGTGCAGTGGTTTCCAAACTCGGGGCCAATGTATATTCACAAATATTTTATTTTCTCACTTTACAATTGCTTTTGAGAATTATATTGATATGATAAGGATGATTTTGCTTATAGTGGAAGCCACAAAGAGAGAAGACTAATGTGCAGTTTGGGGGGAAGGGGGGTGGGGCATAGTGGATGCTGATGTCATTAAGCCCCGCCCCAGCTCATGCCAAATGCTGGTATTTGGGGGTATATGGAGAGGAGGTGGGGCTAAAAATTATGCAAAATGGTGTGGCTTGTATCATTTCAGCCTTGCCCCTTCCCCAAATGCCCAGACTGCCAGCATTTTCACTGCAGCCGAGGGTGATGTGGGGTCCCGGAAGGATACCGGAGAATATCCTACTTTTTGGGAGGATAGGCACATAGGATCTACTGTAAGTAGAATCTGTTTTAAGGAAGAAGGGGATCACATTTATATATTTATTTATATATTACTAAACCAGGATTTTAAGATAAGAAACCTTGGATGCATACCGTAATATATTACCTAGTTAATTGAATTGAGTGAATGTGCACACAGGGGACTTTCTGATTTCCCCAAAAAAAACCTCCTCCTTTAATGGACTGTTCATTCTTTGCTTTTCTTTAAACATGTGTATTGGCTCCTGATGGCTGTCTCATCCATATCACCTTATGCTGCTGCAACATCCTTGAACTCTGTCAACACAAGTAAAAGGTCGATATGAAAAGGGCGATTTTGTGTCGACGTAAGATGACACGGACAGCGTATAAGTGTACCGCGTCCCCTTGCATGGATTGCCACACTCGCCACGCTTTATTCCCCTCCACATCCACTGGGATGTATGGTAAGTATGAACAAGTCCTTTTTTTACCTCAGCGGAGATAGGGGGCTGTCACGATGTGGGCCCCCTCCACTACCACCGTGCTCCTGGTCCCGGTCCCCGCCACTCCCAACCACCAGCCTTGGTCCCCGCCATGGGGCCGGGACATGCGCAGTAGCTTCTTCAGTACTGCACATGCACAGGCCCCCAGCCTCTATGGGCTGGTTTTACAGCAGCCCACAGAGGCATATTCAGGGTCCTAGGTCCGACGCATACAATGAAATCACATACAATTGAAATCACATACAATGTTTAAGGCACATGAAACCTGTAAAACAAACTACCCATACCTCCTTGCAAATGTGAGCATGGTAATAAGGCAGAGGTTGGAGTCTCCTGGAAGGACTCATTATGGAGTGTGTGGAGGGGCAGGATAAAGCAGGAGCCACACAGGGTTCATGATGCTTCCACACTGTCCCTGTGAGCAGAGACATACGTTTATCCCAGCAAGTTGAATTTCAGTGCCCCCCCCCATCCCTTAAACAAAAGGGAAAACAAATATGTGTGTGTGTTGTGCATATATAATATATATTATATATAACACAAATGACAGCAGAGGTGGCCAATCGGGTCATCATCGAGATATACAAATAGTTCATGTTTTCCAGGTTACCTATGGAGCTGTTGAATGTGTCAGTTAGGAATGAATGCACCACATTTGAAAAGGTGAGCTAGTAATAATTAGTAATGACTACTCCTGTCTGGAAAACATAAACTGTTGGTAGATCTCAATCACCACATTGGCCACAAGATTCAGCCATCTGTAGTAAGTAGAATCAGCATTCACCGGTGGGTCCGTCTCACTGTCCAACAACACGGGTTACTGTACATGCAGGTGACCCTTCTGAGCTTGGAGCCTGGAGGCAGGCTACTCCATTGCCTCTGGGAGTTACAACCCTGTCTGTGAGAAAGAATATGTGAAAGAAACGGATATGCTCATACTGCTGGACCTAACTGGAGAACCACAAGTACCAACATGCCTGGACCTTAATGATTTTCTGGTACCTGTAGTCCCACAGGCAAAACATAATATTAAATCTATGTTTTACACTAATTGTTATGAACTTGCTTCAACCCTGGCCCTTGGGTGCCCTAGACGGGGAAACCCATTTATTGGGGGAGCCCCCAATCCTCCAGGGACCCTGGTTAAGGCTGACAAGTTTTGGGGGTAATGCTACAGGGAGCACTATAAACAAGTCCCCAGGGGAACCCCTATGTCATTTTCCCCTGTAATTTTGGAACCAACACCAGCTCAAAGACCTCGGGCTGTTTATGCTTTTAAGGTAGGACCCCATATTGTATTCTTTCTTTCTTTCTACATTTTTACACACACATATTAGCAAGAAAAAAAGAAACTCGGTGGGGTACATATATACATATAAGCTGTATATTACAGTTAAAATCTTTTATTTATTTTTATATGTGTGTAGAGAAGGTGTGTACCTGAAGTATTAATTCTGTGCCTTGTTAGCCTGCCAAAATCTAGTTAATTAATTTGTTTCAATTGCGCCTGCAGGGTTGGGATACTTGTATTATTGACAATCATATCTCCTTAATGCCGATATCCCATCGGTATTATTAATATTTCACTCAAATTGTGTTGGTAACAAGGATCTAGTCATGGGTCAAATTATAACATAAAATAAATTAAAGTATATACATTTGTTTGTGTGAACATTCCTCCCCAATCTTTAGCCCCCAATAATTTCGCATTTAGGCCCTTATTCAGATCTGATCGCAGTACAAATTTGTTCTCAAAATGGATAAAACCATGTGCACTGCAGGTGGGGCAGATGTAACATGTGCAGAGAGAGTTAAATTTGGGTGGGGTATGTTGAAACTGAAATCTAAATTATAGTGTAAAAATAATGCAGCCAGTATTTACCCTGCACAGAAGCAAAATAACTCACACAATTGTAACTCTGTCTATACATGTTACATCTGCCCCACCTGCAGTGCACATGGTTTTGCCCATTTTGACAACAAATTTGTACTGCGATCAGATCTGAATAAGGGCCTATTTTGATACTGATTCATCAAGGGCCAATGTATGTATCAATGTGCCAGTGCTTATATATTAAGAATATTATCCCCAATGACTTATGACCCAATGGTTATATACTCTATACAAATATATATAACCCCTTGGTGATCCATACAGACAATCCCAAGTGATATACTGTACAGCACACTTTGCAGGTATAACAATAGTTAGATAGGGGGCCTGATTAGTGGTGACCATTGTATCCAAATATCATTCTGACCATTGTATCCAAATATCATTCTGACCATTGTATCCAAATATCATTCTGACCATTGTATACAAATATCATTCTGACCATTGTATACAAATATCATAGGGAAAGTGTTTGTATCTGGCAGGTGTACTTAGTATATGTGTTCTTTGTCTATATGGTGGTAACTTGCTTGTGTATACACAGAGTGGGCTGTTGTGCGTGCAGGAGATTGTCCTTGCAGGAGGTCAGTTGCGCGCATATATTTGATGCTGATTGCTAGGTGTGTTTTCACTCCCTTTGAAGGGTTAAAATACTCATCTTAAGGATCAGAATGTATTGTACATCAGTGCTGGCAGTCTATAAAGAAAGTGTTGCAATATATATACTAAGACAATTAAGTCTAGCCAGAATGTTCATAGTGTAACCAGTCTGAGACCATTAAATGTTATACTGTTGCCAACAAGCTGCATTCTACAACCCAGCTATTTGAAAGGAAGCCGTCTTTTTTTTTCTTACTGTTTATTTACAGACCATGTGTTGGAAAATATTGACATGAATGTTTTTGTGGATAACCGCAGAGAAATCCGGCAAAATATTGTGGACATAACAACAAATCATATATTTGTAGAGAGAATATAACCAAAGTCATTGGGGATAACATTATTAATATAGAAGCACTGGCACATTGATGCATGCATTGCCCCTTGATAAATCAGTATCAAACTAAATGCAAAATTATTGGGGGCTAAAGATTGGGGAGGAATGTTCACACAAACATATATACATACTTTCATTTATTTTATGTTATAATTTGACCCATGATTAGATCCTTGTTACCGACTCAATTTGAGTGAAATATTAATAATACCAATGGGATATCGGCATTAAGGAGATATGGTGGTCAATAATACCAGTATCCCAACCCTGCAGGCGCAAATAAAACAAAATAATTATTTAGGTATTCGCAGGCTAACAAGGCACAGATTTAATACTTCAGGTACACACCTTCTCTACACACGTATAAAGATATAATAAAATATTGTAACCGTAATATAATCTAGCAGCCTTGGGGATCTAGCGTGTACCCCTCCCCAGTTTCTTTTTTCTTGCTAATATAACGTATCCCAACTCGGGGGTGCACCACTGACCATCATATATATACACAATAGGGCCTTTAGGGTCAATGAGTGAAAGGTGATGCAAATCAGAGAAATTCTTTAAATAAGTAGTCAGTTATGACCCCAAGACCATATACATTATAAAATGTGATATTATTTTGCGAATAACTGGTGCGAATCCCCAAAACCTTTGGCTATAAACATTTTACACTCAGAAAGACTGCACAGATCTCACTGATTCATGTGAGCTTCCTGTTTGGCAGTATTTGGCTGCCGGCTTATATATATATAAGAACATATAAAAAGTAAAGCTACACTTATGTAGATCTGATGTTATGGTGTCTGAGGTACCCTACTACATGATCTTCCTTCCTTCTTGTCCTTCCCAGATATTTATTAAAACCAAGTACCATTTTACAGACCCTGTGACATAGAACTGGGGCTAGTAATTACTGGTGACTTATGACAGTTGCAGGACCATGGCCAATGCATTAGGAAATTACAAAAAATCAACTCATTGAAAACATTGCAGTTAGACACAGTATTAAAAGAAATAAATATGCCAACAGGTCATACGCACAGACAGAGAACATAAACAGGAAGCTGCTAAAACCTTTGCTAAATTGTTGCCCATAAAAATGTAGCCGTGGTATGTGAGTTTGAGTATTAGACAATTTTATGTTATTCTTTACAACAATTACCTTTTATACAATGGTCTACTTTTAGCTCACCTAATGCAGCAGCTTATAAATGAGCACAGATAACTGGACTGATTCTGGAATGCTTTTAACAGAAACCCTGCTTGTGCTAAGAGTGCAGAAAGCGATACAGTATACACTGTTAGCATATTTGTTTGATTTGTATTATATATACATATTTTATTTTCATTTAACTCTTACAATTAAGGAGGATCCTAACAAGAACTTTTTGGGCCCCATAGCAATTGAATTGAATTGTTGCCCCCCAATTGTTGCATCTTTTTAGGTGTGGTATGGTGTGCCGATAGTTGGGAATCCGATGGTCAGTATACCAACATCGGAATCCCGAACTCTGGTATTCCAACAGAGGGGTGAGAGCAATGAAGCTCCTTGCAGGCTCGATGGCTCATTGTGTTCACAACCGGTTCTATTCTCCCTCTATAGGTGTTGTGCATTTAAACAGTTGGGATTCCGATGTCAGAGTACTGACCATCGGAATCCTAACTTTCAGGCTGTCATCCGGCACCCCATCTTGTTAGTGTATTTTATTATATGCCCAAAGTGAGAAAGACTACAACCATGTACAGAACACCCAGAGTAAAAGGCTATGTAACCATAGATAAAGATTGCATAACCACACAAAGGTAGACTATCTTCCCAGCAGGAAGGGATGAGTCCAGGGAAACAGGTTTATAGTCCATACAGAGACACTGCATGGCCATTGAGTTATTAGATATTAAACATACTGTACTGTGGATTTTTCATGGCCCAGTGGTCTCCTCCAATGTACCACAACCACCCCTTCCTCTCTCCACCTCCGCCACGGTAGTTAAGGCCCTGTGTGCACCCACTATAACTACACCAATGTATTTAATCCTAAAGGCTGAGTCAACCTTGATTCTGGGTTCCTACTTCTAGCTCTACCTCTGTGACCCCCACCCTCAGAGGTGGTATGGGTCCAGTAGGTGGCACTTACTTTACAGTCATGACTCTTTATCCTCAACCAACCCTTAAACCCTGACTCACTGCTGATTACATTCACGGTTTAAGTCAATTTCCTGGTAACAGTATGTGCAGAATGAAACCTGCAGTCACATCGCAGTATTGCGAACGCCTCTCTGCGTTGATGGCCCGGGTTGGCCATCAACACCGGAAATGGTGGCATGTTGTCCCCGTTTTCCAGGAATGGCGAGGCCAAGGTCTACCTAGCAAAACATAGTTTTCTTGGCATCATAGGCTGCCCTGCAACAGCAAGCCTGCACTTTCCAGCACTAAGGAATATATTATTTGCTAAAATGTGCCATTGATTAATCACCAGGGCATGGGCTATGATAGAAACCTGTCCCAGCAATCACTAAGAAGTATATTATCGCATTATGATTACACTGCTCCTTCATGGAGCCCCTGGGGAGTGATCCTTAGTATTCCTATCCTGACAAAAACTGTGAATGGTACCACATGTAGGTAAATGGCATCAGGAGATGGCATTAATGGGTAGGGAAATGTTTGTCAGCACATCAGTCCCCATAAAATCCTATTGTTTTAAGGTGATATGTCCCAAATATAGTTTAATAAATTGGCCCCATAGTGTAGTTTAGGCTAAAAACATACACTGCATTGTGAGATTTGCTTTACATGTAGATCACAGTTGCCAATATTCTGGATGCCCAGTGGTACGGGGTACACAGGTTGCCACAACGGCAGGTGAGGCTTGGTAAGGTGTAAGAAGGAGGCATAATGCCTGATGTTTGAGAGCCTCTTGGTCATTCTGGGAGAGGTGGCCAGTATGATGTAGATTCTGAACATTTGTTGACATTCATTTAATTTTGGTAATCTTGGTATTGTCTATGAGTGGAATATGTTGCACTATGTTCCCTTGGGGATAAATTAACAACTATGGTGAGTAAAATGTAAAGACAGTTATATTATTGTTTTTATTTGTTCAAATAGATCATGGACGTTTGATTTCGTGGTACTCCTGAAGCTATGTGGTGTATCTGTCATGTCCTGAATTTTTTTCTGATCCTTTATCTATCCGAAAAAATAAATAATTTACCCAAGCATCATCACAGCTGTTTCTTCAATATCATAGCAAGCACATCATAATACAACACATATTAGTAAACATTCAGCATTGGTTTGGACTGTTCCTGACAGCACGAGTTAGTATACTATAGGCACTGTTTACGGACTTGAACAAATCTCTTGGAGAGCACAATGAAGATAGCTGTCAAGTGATATTGTTCTTACTTTTCCTACACTGCTTATTTTTATATATAATAATCCCTGTGCCGTCAGTCCTGCATTGTGAATGTGTCATTTTTTTTATATAACGCTGTCAATAATCCTGAGAACCAGTTATGTATTCTTTAATTATTACTGCTAACAGTGAAAGTGTATTGCAGGATATGACTATAATTTATGGGCCTGTTTCCATATAAATGGATCAGGTAGGATAATTTAATTCCTAAGTAAAGCCGCATGTCATATCTGACACATAAATCATTTCACTGGGCTAGTTTGTGCAGTCCACAATGCTTGGTATAGCACACCAAAACCAGAGAGTGACAGGGTTAAAGCCAACATCGGAGACCATTGTACAATTACCAGCCAAAATTCTGTATTGCACCCACTACTAGGATGACTTTTAAAACTACAAACTTCAGAGAGACTGAAAAAGAGCTGCTTAGGCATTAAAGATCATTATGCTTATGTCTGAAGACGCAGGATCAAATCGGACTCCCCTTGCATTCAAATACAAAGTTGCATGGTTTGTTCCAAACACAATATCAGCCCCAGCACAAAGACTGTCTCTCTAGCCCCTAACACTTACCTTATTAAATAAACTCTGGCTACCTGATGTAGCTCCTCTTCATACTCAGTGATGCGGCACAGCAGAGGCATAACTCTGAGAGACAATGGAGTAATCTGCTGGCGGGCTCCGGTTCCCAATGGGGGCACCTCTCCTCCCCTGCATGTTTGAATCAGTTATTTCAAAGCCATATAGAAACAAAAATAGATGGATGTGCCCTCTAATGGCGCTAGTGGTATAAATGACAAAAATGTCCCTTAGAAAGAAGGTATGTTCCTCTTCTCCGAGTATATAAATGGTAGATATATATACGAGCACAATACCATACGTTCCTCTGATAGAGTGAATGGTCCTCTTCTTCGTGAGATAAGTTCTATGCGATCCACATAACTGGCAGATCCGTTCAATATAGAATCATAAATCAAGAGAAATCCTCCACAGTCATGAGATGGATCATATCAAGGCGTATGTTCTCAAAACAAAATGAAATGGATATATATGGTGTAAAACCTTTTATTAGACAAATAATACATAGCAAACTGGAAGGTGAAAAAAACCAATTGGCATATTACCGTAGATGGTGGAGAACTATGATAATATCTAAGTTCTCAAACAGGCATGAATGTGCAGCGGTGGTACCCGGGATAGAAGCTGCTGCTTTGTAAATGCACACAGTAACTCCAGATGGTCGAGTCCACCTCAAGAAAATAATCCAAGTCTCTCCTAACCGGCCTCGCTTGATCCCAACTGGATCCTCTCCAATCTGTCCTCAACTCTGCAGCCAGGCTTATCTTCCTCTCCCGCTGCTCTAATTCTGCCACTCCCCTCCTTTGCTCCATATATCTCTAACCTTGTCTCCATTCATACACCCTCCCGGCCTCTACGGTCAGCCGACGACTGTCGTCTCTCCTTCACCCTGATCACTGCTTTCCACGCTAGAGTACAGGACTTTGCTCGTGCTGCACTCCTTCAGTGTAACGCACTCCCTCGCTCCATTAGACTCTCCCCGACCTTGCAAAGCTTCAAACGGGCACTGAAAAATCACCTATTCCTCAAAGCATACCCTTCCAGTGCATAAACTAGTCCTGCATCTAGCCACCACCCACTTGCTTGCACCTCTTGTAATCTGTCTGTATCCCCTTCCTACTAGATTGTAAGTTCCTCTGAGCAGGGCCCTCCTGTTGTCAAAGCCCTCTTCTCTTCACATTTCACTCACAGCTCTCCTATACTCAAACACTCAGTGACCATCTTCGTCCGCATACTCATCTCCATCATTGGCCACAAGCCTCTAGTTGTATGTTAATTGAGTCCTCACTACTTATATTTAAGCTGTAATGTGTATTAAACTGTGGCGCTCTTTATTTGTACTCTATTTTTGTTATTTATTCAATGTTATGCCAAGTTTTGTGTCCTTGTACAGTTCCCTTGTACGGCGCTGCAAAACACTTGTGGCGCCTTATAAATAAAATAATAATAATAATAATAATAATAATCCTACACACTTGATTTTTTGGCTCCTGGCTCTAAACCCGTTAGTTAGTTTTACTATAAATGTATTTTGAACAAGCTTGTAAATAGGAAAATACGTTATTTAATACAAAATAATGCAGTATATTTACTAAGGTGCAGATTCTAAGAGGTAGCGATGTTGCCCACAGCAGCCAATAACATTATAATTATTATTTATCTAACACCTTCTAGAACAGCCATTCCCAACCAGGATCCCCAAGGCACAGTAATGGTGCAGGTTTTAGTGATATCCATGCTGCAGCACAGGTGACTTCATTAGTAATTCAGCTATTTTGATTTACAGTAACCACCTGTTCTAAAGCCTGGATTTCACTAAAACCTGCACTATTAATGTGCCTTGAGGACCGAGGTTGGGAATGCCTGTTCTAGAAAGTAATAGCTATGATCTGATTGGATACTATGGGAAACATCTCCACTTCTAAAAACCCGCACCTAAGTAAATATAAGCAACAAGCTTGTTAAACTGCAACATATCAGGTAATTAGCATATTTTATTGCTTAATGTAAAAGATAATCATACGATGTCATGCCAAATCATATATTAGTATGCATGAGATGAGGTGAAAGCTGCATTTCCGCTTGGTGAAATATTGGCATATACATCTTGGAGGCAGTGGTGGACAATATATGATAATGGTATAAGTTTATGGGGCAAATATTATTGCATGGCAGTGATACAAAACTGATCCATCTGCTCTTTAGAGTTCCATTCTCCATTGTTTGATTTATATTGTTTCATATTTTCATAGACCTTTCCCAAAGCAATAAAAGCCAATCCATGTGTCAACCAACTTGACGTCCATTATCCACAGGAAGGTCTGTTTGTAAAATCCAACCTGGTAAACATAATTGTGTTTTTCTAGATCTAACTTGGTGTGTCTGTTCATTCAATATCCTGAGGGCGCTTTGACAAGCACTTTAACTTACAAATTATTATATGCTGCGGTCATTTATTTATAGTAGTTTTAATTGACAGCAAACATAAAAAAAAACTATGTTACTAGTTTGCAACCACTTAGAACACATGAAGGGTTTTGTCGATGGTTGATTTTAATTTAACCTTTACTGTAACAGTATGTAAATATTGCTTAAGGCACGGCTTTTTAATAAAGAAGTAAACATTGAGAAAAATAAAATTATAACCGCTATTATGATTCTTTGGCATTCCTATGAAATTGATAAATGGGTATTACAGCAGTGCTATCACCTAATTATTTGCTGGCTGGAGGCTCTGGGTGAGGGAGCTCTACCAATGTGAGTGGAACTGGGTGATATACACCATGCAAGGTATATTTTAGTCTGTTAATTAATGTACAAGCTTAATTAAAGAATTAAGAAATAGTGACTCAAGAAGAACAGAGGAATCTAAAATATTTGGTTGCATCCTGTGGTCAATAATTAGTTCCTAAGGATCTTAAGATGATAAAGGGCAAACTAATAGCTAATCAAATGTAAGGCAATGTAGGTCATCCTTCTACATTAACTAGTAACTATTTTGGGGTTGCTTTAAATTAAGGCTTTTTCCACTGCCCTTGTAGACAATTAAATGCTTTTATTTATCTGGCCCTATGCATGGGCATTCTAGGCAAACCTTTGTATCAATAAAGGATATCTGTTTTTTTAAGCACAGTATCCGCATGCCTTTTTGCGCATCCACATTTGTGAGCGTTTGGAACCGGGTACAGGACGGGAGGACAAAGATTTGTCTGATATGCTATTGACCGTATAGCTCCACACGGAGGACATCAAGGGACAGTGACATATACGGGGGAGTACCAATTTTCCTTTTATTTAAGCGCCCATATTCTTAGAATTGAGATATCTTTTCCTTGTCCATGTTCACATTATAGGGATACTAGGTGGTACCCCTATCTCAATTCGAATACAGGCTGCTCTATCTGCGCAGACAGTTAATACCCACATTTTTATCTGACATTCTAGGCAATTGCCTAGGGCATTTGGAATGACTAGGGTCATGCAGTCTAAGCCTATAGCTGAATCAGCTAGACCTCGGGTTGGGAGGCACCTGACAGGCAGATGACAACAGCTCTTCTCTGGCTGCTTACCATGAACAAAACTCTCAGCCAACAGCCGTGGGAGTGCCAGAGCCCGTAACAGAGACATTGGGGGCAATGGTGGGCAGTAACACATATGGCCACTGGTCTTGGAGGAGAGCTTCTGCAAATGCCCAGCAGGGTTAGAGTGCCAATGCTCTTGCTCAAAAGGACACAAAAATGAGGATTACTATGGGTAATGGATACTGCTGACTGCTGCTGTGATCTATGCTGCTGTGTCACCCTGTACCCCATCCTGTGTGTGACACACTGTACACCTCCCCTTTTGTGTGTGCAACACTCTGTACCCACTAACCCGCCCCCCCCATGTATGACATTGTTTACACCCCCTAGCCTTGTGACACCATGACACCCTGACACCCTGTGCCCCCCTACCCCAGTATGAGTTACACCTTTTATCCCCCCACTACCTGTGTGTATGTCACCATGTAACTTCATTTTCAAAATGTTGCTAGGGGGCCTCAAATTCTAGTTATGCCCCTGGGAATAAATATATATATATATATATATATATACAGTCCAAAGGCTTAAATCAAAAGCAGGGCGTCACTCGGAGATCCTTTTCAATAGTGCTTTATTGCAAGAATGCAAGTGCATTCTTGCAATAAAGCACTATTGAAAAGGATCTCCGAGTGACGCCCTGCTTTTGATTTAAGCCTTTGGACTGTGTATTTGGGGGTGACTCCCCTGGGAAGGCACCGGAGCAGCATCATTGCTATACAGTTGGAGTGCCGGGTTACATATCGCAGTATATATATATATATATATATATATATATATATATATATATATATATATATATATATATAGTATACTGTATACAAAAATAGGTTTATTTTCTGGTAGGTTATATTTTCAGGAATTCACAGTGGCTATAAATTATACTGTATAGTCTTTTTCATATTTTGCTATGTTACAAACTTGAACAATTAAGTGTGGCCCTGTTCATCCCCCTCTTTGTATCCCCAGTCTCATCCCCTTATTCGTATCTATCACTAGCCTTATCCCCCTCTCTGACACTCTGCCTTATTGCCCCACTCTCTGTGTAACAGAGCACCAGTAGATCCCCGCCACTGTGTTTCTGTGGCACCTTCCCCTCTACTACTGTGGCTCTTCGACAGGGCTGTTTCTAGACAATTTGGCTTCCTATGCAAACAATAAACTATTCATTCATCATGGATATTTTAGAAACAAATATGGCGTGCACAAAAAAGGGGTGTGGCCTCTGCAATTGAAAAATACACCTCAGCCTTGCACCTTGTCCCCCCAAGCATTGACAAAGACAGAACCACATAGAAAAATACACTAACAATACCAGATCCACATAAAAACATTTAAGACGCCAGATCTACATAAAAGAAACATAAAAAATGCCAGATCCACATGAGGGACATCTTACCAGGATCTCCTCCAGATTCCTAGGTAAGTTCAGGCAGGTGGAACTGTAGCTGGGAATTGCTGACTGATGGAGACAGTGCTGAGTAGCATGAAGACCCCTTCAGCCGTGTAGACCCCTTTCACACGCTCCGGCTCCTGCCGGGCGCCAAAACCGCACACAGCAAAAAGCCGCGCTGTACATAGAAGTTAATAATGGCCGTCCATTCACACGGGACGGCCACGGCCCGGCCGCCCGGTTGCAGCCGGATGTCACTACTGGACGGGATGGCTGCCGGGCTGTGGCCATCCCCACCATTGTAAACTTCTGTGTGCGGCACGGATTCTTGGCAGTGCAGGGTTTCGCCGCCCGGCAGGAGCCGGAGCGTGTTGAATAGCCCAGAGTGACAGTGGGCAGTCTTGTAGAGAGTGACAGTACAGATGGTTCCCTTCCGGAACTCACGGTATAATTGCTACATTTGAATGCTGTTCCTGTGGGGTGCCTATAAATCAGTCATTGGCACCACTGCCACTCAGGCCCACTGTCTGATTATTCAACCGTTATCCCTGATAGTGTTGGAGACTGCCTTGTGCGTTTGCTAAAGGAGTTTTTTGCAGGAGATGTAACATTTTGTATCTTCTTATAGGTGGATTGGGATATTTGGTGGATGGTGACTTCAAATGAAGCACATTTTACATATGGCTTTGCACCTACATACTGTACATACACAGTGGCGGATTCAGGGGGGGGGCACCCAGGCACGTGCCCCCCTTGTCATTCATTTTGTAGATGAGGACCAGAGCTTTCCAACGAGCCCAGCCCCATGTCTCTAGTCCCCTGGGAACCGGAGATATTGCCTGGTAAAGCTGTAACATTTTTTCCCCATAGGATAATATGGGACCCGTCAATTCCGACCCCCACCCGGTTCCGACGGGAGGTCCCCCCCTGGCATCACAGGAGCTTGTGGTTGATGTCATTCAATTCCAAATCGCTGGGCCTTCAATATGATACCAGGATGGTCCATATCGGTCAATCGGTTCCAGAGATATAGCATGTAAATTGATATTTTTTGTTTTATGTAATTTCATGGCTGTTCATGTTCTTTGAGGGCAGATTACTCTGGAACCAAACGATCCAGTTTCACTGGACCAAAATCATTCAAAGCCCACTCTTTAATATGATACTTGTCTCATGTAAATGGGTCAGTTAGTTCCGAAGATATAGCCGGTTAAATTAGATAACTGGTTAAAGGGGGGGAGGGGTGGTTTTCTCTCCCCCTCACACCACAAAATGCAGGGACTAGGCTGGTGTAAAAGGGGCCAACCTGGGAATGCATTTTCTGGTGTGAAATGGGTATTATTTCAAATAGCTGGGACCTGCAGTGCTCGGAATACAGCCAGGCTCTGCCACTGTCAATGGCTATCACTTCTGCCTGGCGGCGGCTGTCCCCCATTTACCACGAGCATGTA
Organism: Crinia signifera; assembly: GCF_055691185.1. Taxonomy (NCBI): domain Eukaryota; kingdom Metazoa; phylum Chordata; class Amphibia; order Anura; family Myobatrachidae; genus Crinia; species Crinia signifera. The sequence goes on along the minus strand of NC_139221.1, from coordinate 105,772,929 downwards.
TTCCCAGTTGGCAATGAGCATGTAATCCCACATGGCAACGAGCATGGAACCTGTGGCAATGAGCATGGAACCCTTGGCAATGAGCATGTAGATAAGCAGCACTTACTGTATGTAGCATAATTTTTAATAGGCATTATGGTGTTTGGCATAATACATAATGGACATCATGTCGTGTAACTTTTGTCTCAATCCGTGTGGCATTATGTGAATTTTGGCTCAATCCGTGTGGCATTATGTGAATTTTGGCTCAATCCATGTGGCATTATGTGAATTTTGGCTCAATCCATATGGCATCTTATGAATTTGGCTCAATCCGTGTGGCATTATGTGAATTTTGGCTCAATCCATTTGGCATTGTCACACCAGGGGGCTTAGTCGACAAGACTGAGACCTCTGGTGGGGACCTGGACCGGTACCTGAACCGGGGAGGTTGGGGAGGACCCTTGCGCATGGACTGCACGACAGTGCACCCAGAGCCAATAAGCAGTCAAAGGTAAAATACAACCGGAGTTTATTTGCAGATGGTTGTAATAATGACAGACAGTAAAGTATGCAGGAGAAATAACAGAGTTCATGCAGATTGCAATACTTTACAGATGTGATGTGATGTGGAATCGATGGTGGAACATCGGATGTGAAGACTGTGGGTCCGGAATGACGGACTGAAGACTTGAGCTTGACTGTGGGTCCGGAATGACGGACGGAAGCTTGGCTTGGAGATCCGGAATATCGGACTATCGATGATGATGTGGGAACATCGGATTCGGGTATCGGATATGGAAGGAGACTGTGGGTCCGGAATGACGGACGGGAGATGACTGTGGGTCCGGAATGACGGACGGAAGCAGGAGATCCGGAATATCGGACTAGCGATGAAACATCGATGGTGGACGATGCTGGAGCATCGGAAGGACCAGAGTCCCGGAGCTAGGCTTGGTCGCTGGGCTGAGAGGCAGGATCACAGGCGGTGGAATAACCTGGACTTCACAGGAGATGGAACAACCTGGAACACACTGCAGCATGGAAGACAACACCAGCAGATAAATACACTTGCACGGAGACAAGGACAGCTGACCATACACTGGAGACAACTGAAGCACTAGCAATGGTTCTGAGAGCTCCCAGCATACTTATGCCCACTGGGTGGCCAGGATTGGCCGAGGAAGTATGACAGGGAGATCAGAACCAACAGGATTGGACAGCACAGACATGTGACTGGGAAGAACATGGCAGCCCCCATGTCTGCTATGGCGGGAAAGTGTGTTTGTGCACACCATGCTGGATACTGGGAGCAATGGCGGCAGACAGGTGGATTGCCGTGCACTGGGGACTGTCACTGGGAGACAGGAGGCCGGCAGAGATGACGTCTGGACCGCAAGCTGAACCTGCGGAGGCACTTAGCCGGTAAGAACGTCTGTCTGACAGCTCGGATCGTGACAGCACCCCCCCCTTTAAGGGTGGCCCCAGGACACCTTTTAGGCTTGCGGGGAAACTTGGAGTGGAACGCCCGGATGAGTCTGGGAGCATGGACATCGATGGCATTGGTCCATGATCGCTCTTCGGGGCCGTAGCCCTTCCAATCGATCAGATATTGCAGACGACCATATCGGATGCGAGAGTCCAAGATTTTACTGACCTCATATTCTGTTCCACGCTGGGTGCAAACCTTAGGAGCCTTGGGGAGCTTGGAATTAAAGCGATTCAGAACCAGCGGCTTGAGCAGCGAAATGTGGAATGTAGCATGGAATGTAGAATGGATCAATAATGAAATGTTGATGTGTGGACTTGGACTCACTTTCTTGCTCCCATGAGCGGGAAAGGGCATCAGCTTTTCGGTTTTGTGTCCCTGGACAGAACGACAGCTTGAAACGGAACCTGGAAAAGAAAAGTGTCCATCTGGCTTGACGGGGATTTAAACATTGAGCAGACTTGAGATACAGAAGATTCTTGTTGTCTGTGATAATTGTGATCTCATGAACCGCGCCCTCTAGAAGATATCTCCATTCTTCTAATGCCAACTTGATGGCGAGAAGCTCTTGGTCACCGATGGCATAGTTACGCTCTGCAGGCAGGAACTTACGGGAGTAGAACCCACAGGGATGAAGATGACCATCGGGCGCTTTCTGCGAGAGGACTGCCCCAACACCCACGGAGGAGGCATCAACCTCGAGAATAAAGGGCAAGGTGGTATCAGGTTGTCTTAAAACAGGAGCGGAAGTGAACCTCTGTTTCAACAGATGGAAGGCTTCGATGGCTTCTGCCGGCCACTTCGCTGGATTAGACCCCTTTTTCGTTAAGGCAGTGATGGGAGCCACAATAGACGAGAAATTACGAATGAATTTTCTGTAATAATTGGCAAAACCCAGGAAACGTTGAATACCTTTCAGCGAAGAGGGAATTGGCCAATCTTGGATGGCCTGCAGTTTTCCTGGATCCATTTGAAGACCAGAACTGGAAACAATGTACCCTAGGAAGGGTATAGACTTCACCTCGAAGACACACTTCTCCAGTTTACAGTAGAGATGATTAGCTCGCAGCCGGGACAGAACCTCTTTGACCCAATAACGATGTTTTGTGATGTTATTGGCATAGATTAAAATGTCATCGAGATATACAACTACATGACGATACAGAATGTCCCGAAAAATCTCATTGACATAATGCTGGAACACGGCTGGGGCATTGACGAGGTACTCATAGTGGCCGTCTCTGGTATTAAACACCGTCTTCCACTCGTCGCCCTCTCGTATGCGGATGAGATTATATGCACCCCTCAGGTCGAGTTTCGTGAAGATGGTTGCACCGCTGACACGGTCAAACAGCTCGGTGATGAGGGGCAACGGATATCGTTTTTTTACTGTAATGTCATTGAGGCCGCGATAATCAATGCAGGGACGTAGGCCTCCATCCTTCTTCTTGACGAAGAAGAATCCTGCGCCAGCAGGAGAAGTCGAAGGACGGATGAATCCCTTTGCCAGATTTTCCTTGATGTAATTGGTCATGGCTTGAGTCTCTGGAAGAGAGAGAGGATAGGTTCTACCTCTGGGTGGTTCTTTGCCTGGGATAAGTTCGATAGGGCAATCCCACGGTCTGTGAGGAGGTAGGACATCAGCGCCAGACTTGCTGAATACATCTGAGTACTCTTGGTAGGGAAGAGGCGGAAGGTCTGCTGCATCGGCTGAAGAATGACGAGCTGGGAGTACCTTTTGGAGACAGGTACCGGAGCAGGAAGGATCCCAGGAAAGGATTTCCGATGTCTTCCAATCAAGACGAGGATTGTGAAGACGGAGCCAGGGTAAACCCAGAACCAGAGCATGAGTGGCTCGGGGTAAAACCAGGAAGGACAAAAGTTCAGTGTGCAGGACTCCCACTTTTACTGTAAGTGGCAAAGTTCTGCGGGAGACTGTCGCATCAGGAATCCTACTGCCATCCACAGCAGTAAGGAAGACAGTCTTGGAAAGACTTTCAGTGGGCAACCCCCACTTGCGGACCAGTTCTGCAGTAACAAAGTTGCCAGCGGCACCGGAATCAAGAAGTGCGGAGACAGTCTTGAAATGCTGACCAACTTGTAGGGAAACTGGAAGGACACAATCAGTTGCTGAGGACTTAATTACTCCTAGCCTACCCTCTCCTTGACGGGCTAGGAGGAGGAGTTTTCCTGACGCTTTGGGCATGCAGAAATTTGATGTGCAGGATCGGCACAATACAGGCAGAGCTGTGCCAACCGACGACGTAGACGTTCTCCGGGAGACAAACGGAAGCGGTTTATCTCCATTGGTTCTTCTTTGGAATGGACTGCGGGAGCAGTGGGTAAAGAAGGTGGAGGAGTTGGCACTTTAACTGGAGCGCTCTTGTGACGTTCTACAGCCCTTTCTCGGAAGCGTAGGTCTACTTTGATACACAATGATAAAAGGTCATTTAGACCTGAGGGTAAGTCTCTGGTAGCGAGTTCATCCTTAATACGATCGGATAGGCCATGCCAGAAAGCTGCGTATAAGGACCCATCACACCAGGAGAGTTCAGACGCCAGAATCTGGAACTGGACCAGATATTGCCCGACGGAGCGGGATCCCTGTCTGAGACGGAGGAGTTCAGTGGAGGCAGATGCTGATCGCCCAGGCTCATCGAAGATACGCCGGAATGTTGACACGAAGTCCTTGTAATTGGACAGGATGGCATCAGATCTTTCCCATAAGGGAGACGCCCATTCTAACGCTGCTCCACACAGGAGGGAGATGATGTAGGCGATCTTGACCCTTTCAGTAGGGAAGTTACTGGGTTGCAGCTCGAAGTGAATCTCACACTGATTGAGAAAACCTCGACAGGTCTTGGGGTTCCCATCATACTTGGTGGGGACAGACAGATGAAGGCGAGGTGCAGCAGCCATTACAGGAGGATGAACGGGACTTGGAAGTTCTCTGACAGGCTCAGGGCCACTGAGAGTGGTCTGTAGCTTATCCAGCCGGGAAGACAGATCTTGCAGACAATGAATCACTTGGCTCTGCGCAGCCTCTTGCTGATCCAAGCGAACAGCCAGTTGCTGTACAGGGCTGGGTGGAGAAGCTTGGTTTGCGGCTGGATCCATTTGGCTAGTGCTTACTGTCACACCAGGGGGCTTAGTCGACAAGACTGAGACCTCTGGTGGGGACCTGGACCGGTACCTGAACCGGGGAGGTTGGAGAGGACCCTTGCGCATGGACTGCGCGACAGTGCACCCAGAGCCAATAAGCAGTCAAAGGTAAAATACAACCGGAGTTTATTTGCAGATGGTTGTAATAATGACAGACAGTAAAGTATGCAGGAGAAATAACAGAGTTCATGCAGATTGCAATACTTTACAGATGTGATGTGATGTGGGATCGATGGTGGAACATCGGATGTGAAGACTGTGGGTCCGGAATGACGGACTGAAGACTTGAGCTTGACTGTGGGTCCGGAATGACGGACGGAAGCTTGGCTTGGAGATCCGGAATATCGGACTATCGATGATGATGTGGGAACATCGGATTCGGGTATCGGATATGGAAGGAGACTGTGGGTCCGGAATGACGGACGGGAGATGACTGTGGGTCCGGAATGACGGACGGAAGCAGGAGATCCGGAATATCGGACTAGCGATGAAACATCGATGGTGGACAATGCTGGAGCATCGGAAGGACCAGAGTCCCGGAGCTAGGCTTGGTCGCTGGGCTGAGAGGCAGGATCACAGGCGGTGGAATAACCTGGACTTCACAGGAGATGGAACAACCTGGAACACACTGCAGCATGGAAGACAACACCAGCAGATAAATACACTTGCACGGAGACAAGGACAGCTGACCATACACTGGAGACAACTGAAGCACTAGCAATGGTTCTGAGAGCTCCCAGCATACTTATCCCCACTGGGTGGCCAGGATTGGCCGAGGAAGTATGACAGGGAGATCAGAACCAACAGGATTGGACAGCACAGACATGTGACTGGGAAGAACATGGCAGCCCCCATGTCTGCTATGGCGGGAAAGTGTGTTTGTGCACACCATGCTGGATACTGGGAGCAATGGCGGCGGACAGGTGGATTGCCGTGCACTGGGGACTGTCACTGGGAGACAGGAGGCCGGCAGAGATGACGTCTGGACCGCAAGCTGAACCTGCGGAGGCACTTAGCCGGTAAGAACGTCTGTCTGACAGCTCGGATCGTGACAGGCATTATGTGAATTTTGGCTCAATCCATTTGGCATTATGTGAATTTTGGCTCAATCCGTGTGTTATTATGTAAATTTTGGCTCAATCCGTGTGGCATTATGTGAATTTTGACACAATCTATGTGGCATTGTTTGAATTTTGGCTCATTCCATTTGGCATCATGTGTAAGGGGCAAGTATAATGGGGTCTAGTATTTTGTTGCATAATGTGTAGAAGTTGTATATGGTGTTGTACACTACACTCAAGGACATGCCCCCTGTTGAGTATCCACACCCCCTTTTTCAGAGCGCGCCTTTGGCGCGCACACAACTACATCCTTCACTTTTGTTGCCATGGTGGGCCTGCGTACTTTAAATGCCAGGGCCTATTTTTAATCCCATTGCCACCCTCTCTCTGCCGCTCTCTTAGCATGTACACTGGCACCACTAACACTGGCCCTCCCCCACCTAAACCCTCTTTTATCATGGTGCCCCCCCTGTCATTTTATCCTGGATCCGCCCCTGTACATACATGAAAAACAGTTTTCAATGTACAGTACTATGATATCAAATATTGGGTGAAATGTAATAGGATGAGAGATTCAGAAAGTGAGAGATTTGGTAAGAAATCTCCAGTCTTTTTTTAAAGTGGCAATTATTTACACGTCGAAATCAAACTGGCAAATGATTGCCGCTTTAAAAAAAGCTGGAGAATTCTTACCAAATCTCTCACTTTCTGAATCTCTCATCCTACTAAATTTCCCTCATTATGTCATTCATTTCCGCATGCCACGGTGATATTTTTGTAATTTACACTTTTATCTGTTTTTGAGTGAAGAAATGCACAGTAAAAAATAAAAAAAGGAACTCCATTCTTGTAGAATTGCTGCCACACTAAGTAAAGACTTATTAAGTAAAATATAGGAATGTAAATAGGGTTACTTATATAAAGTTTGGATCCATCACCCAAGTAGAAGAGAATAACTGACCTACTGTAGCTAGAAATAGTAAATGTAGAGATTAGTGATAATTGATGAGATTACTGTTCTGGAACATAAAGTACGATGTTGTCAGGTTAATGCAAACTACGGGGTGGCCTCCTAAGCACCGATCAAATGCAGGAAGGAAAGGTTTGTTATAGCAATCAAAGCAATGCCACCTATTGTGTTGCAACTATTATAGCTCGTACTAAGAGATGTCATTGTAAAGAAAAAGTATTCTGGAAATATTTTGTTAGCATAAATGCGTGATCATATATCTTGCAATCATCTATATATATATATGTCTAATGTCTGTGTGTCTCCGAAACACTGCCATCTGTTGCAGCGAGTGAAACCAGGGGTGAAATTTAATAGGATGAGAGATTCAAATTATTTTTTTTAAAGTGGCAACCATTTACACTGCAAAATCAAACTGATTTTGCAGTGTAAATGATTGCCGCTTTAAAAAAATTGGGGATTTCTTACAAAATCTCTCACTTTCAATCTCTTATCCTATTCAGTTTCCCCTACATCTCTTTCTCTCTTGCACAAACACAGAGGCAATCACAAGGTAGCAGACTAGCTTTCAAAGTATTTGCTTTGAGCGGGCTTACTAGTTTGTTATATGTTGTGATTTACTCTGTAGTACTCTCATTCTGGTTACAGATTGTAGCAAACTATAGGAATCAAATCTGCTTAATCTCCCATGCTCCAAAAACCCTTCCATCTACATGGGCCTGTACTGGAACTTTTAAAGGTGTTTCTGGGTGCGCGAAGTAGTAATGGGGTGTCTAAAACGTTAGAGTAAAATTGGAAATTCATTTAAAGAGGAATAGCAAGATTGCAGATATACTGTAAATAAAGAGAAGAGAGGAACATTAACCTCAGGAGCATGGAGCTGTAACCAGTGCTTGTCAACTCAGAAGCTAGACAGGGAGCAACTCAGAATGCAATATTATGCCTGTAATGTACCAAACATTTAGTAAAGTAAGTTATGCCTACCTGTCATCCTCAGGATCAGTCATGTTGTGATGTACAGAGTGGTGCTTCTGATTATAGGTGTGTTGGTTTTTTGGCTAGGTCCTTTGGCGCTGCTTCTGATGCTTTGCTGCCTCACTGTTACAAGAAGGGACTATCCCTTAAAGTCCCAAGACGTTACAAATTTGACAAAAAAATAATTTAGTACCAGTGTTGGCGCTGCATCAGTTAAGTATAGGGAGATGGAGGATACTTATCTTCGATTTCTGGTGTTACGGCTTCTAGGCTCGTTCTTTCTTCCGTCAGTATATCCTCATCGGGTATATGAAAAAGAAGATTTTTCAAGGGAAAAGATATTAAGATGGGTTCTACAATACCCAAGGGATTATTTTGTGCCCGGATGTGTAAATGGTTCCTACCTCACTTACACAGTATTGTAGTGAGGGGAAACCTATTCACTCTCCTTGAAGACGCGCTGATATAGAGCGGCGGCCATCTTTGAACACCCAGAAGGAGGTTTAATAGATAAATAGAAAATCTTCTTTTTCATATACCCAATGAGGATATACTGACGGAAGAAAGAACGAGCCTAGAAGCCGTAACACCAGAAATCGAAGATAAGTATCCTCCATCTCCCTATACTTAACTGATGCAGCGCCAACACTGGTGCTTCTGATTGTCCACATGTTTTATGATTGGCAGAGACTGGTTACGCCTATCATTGTGTTCATAAATACTATGATTTGGTCCTGGACCACTAATCCGAGGCACCCCTGCCAGAGCCTCAGGGCACATAAGGGTGCCTAGACACACTGGGCCAGATGCATTAAGCTTCAAAAAGTGATATCGTGGAGAGTGATAAACAACCAGTCAATCTGCTCTTACCTCTCATTTTTCAAACCCAGTCTGTGACATGGTAATTAGGAGGTGATTGGCTGGCTATTTATCACTCTCCATTGTATCACTTTTTAAAGCTTGATACATCTTGCCAACGCTTTGGTAACCATGGGGTTAGTCACAATCGTTTGGGGGTTAGCCTGGCTCAGAGGTGAAATGAAAGGTTTAGTTTGGGCCCAATCTTAATGTTTGGAAAACCTTACACTTTTTGATTTAGAGTCACAAGCAGGCACCGCCATTAAATTGGGCAAAACTATGAGTGTAGGAACTAAGCTGAAGAGTTCCTACACTTATAGTAACTGAATTTACATGTGCAAAATAAAAGTGTCAGATGGGTTTAAATAGAAAGGCTAACATTAAAGAAAATGACACAAAAATAAAAACTGAAAATACTGCACACCGTATACTATTTTAATAGAAGCACAAAATAGCACAGACAAATGACATTTCCAATGGAGCAGAAGCAATCTTGAACATTTGCTAAATTAACATTTAAGAATGTTTTATTTTAATAGCCCATATAATTATAGAAATTAGAACACTGAGTATAACTTTATGCAAAGTAGGCAGAGGGATGGAAGTTGCTCTTTTTAAATATATTAAGGGTTTTACCAAGGTAAAAAATGAGCATTGTTCCAAGGAAGAGAAACATTAGAAGGACTTCCAGTAAAATGAAAAAACAAAACAAAAAGTAAACTGAATTGTTGATTGGAATAGTGTTTCAGAGGGTATGGAAGATAATATAGTTATTTAAAAATATGCATGGGACAGACATAGACCTATTTAAAAATCCAATAAAAATAAAGGATCAAATACAGTAGGGTCTAGTTTTAACAGGAATAAAAATAACCAGACTGCTGTCAAAGTCTTTGGGGAGAGTAAGTTGGATACGAGGTAAAAAAAAACCTTGCTTATCTCTCATACAGTTTTGGATTACTGCAGGTGTATGTGCTCCTGCAACTCGCTGTATTGAATTTGAAAAAAAAAGTGGTTTCGGGGTTTTCAGAGCAAAAAATGTCATGGCATGTGAAAAAATATAAATAAAATTTTACCTCTCCGGGGGTCTTGATGGCGAGACGAGGCTGGAGTCACTGGAGACAGGGCTGATGGGAGGCTCCGGGGGTGCTGGGAGGTGCAAGGGCTGCTGTGAGATGTGTGTGTTTTCTTAGTGGCCAGCTTCAGGGATGAATAACAGGGGGATGGGGGGGGGGGGCACATACACTGGGGATCACACACACACATGAACTTATGCAACACACACCCACACATACTTACAGACACTCATCCATTCTTACAAACAATCATTCACACTATATACTCACTGCTGCTGCTGCGTAATACCCGGCTCCTGACATTGAGTGCAGAAGACAACACTTTAGTATGTGAGTAATTACTGACAAAGGCTGGTATCCAACTAGATGCAATAACAGCATGTTGCCTGTAAGCCATATTATCACAGATCAGATTTTCCCTGATAACTTATCGGCCTATCCTTCAGTATTGTGCTGTTATCGGAAGAAAAAACCCAATAACTTTTTACACGTTTCACTTTTTCAAGTACCCAAAAGAGCATCCACCATTTGAAAAAACATCCAGTGAATGAAGGACAGGGTGATCTGACTTCAAACCAAAGGGCCAGGTTTGCGGATCCACTTGAAGATGGGAAATCACCATACCTACACCCTGGATGTCAGAATCAGAGGAACGAGGCCTGAACTTGAAGTAAAGCCTACACATCTCCCTACAAATCTGAAATTCAAGAATTGGCTCTGGACACCAAAAAAAAAAATTGTGGGCTCTTCCACGCCACAGGTAATAAAGGAATGGACCACCAACTTTTTTTTTGTGAGGCGAACCGAAAAGAAAGATCCTGTAACTGCTAAGTTAAAGTATAGATATGTCCCAATATCACTTGGTAGCTAGCACCCTGAGGCTGTCTGTCCTGGTGCTGGGCATGATTCCTGTCCTGGTGCTTGGGAGGATGTTTGCAGACCTTGACATCTTTGTTCCTGCCAGAAACTGTGGTGACTCGACCACCAATTTACTTCCTGAGTTTTTTCTTCTGGAATAAGCTCTAGAAGAAAAAAACTCAAAAAATAACCCAAAAATAATTTCAGAATGTTCCTTCACTGCATCAATGAGGCACAAATCTCTGAATCTGTGAAGCAGGAATATGGTAATTGTGTGTATTTACACCTAATATGTATGTGTGAAAGCACCTGGAAGTGTGCAAAGTAAGGTAACAGTGTACCTAGGTACAGTGTGTGAAAGAACCTAGGAGTGTTCAATTTGAGGTAACAGTGTACCTGGGTATGATTGAAAGCACATGGGAGTGTGCAAAGTGAGGCGACTGTGTACCTAGGTATGAGTTAAAGCGTCTGGGAGTGTTCAAGTTAAGGTGATGGTGTACCTTGGTATGAATGAAATCACCTATGTGAGTGCCAAGTGAGTTGATGACAGTGTACCTAGGTATGAGTGAAAGCACCTGGGTGGGTTACAAGTGAGATGATAATGTACTTACAGTAGGTATGTGTGAAAGCATCTGGAAGTGTGCAAAGTAAAGTTATTGATTGACTGTTCAGTAGTTGCTTTACCTGAGGAGAAGGGTCTCTCCTGGTCGGTTTTTAATGTTTGTTCCTTAATGTCCTTGGCTTCTTTTTCCTAAGCTGTACTAATTCCTTGTTCTGGTGAAGAGTTTTTTTTCCACTTTCCCTTCATTCACAGTCCTAGTTCTAGAACAAAAATAAAATGTAATTAATATTGTAATCTGTAACTCAGAGTGTGCAAAGTGAGGTGACTGTGTACCTAGGCATGTGTGAAGGCACCTAGGAGTGTGCAAAGTAAAGTGATTAGTTGAGTGTTACATGTGTAGTTGCTTTACCTGGACAGGAGGGTCTCTTCTGGTCTGTTTTTTATGTTTGTTGCTTCAAGTTCTTGTCTTCTTCTCCCTATGCTGTGCTGATTCCTCCTGTGTTAGGTCTATCTCCTCAACAATGGTACCAAGCGATTCTCCAGTGGAGTGGGGGGGGGGGGGGGATGAGTTGCATGGGGTTGTTTATCCCTGATCATCTCTCCGTGCGTACCTGCACCCACTCAGCATCACCTATCCCCCACATAGACTTCCCTGCACAGCCATGCCACACTGTATAGTAGCCCTGATCAATCCAATGCACCAGCAAAAGTAACCCTGCACCCACTCGAAACCCCCAGTTACCACAAGAAAGCAACCCTGTACCCACTCAGAAACACCTATACCCTACTTAGGTAACCCTGCACAGTCTGCACTTTCTAAAGCAACTCCTCCCAAGCGCCGGCAACAGAAATCTTGTGGCCCGGTTCGCTAATCTATCCCCTTTGAACCCCATGTCACTGAGCCTGCACACCCCATAAAATCACACCCTTATAGCAACTCCTTACCCCCAAAACGACTTATCTAACAAAAGAAGTGGGTACACACAGTGGCTGGCCCACAGGGGTGCAGGGAAAACCCCTTGTGGACCCTGATTCCCGTCCCGTATACATTATACATATGTTATCTCATACTGCACAGAACTATGGTACAGTATATTCTCTATAGTGCTTTGATGTGATTATTCTGGTACACTAATGGTACTGCGTGAGCAGTGTTTGCTATATATACTCGCATATATATATACATATATATAGAAAATGTGTGTATATGCCCCCATTTTCGCCGCAGTGGGGGCATGCCCAGTAACTCTGTGAGCTGCTGGCTATGCCCTCAGACCCTCTGGCTGCAGGAATAGATGCTGTGCACATGTGCACAGTGTCTATTCATGGGTGACAGAGGGGGGGGGACTCCCAACTGCCCCACCACCACCACCACCACCACCACGGGACACTGCCGGTCCCACGGGACAGTTGCGAGGTATATATATTATATATATATATATATATACTGGGTTCAAATCTAAACAATTGATGTGTCATCTCCAATAATGCCCTGACTGTATCTCCTATCCCTCCCATGCTGTTCTGGATGTCTCTCCTGGATGTGTGGTTTCAAAAGCTCTTCTCAGTAACAAACCAATTTTATCCAACACTGCATTTGCTTAATTAGTCCCTGGGGGGTGGGGTGCTAAGTTAATTAATATAAAGGAAAAATAATTCTGAAATTGGAGCATATAGGAGGGCGTAAAGAATTCACTGAGAGATGTAAAGGTGAATTGAAGGGGTAAGAAACTAGGGGTGACATATCCTCTTCCCTCCTGTTCTCACAGCACCCTTCTTGCATTTCAGTTACAGCTCTGTTACTCACATACAATATGTACCTCTTCTCATTTAGATTTGTGCTGTTAATTGTGCTCTGTTTTTGATCTTCTGTCACTGTTATGTCTAGTTCTGTATACCCTGTACTGTTCTAATGTATCATATATGTACGGTGCTGCGCACCTCTTGTGGCACCTTATAAATAAAAATATAATAATAAAATATAATGGACGCATAGAGCCAACCATGCTAACAGCTTGTATTGCGCTGTGACAGCACTATACAAGCTGTCAGCAGAGACGGAGGAAGCCGGCTCACCTTCCTGTGAGTTCGGGGTGAGCCTGCAGTGGAAAGTCATCGCTGGAGCCTGGTGTTGTAAGTATACAGGTGTAAAATTAATGTGTGTTTAATAAACTTTTACTTCTCTCTGTGTATGTGCTTTTTTTAACATTCTTTTTACAGGTTGACTACAAGTCCAAGGGGGCCCATTAATGCCCCACATGCTGGGACTTGTGGTTCACCAAGTTCCAGCATTCCGGGGAGGCCTGCTGGGACTTGTTGCTCACCTGTAAAATGCAATGTTTTGTATGGGTGATTTAACTGTGTCAGGCTGCCGTCCACTGTCAACGGACACCGGTGACAGCCCGGGCTTCAGCCCTGGATGGGTCAAGCCTGAGGGGGTCCCCTTTATTGGGGGGTCCCTACTCCCCCAGGTACCCCATCCAGGGCTAACCAGCCATGGTGAGCATGATACCGCCAGGGGACCTTATGTAAAAAGTGTCCCCTGGCTGTGGCATGACACTGCGGGCTGTTGGAGCCCAGTGCTGGTTCCAAAATATGGGGGGACCCCCAGTTTTTTTTTGTTCCCCATATTTTTGGAACCAGGTCCTGCTCATTGAGCCCGGGGCAGGTTATGCTCAGGATGGGGGACCCCACGCCAATTTTTTTTTTAATTTCACTTTGACACATATTTTAACATAGAACCATGCACAGATCACAATGATCTGTGCATGGTTCTGTCAAGTTCGCCCATCACAACCTGGTCTACATGTGTGGTGATTTTTAGTAACGTTTTCCCAAATTTGCATCTCATTAAATATGCGATTTGTCCCTCCGTACTTTTGGAACCAAAATCGGTCCAAGAGTCCGGGGTTGGTTTCAGAAAGATGGGTGACCCCTACGCTTTTTGTCCCCCGTATTTTTGGAACCAGGTCTGACTCAATGAGCCTGAGGCTGGTTATGCTCAGGAGGGAGGACCTCACGCCATTTAAAAAAAAAATGTAACACAAAATCGCACATGTCCTCAAATTCGCACATTTTCATGACTAAAAAATCTTACTTTATCGCACTTTTTTGCCCGGTCTTCACATTGCATTAAATATGTGCATTCCCAGAAAAAAAAATGATTTTAAAAAGTGCAATAATGTGCGATTTCGGAAAATGCAATAAAATCGCATCCTATTAAATGTCACCCTAGAATTCTATTTATTTTCTCATTTTAAAGAAACATAGCAAATCTGTTTCATTTATTGCTGAATTGAGTTATAGCAATGATTTTGATTATTACTCACATGTATCTTATTTAATTAGATAATGACTTGTAGTTGCTGATATAAAATGAGTTAATCTTCCCTATGTCTGTTATTAGGGGGGACAATTAAAGCCGATGCTAGATAAATGGCAGTATACTTACCCAGCGAGCAGGAACTGGCCACATGTGCCCAGTTTATTAAATAAAACTAATCAGAAGCAGAGAGTGTATTTCCACTAGTCTTTAGGACCTGGATTTATAGCTAAGATGTTCCAATATAATAGCTAGGCAAAGATACATGAAAGTCATAGGCATGGACATGGGATTGTGTCATGTACAGTATGAATGAAACCAATAATCTACAGGGTTTGTTAGGACTATGGAAGTATGTATCAAGTATATCTATGATTAGAAGTAAATGGAGATCATTATATTCCCATGTATGGAACAGAAGACAAGAAGAGGCCGGTACAGTAAATTGCCACAGTCCCGCTACATGGGGCTGTAATGTGTCATCATCACTGGAAAACAACAGCTGACACAGCACGTGAAAATGTTATTGAGGATGTTTTGTTTTTGTAGTTTGTGCGTGTGGAAGATTATAATGTCAGGAATAATGTCTTCTATCAGAGAATTTGTGACTGTCATTTCCTAAATAAAATGTAGCGTGGGTCAACTGTGATAAGATAGAAAGTGAGAAATATTTCCACTGAAAATACAGTAAATTGTCATAATCATTATCTTAAATATAATTTTTAAAACCTCACTGTAGAGCAACCAAGTTACTGACTTACCAGGACAAGTGATAGACTGATGTGATCTCTGTTCTTACATTGTTAACAGAGATGTCTCGTGTTCTTTGGAATGCCATAGCCCTGTTAGGAAAGAAATACTTATTATAAAGTATGGAAATATTCCTGCTTGGCATGTCGACAATTGCTACATTGACGATCACTGTGTCAACAATTATTATTAGAATGTCAATAATATGGGCTTGGTATTCCAGTGGTAATTTACCTTGTACATCTAGAGGTGTGACCTAACCCTCCACTTCCTGCAGAATGTTGACATGACAACAGCATAAGGTCCAAATGTATTAAGCTTCAAAAGTGATACAATGGATGCCATGTCACAGACTGTGTTTGAAAAATGTCAGGAAGGAGCTGATTGGTTGGTTGTTAATCACTCTCCATTTTATCACTTTTGAAGCTTAGTACATCTGGTCCTAAATTTCTTAACTGTGTTTCCCCCTGAAAGCTGAATACTTTCGCTTTCACTCGCACTACTAGACACATTACACCTGACCATGCAATGGACTACATTAGTGACAATTACACATGGCACATGGCAAGGTAATTAGCAAAGCCACATGTGCTGCTAATCAGCCAAACCTTGATCACCTCTTTGGGAAAAACTGGACTGGATCTAATCCTCCTACTGCTGCTGCCTCTGCTCTAAAACCTGGTCCGGATAGTTCACATTCACTTTATGTGCTGTCTCTGCCACATGATATAAAAAGACTAAAATAGTTATAAAGAAATGTACTACAAACATACAGAAACACCCATATCTATAAACATAAAATGTCACCAATGAAAGTGCAGCTGCTCTACTATTTAAAGTACATCATAAAAACATAAACATAAGGAGAAAACATATAAAAGCACTAAATGCTTGGGGTTATAGCTCTTTAGAAAAGGCGGCACATGATGAAATAGTAATGAATCCTCAATGAGGAAAACAAAATCTAAGAATCAAGTTTATGTTCACAGAATGCACAAAGCTTTGGAAACTGTGGTACTGATCATCCATCACATCCTCAAAATGCTGGCCTCATATATAGACATAAAATACATAGTACTTAGCACAAACATTATACGTCTTGGGTACTCTTTAAAGCTAATATCATTTTGATTTGGAGCATAATAGTCCTACAGTAATATGGCATCACAGGCTTTATGATTTGTAAAGCCACTTGTGTGTACATGACAGAGGTGCTGCGCTCCTATCTACATACTGGAGTTGCTGCTATTTAACATCGCATGATGATATGCAGGACAATGGGGGTTATTCTGATTCACTCGGAAAGGCACAATCACTCTCTAATGGACAAAACCATATGCACTGCATGAGGGGCTGATGTAACATGTGCAGAGAGAGTTAGATTTGGGTGCAGTGGCGTAGCTAGGGTGTCGCAGCCCTAGCAATCGCAGGGGGGAGCTGGCGCCACGGGGGCGCAGGGTCATGGTGCAGTGACTTGTGGGAGGCAGGATTATTGTGGAGGGCTGTGACTGCTCTCCGGCCACTGCTGCGCCTGCTGTCAGTGTAGAGCAGCGGCGCCGGCAGCAGTGAGAGAGAGCTTCCGTCGGTACTGCTGAGAGCAGCAGCAGAAGCAGGGGAAGTCCCACTCCCTGCACCTTCCTCTCTGTCTCTCTCTCTCAGTGGTGCCAAGCTCCCCCCCATCATCAACTCAGCACAGGGCCACGAGGACAGCATGTGCCTGCAAATGACTAACTGTGATTGAAGATGATCGGCAGGCACATGCTGAATAGAAGTGCCCCTGATTGGAGGAGCTCATCTGATACCTGGAACACGGAGGATCTGACAGCATGGACCTGCCTGTGAGTATTTCCTCTGTTTCCACTGTAGCTCCTGACTCTCCCTGCAGTCTCTCTCTCTCTCACCCTTCCTGCCCAGCATCTGCCCCCCTCTCCATGCCCACCATGTCTCCACACTCCCTGCCTACCATCTGTCCCACACTCCCTGCCCACCATCTGTCCACCCTTTCTCTGTCCAGCATATCTCTCCTCCTCCTCCGGCCCAGTTTCTTTCCCCACACTCCCTGCCCACCATCTGTTCCCCCTTTCCCTGCCCAGCATATCTCTCCTCTCCCTGCCCAGTATCTGTCCCCCCATCTCCCTGCCTAGTATCTGTCCCCCCTCTCCATGCCCACCATCTGTCCCCACACTACCTGCCCACCATCTGTCCCCGCTTTCTCTGCCCAGCATATCTCTCCTCTCCCTGCCAAACATCTGCCCCCCCTTTCTCTGCCCATCATCTCCCCCCTCTCTGCCCATCATCTTTCCCCCCTTTCTCTGCCCATCATCTCTCTCCCCCTTTCTCTGCCCAGCATGTCTCCTCTCCCTGCCCAGCATCTGTCCCCCTCTCACTGCCCATTATCTGTCCCCCATCCCTCTCTGCCCAGGATCTGTCCCCCTCTTCCTGTCCAAAATCTGTACCCCAATCCCTCTCTGTCCAGCACCTGTCCCCACCTCCCCAGAATCTGTCTCCTCCCCACCCTCTCCCCACATCTGCACCTCTCTCTCCCCAAATATGTACCACCCTCTCCCTGCCCAGCATCTATCACCCTCTCCCTGCTCAGCATCTATCACCCTCTCCCTGCCCAGGATCTTTGTCCAGCATATTTCCCCCTCTCTCTGACATAATTCCCTCTCTCTCTGTCAGGGGAGCTCAGTGCATACAGTGCCTGCAAGCCATGGCAATGAGCATGTAACCCCGTGACAACGAGCATGGAAACCTCCGGCAAAGAGCATGTAGGTAAAAAAAAGAATTAATGTATGGGGGGGGGGGGGGGGGTGGCAGAAACTTTTTTGGCAGGGGGGCACAAAATTTTTAGTTACGCCATTGTTTGGGTATTTTATTGTTTCTGTGCAGGGTAAATGCTAACTGCTTTATTTTGCTAACTGCTTTATTTTGACACAGCAATATAGATATCAGTGTGAAATACACTCTCCACCCAATGTAACTCTCTCTGCACATGTTACATCAGCCCCACCTGCAGTGCACATGGGCCCTTATTCTGATCGGTGCGGCCGGATCCGAATATGCGGCCAGCACCGTGCGTCCTAAACCCCGCCTTCCATACGGATCGCCAACTCCGTCCGTACGCGGTAAGAAGCTGTCCGAACGGACCGCACGTGTATTTCTCATGAATACACCTCCTCCATCTCAGGGAACCTCCCCCATCATTCGATGGTCGCAGACCATCGAATGCAGGACCGAGTGGCCAGGCAGCTCCCAGGCATTTCTCCGTGCAAAAGCAGGTATCTGGGCGGGCAGCTGACATCCGGCAATGTCATATGTCCGCCCCCTACACGTGCGTCACGGCCGCATTACCATACGTACGCCCAGGGTTTTTATGGGAACGCCCATGAAACGCGGGGTGTAAACATATGGTAATGAGCCCAAACAGCCCTTCACACCCCTCTCCAACCCCTGTTCGTAGTGTACACATTTCATGCGGAATGTGGCCGTGCGTCCCGCTCGCACATGCGCAGAGACGCCTCTGCACATGCGCAGACACAAAACATCGGCGGCACGAACGCACGCGGATATTACCGCACCAACCAGAATAAGGGCCATGGTTTTGTCCGTTAGAGAGTGATTGTGCCTTTCCGAGTGAATCAGAATAACCCCCTATGTATGAACAATTTAGACAGCTGCAGGTGTTGTTATCCTATCTCCACAGCAGTAACAGCGCTGTCCCTGTTTGTGGCGGTTGCCAGCTCTGTTCTGCATGGGAGATTTTGCGTGATTAGTGTCGGCCAGGCAGGGAGACACAGTGCATCAACATTAAGGTGATGTGCTGTGGGCTCTAGCAGGGATCGCTGGAGGAGGGAATTTTAGGGTTGGGGGAGGGGGGCAGGGTGAAATTAAGTATTCTTACCGGACCCTCATCTGGATTACAGCATCAGGATTCTAAACACTGACACCCCCAGCGCTGGTCATCAATATGTAACACGTTGTGTTAGTGCATTACTGCCATCAAGATTGTACATTATACTGTATGAGGTATTTTCTATTTATATTATTTAATGGGGTCCTTGCCATATACTTTTTTTATAGTTAACAAATCATCTGTGGTGGATGTCACAGCACCTCTGGATGCTGAACACATAACTTATGCATAAGCCCCTATCGCAGCAAACCACAGATTGGCTCTTCCTGCCCCAGTCTGAAACTGATTGTAGCTAAGCACTCTTACATTGTCATTAATCAAAAGATGGGAGCTACTGTAACCAAAAAGTTTGAGGCATTCTTTTCACTTACATACTACTCCACCTGCACAAACAGGAATTTCATACAGTGGATGTATTTTTAATTAAATTTTACAATTTAAATGTAAATCAAAACAATTTGTATATATCTTCTTCCTCACATAAATGTCACTAATGTCGTAGCTACTATTAAATAAGCATACCTCCCAACTGTCATGATTACGCGGGACAGTCCCGATTTTCGGGTCCTGTCCCGCTGTCCCACCCGCGGCAGGCATTGTCCCGCTGCGGGGGGTGGCAGTTGGGAGACCCCCCAATCTAATAGAGCGCACAGCATCTATTCTCGTATGAAAATGAGGCCGTGACTAATTAGCATAAGCCGCACACTCATTTGCATATGCCCCGCCCCCTTCAAATCTAAAAGTCTAAAGATCTAAAAGTCTGGCTTATTATAATCAAACTAGAGTAAATCTAAACCTAATTACACATAGATAAATGGGTAGTCAGGCACCATTGGAAAACAATTGGAGGGACATTTAATAGGATGAGAGATTCAGAAAGTGAGAGATTCGGTAAGAAATCTCCAGTTTTTTTAAAGCGGCAATCATTAAACTGCAAAACCAGTTTGATTTAGCAGTGTAAATGATTGCCGCTTTCAAAAAACTGGAGATTTCTTACCGAATCTCTCACTTTCTGAAAATTTTAAATGATTGTGAATTTATCAACTCTGAATCAGGCCCTTAGTCTGAAAATGGCTAGGAATAACAGGTGCACAAACAAAATTCTTAAAACCATATATGCAAATACTTGGAGCTTAGGAGACAAAGAAGGTCATTCAGATTGAGTCAACCAAGTGCCTCCCACATTACCGCCACCCCCCCTCGCATGACAAGTTTCCCCGCCATCATGCAAATGGATGTTTCGCATAAACAACCATTCACAGCTTATGTGGGGAGGAAATCATTCGATGGTCAACGACCATCGAATGATTTCTACAGCACTTGCAGATGTAAGACACCTCTCTGGTGTCTTACATCTGCCAGCACCCTGTGCAGGAAGAGGGCGGGCTGCTGACATTCGCTGACATTAGCTGCCTGCCCCCCGCACCAGTGTCATTGGCAAAATACTATGGGAACACCCAGTGACGCTGGGCGTTCCCATGGGAGTGACGATGTCAGGCCACCCCAAGTCCTCCACCCGCAGTGCTGTGTGCGAGAAGCCGGTGAATAATTAATTTGCCTAGGCCGTTTGCACCAAGCGGCTGCAGATGCGCATAAATATTTATGCGCATGCGCAGTCATGAAACATCGCACACCATTGCGATTTGCAACGGCAAGTGAAAACCTGAATGACCGCCAAAATTTATTTCAGAGCTAATTGCAATTGTGACAAGGAGTGATTTGGATATTGTGGCTATTATGGAGTCATGATGCAATGAGAAACATGACTTGGACATGGCTATACCAGAATGCAATTTATTTAGGAAGGACAGATTGGGAAGACACAGAGGAGGGGTAGCAATGTAAGTGAAAAAAAAACTTTAGTACTACTTTAATAGAAAATATTAATGAAAAGAAGGGAGGCTATTTAAGTGACCATAGAAACACAGAAGAAGGGTACTATTTGCACAGGGGCAACCTATAGACCACCAGAACAGGGGCAGGAATTGTACAGGAACCTGGATATCGCTAAAATGGCTTCAAAGGGAGCGGTGATAATTATAGGAGACTGTAAACTACCTGGTGTAAATAGTGAGGGGTCTTTTTGCAAGTTAAATTACAAGGGACAAATTTCTAAATACAGTGACCAATAAATATGATTTAGTATTAATCAGGGCCCAATTCACAATGTCACATAAAAACAATGCTGTTAAATTTTAGGAAGGTTGACTTTGCAAAAATGGGAAGAAGTTTAAGAGATTCACAGGCACATTGGAATGACTTGAAAGAGTGTAGGAGAGGTGAAAAAACTAAAAAAGTACAATGCTAAAAGAAATAGACCTTTTTATCAAAAAGGTTAGGAAAAGCACCAAGAAAAGGAAGCCAGCGTGGTTCACAAAAGATGTATCAACTAGTGTGAAAGCAAAAAAGGTGGCTTTTAAGAAATATAAGGAGACTCAAAATAATAATGACAAAGAGGTGTATTGTATCTTGTCAGAGGAAAAGGAGGCTAACATGGTGACCAAGCATGCAAAGGCAGAAGATGAAAAAAAGGCCCAGTCAGTAGACAAAGGGGGCAAAAAAAAGTATATTAGAGGAGAGAGAGAGAGAGAGAGAGAGAGAGAATTTGCTGAAGGGAGACAAGGCAATAGCTGACTAAATAATATTTTTTAATCAGTATTTATTGCAGAAGGAGGGGAGAAGGGTCCACAAATAAGTTGCAAGGACATTCATAAAAATAAGGTATATGAAAGTACATTTACAGTGGAGTAGCTCAAAATAGAAAGTGGATAACTCAGTGGGACCAGATGGGATACATCCAAGGGTACAACATGGGCTAAAAGATGAGGTGGTAGAATTATTCAACTAGTCACCAGCTACAGGAGCAATTTTAATGGACTGGAAAGGAGTAAATGGGATATCACTGCACAAAAGTGGAAGCAAGGAAGTAGCAAGAAACTACAGACCAGTAATCTTTACAGCAGTAGTAGGGAAAGTAATGCAAACACCATGAAAAGAAAGAGTTGTATTTTAAATCAAACAAGTTACAGGATCTCAAAAAGCATATTTGTGTACCTGTGGCTACCACACACAGAAGTTCCACCGTCTGCCAATAAAACAGAAAAGCTGTGGCTGCAGGCGAAAACTTAGGGGGCTGCTTTCTTATAGCCTATGAGTAACCTATGATTTAGGAAGGAACTGGAGCATGCTCCTTGATTGTAAGCATTACATTTACCGTATGTAAAGTTTATGTTAACCATATTTCAGTGGTATTACTAATTGCTATTACAAAATTCCACCTCCTCCTCAGCAACAGGGAGCCAGGTGCTGTATTGTGAGTTTATCTGTGGTGCCCGGCCCTGTCACTGAAGAATAGCTAGCGGTTCATGCAGACAAGTCTCTGGGAATGATGAGCTCACCCTCTCTGGGAATGCTGGACAAGCCCGCGGAATGTGGATGGCAGAACAGACCATGCCCCCTCCATTTTAGGCCACGCTCTCCTCACAAGTCCACGCATCTTTTTAAATGCAGCCCTCTGGGTATCGCTGTACCTCATAAAGGATAAATGACCTTCCACATTACCTGAAGTGTTATTTTTATAACGTATATATAAACATATATCCTTATAATCCATTTCATAAAGCAGGTATTAATCTGAGGAAGAGTTGTATGATTCCGCACAGGGTGCTCCTTTGTACGTGTTGCAAAAATATTATCTTTCTCTTTACTAATTATTTTTAGTTGTTTATTATGCTGGATTATGATTTTTATATAATTCTGTAACTCTCATAAAGTGGTGGTGCTACCCTTCTCTGATTTGGATTAATCTCACACTGGATTTCTTATTTTGTTTTTTTTACGCAACATGAGTTCAATGAATCACTGAGGTTCACCTTAATTAATTAATTGAGTCCAAGTTAAGTCTGTCAAAAAGTAAGCGTGAAATCTTGAAACAGAGAAATGTCTCCCGTGTGATATATTATGTTGCCACTTTTGATAAATGAGATGACATTTTCTAAAGTGCACAGCTAAAACCGGCAGTATTATCTCTGTAGCAGTCTATCATGGAGCAGTCATCGGACATAGCTGGCACTAGATTATTCAGTGAGATTATTTTGTTGACTTGTGAACATTGCCAACCCCCATCAACCATACAAGAGCACACAGCAACATTACAATTTTTACCAATCATAGATGTAATGTTACTTCAGCTAGAACTATTATTTGACTGTATAACCATTGGTCTGTGGCCTTGGGGAAGTAAATTAATGACAGCACTTGCACTGCATGGCTGCAGCAAGCTTTTCATAATCATACATACAGTAGTAACAGCTGATGCCTAATCTTAAGCAGCCATCCAGGTGCTCATCAGTTAGAAATGTCAGGTACTTTTACATCTACATAAACACATCTAACACAAACAACCATATTAATATTTGGCACTAACCATAACAAATTCCATATGTACAATCATATACAGTTAATACACATATTCAATCTGTCACCCAATTTCCCTTCAAATTCAGAACCCTCCTGGCCAACGATATTATATTCACACACAATGATTGTGTGAACGATGTGAAGATTTCATTGGTTGTTTGACAGCAAATCATTAGCACATCATTGGCACATCGTACATCATGACTACACACAGAATAATGTGTGTCAATCCCTGCAAGACAGGTTGTCATCTTTTTTGCACGTTGTAGGGATCAGCGAGCAAGATGAACAACCAGCGGGTAAGCACAATCAATCGTTATCATGTCTAGTGCCGTCCTTATCAATTTGATTACCTAAACTGCTTTCACCTCTGACCGAGAACCACTCTCCCAACACAGCAGCATTATCCATCAGAGACAGTGCACAGTGCAGGTGTGTGGGACAAAAACAGCTGTGTTCTTGCTTGGAAGGGGCATGGCCATATATCCTTAACCCTTAAGGTAGATCGGAGCAGAACCCAGCAGAGACGGTGGGGGAGACACAGATAGCTGTGGTTGCAGTGCAGGTAAGATTTAAAGAGGTCCTGTCGATTAAATCAAGATCTCCTGGGAACGGGAGATAGTGTCTTATCTTTTTTCTCATAATCTGGACCTGATAAAAAGGTTCTTCTGACATATACATCTGACCATTTAGTACTGGAGGGATACCAGGGGAAAACATCTAATACAAAATGGTCATTTGAGCATATAGAGGGAATATCCCAAAAGGTCCGCTGGGTTCCAACCATCTCTTTGACTGTATGCTTTTTTGGATATAATAAATATTGTGTATGTATATGTTCCCATAAGAAAAAGAGACTTTCTGTGTCTTTGTTTGGACATTCTATATATAGTAAGTGATTGATTGAGACCTTTTTCCAACATTCAGTCCACTTTGAATCCAAAGTCCAGCGCTGTGGGCAGTGCCGGTGTAAGCCCTTTCACCGCCCCAGGCAGGGGGGGGGGGGGGGTTGTGGGCAGACCCACTGCTCCGGGGGGGGGGTGTGCGGGCAGACCCGCTGCTCTGGCGGGGGGAGGGGGGGGAATTGTGCAGAGAGACCCACTGCTCCAGCGAGGGGGAGGGGGAATTGTGCAGACAGACCCGCCGCTGACCTGCACTAGTTCCAGTCAGGGCGGCGTGCTGGTGAGGATGACCTCACTTCATGCCGCACTCTGGTGGCAATTGCCTAATGCTGCCTAGTGGTGGCACCGGCCCTGGCTGTGGGAAATCCTGAAATTTTGTAATTTTTTTATCAATTTTCCTTCTAAATTAGATTTGTGAGTAGAGGAATAATAATTAGATAGTCGTCGATCATCGAATGATTTTGCCCCCGTACGCTACCCCGCAAATGGATATTCTATAGATTGTAAGATTACGAGCAGGGCAATCCTACCTCCATGTCTGTTTGTATCTACCTAGTTTGTTTAATCACTGTTGTCTCCAATTGTAGATTAAATGTGAGAGAGATCAGCAAAGGAGGA
The DNA here is from genome assembly GCF_055691185.1 of Crinia signifera. NCBI lineage: Eukaryota > Metazoa > Chordata > Amphibia > Anura > Myobatrachidae > Crinia > Crinia signifera. The sequence continues at coordinate 105,748,012 of NC_139221.1, read as the reverse complement.
GGGTGAGGTCCTGCTGGACAAAGCAGGGGCTGATGAAGAGGAACACTCTCTTGCACATGTGACTCCTGATGGAGATTAGGGAGAACAACACAGAGGACTATTGCAACTACAGTACCTGCTTATGGATAACGCAACTTCCCATGAGTAGCTGGGCCTGTGGACTCCCTATATCCTAGGGCAGGATATTAAGATGTGGAGGGATATCCCTGCTGAGGAGAAGCTGGTGGCTACCCTGAGGTTCCTGTCTGCAGGGCGATCACTGGAAGACCTGAAGTTTGGTGCCCTCATCTCTGCTCAAGCTTTGGGGTCCATCATTCTGGACACCTGCAAGGCTATCATGAAGGTGATGCAGAACCAGCTTTTAAAGGTAAGAAATTGCAAACCACACTTGTTAAGTTAATTAATAAAACTTTTAGCGAAAAATTAGTTTTTTACCTTTTTTGTATGTTTGGAAACATGGCATTCATTTTCATTTAGCCAACATGGCCTAAAATAAATGTAAAATACACAGTGGTAAAAAATAACATAAAACACTATAAAATTAATTTAAAAGTTTTATCGTTCCCAATAACTATGCTGCAGTATAATATATCCCCAACATGTGAGGGATATATAGTGTTTATGTCACATAATTGAATAGGATAATACACACATGATGCAGGTGTGGAGTCAATGGTCCTGGCCCCATTACTATGCACTTACAGCATGTGCGTATAGAGCACCAAAAACTGCACCATATAGCACCATTAATTATAAAAACTCAACAGGATAGAATAATCTGGCAATTGTGGTATAAATTGTTGAGGAGTAAGTGGGTGGGGGTGTAGGCTATGGATGGGAGGAATTGGTTGGGATTGGGTCAGAAGAGTAGACTGGGATTGGGTAGGAGGATTAATGAGGAATGGGGAGCAACCACTGTGTCTTTATTTAACAGCCCTTGTGTCCCCTGAAAGAGCATATCAATGGCCAGTCTATTTATTTATTTACAGTTTCGGTACTTATGTATTATCTGGACTCCCATGTTAAATGCACCCCATTTTTTCATACCCCTACTATCCAACTACGCATGGAGTTGATTTTATATAGTGTGGCGAGCGGAGCGAGCACCGTGCCCGAAGCGTGGTGAGCGCAGCGAGCCCCGCGAGGGGACGCGGTCTCATAAGAAAAACGGGAGTCCAGATATTACATAAGTACCACAGTTTCTTATATAGCGCAGCAGATTCTATTGCGCTTTACAATAGTAAAGGCTATCAAAAAGCTCTGCTTGCTCGATAGATAGAGCATGTAGAGAAATTACAAGGTAGACCACATATTGGTCAAACCGGTCTGGGGGTTTGGCCAATGTCTTCTTGACCTATGCAAAAAACAAGTCCTCCTCCTTCTATTTAGTGTTCTTGAGCATCCTGGTTTTCTTCATGGGAGCTTTGGTAATGCTTGGAGGAGGCACAGGTGTAGGGGATTCTTCTGGTGGAGGCATAGGCAGAGGGGATTCCTTAGTGTCCCCTAGAAAACTGAGGTATTTGGTGCTGGAGAGTTCCAGGTCAGAACTGCTAAACTGTTGAGCAAATATTTAATATTTAGGAACATGTATTAATCATTTTTGTTACTTTTTTTTTATAGTTCCCTGCAAGCCTGGAAGAGTGGCAAGCCATTGCAGAGAAATTTGAAAATAAGTGACATTTTTTAACTGCAGGGAGCCATTGATGGCAAGAACAGTGGTGGTGGTGAATGCCAACTATACATTTATATTTATACATTTTGGCAAAAATGACCATGCTTCAGATGTTGGATCCTGGGAGAATACACCATTATTTGAGAGTCTGCCATGTCCTACACTATGTCAGCCCGGGTAGGTAAATTCTGGAGACGGAGGCCCCTTCATTGGGGTGGTCCCCCACTTCCCCAGGACCCCTTCCCAGGCTGACCCTTCAGGAGGTAATGCTATGGCCATGGGACATTATATAATAAATGTCCCCCGGCTGTGGCATTACCTTGCTGGCTGGCTGGGCCTGGTGCTTGTTCACAAAATACTGGGGACCCCTACTCGTTTTGTCCCCTGTATTTTGGGAACAAGGACCAGCCCTTGGACCTGTTGCTTGTTTTAAAAAACACAGGGAACCCCAATTTAAATTGTTCCCTGATTTTTTAAAACCCGGACCAGCTCTTTGAGCCTGGAGCTGGTTATGCTCATGGGGGGAAGCCGTTTTTTTTTTAATATTATGTTTTTCTTTTTCTTTTTAATACACTGAAACCTGTACGGATCTGACTAATCTGTCCAGGCTTCTGACAAATATGCCTGGAAAATTAAGTGTATTTTCCAGGCGTATTTTACCAGCAATTAGCAGCTGTATCCCGCTAATTCTTGGCAATTACCGGCCGTATATATATATATGAATTTGATTATGGAAGACCTTACCGGCACCAAGAGATTCACTGACAAGGACATTTCAAAAATCTTGTTTAAGGATACTACAGCGTTGGCCTTTGATCAAGATAGCCCGGGGGAAGTATATTCGGACTTGCTGAAGTTGCGAAAGCGACTTGTTGAGCTTGAGCTCCATGGACTCACGTTGTCCCAGTATTACAAGGAAAATTTAATCCCCAGGGGGTTCAGGGTTAGGAACCAGCCAACGCTGGGTCGATCAAATAAGGATTTTTGCACCCAATGGTGCCAAATCCTTAACCAGTGTAGTAGAGATCTTATGGTCCTTGTGATACAACAGGTTAATCAAGATATTATTGCTGTGCAACAAGAAATTAACCTGTGTGAACAAAATGGTGATGCATGTTTAAGAGCTGATACTGGAGGGGAGTGGCTTACTAAACTTGAGGATGCAGTGTTAAAATTCAAAACTGAATTACTGGTTTTCAAGAAAACCAAATATAAGAGAGTCAAAGATGACTACAAGGAGTTGAGGGTGTACCCCTGGACAACGGGCCAAACCGCCAGACGTACCTGGAGGGGTGACTCTGGTGGTAGGAGACGTGGGGAAGTAGAATTTACGGATGTAGACTCTTCCCAAAGTGAGGCGGAACAGTCATCTAGAGGTGCAGCGGCTTCTTTTTTAGGAGAGGGCACCTCCACACGGAACAGGCGAAGGGGAAAAAACTTTGCAGGCGGGGCGGGATCAAGCACAGAAAGGCAGAAAAATCGGAGGGGGGCAAGGAATTAATGGTGTTTAACCTGTCTCAGTATCAACTCACACAGGCAGAATTGAGTGTGTTGAACAGAGGTCTCACCTTTGTTACCACATTCAAACAGAGGGCCTTTGACTGTGAGACTGAGCTGTATAGGTTTCATAGACAGCTGAGGCTTAAAGATCATTTTTCGAGACAGACCAATAGTTGTGATCCCATGCCTATTGTCAACCCCTTCAAGGTACGGTCATCTTTTGACCCCCCTTGTAACAATCCATCTATTGATACCTTCATGAGGTTGGTGCGCAATGATGTAATACCATTCATGAAAAAAACACACATTCAGCGATCCAATCTCACGAGGGAAGAATCAGAGGCGTTGCGCTCTCTGCGTGAGAACAAAGATATCATTATCCGCCCCGCCGACAAAGGCGGGGGGATAGTGGTATTGGATTACGCTGAATATGTGGGTGAAGTCATGCGCCAACTCATGGATAGTACCTGCTATAAAAAGTTGCGTTTTGACCCCACAGCCAATTACAAAGTAGAGATTGACTCCATCATTGGTTTGGGGCTTACCAATGGGTGGATAGATGAGGGGACCGCGGATTTCCTTACTCAGGAGTTTCCACGGATACCCCTCATCTATGTTTTGCCCAAAATACATAAGAGTATGGTGTCTCCACCTGGGAGACCCATAATCTCTTCAATTGGGTCTTTATGTCAACCCATCTCCCAGTATGTAGATTTTTATCTGCAATCCGTTGTCCAGAATACCCCGTACTGGTTACGGGACACAACTCACTTCCTAAATAAGCTCTCTGAGTTTGGTGAGCCGCTCCCTAACAGCATGCTTGTGACCATGGATGTCACCAGCTTATATACCAACATTGGCCATGTGGAGGGGGTTGAGGCGATACGTAGGACCATTTGTGCAAGTCCTCACTACTCGGGTCCAGTTATTGAATTTTTGATTTTGCTTATTGAAGTTATTTTACATAAGAATTACTTTTTGTTTGACAATAGTTTTTATTTACAGCTTAAAGGGACTGCGATGGGGTCAAACATGGCCCCATCGTATGCTAACCTATTTATGTATGATTTCGAAAGCAAATTCATTATGTCTGATGTTAAGTTTTCTCAGTTCATTTCTATGTACGTTAGATATATAGACGATTTGTTTTTTGTTTGGACGGGTAGTGGGGACTTGCTGGATGAGTTTGTGTCATTACTCAATTCCCTCCCAGGCTCCATCCGCTTCACCCACACATATAGTCGAGAATCTATTGATTTTCTCGACGTATCAGTGTCGATTGTGGATGGACATTTCTGCACGAGACTTTTCAAAAAATCCACTGATAAGAATAGCCTATTATTGGCGTCTAGTTTCCACCCCCAACCACTTAAGACTGGACTCCCGTATGCTCAGCTTTTGCGAGCTGTGCGAATCACCTCGGAGAGAGAGGAACTTATAGGGGTACTGGAAAATATGGGCAAGTGCTTTCTCGATAGAGGTTATGGCCTTAAAGAGGTAAATGAGGCTAAAACTAAGTGTCTCACACTAAACAGGTCTGACCTTTTGAAACCAGCGACCAGAAAGGAAGATAAAATGGAAAGGATGGTTTTTTGCAATACATATTCCGTTGCATCATGGAAAGTAAGAGCTTCCATATTGACACACTGGCACATCCTCAGTACAGATCCGGTATTGGGAGAAGTATGCAGAAGACCACCCCTGTTTTGCTATAAACGGAGCCAAAATATCAAACAAAAAATCGTTTACTCAGACATTAGTCCCAGAGTGGACAGAGCAAACACATGGCTGAGCAGCAGGAAAGGATCGTACAAATGTTCCGGATGCGTCAACTGCAAATTTATAATCACGGGCAGTAGCTGGCATGATAAAATAACAGGCCAAACATATGAGTTAAAACATCGTATGGACTGCGATACGAAGTATGTTGTGTACATAGTGGTTTGTCCTTGCCACAAAGTATATGTGGGGAAAACCGTCCGATCCTTGAAAGAGAGGATTGGAGTTCACCGTTCTTCAGTGAAAAAAGCTCTGATTAAAATCGAGAGTACTACTCCTCCGGTCGCCAGACATTATGCCACTTGTGGTCACCGATTGAATGAGTTCAGGTTTATGCCACTGGACCACATCCCACCACTACGGAGAGGTGGGGACCGGCATAAGAGATTGCTCCAGCGCGAGAGCCAGTGGATCTATAGTTTGAAGTCGCTTGCTCCCTCAGGCCTTAATGAGGAATTTAATATGTCCATGTTCATCTAATCATGTGTGGGTGAGATTAGGATGGAGCTTGTATTCGGTCTTGTTGACCGACTGGCCATTTATATGCATCAACTAGATGTAGTGAATCACCTGGTGTGTGCATAGGTCTTTTGTAAGTTTCCTTTCTGTATATTTAGTTATTGATGGAACCTGTATGTGTTGATGATGACGTGATGACTGGGGATTGGCACCTTCAGTGTCATTATCGTATACTCCTGTTACAAATTTATCCCCCACACGTACACACTACGCATACAGCAACCATCCGTTTTTGTTTATTTATGTTGTTGATATTATTTGAATTTGATGTATTTTTCTGTGTGACAGGGATGGAAACAACGCGTCTCCATGCCAACGCTGACGCCGGGATGACAACATCCGGTGCTGTGCGGACGTCTTCCGGTTCCCCGCACTCCTGTAACCTGTCTTTTGGTTCCTATGCCCAATAGGAAGTTCCGGCTAGCATAGGGAACCGGACGGAAGTGGATGATGCGGTGGGAGGACGCGCCAGCAAGGATGGCGTCCAAGGCGCGCGTCTGGATGTGAGTATGCACTAATTTACTCCCTATTTAAGGTCTAATTGAGTCTGCATCAATTGATACCCTTTGAGAAAGGCGCCCCTGCGCCGAAACGGCCCGTCAGGGTTATTGGTGGTTGATTCACGGACGCTGCTGTTACTTGTGTGATCCATGCTGCCTAAATATCCATGTCAGATCCACTGCTGCCCGTGATGAGTATATTGGCCTTATATACTTTTTGTTATTTCACATTAAATATGTGTTGCACTCCTATTTGAACTGGTTGTTACTTGGATGTGCTGGTCTTATCATTGGTCTCTGACCACTGGTATAAGTCTCTATATATATATATATATATATATATATAAAATATACGGCCGCTTACTAAATTAGGAATCACCATTCTTTTGAATGGTGATTCCTATTCATATTCTTTTGATGGTGTATGCATTCGTATTTGTAAACATGAATACGAATGTGCAATGAATATGAATACGGATTGCGGAATTTTCGGCATAGTAAATGCCGAAAATATGAATACGCATAAAAAAGGCGTATTTTTTTATATGAATATGCATATTTCTGTTAGTAAATTTCCCCCATTGTATTTGTTTTTAACTAATTTTGAATATACAGTCATACATGGATAAGTGAGACACCTTTATGCCCCAAACCCTACACTGTTTATACTTGTTGAAATTATAATTTTCTTTTTCGTATTATTATTATATAAAAGTTGACAACAGTGGGAGATGAGCCTGAACAGAAATTATAGAAGAAAAACTATTTTAAAATACTAGGTGGCCCTTGCAAAATGTTCACGTGCGATTAAAATACTATTCCTTTTTATAGCGAGGTCCAGGTTTCAAAGAAGAATCGGTTAATTTGTGGCCATTTCCAGAAGCCGAGCAAAACTGATAATTTTAGCCGTGCCGTATAGACGCATCCAGGGAAAGAACTCTAGGGCCAAAAGTAAATTTTTTAATTTGATTTTTAAACAAACAATACAATGTGCAATTCTCAATTAACACTTGGTCAGAAGCGGAGAAGTATCTTTAAAATAGTACCTCATTTGTCGATTTTGGTTAAATAAGGAGAAAAGGGAATGTCACCAAAAATCACCTTCTAGAAATAATATATATGATAACAAAGTGAAATAAACATAGGGCATTGTCACATACTAGACTGCCAGACAGCAAACAAACAGAAAGCAACAACTATATGTTTAGGCTACAAGCCATTAAAAAGAAAATAGAATGGTTTTATTATTCTACAATAAAGTGTTCCCTCAAGCATTATTCCAATATCATATAATACTGCCATATGCCTAAAACTTTGCATGTACTGGAAAAAATACATGCACTCTTCTGATGAAACTGAATGCACCACTGTGGAAATGTAGTATAAGTTGAGTATCCCTTATCCAAAATAATTTTGGATAACGGATTATTCCGTGTATCTTGAGGTATTATTATTTATTAACAGTTCCTTATATAGCGTACACATATTCTGCAGCGCTTTACAGAGTATATTTGAACATTCATATCAGACCCTGCCCCAATGGAGCTTACAATCTATATTCCCTACCACATGTACACGTGCACACAGACATTCCAGGGTTCATTTTATTGGACGCCAATTGACCTACCAGTATATTTTTGGATTGTGGGGGGAAACAGGAGTACCCGGAGTAAACACACGCAAACACGGGGAGAATATACAAAGGGCCATGGTGGGAATCGAAACCATGACCTCAGCGCTGTGAGGCAGTAATGCTACCATTACACCATCCGTGATGCCCCGGCATCTTGCATTTACAGTATGTTGTATAAACACATCAAACACATGAAATACACACAAATATATTTTACTTGTGCATAAAACAATGTTTCAAAACATGAACAAAAGTTTGTGCAGAACCTGTAATGGTACAGTATAGAACAATTACAGTTAGCATACATTTGAACTGGAGATTCAAAACGGTGTAAGAAAACCTGATTATAGGTTTTTTTTTTATTATTACTGTTGGATTTTGGATCACTTGGGGATGCTAAATGTAATAGCCTGCCAGTTGCCAGGGGTGCAGCAGTGCCCATATTTCCAAAGTGGCAACCATTTGCAAGGCAGAACTAGGTTGGTTTCGTAATGTAAAAGATTGACGCTTTAAAAATCTGGACAGACTCGCACAAAGGGCCTTATTCAGACCTGATCGCATGACCACAAATTTGCAGTGTTCAGTTAAGCCACCGCCCCACTAGAGTGAAACCCCACCTTGCAAATTAATGTGCACACTGTCTGTATGGCTGCGCATACGAAATGCCATACGAAAATGTCCAAAAGGCAATGTAAAAGGCTAACCATCTAATTCATTTTACACTGGACGCAACTCATCACAGGTGGCGCATAGCCCTAGATGTACTCAGTGGTGTGATGGAAAATGCATATCCGGCCTGGAGCTGACGTCACAAACACTCCCCTAAAATGCTCACGCCTAGCGGTTTCCCGGAAACTCCCAGCATTTCTCTAGCCATGCCTAGCGTTTTTCTTAACCTCCCACTAAATGGCGGTTTCCACCCCCACATGCCTATATCATGTCAATCACCTTGCGTTTAAAAAATGTTGCAGGACTTCATTGCAGGATGGCATCGTACATGCGTACTGTAAACTGCACGCATGCCCAGAGTATCAATAATTGTCCGCTGTGCGATTTTGGAGCTGTGCGCTCAGGTCTGAATCAAGTCCCGCAGGCTGTTACATTTAGGGCTTGATTCAGCTTGGTTAGCAAAGCAAAGAAGCACACAGCGAAGTAGGCCATGTCGTAGTGCAGGTGGAGCTGATGGAACGGGGAAATTTACTAAGATGGGAGTTCTATTTCACATGGAATGTTGCTATGGGCAACCAATCAGAATCTAAGGTACTTGTTTCCTAGCACGGCTCCCAGATTTTCTACGTACGGCACCGTAGGGAAATCGCATCGCATCGCATGGTGTATATTGATTTTATATACGGTATGCCATCTGGTATGCTTGCGTTTTCCATGTTCACATTTTTCCCATCACCTGGTAGAATGACCTGTGGCCTTTCAAATTCTTGATTTGCCATTGGCGCAGCCGGCTCCATAATTAGACCAGGAACGGAATGCCCTACAGTCTCCTGTAGAATTGGCCGCTCAGCTACTCGCAAATCCACACGATTGCGTCTGTACAAATTACCTTCCACATCCACAAGATATGAGCGTGGTGCAACTTTGCGCACACAGGTACCACGTCTCCAACGGCCTGTGTGATCTCCCGGAAGTGACTTCATACAAATTGACTCACCAATAGCAAGTTCAGGCAACTCGTTAGTATATCTATCATACCACAACTTGGAAATCTGCTTCCTCTGCTTTAGCATTTCTGGTACACCTTGTACTACACTTTGGTAAATTACTTGCTACTGGCAAAGATGTCTTAAGCCTCCTTGACATTAGACGCTGTGCAGGACTGGTCCCCATGCCCTCTGTTGGTGTCCTCCAATGTAATATGGCTTTCCATGCATCTGTATTATCACTGCTAGTCTTTTTTCACAGATTCTTCTCTATCTTAACTGCTGACTCAGCTTTACCGTTGGATTTTGGATAACGTGGTGAAGAGGTAACATGCTCAAAATTCCATTCAGAAGCAAATCGTCTAAACTGCTCACAAGCAAACTGCGGACCGTTGTCTGATATCACTTTCAGGCTGGCCGTAATGTGCAAATTGTGCCTTGCAGTGCTTTATTGTAGTCTCTGAGGATAAGTTTAGGAGAAGCTCAATTTCCCAAAAATCTGAATAATGGTCCACTATTAACAGAAAGTCCTTGCCTGCGTAAGTGAATAAATCCAGGCTGACAATCTGCCATAGCCGGATTGGTATCTCACGTGACATCATAATATTTCAGCACAGGTATAACTGTGACCAAATGCTTTATATCCTCCACTGCCTTGTCATGTTTCGGAAGCCAGTTCCATATTGTATCTCTGTTCAGAAGTCTGCGCAGGGGTTCACATACCTCTGAGGGGCGAGGCGTATATTTGGCGAAATATGTCCCAATCAAGCGTTGCACGGCCTTAACATCAGTGGCCTTTGGCATTTCTAAGACCGCTGTAACTTTTTCAGGATCAACTTTCAAACCTTCAGAGGACAAAATATGACCATGAAAATGAACCTCTTTCAATTTAACTTGTAGCTTCTTCACATTAAGGGCCTTATTCTAGTTCACTCTTTCGTGGTCCGTCTGCATAGAATTAATTAAAGCCAGGAGGGGAGCCGGGACGCGCAGACAGGTAAGCCTGCAGCGATGGAGGGGGGGGGGGGGGAGGCCGGCAGGGAGGGGGAGGCGCGCCCCCATTAACGGCGGGGGGCACCCCAAACCAAGCTACGCCACTGCCTAGCATTATATTATAAAATACTGTTTTAGTATATAACTTATAATATATTAATAAATAAGGCTCCCCTATTTTGGCCTTTTTTAGCAGGAAAAAATATCTGCTGCAGCATTGTGCAGTTTTCCAACAGAATAGACAAACAACAATATATGTTTGTGGGGAGTATTCAATCCGGGATTCTGAACGTCTGACATTTGGAATCCCGGCCATGTTTGCCAGCTTCCGACAGTAATTTGACTGTTGGTATTCAATGTACCGACAGTTGATTGTTGGAAAGTATCAACAATCCACATTCATCCGTATCTACAATCCGGGTCCATTTCCAACAAAACAGACCCCACTGATGATGTTAATGTCATCATCTCACGAGTCTGGAAGTAGATCTACAGCAGCTTGGTTGATGAATGGGTAAGCAGTACCACTTACACTTACAAAGACTCAATATAGTATAAATGGCACTATAATGGAAACTACTGAGGAAGAGAGGGATCTAGGTGTCACTATTTCAGGGGACTTAAAAGCAGGTAGGCAATGTAACAAAGCAATGAAGAAGGCAAGTCAGATGCTTGGTTGCATAGGGAGAGGTATCAGCAGTAGAAAGAAAGAAGTAATAATGCCACTGTATAGGTCATTGGTACGACCTCACCTAGAGTATTGTGTTCAGTTCTGGAGGCCATATCTCCAGAAGGATATAAATACATTAGAGACTGTACAAAGAAGGGCAACTAAAATGGTGCATGGCCTACATCACAAAACGTACCAGGAAAGACTAAAATATCTTAATATGTATACTTTAGAGCAGAGAAGGGAAAGGGGGGACATGATAGAAACTTTCAAATATATCAAGGGCTTTAACAAGGTACAGGTGGGAGACATTCTTCACAGGAAGAGGAGCAACAGAACACAAGGACATACACTGAAACTAGAGGGAGGAAGATTCAGGGGAAATGTGAGGAAGAATTTTTTCACAGAAAGAGTAGTAGATAAGTGGAATAGCCTCCCAACAGAGGTGGTAGACGCAAATACAGTAGTACAATTTAAACATGCTTGGGATAAGCATATTGATATCCTTACAAAAAAATAAGGATCAAATATGGTTTGAGGTAACATGTTTAAAAAAAGGGGCAGACTAGATGGGCCCAGTGGTTCTTATCTGCCGTCATATTCTATGTTTCTATGTTTCTATGTTTAGGGATGATGTCCCTTCCAATTAGTTGGGTCTGCAATAGCAGCTGAAGGTCTCGGTACCTCACCTGAGTCAGCTGCACAGTTCCAATCACCCCCCCTCCTAACCCTCTGCAGAGGTAGGTGAAAGTACCTCCATCCCCTACTCTGCAGTAACTGACAGAGGGATACCCATATGCCCTCTGTCAGCCACACAGTCCAGTCACCCCCTCAGTGAGTGTGTAGTGCCTGCCTTCCCCCCCCCGGTGTGTGTGTTTCCAGCCTTCACCTGCTATGTGTGGTGCCAGCCTCCCCCCAAGTGTCAGTGTGTGGTGCCAGCCTAGCTCCTGGTGTGTGTGTGTGTGGTGTCTGTATTTCCCCTAGTGTGTGTGTAGTGTCTGCCACCTTTCCGCTGGTATGTGCAGGGGCGCCGACAGGACAGTCAGGGCCAGGGGGGGCGGCAACCAGGAGGTATAAAAAATATTTAGTTTGTGCATGCGGCAGGTTCCGGTATGGAGAGAGAAGATAGGCTGCCGCTGCACCTGTCGATCCCCAGCTCAGCACACAGCACTGAGTAGCATGTGCTGGGCTGGAGATAGATGCTGTGCTGCAGTGGCAGCCTGTCCTCTCTCTCCCAATGCCATGCTCTCTGCAAAGGGGGAGAGGGTAGCGGGCCCCGGGACATTCCATCAGACCCATGCCCAGATAAAAAGTAACCACGCCCCATCCAGTGCCATTGGGAATGTGTGGTGCCAGGACTCCCAATAGTGTGTATGCAGAGGCGGATTGGCCCCCCTGGCTGGGCAGCAAACTACCATCTCCGCAGTTAACAGCCGTGGCTGCAGCACTTTGCCCCACCAAATATGGCTGCGGCCAGCCTCGGCTCTTACAAAAGTAAAAATGGCCACGGGAGTGCTGGTGCGCATGCAGCTGCTCCCGCAGTTCTGTGTGTGGCGTGCACTGTGTGAGGAATCAGGATGTTTGCATGCAGGGAGGCACTCTACCTGATGTACATCCCTACTGTTGTCCTCAGGCTCTGTGGATGCCGGCTGCCAGTACACTGTCACACTGCATTAGAGGCAGCGGCGCTGGCAGCACAGAGCTTCCTCCTGATTCCCAACCCTCTTTCATGTCATCAGTCATGACAGCAGGTACTGAAAAGGGGGCAAAGCTACACGGAATGGAGGGGCAGGGCTACACGATTGGAAGGGCTACATGAGTGGAAGAGGCAGAGCTACATGGGAGCACATCTAATGAAAAGAAGGAGAAGTAGATGAACTGCAGTGCCAGCCAGGCAGCTAAATTTTTAAGGTAACTTTAAGGTGTGTGTGAGAGAGTTTCATACTGTCAGTAACTGGTGCAGGTGTTATGCAGCACTACTACTGTCAGCAACTGGTGCTGGTTTTACGCAGGGATACTACTGTCAGCAACTGGTGCGGTAATTAGGCAGTGCTACTACTGTCGGTAACTGGTGCGGGTGTTACGCAGCGCTGCTACTGCCAGCAACTGGTGCGGGCATTATGCAGTGCCACTACTGTCGGTAACTAGTGCGGGCATTGCACAGCGCCACTACTGTCGGCAACTGGTGCTGGCATTACACAGCGCCACTACTGTCAGCAATTGGTGGGGGCATTACGCAGTGCTACTACTGTCGGTAACTGGTGCGGGCATTATGCAGTGCCACTACTGTCGGTAACTAGTGCGGGCATTGCACAGCGCCACTACTGTCGGCAACTGGTGCTGGCATTACACAGCGCCACTACTGTGAGCAATTGGTGGGGGCATTACGCAGTGCTACTACTGCCAGCAACTGGTGCGGGCATTATGCAGTGCCACTACTGTCGGTAACTAGTGCGGGCATTGCACAGCGCCACTACTGTCGGCAACTGGTGCTGGCATTACACAGCACCACTACTGTCAGCAATTGGTGGGGGCATTATGCAGTGCCACTACTGTCGGTAACTGGTGCGGGTGTTGCGCAGCGTCACTACTGTTGTAACTGGTGGGGGTGTTACATAGTGCTACTACTGTCAGCAACTGGTGCAGGCATTACGCAGCGCTACTACTGTCAGCCACTGGTGCGGGCGTTATGTATAAGCATCAAGCATCAAGCAGAAGCACCAGGACGGATCTACCATTGAAGCGGCGCTACACAGATCTCCTTCTCCCAGCGTTGTCTGCAGCACGCCGAGCACTGAAGAAATAGCCCCCTGGTATTTGCGTCTTGAACTGCTCTTTCCTGGACACTTTCTAATTCTTTTTATTGCCAATTGTTTGGATCCTTGTATCGCTGTAATAAATTTGTCTTACCTGTTACCTGGCGTCCACAGTCATCTGTTGATAAAGAAACCTCTGATGTGAACGCGAGACAGAATTCTCATGTACGTTTATTTCATGCTGTTATCCACCTGCAATCTGAAGGTTTTTAAAGAAACTGTTACGGGCACACCTGAATTGAACCATATTGTAAGTTTATTTCCTTATGACAACAGGAGGGATCTCATGAGAAGAACAAAGATCCCACATTGAAGATAACATTTACTTGTTATTTATACAGCGCTAGTCATTTGTAAATCTTTCAGTTATGTATAAGCAGCACCAAGACTGCCAGCAACTGGTGTGGGCACTACGTATAATCAGCGCTGCTACTGTGGCCAACAGTGGGCATTATATGTAATCCGCTACTGTGGACATACAGTATGTGTAAGGGTTCTACTACTGTGGATATTTTGTGTAAGGGACACTACTGTGAAGCATAATATTTTGTGTAAGGGACACTACTGTGAATAAGGGCCACTAGGTTCTGTGCAGGGCCAGAACTAGGTGTGTGCCAGTGCTACCTTGCCCATTTGCACTGTGGGTACACCACCTACATGACCAATGCCAATTGCCAGCCGCCACTGCTTTCAGAACTTGTGGTCCAGCAGCTGTAGTTATTGATTGGTTGTTGGACCACAAGCTTCAATTGGCTCACGAGTTGGCACCATATTTGAAAATCAATTCAGCGCCTCTGCAGGCTCTGCTCTCCTCCCCGTCTTCATTAGCAGCAGCGGTGGCGGGATGCCAGATGCTGGGCACCAGGCTGGACTATACTGTATTATACAGTTATCAGTAAGCAGGCATACTGCAATGGGCACTTCTCCGTGCATTATGTAAGGGGCACTACTGTTTGTATTATGTGTATTAGGCACTACTGGGTATATTTATATACTGGGTATATAAGAGGGACTAATGGGGCATTGTGTAAGGTGTACTACTGGTGGCATTATGTGTATAAGCAGGAGTACTTGGGGCATTGCGCATAGCATAATGTGTGGCATAATGTCATATGGGCATTAAAGTGTGCAGCAAATTGTGTAATGGGCATTACGGTGTGTGGCATAATGTGTAATTGGCATTACAGTGTTTTGCATATTGGCCCGCATATTGGTTGACTTGGTAAGCTGTGAAGCTCGCAGCCCAATTGGTGTCTTTTAAATGGAATAAAAGTTTTTGAAAAGTGTTATTGCACTAAGGAGCGCCTGTATTTGTCTTACACATAGATATATATGTGACCATGAAAAAGCTTTGCTCTAATATATATGTATGGGGAGATTCTGTAATGAGCATATATATATATATATATATATATACTGTATATATATATATATATATATATATATATATATATATATACTGAAAAATAGCCCTGTATATATGTATATATACACACATATGTATGTGTGTGTATATATAATTAGGCAGCCTTCCCCCAAGTAGGAGAGAGAGGTGCTCACTTAATGAGTGGAGGAGCGGCATGCGGTCAGGTCTACAGTGCTGCTTGATGTGTAATGTAATGACGGTGCCAAACACCCTACTCGCCTTTGTTACAAAGTACAGCTGGAAGGTTTCTACCGGATTCCCTCCTTAGCGCTGGTGGACCTCCCATGGACAGGTCTTACTGATCTCTGCATGCTTCGGTCAAGCTAGTTTATAAAAATCTGGTATTTGCATAGGGGAGTTTTTCAAAAGTTTTAAAACACACCCCCTTTTACATTGTCCGAGTTGGCTGTGAGCTTGGTCTGTGCGAGTTTAGGGATTGCAGCATCTTACACATAGGCACTAGAACAGGTTGGGGGGCAATGGGGTAGCTCACCCCCCACACCCCACCCCCAGCTGTTTCAGAAGTGTCAGTCATTGAGTGAATCCTGTCTCTGCGTCTTGTCTATAAAATGACTTACATGTAAAAGTTATATTTTAGTCCATATTTATTATACACATTTCGGGGTAAATCACCTGAAAAATCTAGATACCCTTAAAATGTAAGGATCCCCAGAAAGTATTACAGGGATTCTGCAGCATTCAGCATACTGTATCTTCTGCGCCTTCCCTGTTTCATATCACAATAGAGTGATGCTGTAAGCCAGAGAAGTCTATGGGCTGCATATCGCACAATTTACTTGGAGAGGGATTGTTCAGATCCCTCCTTAATAACAGCCACTGAGGCATGCACAATCTAATTGCTATGCATAGTATCTCTGCAGCAGCATAAAATAAGGTGATCCCTCATTGTCTGAACTACCACATTTTAAAATCTCGGACCCTACTACATTTCCCTCTCAGTGTGCAAAATATTATTCCTAAAAATAGAATTTGTGTAAAATGTAAAGGTTGCTGCTTCTGGTGCTCCCCGAGTTTATACACTCAGATTTAAAGACCACTAAAGATAGAAAGATAAACCTTTCAGGGGGGTTCTCAGTTAAACATTAAGGATAAAGAATACTCTATAGAAAACGTAACATTTATTATGATAATATGACAAATAGTCTTTCTTAAACTCCTTTTTATATTTATTTCTTAGAATTATTTTTATATTCTCATACAGTAGTATAAAGAAAGGTTTAGCTTTCTGTCTTTTACCATCTGCAAAACACATTAGAGTCTGATAAAAATCTTTTAATAAAACAGATTGGACGGACAAATCTTTTAATAAGGCACTTAAGTAACTCATATAAGGATATTGGAAATCAATATGGCTTCTATCCAAACCTTATGCCCCAACAGAACATAGCAAGTCAACAGCTTTTGAATGGTTAGATGTAAAATAATTTTCTATTTTAAAAATAGCCATCCAACTTGCTAGTCACTACTAAGATTTGGGGAAACAAACACTTACAGGGGGTGATTCACTAACACTCGGAACGGGGCCAATTCGGCCACGTTCTGATGTTTGGGGGTCTGCGCAAGCGTGTATTTGCACATGTGCCCCAGCAACGTACGGCTTCGGCAAGTTACACGCTCTCTGGGATGTTCATTGCAAGGAGGGTGGGCTTAAGGGAGGATGGGGCAGTGAAGGCGCTGGACCATAGGAATGCCCATCGTTTTATGGGCGTCCACCCTGAAAACACTCGGTGGGCATACTTAATCGAATGATCTCTGCTGCTATCGGAGGCATGCGAGGGGATGTGTTCTCGTACACATCCCCTCGCATAGCGCAGAGAGAAATTCGGTGGCAGGGGCAGTGCCAAACGCTGGATTTTTAGAGGGCAGGGGCAAACGCAGGATTTTCAGAAGGGGGTTTCCAGAGTGGCGGAGCAAAGCACGGAGATGGACACTTAGGTGACCCACTATATGCCGCGTCAGCTAAAGTATTATAGCTAGACCAAATGTATATAAATAATAATAATAATAAAAAATTGGGGCCCCTACCAATCCTCCAGTTGTAGGGGTGGGGGAAGCTTTGATGTCCCACGGGTGTCCTGGATCAGTAATTTCCACTAATTACCCCTTTACTGCACAGATGGTGGGAGATGGGGTGGGAGAAGGGGGCATTGGGCTGAATGAAGGGGCCCTGATACATAACTTCCAGGGTGGTAGAGGATGTTTAATATGCAGAGGAGGGGTGTATAGTGGAGTGGGCTTATTATTCATAATTTTCTGGTGGGAGGACAGCTTACTTGACTGCAGATATCTCCAGTTTCCGGAAATAGATTTCTTAGATTTTAATGGAATTAAAAACTAGAGAATCCCACCTACCAAATGGAATTGGGGACTAGGGGATCAGAGTTCAGGAGGCAGAGCAATCTGCCAATGAGTATATAAAACTACATACCAGGTGTGTGTAGCTGGAGCAGTAACCAGCTGCTGGAAGGCTGATATTTTTGGTTCTGGGAACAGTAGAGACAAGCTACTAGTATCCATCAAAGGGGTAGAGTCCCAGCTTTTGTATAATATATCCTCAGAAAAACTCTATGTCAGACAGAACCTGATATATCTGACTGGGAAGAGCAATTACCAGGCTTGGATGGGGACCACTGCTTTGTAGTCAGATATCTCCGGTTCCCAAGGGCCGATTTTTAAAATTCTTGTACCCATGGAAAGAGGGGACCCTCGGCTTTCAGCCTCGGGCCCTTAGACTCCTGGGGGGTTTCTGGGTACTCAGAACCCCCCCTGCGTGCCCTACTGGAGGGGGTTTCCAAATGTAATCAAAGTCTCCCACTTGGAGCAAGTACGGGAGTTTGTGGGAGCGGTAACAGCCCTGAAAATTGGTCTATTTATACAATGGATACTGTATGGAATACATTATTAATATTTAATAGTACAGATAGTCTGTAGTATAGGCTGTTTCAAACATTTATTTTTATTTTTAAACATTAATAAATAAATACACAAACATAATAGAACCAATACTACACTAATCTCACAGTCTCCCACTTCATGGTAAGGCCCCTGTCTCTTCCTTCTGACAGCTACTCTCTGGTCCATTGCGATGTTTATGGGTTTAGATCCACACATACAGTAAATGTGGTAGAATAAACTGGTACACTAGGCATGTGCAGAAGCTCTGCTCTGTCCTTCACACTGTATGATGTGGTGGCAGCTCTATTGATCATATTATATACCAGTGCTATTGTTGTCATAAACAAGGGAAACCACATAGAATCAGCATTTGCTAAGCTGTGTAACAGCGGGCGAGATGTACTAAGCTTAAAAAGTGATAAAATGGAGAGTGATAAACAGCCAGCCAATCAGCTCCTACCAAATCTGGCTGGATTTGAAAAATGACAGGTAGGAGATGATTGGTTGGTTGTTTTATCATTTTCCATTTGATCACTTTTCAAGGCTAAGTACATCTGGCCCAGCAGCACCAATGCAGGACAATGTAGAGGAAGGTAATTGAACATGTAGGGTTCTACCTGGAGTGCTGGCAGTATTCCTCCCAATGTCCCCTACCCCAGGCTGCTGGGGTAATTTGGGAAGCGGGTCCAGTCACAATTGAGAAAGCTGCAAAGCGAAACGCGTTGGTGTAATAGAGCACGGACACCCATCCCCTGGACCAGCTTCCCGAATTACCCCAGCAGCCATCTACATTGGGACGAATGCTGCCAGCACACCAAGTAGAACCCTACACAAAACAGGCGTTCCCTGGGCAGGAGAATACAATCTCTCCCACCAAGTCCTCGCAACTGAAATCGGCCTTTAACATCTGGGACATTATAGGAACGGACACAGGACATCATTCCATCTGAACTTTGGGTGGCTATCCATGCTCATATACAATTGTTTCTTGATACCAGCACTTTCTCACAGTATTATTGTCCAGCAAATCTACTACATTGCCTTTAATGCTTATTGTATGTATTTTTTTATTAAAATTGAACCTTTTGCATGTTTTTAGATTTAGTGCGGTTTCAACCTCCCCTTTTTTTGCACTTTTAGATCATTTGGGCTTTACTCCCAAATTACCGAAACCGCAGCATGAGCAAACCCACTCCTTCTTAGGCGCCCTCTTAGGAAACCTAGTGTCCTAAACCCCTCTATCTCTGTATTGAAACATGGTTTGTCCAGGTACAAAACTTCTTGCTCTATTTTACTTTTTCCCACCTTGGAATCGGGCTCATTCAGTGCAATAAGTTTTATCTGTGTCTTGTGTGAGATAGTTGCTTATTATGGAAGTATGTCTTAGGTGTATATAATATGATTTGGAAATAGATTGTATGTGGGGAACAAAGACAGTTCCTAGTCAATGATAACACATAGACTTGGTGATCAGGATATTTTTGTGTTGTCATCAGAGACAGAGATGTCAGGTAATTAAGTTCTGTTGACTGATGGGAATAATATTAGCTCCATTTCTGAAATATTGAGTTTGAGGTGTCAAGAGGACATCCAAGATGAAATGTCGACAGTCAGTGACATGAATATTACAGAGTAGGTACATTTCGGTATCATCCACACAGAGACACTTCTGAGCGCTAATATCACTTAATACACATTTCATGGATTAGAAAATGAAATACTGTAAATATGGACATAGCCACACAAAAATGCTACACTATCAGGATTTTTTCTTCGGTCTCATGTTTGAGAGAAA
This sequence comes from Crinia signifera, assembly GCF_055691185.1. NCBI lineage: Eukaryota > Metazoa > Chordata > Amphibia > Anura > Myobatrachidae > Crinia > Crinia signifera. The sequence continues at coordinate 105,728,138 of NC_139221.1, read as the reverse complement.
CAACCTGAACAAAAAAGTGTCAGGAAAATAGGATGAATTAGAGGATACGGGTACAGTTGTGGCCCCTTTAATGAACTGGGACCTTATATCTATAGTTGTATCCCCTCAGTGCAATTATATTTTATTGTTTTAGTTGTTTACTGTACTATACCCAGTTTGATAACACTTGGAGAAAGTTCCAGCTGCTCTTCTTCTTGCACACAGTTGCACATATTTTCATTGTCTGTTTACAATCAACCTACTCCAAGTAACTCTGTACTGTATTATAAATTGCTGGATTTCAGATATTATTATTATTTTTTGAGTATTTCCATCAAATTCCTTACTACTGATGTAGTAGGCTCGATGATCGGGAGTTACTTGCATCTTCCTTGCTTCCACTTTTGTGCAATAGGATTACACTCTGTATCCAGTCCTCCAGAATTACTCCTGTAGCTACAGTTACTGTATGTCTTTATGTGTTGTTGCCACTATGTGTACGCATTGCAGCATACAACACACAGCTTAGCAGGCATACACTTTGGCCCTTATGCAGATCTGATTTCAGTACAAATTTGTTCTCAAAATGGGCAAAACCATGTGCACTGCAGGTGGGGCAGAGGTAAGCTGTATAGAGAGAGTTAGAGTTGTGTCAGTTATTTTGTTCCTGTGCAGGGTAACTACTGGATACTGCATTATTTTTACACTGCCATTTAGATTTCAGTTTCAACACACCCCACCCAAATTTAACTCTCTCTGCACATGTTACATCTGCCCCACCTGTAGTGCACATGGTTTTGCCCATTTTGAGAACAAATTTGTACTGTGAACAGATCTGAATAAGGGCCTTTGTGTATGATCACACTATGAGATTACTTGAATGGGACCCTATTCATTCTAACAGGAGCCAACTAGCAAAGTGTATGCCTTAAAAGATGTTTCCCCCTCTACCCACTGACTGGGCTATTTTCTAATCAGCTTGTGCCTTTGTACATCTTAGCCTCCTTCCATCTAACAAGAAACACATCTTTTGTCTTCATTATTCTACATCTGCTTATATTTCCTAAAGGCCATCTCTTTTGCTTACACAGTTCTTGCTATTTCATAAACTACACCAGGCTTCATTTTCCTTGTGCTTTTCCAAATCTTTTTGATGCAAATTTCTTTTACTCTTAGAATTGCACTTTTCAATTTTTCCCACCTCTCCTGCTGCACTCCTTCCAAGTTCCTCCACTCTGCCAAAGAATTGACTACACATTTACCCATCTATAAATAGTAATCCTTCCTAAAATCTAACACATTTTTGGTGTGGGATGAGTCAGTCTCTGTCTTTATGCTGCACCAAGTATCCAGTGCTTGATTGTCACTGGATACTTGGTTTCTCCCCTTTTACCTCAGATATTCTAGACCTTTTCATGGGTTGACATTTTACATGTCATCTGCAATTTTGAAGCCAGAGTGATTATTAATCAACTGATCATGCACATGCACGGGGTCCCCCTGTGAATGAAGCCAGCGATCGCCATCGCTGGCCGTTCCCAATGAGATTGATCATGATGTTTGTAGGTGGCAATATGGTGTTTTTTGGATGTGCGCCGGAAAATGCAGCCAGAGCCTGGCCGTTGGGAGGTCAATCAAATGTCAGCCTAGTTATTGTTGACCTAGACATTGACCGGGAGCTGATCCACACCTCTTTGCCAATGGGCTCCCTCTCTTATTGCTGGAATGATGCTCCCCAGTGGCGTAACTCCCGGAGGCAATGGAGACAGGGGGGGCACAGAGGAGCCGGCAGCAGGAGCCTGTGACTTCTGCAGTGAGCAGAAACATACCTGCTGCTGCAGTTGTCACAGGAGAGAAGGAGCCAGTCAGTGCGTGCAGCAGCCGGGTCATGGTGCAGGTATGAAACTGAAAGTAAACTAGCACAGGTCCTAGCAGCCCTTTCTGCCAGAGGCTCAAGGCTGCTGGAAGCTTTAGTTTACTTTAAGTTTCTTCACTGTAACTCAGTGCACTGCAGTCAGTTCCTCTGGCAGTGCTGCCAGATCAAGAGGGAGCTGGTGATCTCAGCTCAACCCCTCACCAGCCTCCCAACAGTACATGAACAGCAACAAGCAAGCTCCACAGATGCAGTCCGAAAAGGGGGCGGAGCTAATCGACAGGCACTTCGGCAGCATGGTGAGTGTGACACTGTGACTAGAAGGTACACTGTATGTATTTATCTGTCTCTGTGTGTAACTATTATACTGTATAAATGTGTGCATGGGTGTGACTGTGAATAAGTGTGTGACTATATGTATACATACAGGTGTTTGACTATGTATATATGTGAGTGAATGTATGCATAGCTGTATGTATGCACATGTGTGTGCCCTGTGCAATGACCAGGCCCCAGCCAGGCCAGCAGCAGCTCAGCTGACTCAGGTGAGCACAAAATTGAAAAGGGGGGAACAGTGGAGCCCAGGCCCTTGGCATGGAACATGTATCCAATTACAGAAACCATGTACCCCCTGTCAGAGAGCGTGTATCCCCTGACAGAGAGCGTGTATCCCCTGGTAGAGAGCATGTATCCCCTGGCAGAGAGGCATGTACATACCGGGCAGAGAGCATGTATCCTGCGGCAGAGAGCATGTAACCCCTGGCATAGATCATGTACCCCCTGGCAGAGAGCATGTACCCATGGCATTACGGTGTGCAAAACCAATATTGTTTGTGGCATCTTGGGGTCAAAAATGCTGTCTGTAGGATCTGGGCGCCACCGATACTACCTGTAGGGTATGTTGGTGGGTAATCAATGCTATGTATGGGTCGTAGGTGCTGTCTGTAGATCTGAGGGTCACTTACACTATGTACAGGTGTGTGCGTTTGTGTGTGTGTGTGGGGGGGGGCACTACCATCTTTGTCGCCTCCGGGCACCTGGTATGAACTTACGCCACTGATGCTCCCTGTAAAGAATTTAGAACGTCCCTACTTCTGGTGGAACTTGCAACAGACACCTTCTAATTTACATCAGGTAAATTAATGTCTACCATCATTTTTTCCACTCTTTTTTAATACTATTTTAGTGATGTCCTGTAATAGATTTCTGTCCACTTCAAACGCCTGACCTGGTTTTCTGTAGATCATCCCAATATGAAGAATCGCCTTTTCCCCTGTTCCTCCAGTTACCCAAAGGGTCTTGGTTATTTCTTACACAAATACAGTAACTCTAAGAGTTTTGTATGTGCATCTCCTATTCCAAGGTGCAGATATGTTTTATTCCATTTCCCTCATACTTGCCTTCTTATTAAAACTAAAATCACAGAAATTTAGGGGGTGCCATTGAGGGGGCATGTTCTAATCATCTCAAAGGGTGTGTCTACATCCGCATAAGGGTGTTTCTATGCTTAAATGCTTGATGACAAATATTTCAATATAATAATAATTTTGGTAAGTTTTAAAATTATTAATACTAATGTAATATCTCTGCAATATAAGGTTTCTTGTTTGCAAATATTTACTGTGATATTTATTTTCTTCTCACTCAGCACAATATATATGATTAATGGTATGCCTATGCAATAAATTCCAAATGCAACTTGGCCTTGTGTGAATCATCTATAATCAAGTATGTTTTGAGGGGTATTAGATGTTATTTAATTGTAAACACTGGGCTGTCTCCAGCACAGACTAGATAAGAATACTCTGATCATGTGGCATTGTTTCTCCTGACAGGTTTTCCACAAGGTGGGATAATGAGATGTTGTCAGAAGAGACTCTGAGTAGCTTCAGTAAATCAGAGAAATCCCTGTTCTTGCAAAGAAACTCAACCACATGACACGCTTGAAAGAATCTGAAGAACCTGGAAGATTTGAAGTACAATGCTGGGAGATTTATGACAGACTTGGTAGCCACACACAGGATGCGGGATAGTAGCCAACTATGCACAGCTAGTTTAAATAGTCCCTGATCTGTTCTGCCACTTGAACAGTGTTGACTTTTTCCAGTAGTAGTTGTTACCTCTGGATCATATTATGTAATTTTCACTTTAAACTTAATGTGATTTATGCACTCACCCTATGTAGACTGGGATTGTGGATTATGCACCTTTATAGCTGCTCCAGAGAGAGATCATTCCTTCTGAATTCCTTCTCAGTCCAGTATGTGTAGTACCCCCCAGGTTGTTTACCTGAAAACTACCTGTACCACTATAGTGCTCAGTGCTTTTGTGTGCTGTCATTCTCATAAGAACCAAAGCGTTTGACAGCACCCTTTCTGGATTCCCTTATTCTATCTGTGTTTGTAACTTCCTTTATACAGTAAGTGTCCTGTTTACCAGTGTCACTTCCAGCTTCATTTGGACAGCACTTTTGTTTTTTGCAGTTCAAGTTTTTGCCAGTTTTATTACTTCTTTGACTTCCCGTTTTGTCACTTCCAGTTTCAGCCACTACAGTACTATTTGGTGCCCTTCTGAGTTTGCTGCCTTAGAGTATGAATGTATATTGTGCTGTTAAGAATACCAAGGAGCCATCTTGGCTGTTTTGGATGTGGCGTACTAATGATGTCATGCTCATTTTTTGTTCTGACCTGGGCATTTACAGTATATGAAATTATGTTTTGAAAGCAGTGTCCCAAGCAGGGGCGTAGGATGGGCAGCAATGGTGAAGCTTTAGCTCCGCAAAGGAGAAGGGGCACATCACCGCCCCCCTCTACTCCCTCCTCTGCTGTGCCTGCCAGAGCACAGGATCCAGGACATGCAAACAGGGGGCAGAGGCTTTGTCCGCAGCATTGCATGGATAAGTCTGATCCGCACAATGCTGCTCACTGTAAAAAAATATAATGAATGAAGACTTTAAAAAAATGTTGTGGGGTCCCCTCCATGGCTATAACCAGCCCCGGTCCTGATTTTAGAAATTCAGGGGCCAAAGAAGTTGGGGGTCCCAGAATTTCTAAAACTAGCACCAGGCTCAAGGGCTGGTCCTGGTTCCCAAAATACGGGGAACAAAATGACTAGGGGTCAATGGGCAATGGGCAGCAGTGTAATGCCACAGCCGGGGGAATCTTTTATACAAGTTTCCCTGGTCAAAGCATAAAACCCCCTGACTGGTCAGCCCAGACAAGGAACTCCCCCCAATAAAGGGGTCCTCCCCTCCAAGCTAACACCTGCCGAGGATTAAGCCTGGGGCTGTCCCAGGGCTGATGTTTTGTGTAAAAAAATAGAATAAACTATTGTGTTTTGTTTTTGAACTACAAAAAATTAAATGGCCTGCTGGTACTCCTCTGAGGGAGCTCCACTGCGGATTATCTGGGGATGGCCAATTCCCCCAGTTCAGGGGAGGAGCCACAAATGTAAACAAACATTTGAGGTTCATCCAGTGCGTGGTACGGTTGTGTGCTTTCTTATTTTAAACCTTGTGGATGCCTACTACGGACCATAGAGGACATGATCTACGCTAGTTGCCTTGGTAAGTATAATTTCCGGTACTTGTGTATTATCACGGCACCCATCGCATCGCATGCCACTAATTAAGGTATGCGATGGCATGCGATGGCATGCGATGTGACCCGATTTGAGCCTTTCCCCGGTGAGTATACAATTTTAATATTGCATCGCATGCCATTATAATCATCCGCGTCCCCTCGCGGGGTTCGCTGCGCTCGGGTCTGGTTATAGGTTATATTTCTAAAATATTTTTTTTGTATTCTTTTTTTTTTTTTTACACAGAGAAGCCTGCAAAGATCTGACTGATCCATGCAGGCTTCAACAAAATAAGCCTGGAAAATGAGGAGTATTTTCGGACCAAATACCAGTTGTATTTTACATATGACCGGATAGTAAAATTGAAATCACCATTGAAATGAATGGTGATTATTATTCGTATTCTTTCTATGGCGTATGCATTCGTATTCCGGAATACGAATATGAATATGCCTGTCTAAAGAATACAAATCCCTGTATACTGGCCTTTGTAAATTCTGAAATACGAATTTACCACAGTATAGGGGTACAACTGGCTACGAATATAGCCATTTGTAGCCATTTGTATTTTAGTAAATTTCCCCCAGTGTGTAATGGGCATTATGATGTGTGTGATAATGTGTAATGGACATTATGGTTAGTGTGGCATAATGTGTAAAGGGCATTACTATAAGAAGGAAAAATTACTGGGGGTAGAGGGTGCCGAAACATACCTGTGCTCTGGGCACCATGCCACCTAGCTAAACCTCTGGTCCAGAATTTCAATAAGAATAGTAGATAGCAGTATATGTCTGAGACACAATAGATATTTTTTTACTTTACACCAATGATGTTCTGTTTTAAAAGTTTTTGAAGATGTCACATTACTTTAGTGTTCTATGGCTGACATCAAGGATGAGGCAGTAGGTACAGAGTGGCCTCGGCTACTTGATTAACATCTCTACCCATTGAGAATCTGAGGATAAAAGTTGCTGTTTAAACTGGCATATAGAAGTTAATTCTCTACTTAGTTATAAATTCGCTGCAAACTTACTTATTTTATAATTTTTTATGGGAATGATTTGACAACTGATTCAAATTAATTGTGCTTTTTAATTATTATTTCTGCAGTTGATTTTTGGAAGGTTATTTGTTGTATAAGTTGATGAAAAGTTGATGAATTTGCCAAAAAATAAATTTTCAGTGCAGCGGAACCTTATTTATATGCAGGCTGTAGGTTTAAATGTTTATTTAATGACAGAGATTAATGAATGTGTTACATAATTATTGCTTAGATTTGGCAAATTTTGAAGAGGTTAATTGATTACTGTTTTCATGGTATTTGCCTATATATGGAATCAATTTTTTTTGTAATATTATTGATTTATTGCAGTATGAGTGATGTGTTTTATTGAAGTATATACATATTTTATTTAAATATATTCATTTGATGCAGAAAATGTAAAATACATACCTCCGTAAAGTCTAATAAAGCATATTCCTTTTATTTTCTTCCTTTTCATTTTCTTTTATTGAAGCGCTTTGCAAAAAATTCATTACAATTAATTTATGCACACTGTACAATTTACAAACACAGGAAAAAAAGTAAATAAATAAAACAGAAAAAGACTGTCGAGTATCACTGCATGGCATTGGGGTTCCGGTTATATATTTCCAATCACTATCCCCACAGTTTAGTAAACCCAATTTAAAAATTTACACTATTGGTATTTTTTAATAATCACCCAAGGAAGATCGGTGGGTCTTGTGCATTCATACGTGTTTCGTACCAACATTTGTTCTGAAAGCATTTCCAAATCTGCTCTTTTAGAATATTGGGTTGGGTATTAATATAACTTTCCCATGTGTTGAAAAATTTCCCAGTATCTATGTCTTTTTTTCAGGGATGCCTCTAGCCACTCCATTTTAAATACATAAAGCATATTCATTTATTTTTTCTTGCTTTTTAAATATCCAGACAAAATTTGCATGGTTGTGTTCCACTCCTTGATGCCTTTCATGTTCATGGTTTAATAAAAGTAAACAAATCTAGTGGTGGCTGATAGATAAAGTTCATGCATTGTGGATAAGCCAGGAGGTAAGGCACAGTGTACTAGCACTAAGCTCATGCACTGTAGTCTGCAAGGGCTCACCAGAGGAGTGTATTTTCAACACCCCCCCCCCCCCAAGTCGAGATGTTAACAAATCACATTGGTATTGCTTCAATAAAGAGGTGACGCAAGAAGAGCTATAGCAGTACAATCAGTACAGTTTCTAGCTGTTTCCCTGTCCTCGTGCCCAGGAAAGTTGGTGGAAATCATTTCCATTTCTCCTGCCACTTACTCCCCCCCCCCCAACCTACTAAACCTCCCCCCATTAGGTGGAGCCTGGGCCAGTACCAGGTTTTTCAGCACCACCTACAAACTACTACATTTCTGCCCTACCTCCCATACTTTGTAAATGGACAATCATCTTACAATCGTACCCCCAATTCAAATTATTCCCCACAGTAGCACAATCCTATTCACATTACACAACATGTAGTGATCATGATTCATATTGCACCACAACGTAGTGCCCCTTATTCACATTATGACACACAGTAGGGCCCCTTACCCAAGTTATGTTACAAAGTAGTACTCCTTATACATAATGCTCAGAGTAATATTGCTTATAAGCATAATGCCCACAACAGTAGTACCCCTTACACAAAATGTCCACAGTAATTGCCCTTTATACCTATATATGTAGGAACTTGCTGTGTGCTGGAGTGATCCTAACCAGAGCGTTTCCAGGCACCGACACTTTTTTGGGGTATCAACCCTATCTACTATTGTGAGACATTTCGTCCCTTTTTAAGTTCAAGGTGACAGGTCATTATTATTTCTTGGCTTCCTATTTTTTAAGCTGACCACTGTTGGGAATACTGAGAGATATACCATTCCTTGAGACATTGGTTACTTGATATGTCCTATGGAACTTTTTAACCTCCTATTTTGAATCATTGATGAAGTATTTTTAAAAGACAAAACACGTTGGATTGTTACATCTTCTTGAAAGAAATGAATAGATGCAATCATGGAATTTTAAAGTGGAGACTTTTAATAAAATTGTATTACCAGAAGTTGTACATACTGTATTTTTACTTTGAAATATTGGTCAAAATTCAGCTTCCACTCCTCTCTTCTTCACTTCAGCATGACATCACATACACTGTGCCAGAAAAGGAAGCCACTGGGACAGGCATTTCTGTTGGAATTACTGACGTGGAACCCCCCCCACACACACACACTTTAACCCCTGCTTGTGACCTAGTCACTCATCTGCAAGTTTGTAGATGATAGCAAGTAGTTAGCCACAGCCCAGCCCGTCCTGTGCAAATCTGCGAGAGGATTGCGAAAATATCACTATCTGGTATCCTCTAGCACAGGGGTCCTCAAACTATTTTGTTCTGGGACCCCATCAGACAATAAAAACAATTACGGGACCCCAGCAAGTTACTGCAGGAGGTCGTCACATCACATGTGTAGTCCGCAGACAGCACAAACATGGCAGTGTGGAGGCACAAAATGATGGGAGGAGTCTAATATACCATAACCCATCACATCACAGGTGTAGTCAGCAGACAGCACATAAATGGCAGCATTGTGGAGGCACAAACTCATGGGAGGAGTCTAATATACCATAACCCATCACATCACACGTGTAGTCAGCAGACAGCACATACATGGCAGCATTGTGGAGGCACAGAGTGACGGGAGGAGCAGAGGCGTAACTCTGGGAGACAATGGAGCCATCTGCCGCCTGGCTCCTGCTCCTAAGGGGGCACGTCTCCTCCTCTGCGAGTTTGAATCAGTTCATTGAAAGCCATCGATATCTCTTCTGTGGCTGATGTCACACTCCATTTACTTTAATCATACTATACATACATACATGTATGTATGTATACATATATTTATATAATGTTCTGTGTGTGAGGGGGGCACCAAAATGTTTCTTGATTCCAAGCAACTTGGATGAACTTACGCCACTGGGGAGGAGTCTGATATACCATAACCCAGTGGTTCCCAAACTTTTTTGAATCACGGCACCCTAAAGCATCAAAATATTTTCAAGGCACCCCTAGGCCAAATGCTTCTTATCGAGAAATTCAGAAAAAAAATATTAAATGAAGTGCATTGTGTTTATATGTCACAGTTATCTGGTGAGGGACAGGATTTGTTCTGTTTGTCCACATATATTATGATTGGCAGCCACAAGCACTGGTTTTGCCTGGTACATTGTCCATGACAGCTAGGTGACTCTTGTCCCATATTGATTATTATACAAGGCCTTGGTAAATAGTGTTTTAGAACGTGTTGTATGTAATAGAAGTTGCATGTTGAATGCAGAACAAAAACCATTGCCTGATCACATTGGGCCTTATTCTAGTTCACTCTTTCTGACAAAATCCTTCTTAGATGGACAAAACCATGTGCACTGCAGGGCCGGCAGATGTAAAATGTGCAAAGAGAATTAGATTTGGGTGAGTTATTTTGTTTCTGTGCAAGGTAAATACTGGCTGCTTTATTTTTACACTGCAATATAGATCTCACTTTGAAGTAAAACCTGGATACTGCCTCCAAGGGTATAAGAAGTAAGTTACAATTATACATGGCAGTCTCAAGTGGAACCATTCTGACTGGGTGTCTACTTCATTTAGGCAATGGAGCTCCACAGGAAAGTTATACTGAATCTAATACTGTATTAGCTCTGTACATTTCTAGTGACTCGGATTCCAATAAAAACTGTCTCTGACTCCACAACTCTGACTCCACAGCCCTTACAAAATATTATACATTTTGCAGATAACAAACAAAGGGCCTGATTCAGAGTTGATCGCTGATGTGCGACTGCCACCAACCCCTAACAAATTTTGAAACTATTAAATTTAACTTCTTAAATATATAATTACCAATTATAGCTTACATATAGATTTAGACTATATTACACTGGTTTTATCCCAACAACTTCAAATCTATTTTATTTTTATTTATCTAATCAGTGCTGACCTCCAGAAGCATTAGAAAAAGAAACATTTTTTTAAGTATATAGTGCATTACCCTGCTGGTCTGTGATCATTAGTTGTAGACATTGTGAAGTTGATTTGGATTATGGCGGTCATTCTGGTAAACTCGGTTAGCCCCACCCCCACCGCCGATGATTCCCCTTTTTAACTTTTAATGGGATGTGTAACGAAAACACATCCCCTCGCACGTCTCCGAATGATCTCTCCTGCCTTCGCAAATAAAAGTCAGTGGACTTTTATTTGCGGCCGCAGGGACAAAGCCATCTACCCCCGGCAGGCATTGGCCTGCCCGCATACCCATGGGAATGCCCAGCATTTTCATGGGGACGTCCATAAAATGCTGGGCATTCCCATGGGCGACCCCAGTTTCCTCTGCCGTCCACCCCAGTGACACTCCGATCCTTGTGAATGGCTTACCAACAATGCAAGTCGACCGAAGCCATTCGCAAAGGGGACCTGCACATGTGCATAATATACCATGTGCATGCACAGAGCCCCAAACATCGGAACAATGCTGAATTTGTCCCTGTCCGGATAACCAGAATATTTTAGGTACTTGTGGAGTATCACGGCTCCCATCGCATGCCATCGATGAGATGGCATGCAATGAGATGCGATTTTTACCGTTTTTAACCTATTTTTATCAAAAATCGCATGCAATCGCATCGCATGCAAGCAGTGAGCCCCGCGAGGGGACGCGGATTTGATCGCATGTGATGCGATTCGATTTTTTAGCATGCGATGCACATCGGGAGAGCCGTGATACTCCACAAGTACCATATTTTACGATTATGTCTCCAAGATTTTCTCTAAATTAAAAAGAAATTTAATTCTTTACATATCCTTATACATCAATTAAAAAGTTGTAGTGTTACTGGTCTATAATATAAATATGAGGTTACCCTAATAATAAATAACATATATCATAAGAATGACAATGGAATGTCTTAAATGTACAAATTATCCATTTAGTATAATGAAATTCTATGATAAAATATCCTGTCTGACCAGAACATTAAACTCACAGGTCATGTGATCATTCAGGAACTACTTTTTTGGCTAATTAAAGGCACATGAACAACATTATAAGCCTAGTTGGATATCTATAATTACATAGTCATAATATGATCCCTATTAATCTTTTTTACACGTAAAGTGGAGAGATCTCTACGTACAGTAGCAGCTTTTTTTAAAATGTTTTAATTAGTGTTCCTAATCAGTTTTGTACAGTTTTTGTTCTCTGTTTTTAATCACTATCACAAATGAGCCTTCATGTCTTAAGGCCCCCATACACTAGGGCGACTTGTCCTTAGGACAAGTCGCCCCCGACTTCCCCCTGAGCTTCCCCGGCTGCTCCCCGGGGGAGCTTGATTAGATTGGCACTTGATGTGCCATTTTTTACATGTGATAAATCGTCTCGATTTATCACATGTAAAAAACCCGGGGAGCAGGGGGGGGGGGCTACAGTGGTGGGAGCTGGTGGAAGCAGGGGACGCTGCGGGGGACACGTCTGTGTCCCCCGCTGCTGGGGACGCTGCGGGGGACAGTGTCTGTGCGGCGAGGCGGTAGAGGGAGCAGGGGGGGCTGGGGACGCTGCGGGGGACACGTCTGTGTCCCCCGCTGCTGGGGACAGCGTCTGTGCGGCGAGGCGGTAGTGGGAGCAGGGGGGGCTGGGGACGCTGCGGGGGACACAGGCGGCATAGAGCCGGGCAGGGGGAGCCGGCGGGAGCTGTCAGTGCTAGAAAAAAAAAGCCTATACAATGAATGGGCAGCCTGTGATTGGCTGAGCGCTCTCTCAGCCAATTGCTGACTGGCTGAGAGAGCGCTCAGCCAATCACAGGCCGCCCATGCATTGTATGGGCTTTTTTTTTTTTATTCAATACTGACAGCTCCCGCCGGCTCCCCCTGCCCGGCTCTATGCTGCCTGTGTCCCCCGCAGCGTCCCCAGCCCCCCCTGCTCCATCTACCGCCTCGCCGCCCCACTAGGTCCCAAGTTGGGTGGTCGGACGTGCAGCAGGTCCGACTACCCGACGCAGATCAAAACTAGCCGATTATGGTCCGATTTCGGCCAGATCCGACTGATCTGGCTGAAATCTGACCAAATTCGGCTAGTGTATGGGGGCCTTTACAGAGGTCTGAAGATGCCCCACAATCTCTGTGGGGGAAATTTACTAAGATCAGAGTTTTCACATGAGATGTTTCTATGGGCAACCAATCAGAATCTACTTACTGTATTTATTTAGCACCTTCTAGAAGATAACAGATATTGGCCCAGATTCTCTAAGCTCCAAAAGTGATAAAATGGAGAGTGATAAACAGCCAGCCAATCAGCTCCTGTCTGACATTTTTCAAACACAGTCTGTGACATGGGAGTTAGGAGCTGATTGGCTGGCTGTTTATCACTCTCCATTTTATCACTTTTGAAGCTTAGAGAATCTGGGCCCATATCTGATTTGTTGCCCATAACAACATCCCATGTGAATTAGAACTCCCATCTTAGTAAATTGAAAAAAATTGAAACAGTAAAAACTTTAAGATAAAAAGTAAATATGAAAAAGGTTCAATAAGTAAAGTAATAAGACCTTTCATGTGTATAATGTTCTCTATTTCATTCTAATTTCTCACCAGGCCAGAGCAGGCAGACCACCACATCCCCTCACGGCCATTATCTGCACCTGGCGCATATCAGTCATGCAGTACCATCTCAACATCAGTCGTAAAATGGTGGGGCTGACGGAAACATGGTGAAACACTGAGGTGTGTTGTGTGATATTGTAATTGTTGTGACACAGGGGGAAATTTACCAATATGAAAAACCTAGTTTTTCGTATTGGTATTTCCCCTCCGACTGCATACGTATGCAAAGTCGTGTTCAGGAGGGGAATGTAAAAAGCAGTCAGATACGACTGCTTTGTAACCATCCGATGGTGTAACAATTCGTATTAGCGGCACATATATACGGCCGCTAATACGAATTCGTAGAGGCAGTCTGCACGGATCAGTCAGATCCGTGCAGGCTGCAAGGTGTAAAAAAATAGAAAAATTAAATAAAAAAAAAACCAGCGTGGGGTCCCCCCCACAGCTGTAACCAGCACCAGGCTGAAGGAGCCGGGGCCGGTAATTAAAAATCAGGGAACCCGACAAATAGGGGTTCCCCGATTTTTAACAACCAGCCCCAGACTCCAGGTCCGGGGCTGGTTCCCAAAATACGGTGGACAAAATGACTAGGGGTCCCCAGTATTTTGAGAACCAGCCCCAGGCCAAACCAGCCAGCAGGGTAATGTCACAGCCGGGGGACACTTATTATATAAGGTCCCGCGGCCAAAACATTAACCCTACCGACCGGTCAGCCTGGCATGGGGCCCTGGGGGAGTGGGGACCCCCCCCCAATGAAGGGGTCCCCCCCCTCCAGGACTTACCTGACCAGGCTGAAGCCTGGTGCTGTCCTCGATGCCCCTGGGCGGTGGGCATCGAGCTGATAGTGGTGTAAAAAAAAGATTAAACTATTGTCTAATACTGGGGCACCATGAGTCCCAGCAAGCCTCCCCCGCAAGCTGGGACTTGGAGAACCACAAGTCCCAGCCTGCGGGGCATTAAAGGGCCCGCTGGGTCTTGTAGTGCCACAGTATTAAAAATAGTACAATAAAACACACTGACACATACTTAAAATAAAACTTTAATACATACAAAGCCCACACATACTTATAGTTACCTATCTTCTTTCCGTAGGTAGCCCTGGTCCTGATGTCCTGTGTCGGCGTTCTTCTTCATGTCGACGTCCTTCTCTTCAAGTCGACGTCGCTGTCGGCGATGGCGTCCGGAGTCCGACGAAATCCATGGAGGAAGCTGTGGAAGGAAACCATACTCACCTGTCCCAGGGCGACGTAGTCCGTGTAAGGGTCTTTGCAAAAAAAAAAAAACGAGAACGCGAAACCAGACGGACAGCAGGAGCCGCACAGTGTTTGTTTACATCGTGCGGCTCCGCCTCCCGAATGCCGCTATAGGCCGCCTTACGGCCTAGCGGCTCCTGATTGGCCGCTAGGTGGCCAATAGCGGCATTCGGGAGGCGGAGCCGCACGATGTACACAAACACCGTGCGGCTCCTGTTGTCCGGCTGGTTTCGGGTGTCGGTTTGCTTTTTTTGCCAAGACCCTTACCTGGACTACGTCGCCCTGGGACAGGTGAGTATGGTTTCCTTCCACAGCTTCCTCCATGGATTTCGTCGGACTCCGGACTCCGGACGCCATCAGCGACGTCGACTTGAAGAAGGACGTCGACATGAAGAAGAACGCCAACACAGGACATCAGGACCAGGGCTACCTATGGAAATAAGATAGGTAAGTATCAGTATGTGTGGGCTTTGTATGTATTAAAGTTTTATTTTAAGTATGTGTCAGTGTGTTTTATTGTACTATTTTTAATACTGTGGCACTACAAGACCCAGCGGGCCCTTTAATGCCCCGCAGGCTGGGACTTGTGGTTCTCCAAGTCCCAGCTTGCGGGGGAGGCTTGCTGGGACTCATGGTGCCCCAGTATTAGACAATAGTTTTAATCTTTTTTACACCACTATCAGCTCGATGCCCACTGCCCAGGGGCATCGAGGACAGCACCAGGCTTCAGCCTGGTCAGGTAAGTCCTGGAGGGGGGGACCCCTTCATTGGGGGGGTCCCCACTCCCCCAGGGCACCTGGCCAGGCTGACCGGTCGGTAGGGTTAATGTTTTGGCCGCGGGACCTTATATAATAAGTGTCCCCCGGCTGTGACATTACCCTGCTGGCTGGTTTGGCCTGGGGCTGGTTCTTAAAATACGGGGGACCCATAGTCATTTTGTCCCCCGTATTTTGGGAACCAGCCCCGGACCTGGAGCCTGTGGCTGGTTGTTAAAAATCGGGGAACCCCTATTTGTAGGGTTCCCTGATTTTTAATTACCGGCCCCGGCTCCTTCAGCCTGGTGCTGGTTACAGCTTTGGGGGGGACCCCACGCTTTTTTTTTGTATATATATTTTTTTATATATTTTTTTACACCTTGCAGCCTGCACGGATCTGAGTGATCCGTGCAGGCTTAAAGCAAATACGACAGGGAAAGCAGGGTGTATTTTCCTGTCGTATTTGCGTGGGTGTTTTACACCACTTAGCAGCCGTATTATCAGTACGGCTGCTTAGTACATCAGGAACCACCATTCTTTTGAATGGTGATTTCTGTCGTATTCTATCGATGGTGTAGACATTCGTATTTGTAAATACAAATACGAATGTTCCATCTTTAGGAATACGAATTGTTGTATTTTCGGGATTGTAAATCCCGAAAATACAAATTCGTAAAAAAAAGGTGTATTTCTCCCTACGAATACACCTTTTTTCTACGAATCCATTTTGGTAAATGTCCCCCTTAATGTTTTATGCATGTACCGGAGTGGAGTTTGTATATTCTCCCAGTATTGCATGGGTTTCCTCCGGGTACTCCGGTTTCCTCCCACAGTCCAATAATATACTGTTAGGTTAATTGGCTCCTAACAAAAATTAACCCTAGAATGTCTGTGTGTGCGTGTAAATGTTGTAGGGAATATAGAATGTAAGCTCCACTGGGGGCAGGGACTGATGTGAATGTTTGAATTTTCTCTGTAATTTTCTCTGTAAAGCGCTGCGTAATATGTATGCACTATATAAGAAACTGTTAATACAAATTTACAGTTAATTTACCACTTCTATGAAATAAGGCATGCATTGGTGCATTTTAGCATTTCTTAGCCTTAATAATTGTTTGGGGACAACATTTGATCTTTTGTAGTAGGGGTCTGCACCGGGCACTTTTTCGTGTTTTGGGTCTGTTTTGGATCTGGATCTGTTTCAAAACACCACACTTTTCGTGTTTCTTGTTTCGTGTTTTGGGTCTGGATTTAAGGAAAAAAAACTGCTCGTACGCTACTATTAATCTCAATAACTTTAATTTCAACTCATTTCCAGTCTATCCTGAACACCTCACAATGTTGTTTTTTAGGACAAAATATTGCACCGAGGTAGCTGGATGACTATGCTAAGCGACACAAGTGGGTGGCACAAACACGTGGCCCATCTAGGAGTGGCACTACAGCGGCAGACAGGATGACAGTTTGAAAAACTGTGCCCCAAAGAGCACATAATGCCAAAAAAAAGAAGGGGGAGGAGGAGAGCTTAGATCGTCATGTGAAGCTGAACCACTAGTCATGAAGCTTAGCCGTTCCTTGCCACTCTGTGTCATAAATGGAATATTTGCAAGCTAACGTTTCTCCTCAAACGATTAACATTTATTATTTTCTTTGTGTTACTGAACGTTGGCATTTTGGCTATTAAATGCCCTTTACGAAGACATTGGGCATCAGCCTTGGCAGACGACATTAATGGCATTTCATGTTCTATGTCATGAAAAGTGACAGTAGCTTCAGCACTAGGAGGAAGTGGTTCTTGTTCTTTCACTATTTTAGCCTCCAAATTTTGGTTCTCAATTATCTTTCTGGAGTATCACTGGACTGGACTTATATAGCACTATCACTGGACTGGAACTGCAGCAGTATCACTGGACTTTAAAGCAGTATCACTGGACTTTAACGGCAGTACCAGTGGACTTTAATGGCAGTACCACTGGACTGGACTTATGCAGCAGTATCACTGGACTAGATTTTAATTGCAGTATCACTGGACTTTAACGGCAGTATCACTGGACATTTTAACTGCAGAACCACTGGACTTTAACGGCAGTACCACTGAACTTTAACGGCAGTACCACTGGACTTTAACTGCAGTATCACTGGACTTTATGGCAGTACCAATGGACTTTAAAGGCAGTACCACTGGACTTTAACGGCAGTCCCACTGGACTGGACTTATGCAGCAGTATCACTGGACTGGCATTTATTGGCATTACTACTGGACTTTAATGGCAGTATCACTGGACTGGACTTATGCAGCAGTATCACTGGACTGGACTTTAATAGCAGTACCACTGGACTGGATGTATAAAGCACTATTACTGGACTGGAACTGCTTCAGTATCACTGGACTTAAACAGCGGTATCACTGGACTTTAACGGCAGTACCACTGGACTGGACTTATATAGCACTATCTCTGGACTGGTACTACAGGAGTATCTCTGGACTGGACTTTAACAGCAATATCACTGGAAGAGTGTTGAGGTCACTGCGTATATGGTTGCTACTGAATATGTATGTATACTAAATGATACCTTGTGTGGTTCTGATGTAGAAAAGGGGTATATTCTGCGAAAACCATATAGTTAATCAAAGCAGATACAGAGACTGAGATTTTTTGAATAAAAATAGAGTTTTTATGGTTTCTATGATTTTTAAAAATAGGATAAATGATAATACAAAAAGTGCAAAAATGCTAGTTTCGCCTGGGATGGCTTCTTCAGCATCCTACAGCATCCTGGTAAGCACCACATGTGTGGATAAAGCTATGGACTGACAACCACCTGACTCTGAAGAGTAACATTACTTAAGAGTCATTACAGACATTGATACTTCTTTGCGAAACTAGTGATCTCATATAAACTGACCCTCATTGAGATCCAAAGGGATTCCATATAAAGAAACCAAAGCACAAGAGCACACCCAAAAGGGAAATCAGGAACCCCTATACATACTATAGAATATGTTATTTGTATGTCTGTTTTGTATATCTAACCATCCCCTGTGTGTATACCGGTTTTAGCATTTTTGCACTTTTTGTATTATCATTTACCCTTGAGTTTTACCTGAATTATTTAAAAAAAATCATAGAAACAATAAAAACAATTTTTATTAAAAAAATCTCAAAGTCTCTGTATCTGCTTTGATTAACTATATGGTTTTGTGCAGAACATACCCCTTCTTTTTCTACAGCAATATCACTGGACTGGATTTATACAGCACTATTACTGGACTGGAACTGCAGCGGTATCACTGGATTTTAAAGGCAATATATCTGGACTGGACTTATGCAGCAGTATCACTGGACTGAACTCAGCAGGACATGACACCACACCACAGCTCACCCTTCCTCTCCCCTCTCCTAAACTGGATTGAGAAATGTCACCGGCCGCCCGCATATATATAGGGATCCCGCCATCGTATCTAGCGAGGTCCCGAGACCCACACTCCGAGCCTGGGTGGGAAATCCTGAACAGAAAGCGCGTTCAGATTAGGGGTGTCCAGATTCCCCTAATCTGAACTCATTCATACCTAATTTATAGTAATACAAAGCTTCCATTCAATAATTGAACATGAATATAGACTGAGTATGGCGGTTTAGATTAAGTAAATATATGATATATATGTTCTCCAAGGAAGTGACATCATAGGTACTGGTGGTTGCAGACATTGTGCCTGATTCAGGTTTCTTAGCAAAGCAAAAAAGCACATAACTGGTCTAACCCATGAAGCACTGCAGGTGGGGCTGATGTAACATGTGCAGAGAGAGTTAGATTTGGGTGGAGTGTGTTCTAACTGATTTCTAAATTGCAGTGTATAAATAAAGTAACCAGTATTTACACTGCACTAAAAATATATATAACCCAACAAAAAAGTAAATATCTAGGGTAGACATCAGCCCCCCTTGCAGTACTACATGATTTTCCCAGTTGTGTGCTTTTTTTTTTTTCTAAAAACCTGAATCAGGCCCTGAGTTTGTAACATATGTTATTTACATGATACTAAGAAAACCTGTAAAGAATTTCACAATGGACCTTATTGAGGTCCATTCATTCGGCGTCTGTGCATGTGCAGATGCTGGGTGCAAACAAACTGTTCTCTGGGCACTTTCGGGCAGGGGGCTGGCCAATTAGCATATGGGAACGCCCAGAAACAATGATGTGGGTGTTCCCCCGCATTCTGTGACTGGATGTTTATGTAAAACATCCATTCGCATGCCGTGCAAACTTACGATTCGTGCGAATGGTGGGCCGGCGTACCACCATTGGGTTCTGGTTGACTCGCAAGGATGCAAATTTGAATCCGAGCAAATCAACCAGAATAACCGCCAATGTACAAGCATATTTTCAAAATCACCAACCAAACAATTAATGAAAGAATACAGATATATGCGCCCACGCTCAGACTGCTAGCAAGTAATGTGACTTTGGTGCCATTATTAATGAGCTTATTAGTGGCAGAATTGTCTGTGGTATGATAAATGTTGCAGCCATAGGGTTAACTCTCAAGAGGGCAATTAAAAACTGCATGCTTAATGGAAACTCAGAAAGGAGAACTAAACATATGCACTACTATACGCCAACCCCTGTCTGCACAAGGTAAGAACTGTCCTAAATACCACCATCCACAATGGCAGAAAGTTTTGGTTTTAACTAGCAACAATGTAATGAATGTAATAAGTGAAACTACTTTGCAAAATTGCTTAAAGGTCTATGTATGCATCAATTGCTAGTCTGCAATCTGACACACTAAGGGCACTATCCTATTCGTTTCAATGCTTCATCGCTGCTAATAGGTTCAGCTGGAGCTATCCTATTCGCCCCGATGCCGGTATCCCTTTCGCCCGATAGCCGCTGTTATCGGACATTATGCTTTGCTAATCTCCGAAAACCAGCTGCTGGACTAGTGGGGACTTCTCCCGGATCCCATATGTTTTCGCCATTTTCGGATGCTAATTGGATACCAAAATCATGGCCATCAGTCATTAATTGTGATATCCCTTGACTTTAATCAGCTGAAAATACATCAGGGCTAATGGATAGCTGCCTATAGGACAGCTGAGAGGTATGCCGGGCCCCGGTAAAATTTTGGAGACGTGGCCTAATTGCAGGAGGTGACTGCCTCCCATGATTAGACCACACCCCCAAAAATGTCTAAGGTGGGTGAATGTCGAAAAATGTCAAAGGGGGGAGTTTTATTGCCCTCCTTCACCTCCGCAGCAGCACATACCTACAGCATGCTCAGCATGAGCTCTCACGCTGTTGTGCTGTGTACACACGGGGGAGATATATTGCTCTGCCATATATTGCTGAGCAATATATGGCTGAGCAATATATTGCTCAGTTTCTACTTTACATCAGCGACTAGAGATGGTCGCTGATGAAAAAGAAACTGCCGGGAGGAGCCCGGCAGTGGTAATCAGCTGGTCGCAGGAGCATGTTCCTGCGACCAGCGATCACCACAGGGGCAAAAACGGGAGCGCGCACCCGGCGATATATCGCCGGTGCACACTCCCATTGCGGGCAATATGGTCGCTCAGCGACCATATTTCCCGCGATTTTGCACTAAATCGCCCCCGTGTGTACGCACTTTAAGTGAGATGCTCATGCTGAGCCTGCTGTCAGCACAGCACATGCTGCTGTAGGTGTGTGCTGCTGCTGCCCGGTAGGGACAGAGGGGGAAGGTACGGCGGGGTTGGACCACGGGCCCGGGTAATTAGTACACCCCCCCCCCCTCTCGGCTGCCCTGGCTGCCTATAGTGTGACAACTGCACATTGTCTATCAGGTAGATGCGGAGTCAGAGCAAGATCACAACATAGTGTTGTACAGTGAGAGTATGGGCTCTGTAACTGACTGTCATAAAGATAGAAATCAATACTGGTGATACAGCACTCTACTAAAACTTCTCATGCAGAGGTGGCTGCAGTAGGAGGGGCTGCAACAGTCAGTGGTGCCGAGAGGGAGGGAGGGAATGAGCACTGATTTCATGGAAGTGGTATTGTGAAGGGGCCCGGGTCTGCTGCCTTTCCTTCCTCAGAGTATACCTATGGCTGGCGCCATCTTCCTGGTGATATCTCTGGGAAGATGTCATCTCTCTAGTGGCCAGTGTCATTTTCCCAAATATCAGTAGGAAGGTGGCGTTGGCCAGGGAGGAAGGACCTGCTTCCGTAACAAGTAAGGTAGGAAGAAAGTAACTCAGCCTCGTGTGTAGCATGTATGCATTTATTTTATTTTTCATTATTTTATTTTTAAATTAGTTAATATTAATGAGTGTCATAATGCCCACTTTTTTAGGTCATTTCCCCCTCTTTACTGGGGCCCGGCATGGCTCTCTACGCTCCTGCACACAATCTAATATTCAAATAGGGAAGCCACACCAACTGCAACTTCAACTGCTGCCATCACTGGCCAGGACTTGGTAGTAGTTGGTGTGGCTTCTGGTAATATGGCAGCCTGCGGCCCCACGCCCCTCTCTGCCCCCTGCCCACAAGGTTTCTTGCGTGCACCCGGTGAACAATCTGTTCGCCGTGGCCGCACGCAACAAGCGCATGCACATAGAAGAAACATTGTCCCTGTGCGAAGGAGCGCCACTTGCAAACGGACCTGAATAAGGTCCTTAGAGTAGAACTCTGAAGTATGCCTTTGATATTATACACATAGGACCAGTGGTGCATGTACCCTAGTACACAGGTTTTTAAAGTCACAGAATCAAGTGAAATAATTAGCTCCACCTGTGGAGTGCACCTGTTGGTTGAGCTGGAAAACGTGATCTGGTTGGGATCCTGAGGGCCGAGTTTAAGAACCACTGCACTAGTACAACAAGACAATAGGGAACTGAATTAATTACATGATCTATTTGATTTTACACTTAGATGTGACAGTCACTCAAAGCATCTGTGCAATGAGAACAGTGGACGTGAAAGTTAATGTTGCTGAGCCTGACTGCATGACCAAATTGCAGATCATAGCCCCCGTGGTGGAAGTGAGCCATGAGACTCAGCAATGCTGGTCGCAGTTAAAAAAGATGACAAGGTCAAAATACACGTCAGTCTAGTTCACCTCACCAAGGCAGCTTTGTAAGCCTATCAGGACCTTTGAATGAGTAAATATCGGCATGCATTTTCATAAGTGTTCGTGAACGAGAGGCGAATTGCAAGATTTTGAATGAGGAACACTTTTATGTATTTTATATGTGTTGTTTTTTAGTCATAAAACATAGCTTTTATTTCTTTAAAATTAGTTTGCTGTAAGGATAATTTCATGAATACTATTTTAAGTTTGGATCAGCAAATAGATAATTAAACAACAATCAATTTGAGGATAATTGTGGCGTTAATTAACAATGTATACAATCTGACAGGGACTCCAGCAAAGTATCTTTCCTCAGTGGGGGGTGATTGTGGTTGATTTGCTAAAGCAAACACCTCCTTTAATGACCAAAACTATGGCCTTTATTTAGATCTGATCGCAGAACAAATTTGTTTGGAAAATGGGCAAAACCATGTGCATTGCAGGTGGGGCTGATGTGCAGAGAGTTACAAGCACTAGGTTACTCTAGAGGGCGGGCGCGAATATAAGTAAGCTTATTATTCTAATTGTTCAAAAATTCAAATAATAAAAAGAAAAAAGCTGCAGGTTTCAAAGATGCGTACACACGGGGCAATATGATCGCTGGCAATATATTGCTCAGCAATCATATTGCTCAGTGTCCCGTTTTCATCTGCAACCAGAGATGGTCACAGATGAAAATGTCACATTGCCGGGAGAAGAGGCAGGGGAAGTCGCTGGTCGGAGGAGCATGCCTCCTCACCCTGCATTATGACACACTGATGCAATCCCTCAGCCTGCGCTCTATCACACTGATGCACTCCCTCACCCTGCGGCCTGCATTACTGAATGTCACACTGATGCAATCCCTCACCCTGCACTCTATCACACTGATGCACTCCCTTACTCTACAGTCTGCATTATGTCACACTGACGCAATCATAAACCTTACGAACTTTTGGGTTCTGATTCCCTTGAGGTTTTAATCGGTTTTGCCAAAACACGCCTTCCGAGTTTTGGGTTCTGATTAAAAAAAAAAAAAAAAAACAGCTAAAATCACAGAATTCGTTTTTTTTTTTTGCTCCTGCGCTATTATTAACCTCAATAACATTCCTTTCAACTATTTTTAAATTAATTCTAAAAACCTCACAATATTGTTTTTAGGCCAAAAGGTTGCACTGAGGTCGCTGAATGGCTATGCAAAGCCTCACAAGTTGGTGGCACAAACAAGTGGCCCATTTAGGAGTGACACTGCAGCGGCAGACAGGATAGTAGTTTGAAAAACTAGGCCCCAAAGAGCACATAATGCCAAAAAAAGAGGTGCAAGATGGAATTGTCCTTGGGCCCTCCCACCCACCCTTATGTTGCGTAAAAAGGACATGCACACTTTAACAAAACAGCAGACTGGTATTATTTATATGGCAGTAAATGCACCAGCAGACTGGTATTATTTATACAGCAGTAGATGTACCAGCAGAGAGGTATTTTATATACGGTAGTAGAGTAGATGCACCAGCAGACTGGTATTAGTTATACGGTAGTAAATGCACCAGCAGACAGGTATTATACATATGGCAGTAAATGCACCAGCAGACTGGTATTATTTATACGGCAGTACAGTAGATGCACCCTGCAGACAGGTATTATATATACTGCAGTAGATGCACCAGCAGACAGGTAATATATATACAACAGTAGATGCACGAGTAAACAGGTATTATAAATACGGCAGTAGATGCACCAGCAGACTGGTATTATTATACTGCAGTAGATGCACCAGCAGACTGGTATTATTATACGGCAGTAGATGCACCAGTAGACAGGTATTATATACACGCCACTAGATGCACCAGCAGACAGGTATTATATATACGGCAGTAGATGCACCAGCAGACTGGAATTATTTATACGGCAGTTCAGTAGATGCACCAGCAGACTGGTATTATATATACGGCACTAGATGCTTCAGCAGACTGGTATTATATATACGGCAGTAGATGCACCAGCAGACTGGTATTATTTATACGGCAGTAAATGCACAAGCAGAGAGGTATTATATATATATATATATATATATATATATATATATATATATATATACGGCAGTAGATGCCCCAGCAGACAGGTATTATTTATATATGGCAGTAGATGCACCAGCAGATAGGTATTAATACAGCAAAAGATGCACCAGCAGACTGGTATACAATCAGTCAGTTACATAGGGAAGTGGCCAGGTACTAC
Organism: Crinia signifera; assembly: GCF_055691185.1. NCBI lineage: Eukaryota > Metazoa > Chordata > Amphibia > Anura > Myobatrachidae > Crinia > Crinia signifera. The sequence continues at coordinate 105,703,687 of NC_139221.1, read as the reverse complement.
TGGGCTGGCAGCCACTGGCAGTGCAGCCACCAGCATAGTGGCACTAGGCACTGGCCCCAGCAGCAAAAGAGAGACAGCTCCTTCCTAACCTAACTAACCTAACAAAGCTCCGCACACAGCACACAGTCCTAACTCCTATCCCTACTCCTAACAACTCACGGAGTGATGATGTCGCCGGATTCTCACGATTTATATAGAGATCTGGATCTTGCGAGAATCTGGCGCCGGGCAATGATGTTTTGCCCAGGAGCCCGGATCCGAGTCCAGCAGGAACAGCCGAACGCCGCTCTGATCGGGGCTCGGATCTGGGCAATCTGAGCCCGCACATCTCTAATCAATACATTACAGCAGGCATGTCTAAATTATGGCCCTCCAGCTGTTGTAAAACTACAAGTCCCAACATTCCTTGCCACAGTTTTGTTATTAGGGAATGCTAAAACTATGCAAGGCATGCTGGGATGTGTAGTTTCACAACAGCTGGAGGGCCAGAGTTTGGACATGCCTGCATTAGAGACTGTACAAACAAGCACAACTAAAATGTTGAAAGGTCTACACAATGAAACTTACAAGGAAAGATTACAATATCTTAATATGTATAGTTTGGAGCAGAGAAGGGAAAGGGAGAAAATTTTATAAATTTTCAAAGGTTTTTAACTACAAGAGGGAGAATTTCTTCAAAGGAAAATAAGTAATAGAACACAAGGACACATGCTGACAGAGGAAGGAGGTAGGATCAAAGAAAACTTGAGGAAATATGACTTTAGAGAGGGTAGTGGAATAGCCATAGACATAGAATAGAATAGTTGGTGTATGGTGATGGTAATCAGACATTTTCTGGGAGTTTCAGGGAAAACGCATTTTCGGGAAAGGCACATGATATCAGCTTCGGTCCTGATCAGCCTGTTTCTATCGCAGCTACTAAAACCTGGGCTACGTACAGAATGCCAACACTGGAAAAATCATTCAATGGAGAGTGGCTTGTGAATGGATTTGCATCTACTCATTAATCAGCTATTTTTCACAAGACCTGCTAAGCAAATCACAGACTTACACGGGCAAACTTTCACACTGGCGGTGTGGTGTATACCTGATCGCAGGACTCCAAAAATTAGTAACTCAGTGATCAGGTCTGAATTAGTTGTGATGTGAGAAATAGACAACTGGGCGCTCCCTTTTTGGACACACCCCGAGGGGAAAAAGGAAAAGCGGGGGGGGGGGGGGGGGGGGGAATGAATGACTTTCCTTCTTCTTATGCTGTTTGTTGGCCGTGTGGATTTCTCCTGTTCATAAATTATTTTCCTCCAGACGATATAGAAGAAAACAGATGTACAGCAAGTATGAGGGACAGTTTTTCTTAAAAATTACAATTTCTGTGAAGGAACGTTGTGTAAGTTTGGAATAGGACAGCGTACCAAACTCACACATTCAATATCAGCAAAACACACATAAAGGTATCTTTTGTTCGATTGCAGTTGCGTACCAGTACTCACGGTGTAATGCAGGAAAACACTCTCATCAAGGTATCTTTTCTCTGATAAAATGTATTCGAAGTGGAAGTGCAATTTAATGGGACATAACAATCTTAAAAACTGTGGGGTAGAAGAGGCAGTGGGTATACAGCGCTCCAAGTGTTTCTCATATGTGGGTTCTATCCAGATATTGCCCACCACAAGTAGACTAGATTGCCGATAGCCTTACCAACCTTTCTCCTCCTGGATCACACTAAGTCTGGATCAACATGTTTTGAGAGTGTGTCTCTCTTCCTCAGGATGCCAGACTAGTGTGATGAGGCCGGTCTTTTATTCATGCTCCTCCTTCTAGTTCCGGGTAACCTCACCCGGAAGTAGATAGCTCCCGTTCATGTTAACTTTAAAAAACCTCCTTAATTAAGTTAAAAATCCATAAGAGTACAATATGTACATAGCGTATCATATATTGCACGTGAAGGGAAAATTCTCCTGGTTTCCTCTGTCTCTGAAAATATCGCCGTTGCCGCGCTAACCGGAAGTAGAATCTCCGCTATCAGAATCACAAATGGAGCCGCAGCGGATGTTGTCACCGGAAGAGGGGTGAATGTTACTTGGCCGGATGTTGACGTTTGTAAAGGTGTACTCGTCTGTGGCTTCAACAGGGGGCGGAAGTGATCTCAATCTAAGCTGCATGGATCTACGTTGAGATGAAATAGCAGTGAATTCATATTCTATGATGGTATATCTAGAAGTGGGAGAAATATGAGAATTAGGTATGTATGATTTTCCTGGACACATAAGTTTACATCATTAATCACAGGAACCACTTTATCTTGAAATCTTGGTTTAATCCCATCGGGTTAAGGGTTTTGAGTTTGTATATTAATCTCATCTCAGCTTTAGCAAGATTTTTCTCCATATTCCGATCTTTCCAGGTGTTTGAGATTTTTTGAATGCATAAATATTTTTTTATATGGATAACTGAACAATTGTGTGTTGTTCTGAAATGATTGGAGAGGTTGTGGCTTACAAGTCCCTTTTTGACGTTCCTTAGGTGTTCTGCAATCCGAATTTTTAAAGGTCGTGAGAACCTACCTATATAGCATAGTCCACAGCTACATTCTACCATGTAAATAACATTAGATGTTTCGCATGTGATGAAATCATCAATTTTGATGGTGATTTGGTTAACTGTCAATTCAACTGTTTTGGATGCACCTCCCTTAATGTGTCTGCATCCTATGCACATCCCGCAGCGATGGAAGCCTTTGGTGCGGATGTTTGTTCTTCTCTCTTCCGGTAAGGCACTTTTGACAAGATGATCTTTGAGATTTTTGGACTTCCGGTATATGAACCTGGGTTTGGATGGAATTATGTCTTTAAGAATGGGATCTTGTTGGAGAAGATGCCAGTTTTTTTTGAAGATATGTTCCATTTTTCTGTGGTTTTCATCAAATTTAGTGAAAAATGTGAATTTGAAGTCTTTTTTGTTTTCTTTTTTTTCTTTTGTTGTCTTGTAATATGACTTCTCTACCCTTTTTATTTATTTCTTCTATGACTTGATCCAAAGTGTTTTCTTCATAACCCTTAATCATGAATTCTTCTTTCATTTTCTTTGCTTGTATCTGGTATATTTGATTGCTACTGCAGTTTCTTTTTAATCGTAAAAATTGACTCTTAGGTACGCCTTTGAGCCATTGAGTGTGATGCTGACTGTCCACAGCTATGAAGGTATTTACATCTGTTGCTTTCTGATACGTTTTAGTTTGTATGTTATTGTTATCGATGTATATGGTTAGATCCAAGAAATTGATTTCTACTTTACTGAAGCAAAAAGTGAATTTTATATGAAGATTGTTCGAGTTGAGTTGTTCTGTGAACTGTTGTAGGTCTGATTCTTGGCCTTCCCAAACAAGGAGAACGTCGTCTATATAGCGTTTCCATTTGACAAGTTTCGTGCCCCAAGTTATGCTACTGTAGATATTTTCTTCTTTTCAAAGGGACATGAATAAATTAGCATAACTTGGGGCAAATTTGGTCCCCATCGCGGTGCCTCTGATTTGCATATAATACTTCCCTTCAAAGTAAAAGAAGTTGTTGTTTAATATGAATGCAATTGCTTCCAAGAGAAATGTTTTTTTTGGCAGACGTGAAGTCAGTTTTTTCCAGATAATGCTTGACCGCTTTAAGGCCATCTTCATGTGCGATGCACGTGTAGAGCGAAGTTACATCTCCTGTTCCTAATGTTTTTAGCTCATTCCATTCTTCTCTTTGGCGTTGTCTTAATATATCACTGGTGTCCTTTATATATGATGGGTTCTTTATTACCAAGGGTTGAAGGTTGGAATCCATAAGTGCAGAAAGGTTTGATGTTAGGGAGTTACTCCCTGCTATTATGGGTCTCCCAGAGGGATTTACTCTGTCCTTGTGTAGTTTGGGTAGGATATCGATCATTGTAGTTGTATCATCTTCGATGTTTATGAACTCATATTCCGTTTTGTTTATTCCGCCATCTTTGAAATGTTTGTCTATAAGTTTTTTTAAATCTCCTTTGATTTTTAGGGTGGAGTTATGATTAAGCTTTTTGTATGTGCTTTGATCATTCAGTTGTTTATTAATTTCTGCAGTATACTGTGATTTGTTCATGATGGTAATGTCTCCGACCTTGTCGCATGGTTTAATTACGATGTCTATTTCTTTTCACAGTTTTTTCACGGCTGTCATTTCCTTTCTGCTCAAGTTCTGTTTGTTTTTCCTTTGTTTAGTGGTACTGATTTTTTCCATTTCACTAATTACAACTTTGCTAAAGGTTTCTATGAAGTTACCTTTAATGAATGTTGGATAAAACTTTGATTTCTTCTTCAGAGTGGATGGAATTGGTTCTTCTTCCGTTGTTGATTCTATATTGGGGATTTTCTTCCTGTGGTATGTTGTTGGCGTTATCAAGAGTTCCGCTATTTTCCAGTTCTTTCTTCGCAAAATTTTTTTTTAGCGTGATTTGTCTAATGAACTTGTGTATGTCGATAAATTTTTCGAAAGGGTCTGTCGTAGAAGATGGTGCATATTTTAGACCTTTAGAGAGAATATTTTCTTCAATGGTTGTAAGTGGACGGTCGCTTAAGTTAAAAACTGTTGATTGTACTGTAGGAGCAGTAGTTCTCATTAGATTCCTTTTGAGCATCCTTTTCTTCTTGGTGTAGGTCTTTTTTGCCACTTTACCCCCTCTTTCCCCCCCCCGAGTTGTGGGGTGTCTTGTTTTGTTTTTTGTTACGATTAAAAAGAAACTGCAGTAGCAATCAAATATACCAGATACAAGCAAAGAAAATGAAAGAAGAATTCATGATTAAGGGTTATGAAGAAAACACTTTGGATCAAGTCATAGAAGAAATAAATAAAAAGGATAGAGAAGTCATATAACAAGACAACAAAAGAAAAAAAGAAAACAAAAAAGACTTCAAATTCGCATTTTTCACTAAATTTGATGAAAACCACAGAAAAATGGAACATATCTTCAAAAAAAACTGGCATCTTCTCCAACAAGATCCCATTCTTAGAGACATAATTCCATCCAAACCCAGGTTCATATACCGGAAGTCCAAAAATCTTAAAGATCATCTTGTCAAAAGTGCCTTACCGGAAGAGAGAAGAACAAACATCCGCACCAAAGGCTTCCATCGCTGCGGGATGTGCATAGGATGCAGACACATTAAGGGAGGTGCATCCAAAACAGTTGAATTGACAGTTAACCAAATCACCATCAAAATTGATGATTTCATCACATGCGAAACATCTAATGTTATTTACATGGTAGAATGTAGCTGTGGACTATGCTATATAGGTAGGACCTCACGACCTTTAAAAATTCGGATTGCAGAACACCTAAGGAACGTCAAAAAGGGACTTGTAAGCCACAACCTCTCCAATCATTTCAGAACAACACACAATTGTTCAGTTAACCATATAAAAAAATATTTAGGCATTCAAAAAATCTCAAACACCTGGAAAGATCGGAATATGGAGAAAAATCTTGCTAAAGCTGAGATGAGATTAATATATAAACTCAAAACCCTTAACCCAACGGGATTAAACCAAGATTTCGAGATAAAGTGGTTCCTGTGATTAATGATGTAAACTTATGTGTCCAGGAAAATCATACATACCTAATTCTCATATTTCTCCCACTTCTAGATATACCATCATAGAATATGAATTCACCGCTATTTCATCTCAACGTAGATCCATGCATCTTAGATTGAGATCACTTCCGCCCCCTGTTGAAGCCACAGACGAGTACACCTTTACAAACGTCAACATCCGGCCAAGTAACATTCACCCCTCTTCCGGTGACAACATTCGCTGCGGCTCCATTTGTGATTCTGATAGCGGAGATTCTACTTCCGGTTAGCGCGGCAACGGCGATATTTTCAGAGACAGAGGAAACCAGGAGACTTTTCCCTTCACGTGGAATATATGATACGCTATGTACATATTGTACTCTTATGGATTTTTAACTTAATTAAGGAGGTTTTTTAAAGTTAACACAAACGGGAGCTATCTACTTCCGGGTGAGGTTACCCGGAACTAGAAGGAGGAGCATGAATAAAAGACCGGCCTCATCACACTAGTCTGGCATCCTGAGGAAGAGAGACACACTCTCGAAACATGTTGATCCAGACTTAGGCCCTTATTCTGATCGGTGCGTACTTTCCCGAATTCCTACGGAGCGGTCCGCACGCCACGCTGTGCGGACATCGTCCGTAGAAACGCCCACCGGTCCTCCGCATGCTGACGGACTAACTCTTTAAGAACAGGGCGTGTTCACGGACGACATACAAACCATGCGTGTGCGGGGGAAACAATCAGATTTTGCACGGTCTTACAGCGTATGCATGGTCTGACCGCGTATACACGGCCTTACCACGTCAGAACGGATGGGAACCTGCCAGTACGCACCGATGCGGTGTATTTACGCACAAATCACCACGACTCTTATCTGAATTCCCAAATGGATCACATGACACACTTAGGCAATTAGCAAACCTCATTGAAAAGGGATTGTTTATCCTGGTCATCTATTATTTATCTAATTGATCATTAAACACTTACAACCACTTTACATTAACCCTAACATTCCCTATGCAATAAAAACAGCTATCTACCCTTTTGCAGCTTCTATTTTCCTTAGATTTATACTTATACTGTAAAATACTAAAATAACACACAGACAACTTCGTACTTAAACGTTAACATTTATTTACATTACATAGAAAAAAAAAAAAGTCAATCAAGCAGGAGGTCGCAGAGGTCCTGCACATGGCCAGCCATTCTCATGAGGTCCTCCCGCAGCCTCATTAGGGCCCCTCTCACACCCTGGGCTTCTTCCGGGTCATCTGTGGGCATGAGAAAGGGGGTTCAACATTAATTATGCTACTCAGGTACACCTTGTACAGTCAATCCTAAGTGATTCACCATGAGAAATCATACATACAAACAATTACTTAGCCAATCCTGTTTCTAATGGCAGCAAATATATGATCATGATGCTGCCACCACACACAAACACACACACACACACACACACACACACAAACACACACACATACAACTGACCTCATGTAATCTTATTATTCAATAATGTGAAAATGATAACATTCACTGGGCTGGATGCACTAAGCTTCAAAAGTGATACAATGCAGAGTGATAAACAGGCAGCCAATCAGCTCATACCTGCCATGTCACAGACTGTATTTGAAAAATGTCAGGTAGGAGCTGATTGGCTGGCTGTTTATCACTCTCCATTTTATCACTTTATGAAGCTTGATACATCTGGCCCTTAATGTTAATGATGAATAAATTGCGAAAAAACGTACAGCGTTCAATTCTGCGTCTGAGCTGCTGTAGCAGCTCTGGCTGCCGCCTCCTTAGGTCGGACCATCGCCGCTCTAATTGGGCGACGGTCCTCCGCACATTGGTGCGGGCGAATATCTTGCGCCGGGCAGCAAGGTACGCCCGGCGCTTATCACGATTGGTGATGAAGGGGCCTGCCCGCCCCAGCCTCCTCTCCATCACAGCCACAAGTGACAGCAGCTCCGCGGTGCTGAAAGGCTGTGCTCTCTGGTAAGCTGCCATTTTATCAATGGCGCATGAGAAATTATCATGTCCTGTGATTGGTTGGTAAGGTCACTATTTGGTATTAACTTTATTATCCATATTGACATGAACATTGTGTATGCGCCCAACCATCGGCGATAACATCGCACCGCCAAGCAACGCGTGCTATAGCTTGGCATCGCTTAGCTGTACTTCGCATTACTTACTGTATGCATTTATGTGTATGCGTACATTTATGAGAAAAAACACATACACATACTAGCACTTCTCCTGATTAAACCATTATATTGGACACCTGCCTGCCTGCCTACCTCCTACTGCTTATATATTTTGAACTAAACCCCCCAAATAAACATATATATATATATATATATATATATATATGTGATCCTAAAAATTACATCTCCAAATAAAATAATCACACCCACATCCCACACATACATGGTGAAAAAAGTAAGAAAATCAATGTACTCACCAGACACGGATGATAAGCTCAGCTAAAAAAATGAATACATAAAATATGTTTTCAAATCTATGGACAATACGTGCAATATTGTCCTTAAACCAATACACCTCAAAACGAATACGTAGTGCTATTGCTATTGCCATTAAGAGGCCATGCTGCCTAATGTTTAATTAGGAGGACACTAAATTTAAATCATTGTCAACCTTGATGTGGATAATAGATCGGAATGAGGTTTGGTCTGGACAACATTCAGAAATGTACCTGAAGTATCTCATGGCCACAGAGTCCCGCAGCTGGTATCCACGTCTGCTTTCAGGGGAGCGGGATGGGCGCATAGGCGGGTCTTGCGGCTCAGATGGAACCTCCCACTCATCAAAGGGTATCTCACGCCGCACAGCTATGTTGTGAAAGCAAACACACAGGCCCACAATCCTCTACACCATTTCAGGCGCATACTGTAAGTCACCACCAGTGCAGTGGAGCACTCTAAATCGACCCTTCAACAGGCCAATTGAGCGCTCCACCACTTGCCTGGTGGCAACATGCGCCCTATTGTATGCCTCCTGTGGGCCTGGTTCTGGGGAGCTGTACGGCGTAAGTAGCCAGGGCGTACATGGGTAACCGGAGTCACCCAGAACCCACGCATCACGGCCTTCAAGCTCTTGGAGTCTTTGCCAAATCCCGGTTTGTTGGATAACATGAGAGTCATGGGCACTTCCGGGAAACTTCGAGTTGAAGGCGAGAATTTCCATGGATGGGCCACATACCACCATCACGTTCAGTGAGTGGAACAATTTTCGGTTCCTATAGATCTTCTCACTTCTTGATGGAGGCACAAATGGTACATGGGTGCCATCCACAGCCCCTATCACATTAGGGAAGCCAGCAATTTGATGGAATGCCTGCTGGCTTTGGTGAAGGGTCTCTTGTGCAAAAGACATGGCCATGAAGTGCCCCTTGCGCCTAAACATGGCTGACGTCACACGCCTCAGGATTCGACTGAAAGCCGGCTGAGATATTCCAGCAAGTACTGCCACTTCTTGTCGGAAGGATCCCGAGGCGCAGAAATGCAACACCGCCAGCAGCTGAGTGTGAGGCGGAATTGCTGTCGTGAGCCCATGAAGAGGTTCTAGATCACTCTCAATTAAAGAGAGTATATCTAGAATGACATGTGTGGGTAACCTGTACCTAGTAAGTACCTCATCATCGGGCATCCCAAAGAGTGTCACCCGTGTGCGGAAGATTCTAGCACGTCCTGGCCTCCTTGGCCGACGAGTGGGGTGAGCCGCAAGTGCCCTTAGCCTATCACCCATATACTGCATCACTGCTTCAGCAACCTACAACAAAAGGTTTATAAATAAGGAGACACCTATGCAAAGATTGGTCATGGTCAAAAATTTGTCACATTTGATGCAACTATACGTACAATAGAGGGGCGCCCAGTGTAGTCCCACAGATCCATAGTAATCTATAATGAAGTTACAATAATATTACCTCACCACACACCTTCTTAAAGACAAATGTATTTCAAACATGTAACAACTAAACACTAAGTAAGTATTACAGGTGCGATCAACTGATCAATAACTAAAATGAAACTTTTCAAAAAATGCTGGGACATGTAGTTCACCATTATATGGTGCCACACCGGTTTAACATCTGTCAGTTAAATGGTTGGCAGGTAACATGTTTCTGTAATGCTAACAAGACTTTGCTGTACCAACAATCTGGACCATGCGAGTGCTTACCTTAGAACCGGGCCCAATACAGCTCTGGAGACAAATGCACCTAGCAGCAAAGCACTATTTATAGGCCTAGCACATGTGTTGTGCATGACAGCAGTGATCACTATTGCATGACTTCTAGGCCGGATTTGACAATGGATTGGGTTACTTACTTTTTTTGGACAATCTCAACAATAGCACAGTACTACTGAACATTTACAGATAGCATTTAGGATTGCATAACGTTACAGGTGTCCATTCCAACAAATCTTTAAACAGGTCACCTAAATTATAGTTTGATGTTACGCCAGGTTTTGCACAAGCGAGTTGCCGCTACTATGGGCGTGGCCTATGCACCGCACACACACCACGGCGTACGCTGCCGTACGTGACGCTGCCGCACGGAACGCAGGTTGTAGCTGATTTACGCCAATTAAATAGTATTTAAAGTTGTGCTACAAAGGCAAAAAGTTGGTGGAAACATGGCTGGCTCAGAATCAGAGGAAGAACAGGTGTGACAGAACCTCTTTGCCCGCATGGACTCCAACACCACCTATGTCCGCCTCAACCCAGAGCAGCCAGTGGGAGAAGAGCAGGCAGCTGGCCCATCTACATCAAGCCAATCGGCAGCTGGGCCATCTTCAGCCTCAGCAGAATCTTTTGGATCACAACAGGTGGCTTCCCAACAGAGTAGCTTGCCCAGCACTTCGAGTACAGCGACAGGTGGCCGTGGCCGAAAGAGGCCAACAGAGGAACATGGCATTCGAAGCGCAGGAGCTTGCCATCCTGGTGCCCCGGGCACGGGATTGGATCGAGTGTCCACAGGACAGGTTGACACACACAAGGAGATGGAAGATCTGGGAGGACATAACGGCGGAGATTAATACGGTGGCTCCACAAGTTCGTGAGACGGAGCACGTTAAGAAGAGCCAAGTTCATGTGTGTTACATTTGAGCAGTACAAGACCAGTAATGTTTACATTAGATGTTAGATGGAGTTGGTCAATGGCCGGTCACGTTGCTTGGAGGCACAGACATGTTTTCCATGTCATTTAATTGATAGTTATTGTAGGGTGAGTGTGAGTGTATCTTCTAAGGGTTGGTTTTCAAATTTAATATAATGTAAGTTTAGTGTCATGAGGCACATGTTGTAATCTGTTGCAGATTACAATGGGTGCTACAGCAAACATGAGGAGTGACATGTATTAATATGTAAACTTTGATTGCAGGTGGCACGACTTCAAAACCAACCTCAAGAAGAAATTGACCCAGCGATGGGAACACAGCCACACCTCTGGGACTGGCCCCATGCCATCAAAGCTGAAGCACCATGGACAGCGAGGCCCCAGCGGAAGTCATGGCTTCTTTGCTTGAAGGTAATTATTTGCCATGCCATAAGTAGCTGGTTCTAATTTTGCATGGAATGTGTGGTAATTGTAATGTTCTCTTTCACCAGCATCCCCACCGCTTGGTCAAGAATCTCTTGAGGAGGTTGAGGAGTCTGTGCCACCTGCTACCAGTACCAGGCCCGTGCAGCAGCAGCCACTGACCGCGGCTGAATTTAGCAGCTAGGGGCAGGTACTTGGCCATATTCAGCAGCAGGGAGAGTCGGCATCAGAGCGGGTGCGTAGGACCGAGGAGGTCTTGCAGGGTTTGGTCAGCAGCCACCAGAGTATTGCTGCTAGCCTGCAGGTGCTGGCTGATCAAGCCCTGCGGCAAAATGACCTCCTCCTCCACCATAATGAGCTTATGGTGGAGCTAGTTGCCAGCAATAGGGTCCTATTGTCATCCGTTTCTGGTGCATTCCCACCATCAGCACTCCCTGCTGCCAGAGGGGGAAGACCACCCCCCCCCCTCCCCAGCATCTGCTCCACCTGGCCCACCATCTGACCGTGGCCGAAGAGCTGCTGCACGTGGCAAGGAGCCTGCCAGGGCCAAACGTGCCCGCAAATGAACTTGTGTCCGCATTAATCTCCACCCTTATGTCTTCCCAAATCTTTCATTGAGCTGTGTGTGTCAGCTTCCTGTGTCCAATTCCGTGCCGAGGGTACCCACATTTGACCTTGTTTCGAATGTCATGTTTGGTTCCCCTGTTGGCCTCTTTCGGCTAGCATTACTGTCTGCTGTGCTTGAAGTGTTGGTGCTATACTTTTGTTGTGAAGCCACCTGATGTGTTCCTAATGATTCTGCTGTATGGGCAAAAATCATGTGTTCATTATATATTATTTAATTTTATTCCTGCCATGGTACATTTTATTTTTTTGCCGGTTTCCATGTTATTTTATAATTTCTGGCAATAAAAAAAAAATTTCCCCCCACAAATGTGTGGTTCAATTGATACATGTCGAAGTGACATATGTATTTCTCTTATTAATATTAAGTTGTGTCCACTATTTGCAATGTAAAAGTGTGTGAAAAGTGCAGCATATATGTGTGTGTTTAGTAATGGTCCATTTAAGCTGCAATGGTTCCAATTGAAGCAGTGACAAGCGTGTAATTAACAAGTAATGAGTGAAGGAGGTGATTGTATTGTGTTCAGCTGACATTGGTTGAGGTGCGGCCGTCCTGACTATGCGTTCCGATTGCCTAGCGCATGAACGAGTGGTGTCCGCAAAGCAATACTTGCTTATAGACACCACATATTTCTTGCCTTTTTGTTCGCGTGCATTCGGTGTGCTGTCCGAATGCACGCCTACCAAAAAAGTGCACTCCCCCGTGTCCGCCCATGTTTCCGCCCAGTTTAGCCCACTTTGAAAGTACGCCCCTGTGTATTTCCGAATGACGCCCATAATACGCCCATATTTCCCGAGTGATTGCGGTGCACATTTCTGAACGGTATTAGTACAAGTACGGAGACCATGCGTGGCACATGCGCATAGCGCTCCCCACGCATGCGCAGTCGGCTAAAAACCGCCATCCGAAAGTACTCGGAAATATACGCACCAACCAGAATAATGCCCTTAGTGTGATCCAGGAGGAGAAAGGTTGGTGAGGCTATCGGCAATCTAGTCTACTTGTGGTGGGCAATATCCGGATAGAACCCACATATGAGAAACACTTGGAGCGCTGTATACCCACCGCCTCTTCTACCCCACAGTTTTTAAGATTGTTATGTCCCATTAAATTGCACTTCCACTTCGAATAAATTTTATCAGAGAAAAGATACCTTGATGAGAGTGTTTTCCTGCATTACACCGTGAGTACTGGTACGCAACTGCAATCGAACAAAAGATACCTTTATGTGTGTTTTGCTGATATTGAATGTGTGAGTTTGGTACGCTGTCCTATTCCAAACTTACACAATGTTCCTTCACAGAAATTGTCATTTTTAAGAAAAACTGTCCCTCATTTTTTTTTGGGGATATCCCATGAAATAGACCAGGCAGATCCCAAGTAATAAGCGCCCAGCGACTCAAACCACAAACCATATACAATTATACCAGGTCTGAATTAGGCCCATGGTCCAAACATCTGCGACCACACCAAGCTGTCCTTTATATGACCTGGTTGCAAACAATGTGCCCAGCCAAAAGTTATTTTGCTTCAGCCGGGACCTTCCGGCCCCTTTGCTTCCTTGCACCCTTCCATGATATTTGCCATGATTCTGGTTACTTCCGATTGGTCAGCATGGCAAGACTCCCGACAATGCAGCTGTAGAGAGGAGCAGCCACTCAGGAATTGTAAATTACATATCCCCCCCTCAGCCCCCTATTATGTACCTGGCAACAGCTGAGATAGGTAGTTGGTGATGGTGATGATGGTCCCGATGTTACTATTGTAATGTTCCAAATGTTTGGGAAAAATAATATTTTACAAATGTACCTTGTTTTTTTTGTAATATATTTTATTGCAAATAAAGCAGAATGCCAATAAAACAATTAATAGACAATGTTAAGTTTAGGCATGGACAGCACATCGTTATACAGAACAATCCACTCTAGTACATAAACAATTAGTAGCAAAATAGTTTGAAATAATGCACATAGGCCCTTATTCAGATCTGATCTCAGTACAAATTTGTTCTCAAAATGGGCAAACCCATGTGCACTGCAGGAGCCACATGTAAGAGAGAACTAGATTTGGGTGGGGTGTGTTGAAACTGAAATCTAAATTGCAGTGTAAAAATAATGCAGTCAGTATATGCCCTGCACAGAAACAAAATATCTTACATAAATCTGACTCTCTCTGCACATGTTACATCTCCCCCCCCCCTGCAGTGCACATGGTTTTGCCCATTTTGAGAACAAATTTGTACTGCGATCAGATCTGAATAAGGGCCATAGTAAGGTTAGGCTACGTATCCAAATAGCGAAAGTATGAGCCATAAAAGTGTTTGACAACAGAAGGGGGTTTACTTGTTTTTAGAGAGTAAAATAAGCAGTGTTCAGGGGCAAACGCAGGATTTTCAGAAGGGGGTTTCCAGAGGGGCGGAGCAAAGCATGGAGATGGACACTTAGGTGACCCAGTATATGCCTGGTCAGTTAAAGTATTATAGATAGACCAAATACATACAAATATACTGTCCTGATGACGGGCGATGCCCGAAACGCCGTTGACGTGATGCAGTAAAGTTTTTTGTTCTCACTAAAGTCCCGGAGTGACGCTGTCTTCATTGCCATATATATATATATATATATATATATATCGCAAAGCAGAATCTCCAATATGCGCTAATACAATAAAATAAATTAAATGGTCGCTGTAGACACTTAGTTCCCCACTAGTAGGAACTAACTTTACACAAACACACCAACAATAGTGTCTTCAGCGCCCTTACACTGTGTGATGTCATACACAATAATAAATGGATAAAACCAATAAATGAAATTAAGAACAGAGAACACTTGTAGCTTCTTGTTTCTTGTGGAATAATTTTCTTTTTATTTTCACAGAGCTTTAATACAGAACCCGACACGTTTCGTCTCACTTGGAGACTTCATCAGGGGTTTTTTCTCTATAAAATACATAGTATACAATTTTTTAGACATCACAGAGTATATAGAAAAAACAATTAAAAAATTTAAATATACAAAGTAATTTACACCCAATTCATATGCAATTCATGGGGTTTTCTTTTTTCAATTTTCAAAGGGGATAGGGGGAACAGATGATATACAATATGGAATTCAAAAAATGGAATTCAAAAAATGGGATGTTCAGTACATACCTTCTAAAAATTAAACACCCAATTAGGCTCTGAGAGATAGTTGTTTCTACTGGACGAGGAAGCGACTAAATTTAATCCTTTAGTGCTATTGTATGCCTATTAGGATCATAAAAAGAATATTGGTATTCCTTAATACAACACTGATCTTATAATATTTTTTATTAATTTAAGGGGTGGAACATTCATAGATGTATAGACACACATACCTTGGTTTATAATAATAGGACGAGAACCGTCTTTGGGTGCTGCTGCACCTATATACTGAAGGATCTATATGCTGTAAGGCTGTTCCAGTACCTAATTATAGAGGATTTTGATTTTAATTCACTGGAATAAGGCCTTAATTCACATTAGAAACATAGGGTGAGATTTAATAGGATGAGAGACCCAGAAAGCGAGAGACTCGGCAAGAAATCTCCAGTTCTCCCAAAGCAGCAGTCACCCACACTGCAAAACCAGTTTGATCTTGCAGTGTAAATGACCGCCGCTTCAAAAAAACTGGAGACCTCCTACCAAATCTCCAACCCTCCGAATCTCTCATCCCATTAAACCTCACCCATAGTAGTGTGTAATTTGAATTTATTATAAATAATATTATAAATAATATAATATATAAAGAGCACTTACTCAGAAATATTTATAGTCCCAAATAGGCACTCTGTTGATTTCCAACCAAATTCTTAGTAAATAAACTCAGCAAAAGCAGACAGAATTTAGGAGATATTCCTAATAGTCAAAAATTACAAAGTCACGTTTTTAGCCCAAGTCAACCTCAATAACCTCCACAAAGCAGTCATATTAAAAAATAATGACTTACCCAATTGTAATCCTGGATGTGTGTGCTCTCTGAGGTCCAGCCAGCAAGTGAAAGAGTCTGGTGGCTGATCTCTATATATAGGGAGGTAGGTGTGATCAGGGCAGGCGACAGGGGGGGTCAAAGGGGACACTCGTACCGGGCCCCAAGCTTGTGAAGGGCCCCAAGGCTCTGAGGGGCTCAGGGGATGTAAACATGGCTGCGGCAGTGCAGCCCTAGCAATAGTTTATTAAGGTGCTGCCTGCCCACCTGGCTTCCTGGAAGGAAATTTACATGGACCCCAATCCAGTAACCCCCCTCAGTCCGGTCACCTGTCTGGCTACCAGTGACATCACACAACACAGCTAATCATAGGACGAACCAATGCTGCACCCTCCCATCTGCCCTGCACAATTATATTGCATAGTGAATATTAATTATAATTTTTTTACTAATAATAAAAACACATTAAATTTTATTAAAATCTGGGTGTGTCGTTGGGGGGGCCCCAGAGATATCAGTGTACCGGGCCCCAAGATTTCTGTTGCCGGCCCTGGGTGTGATGTCATATCCTGTTCAATGTTAATTCCCAATTCCCAATTAAAGTGACAGTGTATTCACCATAGAGGAATTACCAATCAATATAAAGTGAATACAATTTACATATAAATAAATAAATAAATAAATGAATAAATAAATGAATAAATAATAATTAAAGTGAATAATTAATTAATTAGTTAATGTGGGACACTATTAAATGATATAATTTTATATTTTTATATTTTTATATTCAAATATTCCCTACTTTTAATACAGTTTAATTAATGTGTCATATGTAATAAGTGTGATTTATAAATATTAAATTTAACCGTGCGGTTGCAGAGATAGACTTGAACTTCACAATCAATTTTCACATATATAATTACATACCTACAATTAGACCAAAACCTCTTACATATATAAACAAACAATATGTCCCTGACAATTGATTCTATGTCTTATCTTGACAAAGTTGCCTCTATGGGTCAATTAAAATAGTCCCTAAATAGCAACTCTAATTCAAAGCTGATGGGGAAGTATCATTTAAGTATCTTGATGATAAAGACTAGTTTTAAACCTTTCCTCATTAGAGTGGGATCCACAAAGTAACCCTTTTTTCTTGAAATATCTTTCAGATGGAGCTTGATTAAAAGGATTCAGGAATATAGATCTAATATCCCTATAAGAAAGCTGTAATCTCGATGCTTTCGTTCAGACCTTTAGGGGTTAGTGAATCTAATGTGTATATCCAAAATGATTCACGCATTGTCAGTGTGCGATCTCTATCGCCACCCCTAGGATCCTCCTTAATGTGTTCCAGTACCGAGAATTTAAGTGTATCAATATCAGAACCATGAACAGTCTCAAAATGTCTGGGGATACTATGAGTTTGAATTTTCTTTTTTATATTTCTTAAATGCTCTTGAATACGATATAATATATATATATATATACAGGGGCGTCTACAGCAGTGTAGACCCCTGGGCATAGCAATGTATTGGGGCCCCTACCGATCCTCCAGCGGTAGGGGTGGGGGGTGCTTTGAGCGGAAGCTTTGATGTCCCGCGGGTAGTAGGGGGTATTATATCAACCGCTCAGCATGGAGGGCCTGGATCAGTAATTTCCACTAATTACCCCTTTACTGCACAGATGGTGGGAGATGAGGTGGGAGAAGGGGGCATTGGGTTGAATGAAGGGGCCCTGATACATAACTTCTAGGGTGGTAGAGGATGTTTAATATTCAGAGGAGGGGTGTATAGTGGAGTCGGCTTATTATTCATAATTTTCTGGTGGGAGGACAGCTTGCTTGACTGCAGATATCTCCAGTTCCCGGAAATAGATTTCTTAGATTTTAATGGAATTAAAAACTAGAGAATCCCACCTACCAAATGATATTGGGGACTAGGGGATCAAAGTTTAGGAGGCAGAGCAATCTGCCAACAAGAATATAAAACTACATACCAGGTGTGTGGAGCTGGAGCAGTAACCAGCTTCGGAAGGCTGATATCTGGTTCTGGGAGCAGTAGAGACAAGCAACTAATGTCCATCCAAGGGGAAGAGTCCCAGCTTTTGGAATATACCCTCAGAAAAACTCTAAGTCAGACAGAACCTGAAATATCTGGGAAGAGCAAGTAACATGCTTGGATGGGGACCACTGCTTTGAAGTCAGATATCTCCGGTTCCCAAGGGCCGACTTTTAAAATTCTTGTACCCATGGAAAGAGGGGACCCTCAACTTTCAGCCTAGACTCCTGGGGGGGGGGGGGTTCTTGATACTCAGAAACCCCCCTGCGTGTGCTACTAGTATTCACTATCAGGTCTTCTCAGAAGAGTAGTGTAGCCATGTTGTACCATGTAGATAAGCGAACTATACCACGGATGTGTTCTTTTTCACTATTAGATTAAAAAAAAAGACCCTACCTTAGTCCAGTCTTATAGATCTATTCAGGGCCATTTCTAGACAATTTAGCTCCGACGGCAAAGAAATAAAAATGCGCCCCCCCTCCCCCCCAAATTCATAACATGACATAGAAGAAATTGCGTGGACCGAAATAGGGTGTGTGGTTTGTTTTAAAAGCTTAATATAAGGGCCGTGGTCTAGCAGAAAAACAATTACCTTACATCTCACTTTTGCAACCTGCATGCCCCCACAGTGCCACACATATATGCCCCCACAGTGCCACACATATATGCCCCCACAGTGCCAAATATGCCCCCACAGTGCCACAGATATGCCCCCACAGTGCCACAGATATGCCCCCACAGTACCACATATATGCCCCTACAGTGCCACATATATGCCCCCACAGTGCAACACATATGCCCCCACAGTGCCACACATATGCCCCCACAGTGCCACACATATGCCCCCACAGTGCCACAGATATGCCCCTACAGTGCCACATATATGCCCCCACAGTGCCACACATATGCCCCCACAGTGCCACATATGCCCCCACAGTGCCACACAAATGCCACATATGCCCCCACAGTGCCACACATATGCCACCACAGCGCCACATATGCCCCCAAAGTGCCACACATATGCCCCCACAGTGTCACACATATGCCCCAAAGTGCTAAAAGCAGCACAACTCACTGTCTGGGTCTCCCCCTCCAGTCCCCCGCCGCTGCCATCATTGTTGCTGCTGCTTTCCTTGGGAGGGGAGCGGAGCGCATCGCGCACCTCTCCTTCACTGTGTGTACCTGAGCTGTCAGCCATTCATACCTCGCAGGCTGGCTCCTAATTAGCTGCTGGCCCGCAAGCTCTGATTGGCTGACAGCCCAGTGAGTGAGGGGAAGGAGAGACGCGCAATGCGCGCCGCTCCCCTCCCATCCCCTGGGAAATCAGCTGGGTGCTTAAGCCTGTGGCGGCCGGGGAAAGGGGGAAGAAGGGAGGCGCCGGCGTTGCGGGGAGCTGACGGGCGCCCCGGCTGTTAACAGAGGCGGACAAGCCGTGCAGCGCACCCCAGCTGCTGCACGGCTTGTCCGCCTCTAGAAATGGCCCTGGACATATTTCCCTATTAAAACAGGTCCAAAAATTATTCACCAAATTATTGGCACAATGTCTGCAGTGTATACTACCTAGGATCCTACATCTTGCTCAGAACGGTTTGCTAATAGCGGCTTTACATAGGCTTCAACAACAGGGCAATAAGGAAGCCATAATAGTCAGTTGTGATGCAGATAAAGTATTCAACTGTGTTTTCTGGTCACATATTTTACGAGTACTACATACCCAGCAATTTGGTTCAGGTTTCATCAAAGTATTTGAAATACTGTATTCATGTCCTTTGGCACGTTTAACGGTTAATGGTCTTAATTCATTGCCCTTTGTATTATCTAGAGGAACTCATCAGGGTTGCCCTCTTTCTCCCCTCTTGTTCAATTTGGCACTAGATCCGCTGATTCGCACGTTTATTAAAGACACAGTATGGGAAGGTATAGCGCTTGGTAATCAGGAAATAAAAGTATCCGCTTTTGCGGACGATTTACTTCTGTATTTTAGCAATCCTAAACAAGCCCTCTCTGGTTTGCAGACTACTCTACACATTTTCCATGCAATCTCTGGCTTTTAGTTAATTTTGATCAAATAGAAGCTTTGGCAGTATACGCCACTGCTAAATTAGGATGGGAATCTACGTTCCCTTTTCGCTCAGCACAGAACCATTTAGTGTACTTAGGACTACGGTTTCTCAACGTCATCCAGGACCTGTAAATTTATTTTTAAATAAAATAGTCATTTTAAATACAAAATATAAGTAGTACAGCGAGGATGTAATTTAGGAGCGGAAACCATACTGTACATGAAAGGATAAGGTACCGCAGGTCTTTTCTACCTGCTGCAATCAGAATGTACAACTGTCATGGTCTGTAGAGACCTACATGTTCTTAGATTCTAGATTTATATTGTTTGGACTTCTTATCTTATTTGCTATTTTCACCCATATCTGTACTTGAACCTTGCTGTAACAATTGTAAATTTCTCCATTGTGAGACGAATAAAGGAATTCTATCTATCTATCTATCTATCTATCTATCTATCTATCTATCTATCTATCTATCTATCTATCTATCTATCTATCTATCTATCTATCTGAATTGTATAAAAGAGAAGAGAGAAGGGAAACAACTATATACATTGGGGAGGGGACAGACCCAGCCCTAGGCATAGGCAAACTAGGCAAATGCCTAGGGCGTTTGGAATGCCTAGGACACCAGCAGCTTCTGCTGATTAAAATGATATGCAGCATGCCTATATTCTGTGTGTGAGTGAGGTTGTATCTGCATATGCATATAGTTTATTCATGGAAATCACTGTAACATAGCATTCCGTATGCAGGTACAGCCCAGGGCCAATGCAAGGCACCGGAGCACCCCAGGCGGGTGGGGGGGCGCCCCTGTGCTCACCCGCTCATGGGGGGGTGATTCAGCCACCGCCGCTACGCTCCATCGGTGGTGGTGGAGGGGGGATTGGTGGAGGGAGATGCGTCCGCAGTGTCTCGCTCCACGGGGGGGTTAGAGATGCGGCGATGGCTGCAGCGCCAGGCGGACTCCAGGGGGGGGTCAGTGCAAGCACTATCCATGGGCGGGCTCTAGGGGCGGGGGTATGGCTCACTCACCTGCTCCCAGCTGCATTCTTCCTGCTCTCCTCGGCGCTGGTGGGAGCTTTGCTGCTTCTGCTGCTCAGTTGCGCCTTCCAGTGGCCGGCACCCTAGGCAAATGCCTGAAGCTGCCTAGTGGTGGCGCTGGCCCTGGTACAGCCACAGTCCCACACAGAATCTAGGCATGCCACATATCATTTTAATCATCGGAAAGCTCCTTGTGTGTCCTGGCAATGCAAATAAGACAAATTTTCAGCAAAAAAGGCACCCAACACAGTGTTAGCGGCTGTGCGAGTGCTGTCTGCGGGTGGGTTGGTTGTGCAATAGTGTTCAGCATATGTGTAACAGGCATTATGTGTGTCATGTGTATAAGGGCATTAATAATGTGCAACATATGTGTAATGGGCATTATGTGTGTCATGTGTATAAGGGCATTAATAATGTGCAACATATGTGTAAGGAGCATTATGTCATTATGTGTATGAAGGGCATTAATAAAGGTTGGCATAATGTGTAAGGGGCATTATGTTTATAAGGACATTAATAATGTGTGTCATGTGCAAGGGGCATTACTGTATGGTATTATCAGGGGTGCCGAGAGAAAGGGGTAGGGGGTACAAATTACCCAAGCCAAAGTCTGATGGAAGGGCCCAGTGGGGGCCCCGGGCTCCTTTCCCTTAAGTGACAGCAGCAGCTGCAGCTCTTCTCCTCTGCCCAGCACACACACTGCTTTGGGCTGGGTTACAGTGTGGCCATGGAGGTGCTTAAAATTCAATATTTTCTCAGGATTTTTTTCTAAGGGTATAATGTAAATAATGTGAGGAGTAATGTATGTAAGGTAAAGTGGTACTACTGTGTGATGTAAAGTCAATAAGGGAAACCATCGCATGATATAATGTGAATAAAGTTGCACTACTGTGTGGCATAATTTGAATTGGGGGTACTATTGTATGGTCATGCCCCTTTCCAGCAAGAACACAACCCTGTTTGGGCTGAGCACCGAATGTGTGCACTGTTTCTATTTAAAATATTGTGGGTAGGAGTCCCAAAATGATGACTGCTATGATGAGGGTTGATGGTGCTGGTAAAGGGGAGCAGGGACAGAGGCAGAACTAGTGGCGGTGCTAGGCGGCACCAGCCAAAATCTTGCCTAGGGTGTCATTTAGGCTAGGGCCGGCTCTGGGAGGGGAGGTGTTCATGGGGGAGGTGGGGGGGGGGGGGGAATGATGTTGAATGTATATATATGAATGTAATGCAATAAGAAAAAGGTTCTGTCATATGGTATATGTATGTAATAATACATGTAAAAGTGAAAATTGGTTCTTTTTTTTATATGAACAAAATAAAAAGACGACTGTATTAAAAAATAAAAAATTCTTTGGATATGGTTTAAATAGATGTTCTTGCCCTAATTCAATCTACAACTTCTGAGCAGTTTTTGGGCAAAAATGTGCCAGTTAATTTATACAGTATACTCAAATCATCTCTTCAGTATTCCATCCCTTAAAGATTTTTTTACGGATTTATTGCTGCTATTATATCAAATGTTTTTTTAGAAACTGATAATCCGTAAGTCCTCTCGTTAATCACGTTTGACAATGCAGAATTTACATGAGAGGTGCTTCTCAGGATTTACTTTCCACAAAAAAGGACTATTGCTTTTGATAATCATGATAAAAACAGATTACGTTTAAGTTATCTTGCCGTACATAGCATTTTATCACATCCAGTAATGATCCATGAAGTGGGATAGTGATAAAGAAATTTACACTCTTGCTGTTAGAACCCCTTGATTAAAAACAATGCACTGAATTTTCTGCTTCTCAGTGTTAAAATTGCATGTTTTCTCACATTTCATGGAACTTCATCCTCAGCATTGACACTGATAGCTTGGCAAATGTGTTATTGTTAAAATATAAGTCTTACCGAATTTACTGTCTGTGAAAGAAAATAGAAATTATGGTACACTCTGTAACCATAGCAAAAAACTTGAATTTCAGCATGACTGGCTATATCCTGCCTCACTCGTTTAGCAATGTTCTCCTCTTACATAAGGAACTTGATACTGAAAGTAACAAATAGACTTAAAAATAGAAAAATCCATATTTCCAATTAAGGCATAAACTGATGTCAATTCATAGGACATATTTCCCATATTCTTCAATTGATGCAACATAGCAAAGTTTAATTTAAGCTTTGCAATTACTTTTTATTTTCCATTAGGCACAATCAATTTGGTTGGGGAAAACAACACTAGTGTTCTATCTATCTATCTATCTATCTATCTATCTATCTATCTATCTATCTATCTATCTATCTATCTATCTATCTATCTATCTAGAGAGAGAGATATTAGGGTTTTGAAAAGGTTGGGACAGGCAGGATCTGTGTGCCCCCCTCAATACAAATGGAGTACATGTGTACCTCCGACATTGGTAGCCCGGGTCTCTCTTGCTCCCTCTCCCCGATGCCAGGTCCCCTGCTCACCAACGCTGGGTCTCTTGCTCCGGTACTTATTTCCTAGCACGGCGCCCATCGCATAAGATTGTATGCCTTAATTAAGGCATACAATCTATACAATTGAACAGATTTTTAATTGTATGTACAATATCGCATCTTATGGATCTCATCTTATGGATCTCATGGATCTTATGCATCCATAAGATCCATAAGAAGCCATAAGATAAAAGATCCATCAACACCAACCCAAAGCGTGGCAAGCGCAGCATCCCCCGACCTTTTCATACCCCCACTATCTACGTCGGCGTGGAGTTGATATTATATAGTGTGGCGAGCGCAGCGAGCCACCGAGCCCGAAGCATGGCGAGCGGACACGTAATACCTGTGAAGTAATGCACGTCCCATCGCGGGGCTCGCTGCGCTCGCCACACTATATAAAATCAACTGGATAGTGAGGGTATAAAAAGGTCAAAGGACGCGTACCACCACCCCTCGCGGGCTCGCTGCGCTCGCCACGCTTCAGGTTGGCGTCAATAGTGGGGTGGCGTTAACAATGAGGGGGGCATTTCACCCATGAGGGGGGGGTATCAATTACAATTGGGGTTTTGGGGGCTTTTTACATTGGAATCAATGTAAAATTGGGTCTCAGGGACCATTTCACATTGATTCCAATGTAAAAATCTTGTTGATTGCGTCGATCGCATCGCATGCATCTTATGCCGCACAAACACATAAGATGCATACCCTTGCTCTAGCATTCCATTGGACAGCCATCCAGCTCCAACACAGCTCCACTTTCACTCCTTGCAATTGCAGAGGACACCATACCCGGACCAGTTTTG
This sequence comes from Crinia signifera, assembly GCF_055691185.1. NCBI lineage: Eukaryota > Metazoa > Chordata > Amphibia > Anura > Myobatrachidae > Crinia > Crinia signifera. Next base: position 105,679,513 of record NC_139221.1, on the reverse strand, counting down.
CTTCCTTTATCACTTTGGATCCCCTGGAACCCGCAGCCATTTCTTCTTGGTACTAGCCGTACCTTAAGGACTGCCACATCACCACCTCCATTGTGAGAGGTACAGGAATCCACCACTGGGAAATATCCAGGACTTTGAACATCCATTCCCTACAAGGCCATCTACCACGTATGGTAATTATACACCCTGGTGCTGACTCATCCAATATTGAATGCTAGTGGCAAAACCCTTTTAATAATATTTTTTATCAGTTTTTTTATTTTTAATCTTTGAGAATTCTCATATGCAATGTATTGTTTATAATCATGTTTTAATATTGTTATAAATTCAGAATAACCCGAGCGCTGTATCATATTCTATATCATTTACTTTTGTACCTTTTGGGAGTCTTACACCCTCCCGATACAGCAGCTATAGTTACACTGGTGGTTACCCTTTTCTCGTATCTAAGATGCATGCAATGCTTGCGATATCGGCCCGACACATACAATCTAGATCGTGGGAGCCGTGCTAGGAAACAAGTACCCTTGCTCCCTCTCCCTGGCGCTGGGTCCCCTGCTTACATCCTCCATTGCTTGGTTCCCTGCACACCAGCGCCAGTTCCCTCTACCTGGTGTCGGGTCATCTGCTCACTGGCACTGGATCTCAGTCTTGCTCCCTCTTCCTGGTGTTGGCTCCCTTGGTCCCTCTACCCGGTGCCGGGTCATATGATTGAGTAAGTGAGCAAGGGACCTGGCACTGGGGAGATGGAGCAAGAGATCCTGCACCTGGAAGAGGGAGTAAGAGAACGGTGCCGGTGAGCAGATGACCTGGTACTGGGTAGAGGGAGCAAGAGACCTGGCACGGGTGAGCAGAGCACCCATTGCCAAGGAGAGGGAGCAAGAAACCTGGTGCCATGGAGAGGGAGCAGGACTGTGACCTGGCACCGGTGAGCAGATGATCCATGCCATGGAGAGTGAGCAATAGACCCGGACCCAGTGAGCAGTGGAGAGGGAACTGGACTAATAGCCTGTGCAGGAGAGAATATGACCTGGCACCAGGTAGAGGGACTTGGTGGGCCCCCCTGGACTGGTGTGGCTGTTTGGGAGCAACACAAATTAACACTTATTTTCATATTCACTTTCATCCCTATTGTGTGTTTTATTTCAATGTAATAAATTTCTTACCTTTACCTCTCTACTTCACCTCTCACTACTCTATCTCTCCTTTTGTTACCTCTCACTGACTTACCCCTGCTATTTTTAGCAGCTTCTCTCACTAACCTAACCTCACTTTGTTTCACTATATATTTCTTTCAGTCTTGCGTTGCCCTGGGGTCACTCGGCTGCATCGTTTTGGGGTGCCCTGTGCCCTAGATTTGTACCCCCCCAAAATGTTAGGGAGGTCACCTGGACGCGGTGGGCAAGCCGTTACTTATGGCCATAAAAAAAGCGAAGAACCTCGCTAAAAATGCTAAATTTTATTTCAATATTCATTAAATTGGGAGTTTGATTTGTGCACCTGCAACTTTGACTTTGTATGCAGTTCTACTGAAAGGTCTCCGCATGGTCGCACCTCTCAATTGGTGTGCACCTCAGGACCCCGTATACCAGGTAGAGGGAGCAAGAGACCCAGCACCAGTGTGCAGGGCATCCAGCGAAGCAGAAGAAGTGAGGAGGGGACCTGGCACTGGGGAGAGGGAGCAAGAGACCCTGTGCTGGTGAGCAGTGTCTGGTAGAGGGAGCAGGACTGAGATCCAGCACCAGTGAGCAAGGCTCCCCTCTTCTCCTCCCTCTCTTATCTCCCCTCCTCCCCTAACGCCAGGTAATCCGCTCACCAGAACCAGGTGCCAGTCCTTCTCCATCTCTGTGTCGTGGGTCCCCTGATCACCAGGTCTCTTGCTCTCTCTCTTTTGGCATTGGGTCCCTGCTCACCGAAGCCAGGTCTCTTGCTTCCTGTGCCCTGCACCAGGTCATTTGCCAATGACCGCATGAACAGGAAGACAGCTTACACCAATGTCATCTTAATCACTCCTGGCCAACATGTTTCAATGGCTGCTGCCGTCCTTCTCAAGGCTGTGGAGTGACTGAGAGTGGGGAGGTATATATATAAAGACCGTACATATAACCAGTAATACCCCCGAGACATCTAGTGAATTAGTTACGAAAATCTTCAACTTAAGTGACCATGTGTTGACTCCTGATGAGACATCGGTCTTACAAAAAGGCCTTAAGTTTTTTAGGTACTCTTTACTTATCACGGCGCCCACGATTCTGATCGTGGTCATCGCGGGTAAAAAATCGCGGGCATCGCATGCACTAAAAAAACGGGTGCGACGTGACTGCCGCGATGCCCGCGATTTCCCATAGGGAACAATGTTAAAAGTCTCAATTGACCCGTTTTTACTGTTCAATGCCTCAATGGTCGCGATTTTTCCATAGGAAACAATGTTAAATGGGCCACAGAGCCCAAATAGGCCCCCTGAAGTGTGAAATGGCCCCCACAATTGTTAACGTCACCCCACGATCAACGTGAACCCGAAGCGTGGCGAGCGCAGCGAGCCCCCGAGGGGCGGCGGTACGCGTCTTCCGACCTTTTCATACCCCCACTATCCACGTCGGCATGGAGTTGAGAATAGAATAGTGTTGCGAGCGCAGCGAGCCACCGAGCCCGAAGCGTGGCGAGGGGACGTGGGTACCTGTGAAGCCCGCGAAGGGACGCGTTTACCTGTGAAGGTATCCGCGTCCCCTCGCGGGGCTCGCTGCGCTCGCCACGCTTCGGGCTTGGTGGCTTGCTGTGCTCGCCACACTATTCTATTCTCAACTCCACGCCGACGTGGATAGTGGGGGTATGAAAAAGTCGGAGGACGCGTACCGCTGCGCTCGCCGTTCGGGTTCACGTTGATCGTGGGGTGGCGTTAACAATTGTGGGGGCCATTTCACACTTCAGGGGGCCTATTTGGGCTCTGTGGCCCATTTAACATTGTTTCCTATGGAAAAATCGGGTCCATTGAGGCATTGAACAGGAAAATCGGGTCAATTGAGACATTTAACATTGTTCCCTATGGGAAATCGCGGGCATCGCGTCGGTCGCGTCCCACCCGATTTTTTAGTGCATTCAATGCCCGCGCTGGCCGCCGTGCTAAGTAAAGAGTACCGTTTTCTCCCAGCAATCAGATTAATTTCTTTGATATTTTTATTGATGTTAACAAATTCAATAGAAAAATATCCCTAAAAAAGCTTGCATCAAAGGAACAGTCCAGTACAGAATCAGAGATTAATCCTTTTAAAAATGCTTTGTCTTTCAACCCACAACATATGAAAGGATGCTTTGTTGAGTCCTTCCAGAAAATTATCAATAACAAACTCAACATTCTTAAACATAATCTTCCCACATTAAAACATAATTTAACCAATGGAGAAAGAGAAGCAGTAGATGCTCTGACAACCTGATAATTAAACCAGTCGATAAAGGTGGGGGGGTTGAACTTGTTATCCTCAATAAAGCTATGTATGTTACTGAGGCCCTCCGTCACTTTAGGGATGGAAATACAGTACCTATAAAAAACTTAAAACAGACCCTTCAAATAGGATTCTCATTAAACTCAAAGAATTAATCAATAAATATGCAATCCTTGAGACTATATCAAGTGAAACTGCTGAATTCCTGATTAAGGAAGACTTTTCTGTTCTGTACTCTACCTGTTACCCAAAGAAACTGCTATGTGCTTGATCTAACCTCCCACTAGAGTGAGTATGGTACGCACCCTTTATCAAGTACGTTGCCTGGCTTTGGGATCTATATAGCACATAGTGATATTGAGGATTTATCACCAAAAGATACCTTTATAAGTTTATCATCCCTCACCTTCATGTGAAATGGGTACGGATCCCCCTATTTTAATCACTGGGGCATATCTCTATAACCAGAGGCGTAACTAGTACTCTGTGGGCCCCATAGCAAAATCTTGAAAGCCCCTCCCCCCCATTGTCACTTCAATGTGGGGGTTGTAGAGGGGTAAAGGGGGTGTTGAGTAAGAAAGTGAGTGTATAGAAGGTGAGAGGGGGGTTAGAGTGGGGGGGTAGAGCAGGAGAGGGGTGTTGTAGAGGAGCGGAGAGGGGATGTAGAGGAGAGGGTGGGTGGTAGAGGAAGAGAGGGGGTTGTAGGAGAGGAGGGGGTTAAAGGAGGGGGATTGTAGAGGAGGAGAGTAGGGGCTTGAAAATTTAGTGACAGCCATTAATCCCCCCTCCCCCCTCAGTCATAGTGCGTGTACCTCAGGGTGCTCTCCTTCTGTGCTGGGCCTGAGTAGGAGGGGGGTGTAGAGCAGGAGAGGAGGGTTATATAGTTGGAAAGAGGAGGGTTGTAGAAGAGGAGATGGGGTGTAGAAGAGAGGGTGGGGGTAGAGAAAGAGAGGGGGGTTGTAGGAGAGGAGAGGGGTTGGAGGAGGGGGGATGTAGTGGAGGGAGAGTAGGGGCTTGAAAATTTAGTGACAGCCATTAATCCCCCCTCAGTCATAGTGCGTGTACCTCAGGTTGCCCTCCTTCTGTGCTGGGCCTCCTACTTGGTCCGGTCCCCGCGATCCACAGCACCAGGTTTTCAATACATAGCACCTGGCCTCCTCCTTCCCGCGATCCCCGGAGCATGGTCTCCTCCTCCCCACGATCCCCGGAGCATGGTCTCCTCCTCCCTGCGATCCTAGGAGCATGGCCTTCTACTCCCACGATCCCCGGCGCGGTGCTTCTGCTTCCTTCTCTCTGCGATCCCCGCGGACACTGCCTTGGCTGCGTCAGTTCCTGCAGCTGTATTGAGTGCGAGCATGAGAGGAGACCCAGCACCAGAGAGATGCAGCCCTGTGCTGCCAGCGCCGGGTCTTGCGCTCAGAGCTGCGCTAACTAACGGAGCCAAGACAGCAGCCACTGCCACACAACTTTAGTTTTAAAAAAAAGAACAACTTCAGGAGGGTGCAGGGGAATGCACACTGGGCCCTCGGGCCCCCCCAAGCTGCGGGGCCCCGTAGCAGCTGCACCCCCTGCACCCTCTGTAGTTATGCCACTGTCTATAACCCTTACAGTTAGACTTTTCTCTGACACATTGCATTTAAATTTATTTTGCATATACATTGAACCCTGACTGAGGAATCTCTGTCAATCAACTGTGACAACAAATCCAGCACCGGCAAGCTTGTTTCTCTTCTATTAGGTCGACAGTGTCAAGGTCGACAGTCAAAAGGTTGAAATGGGGTTTTACACAGTTTTTTTTACCCAAATGTCGACACAGTTGACATGGACACAGTTTCCACTGCACCACATCCCCTCGCATCGCTTGCTTTGCTCGCAATGCTTTGGGCGCGGTGCCTCGCTGCGCTTGGCACACTATTTTATTCTCCCACCAAGCCCTAGTGGATGGTAGGGCAGGAAATACCGCCTGTCGGCACGTGTCGGCTCAAAAAACAGTGAAAAACCCCATGTCGACTTGTTGACTGTCGAGCTAAACACCGTCAACTTAATGCTTGTGTCGACCTAATGACCTCTCGACCTAAACCCATGTCGACCTTGACCCATGTCGACCTTGACCTATGTCGACCTATCCCCATGTCGACCTAACGGTATTGACCCAATGCTTGTCGACCAACTTGCTGTAGACCCAATGACCGTATCTCGATTGGATGTTGCTGCCTTTAGGTGTCATGGCTAAACTTCAGCCACTGTCATATCACTTACAATAGCTATAACTGTTGTTAAGATTCACCAAAAACAAAAATGCAAGGCACGTGCTGCAGTTTTCTTTCCTTTTCATGTGATGATATGACATAGCTAGTAATGGAATAAAATATAATTTAATTTACAGTAAAAGAAAATGTAAGTCAGGGAATTTCTAAAACCTGCACTCGATTTATTGCTGAATTACATCTGGGTAAAGTGTATTATTTATATAAATGGTCCCTGTCAGTCTACATCATTGCACAAATGCTAACAATTTCTCTTCTCTTCACAGGTGACAGGAGTGCAGAAATAATAAGTAGACTGTCATATTAACATCACCTTTTGTGTTTTCCGAATGTTATTTCATTATAATAACAAATGCTTCATATTCTAAACAAACACATTTCTGTATTCCCATAAGATTAGCACAATTATAGTGCACATACCAGTCAGGAGAGTGACAATCATATCATCAGAATGCGTCATTAATTGTGTGATTTGTGAGAAATTAATTTACAGATGGAGCGTGCTTCATTCAGCGGGTCCTGGCGGTCAGATCGCCAACTACCAGCTCTCGCCAGCCGCCAGAAGGGGATGCATGCGCACGAGACACACGTGCTTCCCATTGATGTGCGGTGAGGTAAATGGCTCAAGAGTCCTGGCAAGTACCAGAGACAGATTTGCCCACACTATATGAGCCATGGAGTACATACCAGCATTATACACATGTGCAGCAGTATACATTTCTGGAGATTCGCTGAGTTTTGATAAGAGATGTGCAGAAAAGGTAGCCTGCCATAGACTTTTTACTCCAAAGTTTTGACTATAAATATTATTAGCAGGTACTTGTTTCCTATCTGGGCGCCCACTAAGTTAATTGCGCACCATGCTATTCTCCGTAGAGAAATCTGATCGCATCGCATCGTACACATACACGATATTGAACGATGCGATGCGATGCGATCCGATTCGATTTCCCATAGGAAACAATGTGAAATGGCTCAATTTAGCCAAATTATCATAGGAACAATAGTAAATGGGCCAAAAACACCCCTGAACATTGAAATGTCCCCCCAAAAGTAGTTGACGCCACCCCGCCATCAACGTGAACCCGAAGCGTGGCGAGCGCAGCGAGCCCGCGAGGGGCGGCGGTACGCGTCCTCCGACCTTTTCATGCCCTACTATCCACTAGGGCAGGGGTGGCCAACCGGTCAGAGGTAAAGAGCCGAAAAATATCGGTAGTCAAGCTAAAGAGCCGATATCATGCGCGCGCCGAAGGCGCATGCGCCAAAAAAGGGGCGTAGTCTATTTTGACCCCTTTGGCTCTGATTGGCAGACTGCCCAGTCACAAGAATGCACAGTAAGGGGTAGGAGAGATGCGCGATGCGCGCTCTCCTCCCCTCAGAAGGAGAAGGGATTCAGGGAACCGGCAGCAGGGGGGACTGGGACAGACGGTGGACGGCGGGCAGCAGTGGGAGCAGGAGCCGCACTTTACAAGGGGGAGAGCCGCATGAGGCTCAAGAGCCACAGGTTGGCCACCACTGCACTAGGGCGTGGAGTGAGAATAGAATAGTGTGGCGAGCGCAGCGAGCCACCGAGCCCGAAGCGTGGCGAGCGCAGCGAGCCCCGCGAGGGGACGCGGATACCTTCACAGGTAAATGCGTCCCTTCGCGGGCTTCCCAGGTGTCCGCGTCGCCATGGACACCTGGGAAGCCCGCGAGGGGACGCATATAACTGTGAAGGTATCCGCGTCCCCTCGCGGGGCTCGCTGCGCTCGCCACGCTTCGGGCTCGGTGGCTCGCTGCGCTCGCCACACTATTCTATTCTCACTCCACGCCCTAGTGGATAGTAGGGCATGAAAAGGTCGGAGGACGCGTACCGCCGCCCCTCGCGGGCTCGCTGCGCTCGCCACGCTTCGGGTTCACGTTGATGGTGGGGTGGCGTCAACTACTTTTGGGGGGACATTTCAATGTTCAGGGGTGTTTTTGGCCCATTTACTATTGTTTCTATGATAATTTGGCTAAATTGAGCCATTTCACATTGTTTCCTATGGGAAATCGAATCGGATCGCATCGCATCGCATCGTTCAATATCGTGTATGTGTACGATGCGATGCGATCCGATTTCATTACGGTGCCGTACGTAGAAAACCTGGGCGCCCAGATAGGAAACAAGTACCTATTAGCATAACAAAAATAAGATTCTTTTTATATATTATTTCTATTTTTGACATACTTTATAAAATTATACCGCCGGCATATACGCTAGTATGACAGGAAAGGCTGTGCCTCACCCCACCGCACGCCACTGGTGCATCCCCTTCTAACAGAGCTCCCCGCCACCTCGCCGCCGGTCCCCGACGTGGTCCCCCACCTCGCCACCCCCCCTAACCCTGCCCATCTCCCTGAAGCGGAGACAGGCAGGGTTCGCGTCCCCCGCCACACGGTAACTGGGACGCACGTGCGTGTGGGATGCTCACGTGTCCCAGTCCAGTCAGATGGAGCACCATCTCGCCAGCGGGAGCAATCTGGCGAGTCCTGATGCTGGCTGAGAGGCGCTCCATCTGTATATGTACAGTATATGTAATATGTGTTTGTGTTGCATGTAAAGAAAAAATCAGTACATTGCTACAAATATAAAAATATATATTGTAGGTATGGAGCATTTAAACCAGATTTAAGATTTACTAATGTGCAAACATACATAACTAACTTTTAAATGTCTCCTCCAGGAGATTCTGGGGAGATTCTCTAAAACGTTCCGCCCCCCTTCGCCGCCCATCGCAATTCTAATTATTGCATATGTTCTAACATATGCGATAATTATAGCAAAGGACAGCTCTTGCGTTAAGAGCTGTCCTTTGCGGTGAGAGGCGCCGGGTCCCAGCAGGTCCCGGCGGCTCCCCCCCTCACACACCCGGCGCTGCTGCGTCGGGCTCTCCTCCTCCCTGCACCCGGAAGATGATCAGTGCAGGGAGGAGGTCACAGGTCCGGGCAGCACAGCTCTGTGCTGCCCGGACACAGGTGAGGGTGGAGGGGGCGATGTGGGGCGGCGGGGGTCCGTGCGGGGCGGCGGGAGTCCGTGCAGGGCGATGGTGGGCTCGCGTTAGAAGCCCATTGGCTTCTATGGGGCATTGCCAGATTTTTCTAGCGATGCCCCCCCCCCGATAACGGGGTTTTTACCGCATTTTCACCTTAGAGAATCTCCCCCTCTGAAGGGTTTATACAGGCGTGTGCTGCAGTGGGAATGGGTGTCACAAATCATATCATTGCGGACCGCACCACAGTGATGTAATCCAATACAAATGTTGTCATCAAGCCTGCCAGTAGACAGCTCACCTCACTGGGATGTGGGATGAACACAAGAGGTGTTTCTCTAGTAGGAATTCAGGAAGGTTGCAGAAAATTCAGGAGTCTGATACTCTCAGTTTTGCAAGAAAGAAAATTGTGAGGAAAGGCAGACATACTGAAGGCAGAGCACAGAGTGAATAGATGGGTAATGAGAGAAAATGCACCTTTTGGTTATAGTCGATGTAGGTAAGTAAGCAGTGTCGTTAATCAGTGGCAAAATTCGAAAGGATACATATTTGTCCCAAAAGTGCGTCCCAAAAGTGGAACCATATGCAGTAGCAAAACATCACTCAAACCTGTCAACCTTGGTATTGCATGTGACCCAGAAACTGGGACAATATATTTATAACAAGAGAAGATGGCAGTATTGTTAAAAATAAAGTTAAAAGAAGTCAGTTAAGCTTTGAAGGGATTTAAGGGCGATATGTACTAAACCTTAAAAAAGTGATAAAGTGGAGAGTGACAAATGACCAACCAATCAACTCCTAGTCATTTTTTAAGCACAGTCTATGACATGGCAGATAGGAACTGATTGGGGAGCACTTTATCACTCTCCATTTTATCATTTTTCAAGCTTAGAATATCTAAGACTACACTTTTTGTGTATTCTCTACAGAGAGGGTGATTGATCCATGGAAAAGTCTACAATCAGATGTGCTGTGTATAATTCAAGGAATATATGAATAATAATGATATATTTTATTATTTTATTATATATTATTATTATCTATTAATATATAACTATATATTACGCCTCATATTATTTCACGCACACAGATAAATTTTTGCTGTAAACCAATTCATTTATCAGTGTGTCTTTGGAGTGGGGGTGGAAATCGGAGCACCCAAAAAATCCCACACTTAAGGCCCCCATACACTATGCGATACTGGCCCAATTTCATCCGATTCTGACAAATCAGCCTGATATATCGGATGACTCTGGCAAAATCGTATGTGTTTGCCATCAGATCGGATCCGATGCGCGTTCCCATATGCATCGGATCAGAGCCCGATATCCTACTTGCAACACATAGGATAATTATCAGCGGCACATCGCATCCAATTTCCCTAAATCTCCCCCGGCAGCTCCCCAGGAGTTCTTTTCCATGGGATAAATCGCATGCAAAAAATTACGCATCAAGGGCCAAATCGTATGGAAGCCCTCCCGAGGTGCTGACATGGAAGTTCAAGCCCTCCCAGGGAGTTGCCAGGGGAATTCAAGGGAAAACAGGTCCAACTTGTGCCTGTGACAAGTCGGACCAGTGTATGGGCACCTTAACACAAGGATAACATAATAACTCTGCACAACATACTCAAAATCAAAGCCATAACTTATTGCTCTTACTAAAACATAGGAAAAGTGAAATAAATATATAGCAACAAAAAAATTAAACAAATGTACAAAAAGCATACGATCAGCCTGTAAGCTCTTTTCTGATTTAATTCTGTTTCTGTTTTCTATGATGACATAAAAGTTCTGCTATGGTATAAAAATGTACTACTGTGGGTCATGATGCATTCAGCGAAACCTACGCTCCAGCTGAGAAAGATAATAAAACAGTCCTGCAACACAGAGTTCAATAGCAAAAGCTGTGTTTCCAATTTGGAAATGTAATACAATGCGTACTGTATTGCCTGTGTAGTTAACTGCATCGCTATCTTTCCTGAGTTTGGCCATTAAACCTTCTTTATCTCCACTCTTCTTCAACATAGATATGCAGTTGAGCACAATTCTCTGTGTATTAAGTCCAATATTTATTTTCATATAACTGTGAGTAGTTGTTGTAATTGGTATCTTGCAGCACAGTATATTTCTACTATATCGCAGCCCGTGCTCCCCCCACTTGCGCTCGTCACTCGCCAGCCGAAGCTTTAGCGTTGCCTGTCGCCAATGTCTATAAGTATAGTATAGTGATGTAGTAATCCGGCCTGCTGTTATGCTGGCTCTGCCCATTGCTGATTTGGTGCCGCTCACATGAGGCCACTTCCAGAAATTTTCCAGGGCCACTTTTAGTCCCCAATCCGCCTCTGCATTTGGGTGAGTTAGTTTTAATAAGGCTCAGATACAATCATGAAAACTATTCCTCCAGCAAATAGTACCTAATGCAGCTAGGCACTTCCCAAAAGGGTGGGGTGAAATATTATTATTATTATTATTATTATTATTATTATTACATAGCGCTCTTCCTGTAAATAGACAGCAGATTTTAAGAACATAATACAGAGGTTTACATTTTCAAAACAGTATAGAAACTATAAGCATCCTAAGGAAATTAGAAGCGACCCTGGAGATCAAATAAAGGTGTTTCAGTAATGTTGGGTTATCGGTTGCAGGATCACTCATCGTGCAATTGATGACACAAATAGCTGCAGTTGCACAAAACATGCACTGAAATCTCTATTTATGGGTACGCCCAGCGTTTCCTTGGTGTACCCACAAAAATGGTGGGTGCACCCATGAAAACGCTGCGTGTCCTTATGCAAATGCAGGCGGGCAGCTGGCTGACGGGGTGGGTGGCTGACATCACAGGACCCAGACACCGCAAATATAGGTCAGTCAAGACTGACTTCTATTTGTGAGCAGAGGAAAAATCATTCAATAGACAGTGATCATCAAATTATTTCGCCCTCATACGTTCCAATGCGAATGTATGTTTTTGCAAAACATCCATTCGAAATGCGAAGGGGAAATTTGCAGGTGAGCGGCATTCGCTAGCCTGGCAAGCGGCGTTAGTTGTGATCTTACACTGTTTAGCGAGTCAACCAGAATCAGGCCGAAAATGTTCATGAACAATTAGGTCTGAATAAGAAATAAAAGCTTTGGAGGAGCACATTTGTTTATGGTCAGATTACAAAATTCTTTTTTAATCAAGAATGGTATCGATTGACTTGATTATAACCTTATCAGAATAATGTCATGTTTCAGAAGAGCATTGTAATATATTTTTCTACTTCTCGGACATAGGACCAATAAAATGGCTATAAAACCTATTAGTATACAGCACACTTCTACAGCACACTTCTTATGAACAAACCATTTAAGTAATGGATTTGGACAATATTTTTTTTTAAATGATCTTTATTATTATTTACAAAAAGGTCGGTTTTTGGGGATCAGTCCTCTATTAATGTTCATGCCTTCTATCTTCCTTTGGCTGCAGGGTGAAGAATATGTAAGTGCGCAATTACAATTGCTTTATTTTATTTGTCTTTTACTTTAAGCAAACTGTTTTGCATTTATATTTCTGCATGTCAGTTTGCTAGCACGATTTATATTTTGTAAGCTGTGTCACTGTTGTCATACTAAATCACATTTAACAAATGTTCTCTCTTTGTGAGTATAAATAATTTATAAGTTAGATAGGCTTGGGTTTTATTTAGAATGTTACACATGGAATTGTTTGGTTTACAGTAACTCTGATTAAAAGCCAGATGTATCAAGCATCAAAAAGTGATAAAATTTAGAGTGATAAACCACCAACCAATCAGATCCTACCTGTCAATTTTCAAACAGCCCGTGACATGGCAGTTATGAACTGATTGGCTAGTGATTCATCACTCTCCATTTTATCACTTTTCAAGTTTATTACATCTGGCCCTAAATAAAGCTGTGATTACAGTTTAAGTTACAGTAAGTATGGTAGTAAATTAAGATTTACTAACAGTGTTAGTAACTTAGGGTCCGATTCAGTCCTGTTCACAATTGTCCGAGGGTCGTGAAAATGTGCATGGGCAAACCCAGGGAGCGAACGGTTTCACACTAACTCCAGGAAGGAAGGGAACGCCCTCTGTTTTATGGGCGTTCCAATAAAAACACTGGCTGTTCCCAGGGCCGCCGAGAGGCAGGGGGGGCGGGTACATTTTACCTGGGCCCGGGCCTGTCAGGGGGGCCCGGGCCAGGGGACACACAGACACACTTAAAAAAAAAAATTGTGGCAGCGGTGTAACAGCAGCGTGGGCGGGGGCACCCGCCCGGGGAGGAAGGGGGGTGGCGGCTGGCCGGTGAGAGCGGGTCAGCAGCGGCAGCCTGTGTCACTTACTTTCACTTACTCTGCGGAGTGCTGCAGTCTGCAGACAGTGACAGAGGCCCCATCCACTGCTGCGGAGCGTCTGCAGAGAAACTCTGTGTGACTGTCTGCTCTGCAGCTGCTTGCACAACACTTGATGTGAAAGGGGAAGGTCGGAAGGTCAAGTGCACGAAGCGCGGCATGTGAGAGGGGAGGTTGGAGCCGGAGGAGCTCCTGAATCAGTTTTACACTGTAAGTAAAACATTTTCTGCCCTGTCTGTCTTTGGATCATCAATATATATATATATATATATATATATATATATATATATATATATATATATAGACATATACATATATATACATGTCTATATATATATATATATATATATATATCTCCATATCTATATATCTATCTATATATCTATATCTATAGCTATATCTATATATAGATATCTATATATCTATATATATATATATTGATAATAATTGATAATCAAATGAAGAAAGCACACTAGCAATTATGCAGAAATTACTGTATTAGCATCTAGCACTTGCAGGGTCTCCCCCATCCTCAGGGCGATACAGCATAAATATACACTCAAAAAGACATTCACTTTCCCATATAAATACCCCCACTGTAGTCCCCGCTGGGTGCCCGGGTCCATCCTACTAAAGGTGCTCGGTCGGCACCCTACACTCGCATTCATTCCACTGCTCATGACAGCCGGATCCACGGCACCCAGCTGTAACAGAAGAGGCGATTTTAGACCTAAGTGAATGAGTGCCGTGGATCTGCCTTTATGATGTAGCTTGGTACTGCCGGCCCGTGGAACGCGGAGGGGGATCAGTGTAACGCACGTAAGTGTGCCCTTACTTCCTACCGGAAACACGGTGCAAAACACTTCCGGTAGGTCAGACCCGGGCGCCTGGCGGGGATGGAGAGATGGGACTACAGTATATATATATATACTTCCAAAATGGCAATAAGGCGTCACTGATTTATTCCTTTTTTGCAACTGAAGAAAACCCTGAGTGACGCCTTATTGCCATTTTGGAAGTCTATGCAGACCTGAAAAGGTCTTGGGAAGGCACCGGGGTAAGGAAATCGCTTGAGAGCACAAAAGCCAGAGTGCCGGAGTCCTGCTTTGTATATATATATATACTTATGACCCAGCTGCTGGGAGGCATGCCATGCTTCCCAGCCGTGGTCACACCCCCCCCCCTATCATGGGGGCCTCTGGAAGTTGATGTACCGGGGCCCAGGATTTCTCTTGGCAGCCCTGGCTGTTCCTCTGCAGACACAGGTGTGGTGATGGAGACTAGTACTCCCCTGTTTTTATGGTACCTCCTGATGCGTCTCCTCAATTTGCTTACTCCACAACAGTTATGAAATGACAAAAAGGGAGATAGAGGACAAATCTCCTTGTGTAATACAGTTCAAGCAATGGATTATTTAGCATGATTTTTAATAGACATATTTTCAAGCTATGGTATAATTATATTTTGGGGTGTTGTCCCCCTTTAAGACACACTCACAAAATGTGTAAATCAAATGAGCATATAACACCCTCAATGGTGTACCTGGAATCACAACTGATGAAGATGTGGTGGGATAGAGACCCCTAATCAAATTACTCACACAGATCTATGTAATAATAGCATATCAGGTGGGTCTTTCTCCTCCCGTATCCAGGGCCGGCTCTACCATTAGGCAGCTTTAGGCAACTGCCTAGGGCGCTGGGATCTGAGGGGGCCACCAAGTCTGCAAATCAAAAAATCAAGGATGAGGATCCTTGTTGTACTTAATGCAGGTGGCAGCTGTGGAACTTCTAAGACTTCACCTCCATATTTTCTCTTGAGAAACTACATTGCTGCCCCCTCCTCCTTGTACTCTGTTGCGTGTTGCAAAGGGGAGGGTGCAGAGGGCCTCCAGGGAAAGAAGGGGGCTTGCCCACCTTTCCAGGGGGGCTGGGAAAACCACATGATTTTTTTGGGGGGAGGGGAGTAGGTTGAAGTTTTGCCTAACGTGCTGAGAAGCCTTACACCGGACCTGCCCGTATCTTCCTCAGATTTTAATGTGATGCAGGATTTGAATACCCATATGAGATGACAAAATTAAATAGAGATACCAGAGGCGCTGGAACGTTTTTAGGTTGGGGGGGGGGCAAGATATAATCTCATTTTGGCGCCCCCTAAATTGCTGTATGTTACCCCCGGGCACTATACACACTGGCAGCGGCATATATGCATGGGCATTATACACAGGGCAGCGGCATATATGCGTGGGCATTATACACAAGGCAGCGGCATTTACGTATGGGCATTATACACAGGGCAGCGGCATATACACGTGGGCATTATACACCAGGCAGCGGCATATACATGTGGCCAGAGACACCAGGATTTACATTAATCCAGGGGTTGTCATTTACTCGTAAAAAGTGGAAAAAGTGGCAGTGTCACCCCCAAACAGATTTATGTGATTATGTCTGATTATGATAATCAGACATAATTACATAAACCTGTTTGGGTGTGAATCCAGGGGTAAATGACAACCCCTGGATCTGTCAGTCACTGGGGAAGGGAGGGTGAGAGAAGCAGCATTGGCGGGCGCACATCTTCCCTGCCACCCGCCCGGCTATATTACTGATTAATCAGCTGCCCACCCGCCCGCCAGGCTATATAACTGATTTATTATCAGCCGCCCGCCCGCCCCTATATTACTTATGTATTATCCAGTGGTGCAGCTAGGTGCCATGGTGCCCGGAGCAAGGGCATGTTTTGCGTCCCACCAATTTGTCGTAGACGGGGCATGGCTTAACATTATACCACACACCCAGGGGCAAACGCAGGATTTCTAAAGAGGGGTTTCTCTATGTATAACCCTGACTCATATAAAAATACATACACATTTAATGAAATCTCCCCTTCAACTACTCACACACAACACCCCTCTCAACCCACTCACTGTCCACCTTACAGCACTTTCCCACCCCATTCAAATAACCCCCCCCCCCCCCAAAAAAAAAAAGCACTCTCCCTGGCCCTCCAATATTCACCCACAGCATACACAAAAGTACCTTTTCCCTAATGTAGCTCCTGGAGGACTTCTTGCTCAGCCTCCGAGTCCCAGCAGCGACACACAGCAGGCAGCCTGTCAATGAGGGGAGCCTAGGGTGGCTGCTCGGACAGACAGGCCGGGCAGACAGGCTCCCCTGTGCCCATCTCCTTCCTGCCTCCAGCAGCCAGCTGCGAACAGTGTGGCCAGGGAGATGAACGTGCGGGGGGCTGAATAAAGGGCTGAGCGGGGGAGGTGATCGGCTGGGCAGCTAAACTGGTGAGTCTGCCGTTGCCTGGGACGGCTGTCCCCTGTAACCCTCTCCCGTGCCGCTGGTATTATCATCCGCCCGCCCTCCTTTATTACATACCAGGCGCTGGGGATGGCTGCTGCTGCTGCCGCCGGGGAGATGTGTAGAAGACGCGCCCGCCAATCACAGTGTATGTGGAGGGGATGCGCCGGCAGTGATTGGCTGGCGCGTCTTATGCACATCTCCCCGGCGGCAGCAGCAGCAGCCATCCCCGGCGCCTGGTATGAAATATAGGCGGCCGGGCGGATGATACTACTTTAATATAGGCGGGCGGGCGGCTGTAATATAGGCGGGCGGGCCGGACATACTGGCGCCTCAGTAATTTTGGGGGGGGGCAAGCTGCCCCCTCGCCCCCCCGTTCCGGCGCCACTGAGAGATACTGTAATGTGCTAAAAACAGATATCCTTTATTTAAAAAAAAAAACAATAAAAAACATATAATGGAGCCACTTAACTGGAGGCAACTGGTCAGGACTGGAGTAGATGGTGGTAGGGTTGGGATCATTTGGTCTACAGCATGATGGTCGACAGTCATTATGTCGACACTATTAGGTCGACATGGGAAAAGGTCAACATGGGAAAATGTCGACATGGTTCTAGGTCGAAAGGTCATTAGTTCGACAGGTCATTAGTTCAACAATGTCTAGGTCGACAGTCAAAAGGTCGACATGGGGTTTTTCACTGTTTTTTTTACCTGAATGTAAATACAGTCGACATGAACACAGTTTAAAGTGCTGCGCTCGCGATGCGTCGGGCACGGTGCCTCGCTACGCTCGGCACACTATTTTATTCTCCCACCACGCCCATGTGGATGGTAGGGCATGAAATACCGCCTGTTGGCACATGTCGGCTCAAAAAAACTGTGAAAAACCCCATGTGTACCTTATGACTGTTGACCTAGACACTGTCGAACTAATGACCCGTCGAACTAACGACTTGTCGAACTAATGACCTTTCGACCTAGAACAATGTCACCTTGTCCCATGTCGGCCTAGACCTATGTCGACCTAGACCCATGTTGACATTTTCCCATGTCGACCTAATGACTGTCGACCATCATGCTGTAGACTAAGTGACCGCATCCCATGGTAGTAAACCAGGAAAACAAACTGGGGCCCCATTTATAGTCCAGGTTACATCCAAATTCTTCCCGTTCTCCTAGTGTTTGGTCTCCACTATTCTGCAGAGAGAGTCCCCACCAATGCGTTTTGATCCTTTGTGGATGTTTCTCAAGGTGTAACTACTCTCTGGTGTACGGTTTATAAGGCTTACTAATCGTCCTTCCTTAATTCAGGTGTTTCCCCCAATTGCCGCCTTACTCAATAGTGTATAGATTATCATGTCCTATAGTCTGTATCCAGTGAATTATGGGTTATACATATTACCGCCGGCCTTGGCCTCAACTTCCGTCCGCCTGCTCCATGCCGCGTCATTTTCGGCCGCATCACTATCCCCGGCCGCTTGCTCCTTGCCATGTCACTGCCTGCCCCGAATTCTGAGAACTTCGGCCGCTAGAAAAGTCAGTCCAGGCTGACTTTTCTTAGCAAAGGCAGGAGAAATCATGCAATGGTGGGCGACCATGATCTCTAATCCTTGCAGCTGCATGGGAGTTAGAGTACACATCCACTCGCATGCAAATGCCGGGATTCGCTCAGCGGGAGGGGGATGGGCAGCTGCTCAGATGGCTTTCACCTGTTCGCTAGGCTGTGAACATACGTGAGCCTAGCAAACAGGCCTGAATCAGGAACTTAATAACAAAATAAGATTATTGATCAAATCTGGTTCCCTTTCTTATTTACAGTATAATAATACAGTTCCCATTTCATCCAGCGTAAAGGCCCCCATACACTATGCGATTTTGGGACGATTTCATCCGATTTCGGCACTTTGTGCCGATAATCGGATGAAATCGGCCCAAAATCGTAGGTATGTGACATTTGATCCGATCCGATGCACGGTCCCGTGCGCATCGGACCGGATCAGGGAGGTCGGACGGTCTGTACATACGATCACGTCCGACCTCCCTGTATGCATATGCCTCCCACCTGACAGGCATATGCATACAGACACCGGGGGAGTAGTGGGGGCGGCCAGCGGCAGCGGTGGTGGGGGCGGGCAGCGGCGGTGGGGACGGGCAATCAGAGAGCGGCCGGTCATTTGACAAGTATTTTAAAAATATAATAGCCGCCACTGCGCGTCCCGTCCCCGCCGCTGCTGCTATGTGTAAGTACACTGCGCTCACCGCAAACGCCGCCCGCTGCCGCTGACCGCCCCCCCCACCGCCGCTGCCCGCCCCCACTACCGCCGCTGGCCGCCCCCACCACCGCTGCCCGTCCCCACTACTGCCGCTGCCCGCCCCCACTACTGCTCACCGCCCTGCAGCTCCCCAGGATTTCTTTTACATGGGATAAATCGCATGCGATTTATCCCATGTAAAAATGGCACGTCAAGTGCCAAATTGTATGTGAGCCTCCCGGGGAGCTGCCGGGCGGCTCGCAGGTAAATTGGGTCCGACTTGTCCCTAGGACAAGTCGGCCTAATGTATGGGGGCCTTAAGTATGAACTACTGTACGTCCATAGTGATCCTGGAAACTAATGACAGTTTCGTTTACTTAGTTTTAACAATATAATGAGCCCTTTTTATATAACTCACAGCAAAAGTCTTGCCAAGGGCAAAGAACAGCAGAATAAGTTTCTCCATGATATGATAGAAATTGGGTTGTCTAAAGAATCACTGCTGGTAGATAAGAGATGAAAGAGGATACCATACATCAAAGACTTGAGGCCACTTGCTAAAATTATTTAGTGTCAATGTAAAAGTCAAGCTGTTCTTCAACAAAACCCACTGTCTAATCAAATTCCACATTATGCTTTTAATGATGTGGGTGACTCAATCCAATTAATTTGAAATCATTTTATTAGATATGGCTAATTTAATTATACAAAGTCTATCCCCATGGGTACTGCTGCATTCATGCTTGGTCTGCAGAGATTAGTATTTCAGTGTCACCTCTATGGTCAGTATCACTGAATGTAATGGGGACGGTATTTGTTAGAAGTGAACAAAGGGTAACTTTTCAAAGTCTGGCTGAAAGATTGATACACTCTATTTAGGTTTTCTTTCCAGTGTTTTTGATAATCTGTAGTTTAAGTAAACTGCATATCGGTGATCAGAATGCCAGCGTCCAGTATACTGAAGCCGGCATCCCGACTGCTGTCAGAACACCGGTGCCGTAACTTTGCAGCGGTCAGGATGCCAATGCCAGAATACTGCCAGCTGCCATCCCGATCGGTGAGTTTGCGGGTGGGCTATGATGCTGTCAGGGAAGGGGGTTAGGTTTAGGCACTAGTGGAGGACTTTTGGTTAGGCTTTGTAGGGGAGGTTAGAGTTAGGCTATGGGAAGTGAGGGTTAGGTTAGGTTTAAGTGGCAGGGTGGGGAGGTTAGGTTTAGGTAGCTGGGTGCGGGGATTAGGCACCAGTGGGGAGGGTTAGGGTCATGCTGCGGGGTGGGGTGGGTTAGGGTTAGGCTACTCGAAGGAAGGGTGGGGGGGGGGGGGCATTCAAAGGGCAAGTATACTTACCTGACCCCTGGCCGGATTCCCTCCTTTGGGATGCCGGCATCAGTATTTTCACTGCTGGTCATTCATATTTATTCTCTAAAAACATATTTTTATGAAACTACAAGCATTGGCCAGGTATACTTGCGAATTCAATTCCTAGTATACGCAAGTATACCTGGCCAATAAAGCTGATTCTGATTTGTATAGCCTGTTTCCAGTGCTAGTTTCTATAACAAAAACTATGGTATAATTACTGTAATTTGTAGGTTGCATTACCTGCGCCCTAAGGCACCATTAGTTAAAGGCACTTTGCACTCTGTGCCTCAACAAGACACACTGGGGGAAATTTACTAAGATGAGTATTCTACTTTACATGTGGTATTGCTATGTGCAACCAATCAGAATCTACTTCTTATTTATTTAGCACCTTCTAGAAGATAGTAGACAGGATCTGATTGGTTGCCCATAGCAACATCACAAGTGAAGTAGAATACACAGCTTAGTAAATTTCTCCCACTGAGGTTTCAGCGCGAGGCGGCGGGGGTCCGTTCGGGGCGGCGTGGGTCGCGTTAAGAAGCCCATAGGCTTCTATGGGGTATCGCCATCTTTTGTCGACACCAATTCATGGCAAAGGTCCCTTCAGATACAAAACAAGAGTGAAGTTATAACTACTCTGAGCCACTCAATGGATGCTGACCACAGCATCCAATGGTGAAACAGCATAAAGGAAGCTACCCGAACACTCTAAATCATCCAGAACAATGTTGGACTTCCTGAAGTCACAGCTCTGTACTGCATACAGACTGACTCCAGTTTGGTTGCCAAGCCAGTTCCGTTCCAGTAAAATAAAGTCTTCACTACACCTGCCAGATCACACCTTCAAGCTAGCCTCTGCTAGAACAACAATGTAATAGTTATAAAGCTTAAATTCAACAACCCAATAACTTTCATTGCTCCAAATCTTTATTAAAGTAAAAGGTGGAATAAGCCTCACTGATTTTTTCATACTATGCCAGTACCTGCACCAGCGCAGTTAATTAAGGACAGTAAACTTAAGGACATAGAGTTCTGAAATGTTCAACAATATTCAGGTAGATTTAACTAGGGATGTGCACCGGCCACTTTTCAGGTTTTGGGTTCTGATTACCTTGAGGTTTTGGGTTGTAATGGGTTTTGCCAAAACACCTCCTAAATGTTTTGTGTTTGGATATTTGGGGTTTTGGGTTCTGATTTTTTTTGTTAAAAAAGCATAAAAACTGCTAAAATCGCAATTTCCAGTCTACTCTGAACACCTCACAATATTGTTTTTAGGGCAAAAGGTTGCACCGAGGTAGCTGGATAACTATGCTAAGCCACACAAGTGTGCGGCACAAACACGTGGCTTATGTAGGAGTGGCACTGCAGCGGTAGATAAGGCAGTACTAGGCACCAGACAGGTAGATAAGCAAGTACTAGGCACAAGACAGGTAGATACGTCAGCAATATTAGTATATGTGCACCAGCAGAATTTATAATAATTAATTTTATTATTAGGTACTGCTTGGCACTCAGTGGCACACGTCAGTGCACCAGCAGCATGGAATTATTTTTTACAGTCCCACGCAGCACAAGTATTATTTTTTTATTAAATTATATATAGCAGCCTAGTATGTACTAGGTAGGTACACTTAGGCAGTAGCACTGCCAGTGGCAACAGTGGACTGAGTAACTAAATAATACTGGCAGATTCAGTGCAGGCAGCACCAGTGGACTATATATATATAATTAATTATTAATATAATATATAATATATTACAGCACAGCACCAGAGGTAGGCCCCAGCACAGAGGAGATAGTAATACTACAAGTACACCGTTAGACTGTCCTCCTTGCTAGGGTGATCCCACTCTAAGCAGAGAGGAGAACAGAGTACACAGCAGAAAATGTGAGGTGATATATCACAATTCGGCGCTACCTTTGTTGGGACACCAAAGTGACGAAAAAATATATAAAAATAGAAAAAATGAAAATAAGTAAATACTTCCCCTTCTCTGAGTTCAAGTATGCTTCTTATTTTTGATAGGATGATTCTGTCTGGTGTACTCCAAATGTGTTATCCAGATGTATATATGGAAATGGAGAGAAGACAAAGAAAAAAGCCTCCTTGTCTTCTTTGGCTTTTTTCTTTGTCTTCTCTCCATTTCCATATATACATCTGGATAACACATTTGGAGTACACCAGACAGAATCATCCTATCAAAAATAAGAAGCATACTTGAACTCAGAGAAGGGGAAGTATTTACTTATTTTCATTTTTTCTATTTTTATATATTTTTTCGTCACTTTGGTGTCCCAACAAAGGTAGCGCCGAATTGGGATATATCACCTCACATTTTCTTCCAAGTTCATAATTTGGGCCTCAAGGTTGGACCCAACCGATACATCACCGGCTGCAACTTTCAGGAGCGCCTGAGATAGAAACCCCGAAACACAAAAATCCTAGAGTACACAGCAGCACTGAGAGACAGCCCCAGCGAATAAAAAATATTGCGTTCAAGGTCAAGCTCAAGATTAAGCCCAGCAGCAGCACCAACACACCCTCTACCAACCCACTACTAGAGTGGAGTGAAGATGGCGGGCGCAGCAGCTGCTATTTAAAGCCTCGCGAAATCCGGGGCCGGGCGATGATGTTCTGACCACGCGGAGGGACCTGAGTCAGGCAGGAATCTACAAGCTGAACCGGGCTCGGAATGATGACGTCCGTGGGGGCTCGGATCTCTGGAATCCGAGTCTGCACATCTCTAGATTTAACACAACAATGCAGTTTATTACTATTATTCTTTATTAAGCTTTGATATATCTTACTCACACCATGTGGCCACCCATGAGCACCTATTCTAGCCCCATTTATACTGCCATAGTTGTTGATATTGCATAAGCTCAGCCACGGACATGCAACTCTGCCACGTAATATGTAACAACAAATTGTTTTTGAAACTACAGAGTGAGTTTCAATTATCAGCTGCTTTATTCTACGGCCCTTATGGGTTACCTGCATTTCCGGTTATAACAGGGATATTTTGCAAATACTGTGTGCCTAATAACCACAAAACAGGATCCCATTAATGCAAAGTGCTATTATTCAGCCGCAGTGTCAGAAGAAAGGATAAACCACACACTACTGTGTATTCACCAAAGTATCCATAAATTTATTAATTATGTTTATTGATTTTATGTAAAAGGCAGCAAGAAAATACTGTAAAGTGCTTAAAAAGTTTTCCCACTCAACATCTTACATCATTTACTGAACATTATTTTAAAACTGCAATCAGAAGTTTATCAAAATTCAATAAAAAAAATGTCGGATAGCAAGAACCGATTTTAAAATGTTTAAGAAAAACTAATTATTGCAATCTTTTACTTCTAAATATAGAAGCAATACAGCCAATGGTCCACCTTAAGGTTTTGAGTCAGGTGCCATTCCTTATATGGCTGCAGATAGCAGTACTTAGCAAAATGTATGCATTTTCACATACGTCCAGGTGATTCTGGACCTCTCCTTGTGGGAACTTGGTGTTTTTTTAGTGCAACTTGGTGGCAAAATAGCAGGTGCTCCAAAAGATTCCACTCATGGAGTGTCCAGGGAGTATCATAGATGTGTGTTAACCAAAGTGTAGCCCATTTGTTATCATCTGCAACAAGCATGGGTCAGGCCACAGGGACCAGGAACAAGCTGCACCCTCAGGATGTATGTGATTACTTTCCAAGTTGCATAGTTCTATGTTCTAGGCACCCAGAAAACCATGTACAGGTTCCTTAAGCCATATGCAGTGGCACTGCTCCCGCAACCCTAAGTATGATTCTGACAGACTGTGCTTCTTTCTATTAACACTTCTTGAGGTGTTGACTACTTGCTGCCATTAGCGTCTTATGATCTGTTGATTTTTCTGCATATTGGAATGCAGAGGTCCTGCTTAAAAAGAGCATAGGTACAATTATCCGTTTTTAGGGGAATATGTATCAACAGGTTTGTTTGTTTCTTTAAAAAAAAAAAAATTGTGTAAATCCTGACACAGAGGAAATATCACCAATATCTCTTACCTGTATCATAACATTGACAATCTATCATATAATGAGACTATTTCTGGTATGGTTGTTCTAGCTGCCACCGTTGCTATCTTTTGCCATATACATTTGTGTGTATATGCTAATATGGGCCGAAGTGAACCTGTGCATCATTTTTGTCCAGCAGCAAATATTTAATATTTACTGATATAGGAGAACTCACAGGGTTTTTTAGCTTTTTTTTTTTTTTTTATTCTGTTTTTGATCCATAAGTTATAATGGGTTCATGAACAGAGTCTAATTTATCTTGGTTATTGCTATATGTAGTTGAATCGCGCTTGTCCGAAGGAAATATCTTAAACAAGGAGTTTATAAATACTGTAAACTAACTGTTCTTTTCTGTTGCTGAGAGTCACACAAATTATATTAAAACAAAACAATCTTGTGGAAAGGTGGAAAGGTGCATACACAATACGATTTTAGACCAATATCGTTAATTTTGGTCCTTCTGAACGATATTGGTGAAAATATCAGCCAATGTGTATGCTACGAACGACGATGCTCGGTCCTGTTGCTCGTTCATCAAGGTTGTTTGTCGACTGTGCAAGCAGGGCAATTTTGGATGTCTTTCACTAAAAACTACAAAGTCTATCAAGAGTGTTTGTCGTTTGTCATTTCATGTGTATGCACAACACCGGGAAGTTCAAGTGAAATTGGTCACCAATGTCTTTCATTTCCTATCGTAGAGTGTGTATGCACCTTTAGAATCCATTTCTATGGTGTAGTTTATAAATCCCAATGTAAGACAACTTTCTGTCTGGGATACAAGTCTAAAGATAACATGTCTCCTGGGGACAGGGAAACCACAACGAACTGTACCTGTTGACTATGCGAAGTGAATATATTGTGATAGGACACAGAAACAGGACCCTCATTTTGTAAAGTGAGGGTTCCCTCATTAATGTAAGAAATCTCACTTATTCAAACAGAACAAAAAAATTATGGAACTGAATAGAACCACCGCGTGTAGCTGAATGGAGCCAAATTTATTTTGTTTTCCATAGTACCTCGCATTGGTATATACACACTTTAGAGGTTATGCCAGTCTGAAAGAGTCCTAGTAGACAAGGTAGATGTTTCTAGCCAATCCAATATGAATGTTCTTGCGGTGCTGGGATACAGTAGCAGCTAGAAGGCATTGAGAAGTCTGGTGTAGCAAGTGCGCGCTACGCCGGGATGCTGGGTAGTACCAGGATGTGTCCTGGTTCCACATGTGTCTCCTGTACAGGGAGCCGTCATGTTGGAGACCAGGATTGCCCAACTGCTGCTCAGGGCAGTTCTCCAGCCAATCCGGTGCAGTCACCCCTTGCTAGTGCTTCAGGTTACTTTGTGTAGTAACAATCTCTGACTCTGTGCTCCTGGTAAACTCTTGCCAGTTCTAGTTCCTGTTCCTTCCTGGTATTCTGCTTCAGCTCTGCGTGTGCTCTGTTCCATGAGTTGTCTAGGAGAGACCTGCTGAACCCATGGCGGGGTATTAACCTGGATCTGGCAGTTCTTCACCTCTGGGGGCCTACAGTCTTCATAGCCACAGTCATTATTATTATTATTGTTATTATTATTATAATTTTATTTATAAGGCGCCATAAGTGTTTCGCAGCGCCGTACAAAGGAACAGTACAGGGAGACAAAACTTGGCATAACATTGAATAAATAACAAAAATAGAGTACAAATAAAGAGCGCCACAGTTCAATACACATTACAGCTTAAATATAAGTAGTGAGGACATACTATAAGAGACCAGTGATGGAGATGAGTATGCGGACGAAGATGGTCACTGAGTGTAGGATAGCTGTGAGTGTGTAAATAGAGAAGAGGGCTTTGACAACAGGAGGGAAGAGGGCCCTGCTCGGAGGAGCTTACAATCTAGTAAGAAGCGGAGACAGACAGATTAAAAGAGGTGCAAGCAAGTGGGTGGTGGCTAGATAGCAGGATGTAAAACAGGCAAGGGGTCAGAGAACCAGCTAGTTTATGCAGTGGAAGGGTACGCTTTGATGAATAGGTGAGTTTTCAGTGCCCGTTTGAAGCTTTGCAAGGTCGGGGAGAGTCTATTGGAGCGAGGGAGTGCATTCCACTGAAGGGGTGCAGCACAGGCAAAGTCTTGTACTCTAGCGGTCCCTGAACCCATTGCCTCAAAGTTGCAGGCCTGTTGCTACAGCCTTCAAACCACAGTTTTTACTACAGTCTTCTTGCCACAGTTCCTGAGTCTACAGCCACAGTGTATTCTTCTACAGTTAATGTCACAGTGTGTTCTTCTACAGTTAAAGCTGCACTATTCTTCTACAGTTACAGTTGCATTATTCTTCTACAGCTAAAGCCACAGTTCTACGTTTATATTCTTCCACTACAGTCTTCCACAGTTAATCAGTCAACTTCCGTGTCTTCAGTTTATTCTGTAATTCACAGTTTGGGACTTCATCTTATATTTTAAAATCTTTGCAGTTACCAAGTGACTATGTTTATTTCTTATATCATATGTGCTTGCAATCGTATTGCATTCCTTGATTGAACTGCAACGCTAAATCTGAACTGTTTATTTAGTGTCCTCCAGCTTCTTCCAAGTGGTACTTCGGTTGGGATATCTTCCCTACTACAGCATAAGAAAGCATTATATATGGCCACCTAGTTTTCAGCCTAGTTTGGCTACTGCTCCCTCAGCTACACACCTTCTGCCAGTTCCCAAATCCAAGCCTAGCGTGACACCCGTGTGCATCAGACTGGTGTCGGAGACACGCTGCAGTTCCGACCTCCGTATGCAATCTCGGGAAACAGGATTGCATGCGATACATCACATGCAGAAGGACCACATGTGATGTATCGAATGCAATCCTTCTGCCTAAAAAGGTCTCAGGCAGCTCAAGGGGGACTGAATGCGACTTCTGAGAAGTTGCATAGTGTATGGGGGCTTTTATAATGCCATGTTTATTTGTTTACTAGATTTTTGTCTGAAGATTATATCCAGCCTTTACTGTAACTGTATAAGAACACTCATATATTTATTGATGGTAAAACCACCACATTCACTTTTCAAGTAAGTTACAGTAAAGTATTTATGCTAATAACCATGAATGTTTAATTTTGTGTGCTGAGCTGGAAAACATAACACGGAAACAATTCCTGTTCTCCTTTACCCTCTCACATGCCGACATGCCATTTGCTAAGCCTAACAAGCACTGTTCCTTTGAGAATCCCTCTGAATCTTTGTCACCGAACCGAGGAAATAAATGGTACATCATTGAAATGGCCTCTATTCTGGCTAGATTTAATTTCCCTTATTATGTTCTATGTGTATGACAGATCCTAAATAAATTAATAGAGAAAGTAAATTATAGCTTGGAAGTGTCATGGGACATCTCTCTCTCTCTCTCTGCTGATAAGAAAGCACTAGTAATTGGAGCATCATCCATAACAAGCACTGAGATTGTAATGTGAATAATATAATGAGTACGATGCAGATACCTTCCTTGACATGGTCTCATGGGGCCATTTACTACTGGCTGTAGATGAGCAGAGATTCTCGTGTTTGTATTAATATGCAGGATCGCGTCATTTTTGGTCTAATTTTCTCTTTTTTGTATATAGATACTCACAATACTGGTGAATTATTTAAATCTTTTCTTTATTAGAGAGTTTATATTATAGGTGACATTTATCACTTACCTTCTAGAAAATATGCAAAATAGAGAAAAGTGTTCATAACTGTTTTAATAATGGTTCATTTCATGATTTGTTCTTTAGTGTTGATTATGTTGGCTAGTGTGTTTGTGTGTGGGTGTGTGTGTGCGTGTTTGTCTATCTGTCTATCTATCTCGCTTCTATTTATTTACTTGTTATGGCCAGAACATCTTTTTGTTTTCATTATTCATATCCTGCATTCTCATGGGTCTCAATTTTAAAGCAGAATTACTTGGAAAGAACATCATGTAGAGCAGTGGTTCTCAAACTGTGGGTCCTGACCCCAAAGTGGGTCCCGACCTTCTCAGCATGGGGTTGCGACTCCATGTTGCTGACCATCAGGCTGATGGCTTTTCTAATCTCAGTCAGTGATTCAAGGAGTCTGATAAATCTGTTGAATTGTCTGTTATGTTAGACTCCTCCCATCATTTTGTGCCTCCACAATGCTGCCATGTATGTACTGTGTGCTGGCCACACATGTGATGTGATGACCTTCAGCAGTAACTTGCTGGGGTCCTGTCATTATTTTTATTGTCTAATGGGGTCCCAGAGCAAAATAGTTTGAGGGCCCCTGCTGTAGAGTGTACAAACATTATAGCAGAGGCATGTCACCATATACATAGATAGATAGATAGATAGATAGACACATACAGACATACATACATACATACATACACATAAAAGTAGCAGCATGTCACCATATACACACATTCTAGAAGCAGCTTGCCACAATATTGTATATGAATATATATATATATATATATATATATGTATAGTAGAAGACGGTCCGGCACTCCTGATTAATTAACAGCTGCTCCTGTGCCCTCAATGCAGAGATGAATACGGGCAACAAATAAGGACACTGTGTATTTTATGATATATAGATGTACAGAAAACCCTTTCAATGTGCTGGTATATATAGGAGCAGCAACTCTAGGTATCCCACCTGTTAATGAGGAAAAGAGGAATAGATAGAACAAGAGATAGAGTGCTCTAGACTTTCAAACCTCCACCACCAAATTCTCGTTACTGTAATAATTACAAGCTGTATGATTTTAGACAAATTTAACATAAAAGTACAATAAAAAGTACAATAAAATATTTTTTTCTCATTCATTTGTCATGATTGGAGTACAGCAGAAGGAAAACAAACATCCAACGCGTTTCGTCATAATGACTTCCTCAGGGGTAATGTTCAAAAAACTGCAGATAAACATAGGCAATTCTGGAAGGAGACTACAATATCTTTGTCTCTCACAAGTAGAACCTCTCAGAGAGTGTATCTAGCATGGATCCTTCTCAGGCTGCATACATATATATATATATATATATATATATAATATAGGCAGAACACCCAAAATGTGCAATTCCATCAGACAACGTTTCAAGACCTATTGTGGTCTTTTCATCAGGTCCAATACATAGCAGTTACATATGTGCAAGATCAAAAAAACAGTTTCTTACCTCCTCTAGAGACTTAAATGTGAATGGTGAACAACGTGCAGCATCGGTATATCAAAAACAACTGACCAAAATATTTTCCTTCTAAAATCTAGTTGTCGTCTGCCGGCTCTAAAACCGGGATTACCGAGGTCTCAAATATTGCGTGCGGCATGCATTTCCAGTAATAAAGAATGTTTATCACGGACTCTGGATAAAATTAGTATATCCCGTGGATATGACTACAGAGGACTGTTAACCACCAAAGCAGAAGTACCTCAGTACTGCAGATTCCCCAGACAGAACTATTAACCAGCGCCCGTCAAAAGTCCACTGAACACAAAATTTTGTTTGTAACTAGGTATACCCCTAGATGTGCATGGTTATCCACAGCCACTAAACAACTGTGCCCAATAGTAGCATCGGATCCTGAGCTCCCATGTTTTAAAAATAAACAATTAATGCCAGCTTATCGACGTGGAAGAAGCATCCGGGACATCCTTGTAAAAACTACATTAATCCCCACCAAATAAACGTTCCTAACATCGAAGATCTGAGGTAGTGTGAAGTGTCCAGCCTGTACCACATGTAGTTTTATGGAACCGGGTCCCTATATAAAAAATCCACATACTGGATACCGCGATTAAATAAAGTATACGCTGACGTTCACCACCACTTACATAATTTATGTCATCATATGCCCATGTGGACTGATGTATGTGGGCCAAACAATATGAGATCTGAGAACGAGGATGGCCCTACACAGATCAGTGATAAGAGCTGCATTAAAAAACAAGGAATCCAAGGGTATGGAACAACCAGTGGCAAAGCACTTCAAACAGCATTATCACACATTATCGAGTTTACGGTGTAAAAAAATTGATCATATATAACACACATTATCGAGTTTACGGTGTAAAAAAATTGATCATGTTCCTACACCACAAAGGGGAGGAGACCGGCAAAATAAATGATCCCAGTGTTAATCAAAGTGGATTCACATTTTGAACACTTACCGTATATACTCGAGTATAAGCCGAGTTTTTCAGCCTTCTTTTTAGCTGAAAAAGCCCCCACTCGGCTTATACTCGAGTCAGTGGCTTCTTTCCTGCGTCCAGCCATCCACTTCGCTGCCCGGCTGCACTTTAAACATAGGCGCGGCTACGGCAACATGGCCGCCGGCCTCCTGCACTATACATGTCCTCAGTGCAGGAGGCCGGCGGCCATGTTGCCGTAGCCGCGCCTTTTTTTTAAAGTGGAGCCGGGCAGCGAAGTGGACGGCAGGGCAGTGGCGGCGGCCGCGTACCCCCCCCCCCCCCCCCCCGTGGAGCCTGTCAGCGGCGCACCCTAAACACCCTGGAGTCGGATGATGGAGGAGGTAAGCGGTGACTGCTCCCTCCCCCCTCCGTGTGTGGTGTCCCTTGCATGCGCTTTCCTCCTACTTCCCGCTAGTGCTGCAGCCTCTGTGTCTGGCGTTGAGATCAGGAAATAGCGTCTGTACAGGGGCTGTGGTCTGTGGTGTCCTGTTTGTATGCAGGAGTAGCAGCCTGTGATGTCCTGCTATTAGGCAGGGGGAGCCCCCTGTGGTGTCCTGCTATGAGGCAGGGGGAGCCCCCTGTGGTGTCCTGCTATTAGGCAGGGGGAGCAGCCTGTGGTGTCCTGCTATAAGGCAGGGGGAGCAGCCTGTGGTGTCCTGCTATTAGGCAGGGGGAGCCGCCTGTGGTGTCCTGTTATTAGGCAGGGGGAGCCCCCTGTGGTGTCCTGCTATGAGGCAGGGGGAGCCCCCTGTGGTGTCCTGCTATTAGGCAGGGGGAGCAGCCTGTGGTGTCCTGCTATTAGGCAGGGGGAGCAGCCTGTGGTGTCCTGCTATTAGGCAGGGGGAGCCGCCTGTGGTGTCCTGCTATTAGGCAGGGGGAGCCGCCTGTGGTGTCCTGCTATTTTTATACAGGGAAATATACCAGTAGCTGCTGCATTTCCCACCCTAGGCTTATACTCGGGTCAATAAGTTTTCCCAGTTTTTTGTGGTAAAATTAGGTGCCTCGGCTTATATTCGGGTCGACTTATACTCGAGTATATACGTTATGTATTACTCCTAATGGACTAAATGAAAAATTCACGGGGAATATTTTTTTGTAGTTCTTTCATTTACCTATATCTGCATGTTTACTGTTAGCTTTTATATATAATTTTTTTCCCTTACAGCATCATGTAGCTACAGGTACTGCTAACCATTTACCTGTGGTTATAAGCACGTTTAACCTTTCATTTTTATTACAGTATCATGTGGTTACATTTATAGATTGGGTCATTGTATGCATATAGTAGATAGCAAAGTGTCGTCTATAGCTTTATATAATCTAATATGAATATAAATATGATTATTGAAGTATGATGTTGATGAGGTTGACACAACGGGACACATAATACTTAAATAAGTATTCCGCTTTGAGATATGGAATACATCACGTCATATGAGATATATACATAGGCGTGCGCAGCACATTTTATTAGGGGGTGCACTGTCAAAGCGGTGTGCCTAGCACCACCTATTGGGCATGTCTAACACCGCCATTAGGTCTATCTAACACCGCCAATCAGGCGTGCACTCACTACAATATAAAACGTCTCTCAGCCACACCATTATAGCCTGCCTATTTCAGTTTTAATCTTCTAATTACTCTGTGTAACAGTACATGCAAATAAAGTCAAGATCATATCTGGATGACGCAGGTATGTAGTGATATGACAATGGTGTAATACAATTAATAATGCAAAACACACATAATTGATTGATTGGCGCTTATTTTAATGGAATACAGGTCTAAAAAACAAAAGTCTTTGGTAAAAGGTATTGCTGGTATTACTAGCAGCAATAAGTGTGGGGGTGGGGCACAGCATTAGGGGGTGCCTGTGCACCCTTAACACTCAATGTGCGCACGCCTAAGGATATATAACACCACACATAACATTATATAATATTATTTTTAATTGATACAATTTTCTATATTGCTTTTTACATAACATTTATGTTCCATTTTTATTGCTTTTAATTTTATTCACCACTATATATACCCACTTGCACGCATATAGTACTTGTTATACGACGATCACTAGTCAATCATCCACTCCTAAGTAATATGTCACACTTATTCATTCACTCATATGTTTAGACTCTTCATTTTAATTAATCTTTATACGGGTGACCTCCATGTCGTAACACTTTTTTACACAATGGGCAGAGTGAGGGGGACAGATGCTGGGCATGGAGAGGGGTGGTACAGATGTGGGGAGAGGGGGTAGATAGCGAGGAGAAGGAGATAGATGCTGGGGAGATGGGGGACATGCTGGACAGATAGGGATGGGGGGACAGATGCTGGGCATGGATAGGGGAAGAGATTATGGGCAGGGGAGGGGGGACAGTTTGGTAACAATAGCCCCGCAGCCCCCGTTGGAGCGGGGAGGTGCTGTGTAGGTGCACCGGGGGGGGGGGGGGGGGCTGCAGGGCTATTGTAACGCCGCCGCTGCTACAGACCCGCAGATTTAGTTGTCACTGCGGTCCCAGCTCCTCTCCTGGCTTCATTTGGTGCTAATGAGACGGACCACACCGCAGACAAGATCTACAGGTGCCTTCTGCTGGACACGGCACCTGCAGATCTTGTCTATCTATTTTTCTATAATTTATTCACTCCCAGACCCAGAGTTCCTGGACCCATATTTCCAGAAAAATAGTACTGCCTGTGAGCGATAACGATGCATGGATCCGCGCATCGCCATCTTTGGAGGGCATACACAAGGAGCAATCCGCTCTCTAGCAATCTAGTCAGATCACTTAGGAATGGGGCTGAAATCATCCCGGGTGTATGCCCCTTTCTGCGCCACTGTTTGGGGGTATCCGGACTGATCATAGAATGACTCTAGGTCCACAGTCATAAGGTCATAAGGTCGACCACTATTGGTCGACAGTCAAAAGGTCGACAGGATCTAAAGTTTGACATTCAAAAGGTTGATGTGGTCCTAAGGTCGACATTCCAAAGGTCGACAAGGTTTAAAGGTCGACAGGGTCAATTGGTCGACAGCAAAAAGGTCAATATGGTCAAAAGGTCGACAAAGAAAAGGTTGACATGAAAAATGTTGACATGCCTATGTCGACATAGACACCATAAAAACATTAAGAACCCATGTCAACCTTTTTCCATCTTCACCTTTCCAATGTCGACCTTTTAAACATGTCAATCTTTTTTATGTCGATCTTTTCACCCTGTCCACCTTTTGACTGTCGACCTTTGAACCCTGTCGACCTTTGAACCCTGTCGACCTTTGGACTGTCGACATTTGGACTCTGTTGACCTTTTTAATGTTGACCTTTAGACCATGTTGACCATTTAACCCTGTTTGTCTTGTGACTGTCGACCATTAGTGGTCGACCATATGTTTGTAGACCTAGAGACTGTAGATGTTTTGTACCATAACCCTGTTTCGGTCCCTTTAACCTCCACTACTAACTCTTTTCAATTCAGTTCAGGAGCAAGTGCTACAACAGACCAGCCAGCAGTATTTCATCTTCCTAATACTACTTCTGCTGGGACTCCTTTTAGAGCCACAAAAACCAGCCCCTTGACAGACACTCTGGGTTCTTTAAGCAGACAACACTATACACTGCACATTTATTTTGAAAACAGATTGGTTTAAGTGTATGGATCTGAATAATAATCATTTTGTCTAAAAGACAGTTAAAAATGTTCTGGAATATTTGGTTTGGTTATTAAATTAAACCTGTCTGATACATTATACCGTCATTCAGCCAACGCCATGTCATGGCTGGAGATGACTTTCATACCTTGTGCAGAATATGGAGGTGCAACAATTATTATCTCATCGCGTCTCCTCTTCTCTGTGTCAAATGGTCAGCTGCACTATTGTGCAATCTATATGTGATATAACCAGATCACGTGTAGGTGTATGTGACCGGTACCTGAGACTCTGGACTCCTCTTCTGGCACTGCTCTGCGGTGTCTTGCCGGCTTCGCTCGCCTGCAGTTCGGAGGGTGGAGGGACAAGGTTCCCAGGGAAGACGGTACCTCAAGACAACCCCACAAACCGGTCAGCACACGTTAGGGCGGTGATCAGTATACTTTATTTAAACTGCGTCAAAGTGCAAGGTCACCGCTATAACCAAAATGATTAATCAGTGACAATAAAACCGGTAATCAATAACAGATACATAGTCTGAACAATAAATTTGACAGATATTACTAGGATAATAGAAGATGTCCTATAATAACAATATTGTGCGCAATGGGGCCAGCTGTAATACCCGTAGGCCGCAACTCACACAATATTCCGCTTCAATAATACCGCTACCAATCTGTTCACAGTAGAAAGGAAGGGTCACACATTTAAAAGGGCTTATGAATGACTTTCTAGATAACTGCAACACTTTACACTTAGCATAAATAATAACAAAGGTCCATAGATCAATTGACACTGTGAGTCCCTGAACTGCGCAGCTCACTTCTAATGATAAGGTACCTGTTTGGCCTAGGTGCACCGTATCTTGGGAGGGACACTAAAGAAAAGTAACTGGTCCTCCAAGGCAAAAGCGTCCCTGAATTTTGGCACGGAGCCAACAAGCACAATTGTCACGCCTGTAGTCACTGGCCCAACGTGGCGGTGAACTGGTGAACACCACCCAATCACTTGGAGGGAATTAGGCAACAAGGCAAAGGCAGGGTATTCCTCAAAAGTTCCCCAATAGGGAGGAAGTAGGCAATAAGGTAAAAGGCAGGGTATTCCTCAATTGTTCCCCAATAGGGAGGGATTAGGCCACCTGTTCTGGTCTGTGAGGCCTGTGGAAAACTGGGTGTGGGGAAGTAGGAGTCTTTTGGCTGGGTGGCAGTGGTCCAGGAGGGCCTGGAAGGGCCGTGGGGAGAGGGTAGGACCAGGGTACCTTAGGGTCTGCTGCAGTTGCCAGTTCCTGCCAGTCACGGTCTCTCTGTTGCGGCTGGAGTCTTCAGGGGGTCATGCGCTCCTGCGCGCCGTTTCTCTCCTCTTCCCCGGTCAGCTGGGGTCAGCGGGGGTCACTCGCTTCAAGACGCCGTTCTTCTCTCCCCCTTCTCCGGTTGGCTGGGGTCGGCGGGGGTCACGCGCTGCTATGCGCTGCGTCTGGCTCCCGGCGTGGTTCAGGAGGTCAGCGGGGGTCGCGTGCTCCAGTGCGCCGCGTCCCTGCTGCTGACGTGAGTCGCGGGGTCAGCGGGGATCACCCAGACGTCGCCGCCCTCGCTCCGGTCTCCTGCTGGATGCTGCGGGCGTTCTCCTTCGCGCCCCTCGTCTCTCGCCTCGTGCTGCGGTCCCGCTGCTGCTCGCCCAGTTCCTGCTTCCTCCGTCACCGCTGCTACTTCACTCTCCTCACGCCCCTCTCCTCCCCTTTCCTGTCCCCCGCCACTTGTTACTCCTTCTTCTGCCTGGTAACAGGCTAAGACGACCCCCTCCTGCTGGCGCCCTGCTGGACCACCAATCAGAGCGGGCCCTTCCTGGCTTGAACTGTAGGTGAATGCTGAGTCCCTGGCCACCATTTTGGAAAAGGGCATGCTGCCCATCCATGTCGACCCGGGGCATAAGGTACCCCAATTCTGGAGTGCCACATATAACCAGGTTTTTGTTACCTAGTTATATGTATAATGTGTAATACACAACATGTCTGCATGATGTCAAAATCAAGCTACAAAAAAGAGCTGCCCTTTGCAATGCCCTCTGGGCTATGGACGTCTTGGTTTGTGACTCAGGCAGGCCCACCATCAGGGGGGAAGGGGGGGGGGGCTGTAGTGTCAGATTTCCAAGGCCCTGACAGAGAAGGGGGCCCGGACCTGGACCTACAACTAATAACAAAACTACCTCCTTATCAGGCTCTTCAGGTACTCTCTGAGTCTGAGCTCCTGCTGTCTGTCCCCGTTGTGTGTGCTGCCAGTAACTTTGAAAAAAAATATACATGATCAAGCAGATCCTGCTGTCAGAGACAAGGCAAGACCAGACTAAGCGATGCCTGCAGCTGTTCTCTGTAAGCATTCAGTATTAAATCCCGACCTCCGAAATCCCGACAAGGGGAGGGGGACGTGGATCGCCCCCCCCCCCCCCTTGCGGGCTTGCTGCGCTCGTGGACACCCACGGAGGGAGAAAGTGTCGGGATTCCGGCGTCGGGATTTTGAACGCCGGGTTCCTGACCGCCGGGATTTACACTGCATCCCCTCTGTAAGAGAAGCTGCTCGGGAGCCAGAACATTGGGAATGCTGCTGCTGCATGACGATAATGTGAGGAGGAGGGGAGGAGAAGCACCCAGAGCTGCCTGCGAGGAGGAGGGGAGGAGAATGACCCTGCAAGATACACATATCCAAAGAATGTCCTACAGCAAGGACCTCCCTGTCAGACCCCCACCAAGGTGAGAACTTCTCTTCTGCATGCTAGTTAGGTGCTCCCTCTTTTTCTCTGTTCCTTCACCCTCTCTCCCAAACTCTCCCCTCTCTCTCTCTCTCTCCTCCTCTATTCTTTCTCATTCATTCTCTCTTACTTTCCCCCTCCCTCTTCCATTTCCACCTATTCCTTCTCTTTCTCTCTCTCACACACACAAACACACCCCACACCCTCCCCCCCCCCCCCCCATCAGGGCCGGCAACAGAAATTTTGGGGCCTGGTACATAGACATCTCTGGGGCCCCTCCCAAACAATAAACCTTCTAGACATCCTTCCACTGCATTATTTCTTCACACATTATATACACGTGCCAGGGACTCACCACAACCAGGGTTAAAGGGATGGATTGGGACGCCGGGTTATTTCCCGGAGGGCTGGGTCCCACTCCCCTCTCAGTTGTAGATCTGCTCCTTCTTAAGCCAGGCGGCAGAGTGCCACTAACCCCCTGGCTGGTACATTATTGCTGTTAAAAGGGTCGCAGGCTGTAAGTACAGCAGCTGCTGCAAGCTGCGGCCACTCTCACTGTCGTGGCTGGGACCGGGTAGCTCTGTCTCCTTGAGCTCTTCAGCTGCTCAAGGAGGCGGAGCTTATGAGCTGTGACAGTGAGAGCGGCCGCAGCTTGCAGAGTTCCAATCCTGCTGAACTGCCACTGCTGAGGGGATGCTGTGTGGGTTTGACCGGGGTGGGCAAGGGAGCAGCTTGCCTCCCCCCCAAAGTATGAGAGAGGCGCCAACACCAGAGCACTGGGGAGTGGCAAATCAGCAACCCACTGCCCCGTGTACTGACCTTTTCTTTTCACCGTCCGTTTCGGCAGGGCTGCCGAGGGGCCATGGACTTACGGTTGCAGGAGGAGGGGAGGTACCGGGGCTGCTAGGCAGTGAAGAGGGCAGCACAAAATCGCTGGCTTCTGGGTGAGTGAAAAGATGGCGCACATCTCTAGCATCTGGGGGATGGGAGAAGGCGGCGCAGGGCGCACATCACCGGCATCTGGGGGTGAGGGGTGCCGCTGCCCTTTTCTACTGTGCAGTATGCAAAGTCTCATAGAGGCAGTGATCATGGGGCCCCTCCGACCCTTGGGGCCCGGGTCAGATGTCCCCTTTGCCCCCTCCCTGTCGCCGGGCCTTCCCACCATTCATTCTCTTTCCTGCCTATTCCTTCTGCTTCTACCATTTCTCTCTATTACGTCTATGCCCACTCCTTTATGACAGGGGGATCCTGCCTGTTTGCAAGTCCAAGGCCCCATCATCAGGGCCGGCAACAGAAATCTTGGGGCCCTGTAGAATAATATTTCTGGGGCCCCCCACCTAATCCCAAATCCACACAACGCTCTTCTGCATGAGCCTTAACCTTTCGCTGCTCCAGATCCTGCATTCAGGTGCGGACTTCTATCGTTCTCAGTCCTGCTGGCTTGTCACTTTCACAAAATAATTCTGAGCACTATGAGCAGACAGGGCAGGTCTTTCGCAGAGTGCGGTACAGACGACCCGCGCAGTAAAAGTACAGGAGCCAGAGACTGAGGCCACTGCACCAGCGGTGGGTATGGCTGTGCGCCTGCGGCACCAGGCCGTGCGCACACACAGAGTAGATGGCTCTGAGCACCAAGTGGCAGGGTGCACACACAGTAGACGGCAGTGCCAAACAGTGAGTCAGTCAGACTCAGCCAAAAACAGATGGTGCACAGTAGACATCATGTGCAGAGTAATGCGGGTGGCCGTGGGCATGCTGAGAGGAATCCTGCAGCTTGATGCAAAAAGAAGCATATAGGCTTCTATAGGTTAATGCCAGCTGTCAGAGCTTTAGTACATTTGAAATGCAGAGTTTTTTTTTATTGCATTTCTCCGTATAGCTTTGTCTACCACTGTTTGCAGAGGCGGAACTACCATTGGTGCAGCAGGTGCATTGCACCGGGGCCCCTGAAGACTAAGGGGCCCACTTCTGCCACCCACTGCTGTGTGGCATATTGTGAACTTGGGTTGGAATGGAAAAGAAGGGCCCAAAAATGTAGTTTTGCACCTGGGCCAACGACTCGTCAGTTCCGACACTGACTGTTTGCATACCCAAGCTTATTGCCATTACAAAAGCTTTTTATATAATGTAAGTGAATGAAGCCCATATAATCTTAGCATACATTTGTATCTAAAAGAGCAAAAATATATGTCTGTTAATGCTTTTTTAATGGCATTCATTCTTTAGGTATTAGTGACTAATCCTGATCTGTATTTCCAGTCAGGACTGCTGTGAAGCTACATGCTTTTCCAAGAATCTGTACTGGTTTATGGCTGCTTCTCAAGGGTGACTTGGAAATACTGTAAACTGAATTTATTTAAACGTCTAATTCTGTCAAAGAAAATTGATCAACATATGAAATTAGATATTAAACATGGACCTATTGTTATATATGATCATTTCGTTTTCAACACCATTATCAAAAACACTTCTTATATTCTACCAGGTTATGAAATAATTAGAATTATTATACCCAATACAATAAAAGTAACATTTATGACCATTAATAACCATGAATATTGGAGTATTCAGTATATTGGATTATTATTTTTAATGTTTTAAAATTAGGATGCTGGTTGTAAATAATATTTCTCCATTAATGAAATAAAATAAATGGCAACATCCATTTTATATATATGGAATTTAGATGGTTACTTGGGAGTGAACACCATTTTCAGATACAAAGCTGTACCTTAGATTGACATGAAATCTAGCAGACATACTGTATAGTCACATAAACAAGCAGTGATTACAGTACACACAGCAACCAACTGATGGCTGACTATTCCGAGCCAAGAACTTACTTTTAGAAACATCACAAAGCCTATTTATGATTTAAATCAGTGACACAATGGCCCTTATTCTGATTGAGTCGGGTGGCTCCGAGTGCGGACGGACAGCCGATGGTTGGTGTTTGCGCATGTGCAGAGGCTTATCTGCGCATGTGCAAACGCCTTACATGTACGAACACGGCGTGGGGTCTGTGCAGAAAATGATCGTATTGGAACCATCCGAGCAGGGTGTGGAGAGGGGCGTGAAGGGCTGTTTGGGCTCATTACCATATGCATACGCCTCGCATTTCATGGGCATTCCCATGAAAATGCTGGGCGTACGTATGGTAATGCGGCCGTGACGCACGTGTGGGGGGCAGACAGCTGGCATAGCCGGATGTCTGCTGCCCGCCCATGTCCCTGCTTTCATACGGAAAAATGTCAGAGTGGTCTGGAGCACTAGAAGCTGTCTGACCACTCGGTCCCTCATTCGATGGTCGGCGACCATCGGAGGATGGGGGAGGTTCCCACAGATGGAGGAGGTGTTCACATGAAACATCCACTCGCGGTCCGTTCAGTCGGTGTTTTACCGCATTCGGATGGTGTGAGCAAACCGTATGGTAGGCGGGGCTAAGAACACTCGGTTCCTGTCCGAAATACGAATCCGTCCGATTCAACTAGAATAAGGGCCAATCTGCCTACTCATACTGTATTTGTTAAATCTCAGACTGCCTGTGGATCCGAATTGCAATCTGTTTGTACAGTTACTGATCACTAACACTTTTTAGATGCTAGAAACACATATCTTGTGTTTACAGCAGTAAATGTGCTCTCCAATTTTACTACTAGTTACTGTACATATCGAGGAGCATGTTTATTATCCAGAGAAAACATAGTATATCAGTGAGATATTGAGGATTTTACACGAGTCTAATGTTCCTCATGGCAAGATATTTAAGACTTAGAACACAGCTGACATTCCATAAACTTCAGGCTATAAGATCAGGCCGCACTGTCAGGTGTTATGAAAATGATGATGGTCTAGAAGACACTTAAACAATATACCGTATATTCTTGAGTATAAGTCGACCCAAATATAAGCCGAGGCACCTAATTTTACAACAAAAAACTGGGAAAACTTATTGACTCAAGTGGGACCCTCACTCGAGTATAAGCCGAGGGGGGGCTTTTTCAGCATAAAAAAGGTTCTGAAAAAGTAGGCTTATACTCAAATATATATGGTAGTAAACCTATTCAATGTTCAGTAAGGAGATAAAGAGGGGTATTAAATCCCTGCCACTATTTCAGACAGGGGGAAATAGCGGCGGGCGCCTATTCAATGCTGTCTTGCCCAACAGCATTGAAGAGGCAGATTGACAGAACGGGCCTGACTTTAAAAGCTATCGGTTCCGTTTTTATGTGGACACCCCCCATTTTCGCCAGTCGGCAGGTGGGACATTGAATCCAGCCTGGCGATATGCTGTTGAGCTTTGCTGACAGCCGTGATCCTGGCCCGTTTTCGTTTTGCTCAACAGCATATCGCCAGACGGGATTCAATGTCCCGTTTCGCTATTGGCAAAAAAGGGGTGTGTCCGCCTAAACGGATGTGAATTGTCAAGCTTTGGACTAGATCGCGACAATTCACGGCCTGACAAGACAGCGTTGAATAGGCGCCTGCTGCTATTTCCCCCATCGGAAATAGCGGTGGGGATTGAATACCCCCCAAAGTGACAGGCTTGTAGTATTCACCCATCCATCAATACAACGTTATAAATATTACAGGTGTGTGGTGGGTTGTCTTATGTATATGATTGTCTATATATAGTGAGTCTCAGCAGTTGTTAGTGAGCAGCCCAGGTTGAAGGTGGTGAACACCGAAACGGAGCAGTCAGCTGTGATATCTTTAACTTTGCATTGATGGATGGGTGAATACTACAAGCCTGTCACTTTGGGCCTTATTTTGGTTCATTCTTTCTGACAAAATCCTTCTTAGATGGGCAAAACCATGTGCACTGCAGGTGGGGCAGGTGTTACTTGTGCAGAGAGAATTAGATTTGGGTGGGGTTTTACTTCAAAGTGAGATCTATATTGCAGTGTAAAAATAAAGCAGTCAGTATTTTCCCTGCACAGAAACAAAATTACTCACCCAAATCTAATTCTCTCTGCACATGTTACATCTGCCCCCCCTGCAGTGCACATGGTTTTGTCCATCTAAGAAGGATTTTGTCAGAAAGAATGAACCAAATTAAGGCCCTTTATCTCCTGGCTGAGCATGGATTAAAAGTACTGTATGTTAAAAATCTTATCATTGCTTCCTTCCCCGATGGGATGTTGGCAGGTATTACAGACATGAAATCAAAGAATGTGAATCCACTGGATTGGATACAATGAGATCAGATGAGGGGGCAAATGG
The DNA here is from genome assembly GCF_055691185.1 of Crinia signifera. Taxonomy (NCBI): domain Eukaryota; kingdom Metazoa; phylum Chordata; class Amphibia; order Anura; family Myobatrachidae; genus Crinia; species Crinia signifera. Next base: position 105,637,673 of record NC_139221.1, on the reverse strand, counting down.
TTAAATAAATTAGCTGAGGTTGTAGACAATTTTAAGACAGTATTACTCTTTTCTAAATATAGGAAAGTCTGAGAGGACAACAAAGAATTGAGGGAATATCCGTGGCTTACCAAATACAGGCCGCCCCTGGCGACCAACATAAGGGGGGAAATTTACTAAGAATACGAATACAATATTTCTTATTCATATTCTTAATACGAATGAATACGACTGCATACGGCTGTTCGAGCCGTATGCAAATTCGTGTTCCAGATGGGAATTTACAAAGCAGTCAAATAAAACTGCTTTGTAACCCTCCGATGGTGTATCCATTCGTATTAGTGGCTGTATATACGGCCGCTAATACAAATACGTACAGGCAGTCTACACAGATCAGTCAGATCCGTGCAGGCTGCAGAGTGTAAAAAAAAAAATAGAACAAAAAATTCAAAAACGGCGTGGGGTCCCCCCACTGTCCCTGGTGACGCTGGGCTGTGGTCACCGGGCTGATTAAGTGTAAAAAGATAGAAATAAACCATTAGGTTTTGCTATGGAACTATGACTCCCAGCAAGCCAGGAACGCATACTGGGACTTGGAGAACCACAAGTCCCAACATGCGGCCCATTCAAAGGGCTTGCTGTGACTTTTAGTTCCACAGCAAAACCAATAATTAAATAAAAACACACTGACACATAAGAAAAATAAAACTTTAATACATACATAGCCCATACATACTGATACTTACCTATCTTGAGCCCGTAGGTAGCCCCCGGTCTTGGTCCGGTGTCCTGGTCCTGGTCTGGGTCCGTGTCGGCGTCCGGGGTCCGAAGAAATCCATAGGGGACCTGTGGAAGCAAATTCTACTTACAAGTCTCTTCTGGCGAAGATCTGTCCACTTCTATCCTGAAGTAGTCCAGGTCTTCGCAAAACAAAAAAAGTGTCCCCTGTCACGAACTGATAGAAGAGACGCTGATGGTTAATGTTCAGCGCCTCTCCTCCGAATGATTCTATTGGCCGCTTAGCGGCCAATCAGGAGCCGAATTTTGCGGCTCCTGATTGGCCGTTAGGCTGCAAACATAAATGCATTGATCAATTCATGAACTAAACCCCAGTGGTCGAAGTGAGCAGGTATGCAACGGTATGGCATACCGGCACCTCCACTGATACGGAAATATTTTTTTTTAACACTGATTAGCCTTCAGAGGCAGGCTGTGCAGCAGGAGGGGGAGTGGCCATCCTGCTGCACTTACAAGAGGCAAATCTGTGCCAGCCTGCCGCTGTGGTGTCCGTCGCCCCTTCAGTGAAGTGGCTCTCCACACTCTTCCAGGCCGCTGCTGGGTTCCCCACCAGGTGGCTCAGTATGCTTCTGCTGCCGCTGGATTGCTGCTCCTGGATGATAGACTCTGCAAGTAAGTAATGGTGCGGCGCCTGACTGTCACTGACACTGAGTAGATGGCAGCAACGTATGAGGCACGGAGGACCGAGGACAGGGTCCTGCAGCAGCAGCTCTCAGCAGCTTCCTGCAGCCCTCTGGCTCCTGCGTGAAGCTGCCTCAGAGCTGGCATCTACTAATAATCACCACACTGAAGCAGCAGCATGGAAACGCTTGCTCCTGTACTGCTGCTTCAGTGCGGTGATTATTAGTAGATGTCAGTGCTGGGGCTGCCGAGACCAGGAGCCGGAGGTCAGGGTAACCCCTATGGCAGAAAGAAATGTTGACCCCTATGGCAGAGAGCAATATTAACCCCTATGGCAGACAGCAATGTTAACCCCTATGGCAGACAGCAATGGTAACCCCTATGGCAGACAGCAATGTTAACCCCTATGGCAATGGGCAGTTTAACCCCATGGCAGCGAGCCAGAGCATGTTAAAACCTATGGCAGAGAGCATTTTAAATCCCATGGCAATGACATGCCCCTTTGTGTGGACACCCCCTCTTTTGAGCAGCCGCGCCCCCATTTCTGAAGCAGGCGCACATAACTAAACCCTTTGTTTTTCCATATCCCCCACTTTAAAATTTCCACTTCAAGCACTGCTAAACCCCATTATTTATTTGATTATTTGTATATTAAGGTGAGGTAGTTATGGTGAATGTTGAGCCCCTTGTTTATTTATTTGAGCATGTGGTCACAGGCCACTGCACCCCAACCTGGGAATGGAGAGTACAGTTGTATATATGATGCAGTGTCCTCACACCGCACATATTGCACCAGTTCTGCACATGCTCAGAGAGGAGGGGTCTCGGCTGGAGGAGGCTGCACACAGGCCTTCTCCTCTATTTACAATTCCCCTGATTATTCCACTCGCTTTTTCTCATTTCACCTCCTCTTTCTCCATTTCAATGTATCCCCTTTGTTTTCCATTTCTCTTATCAGCACTTGATTTGATTATATAAATCAACTCCATATTATTATATACCACCTCCTCCTCAGAGACCCTTAACAGTGCATGTTTTACAGCACCTCTTAGCACCACCTGTAGATATTTTTAAATATGTCAGCAATTAATGACTATACCTATGCAGAAACTAGGAGACCTGGAAAACATAGGTAAGTAAAGAAGAAAAAGAAGACTTTTTTGTGGGGCACTCTTTAAGATATTTGCAGGGTAAATACTGACTGCTTTATTTTTACACTGCAATATACTGTAGATCTCACTTTAAAGTAAAACCCCACCCAAATCTAACTCTCTCTGCACATTTTACATCTGCCCCCCTGCAGTGCGGGTGATTTTGTCTATCTAAGAAGGAATTTGCCAGAAGGAGTGAACAAGAATAAGGCCCTTTATCAAGAGCGTCTGCATTTTTGTTAAGGTCTGATATTTGGTACTTGTGTATTATCACGGCGCCCCCGATATTGATCGCGCGATGTTTTTATCGCATCGCATGCCATACACCCGATGGCATGCGATGCGATTTTAGCCCCCTATTCGATTAAAAATTGTATAAGCACCCTAATGGGTGATTTTAAGCACCCTAATTGGGTGCTTACAATGTTAAATGCACCCCGACGCCACCCCCCACTATAAACGTGAGCCCGAAGCATGGCGAGCGCAGCGAGCGCACGCTTCGGGCTCAGTGGCTCACTGCGCTCGCCACACTTTATGGTATGTGATGGACGCCGTGATAATACACAAGTACCTGATATTTTATGGGAAATGGGAAACTGTAGATGTGTGTTATGTCATAATTCTTGGGAAGTGACATCACTGACACTGGTAGGAAGGGTCAGAGTTCATACCAACTGTCATTACATTCCAAGGTGATTTTTATCTCCAGCAACATATACAGTATGGTTTATAGTTTCCATAATACATAACAAGATCATATCTGCAGATGTTTCATGTGTACAGGCATCCATTTCAATACCGCATGGTAGAATGAGAAGTCAGCCAAGGTCCATTTTTCAATAAATTATGATTTGGGGTAATGATGAGCAAATACAGAAGCAAGGTAAGCTATTTTTCTAGCACCCAGCAAGCTGTCACATAAGCACAATAGTGTAACTGAATTGTGCAGATGAGTGACGGGATATATAGATATTTATACAGTCAGGAGAATGTTGTAGTTATGTATAGAACATGATTTAAGATGTGTTCTAGGAGTTCCAGTTATGAGCTTTCCACTTCTGAACGTTCATAAACAGGGAGTAATAGCTACCGTAGCATTTTTCATTAATCAAATCTGTCCTGAAATGCTTTTCTACTCCACATAAGATTCTGTAGAACCAATTTACACAGGAAAATCACATATTTATTCATATTTGACATTTTGATGTAACACCTTCCCAAAACTCCTGAATTCTACCTTAATTGCAATGAACCAGTGAGACTTGTATGTCACAGATTGCTGATGTAAGCTAATAGGAAACTTTCAAGCAATCTAAATTACAATAAATCATAACATATTCTGGGTCAGCTTCATCAATTAAACAAATGCAAAACTGTCTAATCGGTATGTGGGCATCTCCTCATAGACTGTGGTAAATATAGAATATGAATTTATAGAATTGCACATACTGTGGTCTTGAAGGTCCCTTTTACTGTATACACATAGGAGGTTATGTAATAGGGTTCGAGTTTTCAGGATCAACGCAATTCCATTGATCTCAACTGTAGATTTTAAGTGGCAATGATTTAAAAGTCAAGCTGACCCTTTAAAATTGCTGCACAGGTGGCCGGGAAAATATGTGCTGCTTCTCAAAACTTGGACCTTGTTACATAACCAATGAAAAAAGGATATTGCACTCCTCTATCAGTATTCCATATGTAGGTGTTCACAACGTTGACATACAAGGTGGATATTTCCCATGAAATACAAAAAGAAACACAGAAAACCATGTCTTATTCAAAGATTCTTTAAGCCACAAGGCATAATCTTCAAACAATATTCGGGCCTAGAGATTTCCTGGTCCGTGTGTTAAGGGGCATACACACGAAGTGATTTTGTGCTCTTTTATAAACAATCTGACTAGATTGCTTAATAAATAAGCACAGATCTCTCCGTGTGTATGCTCCGACTGATTCATTATCTCCTGCTAAGTCAGTGCATGCAGTTAAAATCTAGTCAAATTGCTAGAAAGTGACTGCAAATCTCTCTGTGTGTACAGAATTACAGAATGAGCGATAATGATCGAGAGCTCTCATTCTGAACCACAACCCGGCCTTTTTGTGCTTAAGCAAAATTGCTTAGCATAAATCTCTGCATGTGTATGTGCTCCCCATGGGAGATCGGGACACCAGGAAATCGCCTACCCTAAATAGCTTGGCAAAATTGCTTAGCACACATCTCTACGTGTGTATGCCCCTTTCAGAGTTCGGTAATGAATTACCACGTGTGGGGTTGTAGAAAACAAATGCTTACTTTAAAGCTTATATCAAAGACATGAAGGAAATGAAATGCTAACATTAATGCTTACTTCTACATCGCCTTTTCACTCCTATAAAGGTATCTTTGGTTATCAAAGGTAGGTCACGAACCAGTGAAATTATGATAAACCAAGGGTTTTTATTTCTCCAAAACAAATAAAATCCAAGTGTATATACACACCAATATAAAATCTAAGCTCAAAGTCGCCCAGTGTGTATGTATGGCAGCACCCCTGGATTTATACGGCAGACAGCACACTTGGCAGAACCCCATGGCAGAACCCCATGAATTATACGGCAGACTTAGCTCACCCCAGGAATTATACAGCACACATACAGGCACCCCTGGACTGATACGGGACACATGGGGGCACCCATGGAATTATAGGGCACACATGCAGGAACCCCTGGATTGATACGGCACACATGGCGGCTGACATGGAATTATACGGCAGACATGGCGACATTCTTGCAGTATAAAAAGAAAACTTTTATTCTTTTAATTAAAAAAAGAGCAGCATACCTGGAATTATACAGCACTCTTGATTCACCCCATGACTGATATTGCACACATGCGGGCACCCCTGGACTCATATGGGACACATGCAGGTCTGATACGGGACACATGGGGACACCCATGGAATTATACGGCACACATGCGGGCACCCATGGATATATACGGCACACATGCGGGCACCCCTGGTCTGATACAGCACACATGGGGGCACCCATGGAATTATACGGCACACATGCGGGCACCCCTGGACTGATATGGTACACATGCAAGCAACCCTGGACTGATATGGGACACATGCGGGCACCCTTGATCTGATATGGGACACATGCGGGCACCCCTGGTCTGATACAGGACATATAGGGGCACCCATGGAATTATACGGCACACATGCGGGCACCCCTGGACTGATATGGGACACTGAGCAGCACAGCTGGAGTGATATGGGAAACTAGGAAGCACAGCTGGACTGATATCGGGCAGCCCTGCAGTAAAAATAAAAATCTTTTTTTCTTTCAGAGAGCCCCTTACAGTCCCATATAGCAACCCCCCTTAGTAGTGCCACAGAATAGTACCCTTAGTAATTGTACCTTTAGTAGTTCCCCCTTAGTTTATTCCACAGTAGTTCCCCCTTGGTAGTTGTTCCCTGGCCGCTCAGTAGTTTCCCCTTAATAGTGGGATCCTGGCCGCTCAGTAGTTTTCCTTATAGTTCCCCCCCCCTGCAGCCCCCATATCAGAGTGACCTATCAGCCCCTTATCAGACCCCCCTCCCCCCTCTGTAGCCCCCTCTGCCTACAGCACGGACATATTCGTGGTGTCAAGAAAAGGGGGGGGTGGAGCGCTAAATAATACAATTTAACAGGATATGACCATTTGGGTAATACAAATTATTTTGTTTCTACTGATAAAAAATAGACGGTTTAAAAAGCAATTGCACATATAATAACAACAATATTATTGGTGTAGAGCCTGAGTGGGTCTTATGCATTAATGGGGACAGATATAGACAATTTCTCACTTGTTCCTATGGTTACTCTCACGGATGGATAAATCACAATCTCCCAGATGGTATTGGGGAACACTGGAATGGCGGGTGTCTATAAACCTGACCGGAAACAAGGACCTGATCTTGGTGAAGTTGGGATACTTGGTCTCAGTCCTTAAGTAAGGCAGTCAGATGAGTAGCAGGTGGTGGTGTCCCTGGTGGTATCCAGTTAAGGTTGCCCCGGATGGGAGGGCTTGGGAAATGGAGAGTTGGTCCAAGTGAGGATAGTAGTTGTTTTGAGTCCAATTAGGATGGTATCAGTTTTGAGTCCCGGGGCAAAATGTAATAGGGTGTGATTTTTGGACATGTGCGATTTTGGGTCAAAAACGGCCGAAATCGCACATTTTCCGAAAATCGCACATTTAATAGGTTGAAAATCGCGGTAAAAAATCGCACTTTTTACCGCGAAATCGCACTTTTAGAAGTGCGATTTTTAGTCACATTTCAAATCGCATCCAGATGTTTTCCCATTATAAAGTATACAACTCGCAAATGTAATAGGGTGCGATTTTTGGTAAATGTTACCAAAAATCGCAAAAAAAATAGACCAGGTTCTGACAGGCGAATTTGACAGAACCATGCACAGATCATTGAGATCTGTGCATGGTCCTGTTAATAAAAATGTGTAAAAATGTTTTTATAAAAAAAAAACGGCGTAGGGTCCCCCCTCCTAAGCATAACCAGCCCCGGGCTCATTGAGCCGGACCTGGTTCCAAAAATACGGGGGGACAAAAAGCATAGGGGTCCCCCGTATTTCTGAAACCAGCCCCGGACTCTTGGACCGGTCCTGGTTCCAAAAATACGGGGGACCAAAAATCTGGGGGTCCCCCATATTTTAAAACCAGCACCGGGCTCCAACAGCCCGCGGTGTCATGCCACAGCCGGGGGACACTTTTTATACAAGTTCCCCCGGCCAAAACATGAGCACCGTGGCTGGTCAGCCTTGGACGGGGTACCTGGAGGAGTGGGGACCCCCCCAATAAAGGGGTCCCCCCCCCAGGCTTCACCCGTCCAGGGCTGAAGCCCGGGGCTGTCACCGGCGTCCATGGCCAGTGGACGCCGGCCTGATAGGGTTAAATCGATCATACGTTACATTGCTTTATACCAGAGAACTACAAGTGCCAGCAGACCTCTCCCGCATGCTGGGACTTGGAGAACCACAAGTCCCAGCATGCGGGGCATTAATGGGCCCGCTGGGACTTGTAGTCCACCTGTAAAAAGAATGTTTATAAAAAACACACACACAGAGAAGTAAAAGTTTATTACACACACACCTCACTTTTACACCAGCGTTACTTACCATTCCTGGATCCAGCGCTGGTCTGGCTGCTTCACAGCCGGCTCCCCCCGCACTGACAGGCAGCGGGGAAAACCGGCTTTCTCCGTTGCCTCTAACAGCTTCTGTAGCGCTGTTCCAGCGCTACAGAGGCTGAGAGCGCGATTGGCCGATACGTCTCCATGGAGCCGCATAGCTCAGTCCTGATTGGCTGAGCTATGCGTCTCCATGGAGACGCATAGCTCAGCCAATCGCACTCTCAGCCTCTGTAGCACTGGGACAGCGCTACAGAAGCTATTGAGGCAACGGAGAAAGCCGGTTCTCCCCGCTGCCTGTCAGTGCGGGGGAGCCGCCCCCAGACCGGGACTTCGCCCCGCCTCCCAGCCAATGATGGTCCGGGAAAACCCCCATGCTGGACCATCATTGGCTGGTGGGCGGGGCTAAGTCCCGGGCTGGGGACATTTTCATGACTGAAAATCGCCCGAAATCGCGGCAAATCGCATTTTTTGCCGCTAATTCGCATCTCATTACATATGCGAATTCGCGGCAAAAAACGCGATTTTTAAAGGTGCGATTTCTGGCGAGTTTGGAACTCGTCCAAAAATCACACCCTATTACATTTCGCCCCCAAAGTCAGACTGAAACACCTGGTCTGACGCGTTTCGTTGTCCACAGACAACTTTTTCAAAGGTATAATGGTGTGAATCTGGTGGGGGTTTATATACCTCTATACAGGAAGTGAAACATATGACCTTTCATCCTGTTACCCAATTGGTCAGTACAAACAATCATCATAATAACATATAAAGCATTAATAAAAACGGTCCTATTTGCTAGTGGACAATTAATAATCAACAGGAGGCAGTATTTAGTTGTAAGGCAGTTGAATTAATATTAAATACACAATGTAAAAAAACATTCAGAAGGAGGTATGCGTCTCACTTCCGGTCGTTGGAACGCACGCCGCGTAGTAGCCAACCCTAGCCCTCGAGAGCTACCAACAGTTCACATTTTCCAGACAACCTAGCTGCTGCATAGCTGCACTCATTAATCACTGACACATTTTAAAAGATCCACAGATGGAGATAATTAGCTCACTTGTGATTCTGTGAGGAGACCTGCAAAACATGCACTGTTGGTAGCTCTCGAGGACTAGGGTTGGCTACCCCAGGTATAGAGAGATGAGAGTGGTTATATTGGGGGGCTTATTCCAATACATGTGCCCTGGTGAGCAAATAGTGTTGGTTTCTCACTGTATGTATTGTGAGAATCGCGTATGTGACAAGGCCCCGGGCTTCCGGCTTCCGGCATCGTGTATGTCACTTCCGGTACACGGAGTTAAGCATCAGAGCTCCGTGTACTTCCTGCATTTGGAACGCAGATTAGCAGTGCCGGACTTCCTGTCCCTTTATTAATGTGGATACATACATTGGAATATGAGTGTATTATAGCGATAAACAAACGCATTTATCCCTATTGGATATGGATAGATTAGTAAAATCCACTACATGGGGGTTTAACATCACATTATTAATTAACATAGTTTGTAGAGAGAATAGTTACGGGTTGTCATGGTAACAATCAGAGTTTGTCTTACTCCATATTGGATTTTTTAGGAAGATATAATGGAAGGAGAGAGAGATAACAATTAATTCATAAATAATAACAGTATGCATATTATTCTGTCATCTTTGTGTGTTTGGGATACACACAAAAAGAGAATTGTACAAAAGAGCTGCTAATTAGCAGTTATACACATAGGCGAATCTAGGGGGTGGTCCGGGGGTGCACAGGACCACCCATTAGCCCATTTTGTAGCTGAGGGATGGGGCTTTCCAACGAGCCCAGTCCCGTGTCTCTAGCCCCCTGGGAACCGGAGATATGACCAGGCAAAGTTGGAACATTTTCCCTATAGGATAACATGGGACCTGCTAATTCCGACCCCCACCCAGTTCAACGGCTGCCAGTTCCCCCTTTGGCATCACTGAAGCTCGAGGTTGATCTCAGTCGAACCCAAATTGCTGGGCCTTCAATATGATACCAGGCTGGATCCATATGGGTTAATTGGTTCCAGGGATATTGAGGTTAAACCATTTTTTTTTTTCATTTCTTAAATGTAATTTCATGACTGTTTATGTTCTTTGAGGGCAGATTTCTCTGTAACCAAACAGCCCAGTTTCATGGGACCAAAATCATTCGAAGCCAACTCAAAAGTTCTTCAATATGATACTGGTCTTATGTAAATGGGTCAGTTGGTCCTGAAGATATAGCTGGTTGGTTAAAGGGGGGTAGGGAGAGGGGAGTGGTTGTCTCTCCCCCTCACACCAGAAAATGCAGGGACTAACTAGACTGGTGTATAAGGTGTCAGCCTGGGAATGTCCCTGCATGATCCTGGGACCATATTCCCAGGTAAATCCCTGAATTTTCTGTTGTGAAAGGGGTATTATTTCAAACAGTCGTGATCTGCAGTGCTCTGAATACAGCCGGGCAGCCCCCTGCTCTCTGCCCAGCTGTCAATGACTGTCACCCCTGCAGCTTCCGCTCCAATTCTTCTCCCCGCTTTCACCTCAGCCTCCCCCCCCCCTTTTAATCATGTGGTGCCGGCGCCCGGCGTGCTCCCCCGACATCACGCACAACAACAGCGGGCACAATATTTCAAATGTCCACTCGGATAGAGGGGACACCAGGAGGGAGTGTCAGGGTGTTCTGCGCTGCGCTCTGCTCCTCTCCCCATAGAAGCAGCTGCACCGCTCTCCATCTCTCCTTTCAGCAGCAGCGAAGGCTCATATAAAAATTTACAGTAAGTGGCACTTTTGGGGGCATTGCTTAAGGGACACTACAAGTAGCGGTATGTGGGGGCATTATGCATAATTTGTGGCTTAATGTGTAAGGGGCATTATGGTGTGCAGCATCATGTGTAAGCGGCATTATGTGTGCTGCATCATGTGTAAGGGACATTAGGTGTGCAGCATCATGTGTAATGGGTACTATGGTGTGTGGCATCATGTGTTATGGGTACTATGGTGTGTGGCATAATGTGTAATGGGTACTATGGTGTGCGGCATCATGTGTAATGGGTACTATGGTGTGCGGCATCATGTGTAATGGGTACTATGGTGCCATCAAGCAAGAACCCCCTAGCAATGAGCATGTAGGTAAGCAGCACTTATGTGGCAAATATGTAATGGGCATAACGGTTTGTTATATAGTATGTAATGGTCATCATGATGTGTGGCACAATGTGTAATGGGCATTATGGTGTGTGGCTTTATGTGTAAGTGGCATTAAGGCGTGTGGCTTTATGTGTAATGGGTATTACAGAGTTTGCTAAAATGTGTTATGGGCATTACTGTGTATGGTCTAAAGTGTAACACCACACCCTTTTTGTGATGCCACGCCTCCTTCCCACGAGGCCACGCCCATTTTTGGCGAGCGGCTGCGCCGCGCTAAGGTCCCCCTGCTGTTATGTCTGGATTTGGGACCACCCATTACCATAATTCTAGATTCGCCTATGGTTATACAGTAAGGTCTAAACAACAGTTAAGAACTCAATTAAGCATGATAAGTGGTGATGAAGCAGGAGGGATTATAATCACAGATTTATATAGTCTGTACAAGTAAATTCTTGGGCTTGTAGTAGGAGTATATCCAGCATATTCATGATTTTATTAGGATTGGGAAATTTGTAGTAGTAATAGTAATACAGACATTGGGGTAATATTACAGATGGCGCCGGGCTTGTCTTTGCTGGGGATGGCGGAGGACTCGCCACCCGCCATCCCCCGCCCCGCGCCATCTGTATGTCGGAAGGGGACGCGCGTGCACGAGGTGCACGCGCGTCCCGTTCCGACGGTGCTTTTCCCCGGGTCCCCCGCCGGCTTCCCGGGGTCCCCGCCGGTCCACACCGCCCCCCCGCAGCCCCCCGCAGCCCTGCCCGTCTCCCTGAAGCTTTAGACGGGCAGGACTGCACCCGCCGCGCCGCCTCGCCGCCCGGCTATTGAGACGCTCGTGCGTGGGAAACGCACGAGCGTCTCATTCAGCCAGAGCGCCAGATTGCTGGCGGATCGCCAGGGACACGGTCCTGGCGCTCCGCCAGCAATAATAAGCCCGGCTCCATCTGTAGCTTAACGGAGGAGACAAAGAGCAGCATCATGGTCTATAGGCACACATTAAGTTCCACTTGGTCATTGAGACCTTCTGGGTGTATGGAGTTCATTATGTGCATCCAATGTACTTCTTGACGTGAGAGGGTGGTAAAACGATCTCCCCCTCTTTTGGTGTTTTTTATATGTTCCAATCCTGTAATTATAATAATAATATGCATACTGTTATTATTTATGAATTAATTATTATCTCTCTCTCCTTCCATTATATCTTCCTAAAAAATCCAATATGGAGTAAGACAAACTCTGATTGTTACCATGACAACCCGTAACTATTCTCTCTACAAACTATGTTAATTAATAATGTGATGTTAAACCCCCATGTAGTGGATTTTACTAATCTATCCATATCCAATAGGGATAAATGCGTTTGTTTATCGCTATAATACACTCATATTCCAATGTATGTATCCACATTAATAAAGGGACAGGAAGTCCGGCACTGCTAATCTGCGTTCCAAATGCAGGAAGTACACGGAGCTCTGATGCTTAACTCCGTGTACCGGAAGTGACATACAGTACACGAGGCCAGAAGCCGGAAGCCCGGGGCCTTGTCACATACGCGATTCTCACAATACATACAGTGAGAAACCAACACTATTTGCTCACCAGGGCACATGCATTGGAATAAGCCCCCCAATATAACCACTCTCATCTCTCTATACTCTGTAACAGAGACGCATCTGACTTATGCGTTCCACTGAAACCGGAAGTTGGATGCGGCGTGCGTTCCAACGACCGGAAGTGAGATGCATACCTCCTTCTGAATGTTTTTTACATTGTGTATTTAATATTAATTCAACTGCCTTACAACTAAATACTGCCTCCTGTTGATTATTAATTGTCCACTAGCAAATAATTTATTAATGCTTTATATGTTATTATGATGATTGTTTGTACTGACCAATTGGGTAACAGGATGAAAGGTCATATGTTTCACTTCCTGTATGAAGGTATATAAACCCCCACCAGATTCACACCATTATACCTTTGAAAAAGTTGTCTGTGGACAACGAAACGCGTCAGGCCAGGTGTTTCAGTCTGACTTTGGGACTCAAAACAGATACCATCCTAATTGGACTCAAAACAACTACTATCCTCACTTGGACCAACTCTCCATTTCCCAAGCCCTCCCATCCGGGGCAACCTTAACTGGATACCACCAGGGACACCACCACCTGCTACTCACCGGACTGCCTTACTAAAGGACTGAGACCAAGTATCCCAACTTCACCAGGATCAGGTCCTTGTTTCCGGTCAGGTTTATGGACACCCGCCATTCCAGTGTTCCCCAATACCATCTGGGAGATTGTGATTTATCCATCTGTGAGAGTAACCATAGGAACAAGTGAGAAATTGTCTATATCTGTCCCCATTAATGCATAAGACCCACTCAGGCTGTACACCATGGGTCCTCAAACTGCGGCCCTCCAGATGTTGTGAAACTACAAATCCCAGCATGCATTGCCACAGTTTTGCTATAAGGGAGTGTTAAAACTATGGCAAGGCATGCTGGGATTTGTAATTTCACAACATCTGAAGGGCCGCAGTTTGAGGACCCATGCTGTACACCAATAATATTGTTGTTATTATGGGGGACATTTACCAAAATGGATTCGTATTTTAAAAGTGAAAAAAGTCGTATTCGTAGTCGTATTGGCGTGAATTTCTGGCGTATTCGTGAAATCGTAATTTAACAAGTAAAAAAATCGTGAACTTGTCATATTGAGGTCGTATTCGTATATCAAAATACGACTACGCATGTGTACGAAAAGTCTACACCATCGATAGAATACGAATGATTTTTGCATGGGCTAGGCGTATTTTCATCATGTACTAAAAATTCGTAGTCGTGAAGTTGTAAAATAGGATTCGTAAACAACTCAGAATCGTAAAAAAATTCGTGAAATAAAATACACCCTCCTTGACAAGGTCTATTTTAAAGTGTATTTCACCGGCTTCAATGGAACACATGTGTTATCATTTTAAAAACACATCACAGACCTTAGAAATCACACATGTGTGCCTTATAAAAGCCAAACATCCACCTACAAACACTTCCTGACTTCTAGCATGGCAGACTATATGCTATATCAGGGTGCTTCTGTGTGGGCTTTGAGACAGCTGATGTCTTGGCTGTGCCAAGGAAGAAGACGCCGGCATCATGAAACTGAGCATGACCAGCAGGTCCACTCAGAAATCACTTTTCACAATCTCAACAAAAATCACCAAACAACTCTCCACTGCACCTCTCTCCTACACACTCCAAACTACACCCACAACAAGTTTTGGCGCCTCCACGACTTATATATGGGTGTGAGAGCCCTCCCCAAGTGTAAAAGAGATACACCAATCACGCTTGTAGTTTCATTTTCGTAGTGAGCCATGTGGTTGAATATACGAAAATTCGTATTACATTTCACGACAAATTCGTGAAATAACGGCGTTTTCAGACAAAAATCTCTACGCCATTCGTATTTCACCTACGACTCTACGACAATACGAAAACATGCGTAAACCAACATACGTATGCCTACAACAACGAAAAATACGAATTTTAAAAATACGACTTTGTAGTAACTTAAACCCCGGAACACGACTTTTTTAGGATCACTATCATTCGTAATCATTTGTATTTTCTACTAATACAAATACGAATACGAATTTTTAGGAAATCCATTTTGGTAAATGTCCCCCTACTGTATATGTGCAATTGCTTTTTAAACCGTATATTTTTTATCAGTAGAAACAAAATAATTTGTATTACCCAAATGGTCATATCCTGTTAAATTGTATTATTTAGCGCTCCACCACCCCCCTTTTCTTGTATTTGTACCCTGTTTTTTGGGGGCTGACCTCCCCACGGTGTGAGCAGCTTACCAAAACAACTCACCCAGAAGCGCCTGAAATACACTTTTTCACCTAGGTGGTCAAGTGTATACTTTCTTCCACATTTGTGCTGTCTGACTTTCACTTGCCGAATGAAGATGGTGCCAGAGCTGGGACTTATACATCGATCCGGTCTCGCGAGAATCCGACGCAGGATGATGACGTTTTGGCCTCGTTTTCGACTTGGAAAGATGGCGGGACCCGTCAAACTCCTCGGATGAGGTAAATTCGGGGGGGGGGGGGTTGTTCAGCTCTCTAGGATCTGAACCCACTCATCTCTAGTTTTGACTCAACAGGTGTTTTTCAAGGAGCTCCTTGAAAAAGACCCGTTGGCTCGAAACATGTTGGAGTAGTGGAAATAGTAAATGTAATGGACAAAAAGGTTCTTTTAGATTTTTAGATGTCTGTATTACAGAGGCCACACCCTCTTTTCTGAAGAGACCACTCCCATTGTATAAGGCCACACCCACTTTTCCAGGAGCGCGCATGCATTAGGATGAGGGATCACAAAGGAATCGATGATAAGTGAGGTGGCAACCCTAGGGACAACCACAGCTTGGGGAATCTGTCACCAATGTTGAGAAAAGTTGTTTATCATTATTATTATTATTATTATTCCAGTAGCTTTAATGCTGCCCCCAGGGCATTTCTAGAGGCAGACAAGCCGTGCAGGCGCACAGGGCGACACGCCTGCCATCACGTAGCTGCAAAGCTTGTCTGCGCCAGTGTAACAGCTCCACCTCCACCATGACCTGCTGTAGAATCTGGAGCGCCGGAGCAGCATGGGGGAGGGAGGCACTCACCTCCTCTGGCTATTCTCTGCTGCCAGGAGCTTCCCTCCGCCAAGCAAACATTTTTATTCATAATAATGACCTGTAATGTTTACCTTTATCTTGGAATAATAATCTTTTCTTACACAATATATATATTTTTTAATTTATATAACAAATGTGAGCGATGCTGGCATTTTTTGCACTCTCTCAGTGATGTTGGCACTCAAAAGGTAAAAGTTCTATTTTTTCTGTTTCTTTTTATTTTACGGGTGCATGGCCTCGCCTCCCATGATTAGGACACATTAGGCCCGGCCAGGCTCTCTACTGCCCTGACTGTGTAGGGTCAATGCCAGGTCCTTCCCATTCAGGAGAGCTTGCTCTCTTCCAAAGATACTGGGCTATAAGGAGCAATAAAAATGCACACACTGCTGTGTCCTGCAGCCTTGTCAGGTCAGCGCCTTTATGTGAACTGAGACAGCTTTCTTTAAATGTGCACCCAGATTTAAGCATGAAGCTCCAGGTTTCACAGAGCTCCATGTCAGGCAAGGCTGGCATTACCAAACTGGTTTATGTCAGTATAATACATACCTCCCAACATGACCCATGCCAGGAGGGACAAACTACTCTGCTCCTGGACTTTCCTCTTAAGGTATGATTGCCATCACCTGTGTTGAGCAGGTTTACTAATAAGAAAATGTGCTTCACCACAGGTGATGGCAATCATAAATTAAGAGCAATGTCCAGGAACAGAGCATTGTGTCCTTCCTGGAGAAGGTCATGTTGGGAGGTACATATGTAGCGCCACTCATTCAGCTGGCAATAGAATCGCCAGCCGCCACCCCCGATATCCAACGGAAGGTGGCGCGCACGAGATGCTCTCACGCACATCATTCCAACTGAGCTCTCCGCCGTCTCCTCGTTGCTCCCAGCCAGTCCCCGCACTGCCCCTCCCCCTAACCCTGCCCATCTCCCTGAAGCAGTTACGGGCAGGTATTCCCATCACCGAGCTACGGGGACGCGCGTGCCTGTGAGATGCTCGCGCGTCCCCGTCAGATGGATCGCCTCTCCGCCAGCGGAGGGGACCTGGCGAGGGCTGGAGCTGTTTGAGAGGCGCTCCATCTGTATGTAATATATGAATTTGTCACTTTCACCGTATGAATAGATGTCTTATTTAGGTGGAGTTCTAAAACAAGTTCTTCCTTTTTTATATGTTTATTCAGATTTAATATAGAAAGTGCTATAGTAGGAATGTGCATTAATGAAGTACAGAGCTATGTCCCAAAGGTGCCTGGATAAAATGCTATGGTGTTTATTGTCCTTACGAAACTTCCTGTTAGTTCATCTAATTAAATATTGAAAACAAAATGATGACAAAGTGATACTACAATCTCTAATTAGTGATCCCCCCAGAGAAGTATGTTTTATATATTCTAGTGAAGGGATTCAGCAGTGAAACTATGCATTTTACGGAGCTGCCGTGCAGTACGGATTAGCTATGGGATGGCAATATTCTCATTACATTGTCTTGAAAGTCTTTGCTGAACTACCTTTCCTCTTGGGATCAGGCAGTTAGGGAGCTCTCTGTGAGTACCATGTCCAATGCTTGTTGATCCCGGTATAGCACAGTAGACTCCATGTTATAAATGTGTTATTAGTAGCCATATTACTTACTTAAGGTGGGCAGGAGTGGGTAAGATTACCGAAGTTCATTCCAGCTGATGACATTAAAGCCTTCCTTTGCACATTGTAGTGCATGGCGTTTAAAATGGCCTGCAGAAGAATGGTCTAACAGGCTGGCACCCTGTTTAACAGGGGAGGCACAGAAAGCCTATGTCGATATGATGGTGGCTGAGGCATACTCCTACCCTGGCCTTAAGAAAGCTATACTCTACAGCAGTGGTTCTTAACCTTGGTCGCCAAGGACCCCAAACAGTGCATGTTTTCCAGCCTGGTTGTAGCCGGTACCCTATTCTGTATCATGGTACAGCTCAAAGGCTGGGAGTTTTGGGCCTTAGATGACACTGGCAGTGATCTTACTATTGTCTCTTCCAATGTGGTTCCTTCGGGAGTTGGTAGGTCCTGCCTCCTGTCAGGGTGTTGTGTATCCAAGGCGATGTTGAGAAGTGACCTCCACACCACCTTATCTGCTAATCACAGTGGCAAACACATGTTTTTAAGAGGGGAGTTTCGAAATATAATCCAAAATTTCTTACTCAGCAGCACACGGGAGTCTCTGAAAATTGGTATTTTTATTCACTGGTATGGAATACAGTATTAATATTTAACAGTACAGATGGTCTATAGTATAGGCTGTTTCAAACATTTAAATACTGTAAGATAAGTGGTCAAGAAAAAGTTAAACATATAAATAAATAAATACACAGGCATAATAGAACCACAACTGCACTTTCTAAGCTCCCATTCTCTCACCTCATATTAAGGCTCCCGTCTCTTCCTCCTGGTAGCTGCTCTCTGGTCTATTGCGATGTTTGAGGGCTCAGTGAAATACTCAGATCAGAATACACACACAGCAAACTTGGTAGAAGAAGCTGCTCCCGCAGAGCATGTGCAGCAGCTCTGCTTTGTCCCTTACTGATGTGGTGGCAGCTCTATTGATCATATTATATACCAGTGCTATTGTTGTCAGAATTTAAGGCACTTGCCAAGAGGAGGGGGCTTCTGTGAAACCAGAAACCCCCCCTGCGTTTGCCTATGAATCCCAATCCCACAATACCAAGATGTGTTTTCTGCCATTCTGGGAAAGACACAGATCACTCACCATGATGTTGTGACTTTGGTTATTAAGCAAAGGCCATATCGCATACCCGAGACAGCAGTAAAGCAAGAGGTTGAGGAGATGCTACACCTAGGGGTCATAGAGAAATCAACCAGCAGGTTAAATAACCCTATTGTCATAGTACCTAAGCCTTCATGTTCTTTATGGTACTGCAATGACTTTCGGAATTTAAATCCATTTTCTCAAGCACACCTTTTATAGGCTCTTCCTGACACATAAAACAGTTGTTCAACATCACCTGACCATGATATGTACTTAACAAAGGTCTGTACATGTTTTATGTATTTAATTCTGCATTTTTACATGATTTTACAGATGCACTACCACAAAAAATGTAAACTTTAACATCATTAGAAAACTCAGTGCTTATTCATAGCTGACATTTGAAACTAACATTCTCATCTGTCTTGTTCTCAGAGTTTAGCAAATCAGTAAGACTGGGGTGTCAGGGATCATTTAACGTGACCTAATAGGAACTCTCACAGAAGATAAATTACAGCACATTAAGGTCAATTTGATAAATTGAATAACGCAGTATGTTAGTGGCATAGAGCATCCAGGGTAAAAAATGACATTTTATTTCAGTTTTTATTTAAGTAACTATTTAGATCCCCAAAAAATGAACTACAATTTTGTTGATTGAATATATATCCAATTACGGTTTAGATCATAGGGTCAACATTTCCTAGATAGACAGTGTCTAGGTCGATGTCAAAAGGTCAACATGCATAAGGTCGACACGAGCAAAAGGTCGACACGTGAAACGATCAAAATGAGTTTTTTGCAATTTTTGTGTAATTTTGTAGACTTTGTACTGCATTCCCATGCATGGCGAGTGGGCCTAATCATTGGGAACTTTTACCGTTCCCAATCACAGTCCACATGGATGGTAAAGTATGAAAAAGTAAAAAAAGAAAATTTGTTGAAAACTTATGTCAACCATTTCATGTGTTGACCACTGCCAAGATGACATTTGCCTACGTCACATGTCGACCATTTGGCGCCAAATGTATTGTGGTGCAATTTTCTTAGTCACCTAAAAAATTGCACCAAATTGCACATCATGGACCAAATGTAATAGGGTGAGAGTTTCAGAAAGTGAGAGATTTTGGGAGAGTTTTCCCATATTTTTTAAAGCAGCAATCAATTACATGGCAAAATCAACCTGGTTTTGCCATGTAATTGATTGCTGCTTTAAAAAACATGGGAAAACTCTCCCAAAATCTCTCACTTTCTGAAATTCTCACCCTATTACATTTGGCCCCATATTTGCAATATTCGGCCAGAAATCATGCATGTAGTAAGGTGTCGTTTTTTAGAACAAACCAGAAATTGATTGCGAGTTTTCGGTAACCGGAATGTGTTTTTCGTATAATGTAAAAAGGAGAAGTTAAGGAGCTGTGCCCAGTTGATCCAATGTTAGTTCCTCTCTAGTTGATGCGACTGAGAAATGGAGGCCGCTAGAGGAAGGTATCTGGAGCAGCTTCTTAAAGGGTCCAAAGTTTGGAAGTCCTCTCTACTTGTGCGGTACAGTATATGATGCATGGTACCAGGATAGAAGAGTAATAAAGTAAATGTCCAAGGTAAAGCAATTAGCTGGAATAAGAGTCCTCTGATAAAGCTACAGGATAGTAGCGAAATGTGTCTGTGTTATAGGCTACCACTTTCCAGGACCTTTTATCCAGAAAATGGACATTTCACATTCCAGCTAATTGCTTTACCTTGGATATTTACTTTGTTACTCTTTAATCCTGGTACCATGCAGACTCCTATACAATTGCTGTATGTTGAGTTGTCTGAGATAAGGAAAGCTGGGAAGGAGAGTGATGTATTTCATAAAATCGCCCCAGCAGAAAACACTGTGGCATTCCTTTGCACATTTAGTTGGGTCTAAAAAGGCCTGTGGAGGAATGGTCTGATAGGTTGGCTCCCTGTTTAACAGGAGGAAGCACAGAGTGCCTATATTTATATAACTGTGGCTGAGGCAGATATTACCTTTGCCTTGTGATCTATTCTCAGCAGGATTGGGGCGATTGGTCCCAGCAGAGCCCAAGAGTATCATGACTGGGGACTCGATGCATCTGAGCCTTCAAGTGTCAAGCTGGCCAAACTAGCCCTGCTGACTAAAGCCTGGTTGCAGCCAGATCAAAACTCTGCAGTGAAAATTGTAGAGATAGTCGCACTGGACCAGGCGATGGGGGTATTAGATTGCACAGGAGTTGGCAGTGGGGATTTAATGATACCTGATTCTTGGGAAATTAAATAAAGCTAGGAAAGATGTGCCAGGAGCAAAGTCCAGAACCGAGGTTCTAGCTGCTAAGATCAAACCACTACCTGTGTGATTTGACTGTGGCGAGCTGGGCTGCACAAGGCAGGGATGGCTAAAGGTTTGTAACATGGGGAGTGCAGCTTGATCTATGGTCAGCATGGATGCTGGAAACTTATCGCCAGCAAAGTACACCCTGTTCTTATAATGATACAGCTGGAAGGCCAGAGATATTAGTTAACACTGGCTCTGGACTTATCATCATCTCTGCTAATGTGGTTCCTCCGTAGGTTGACTAGGTCCTGCCTCTTGTCAATGGTAATGTATACTGTACATGGTGATGTAGAGGTGTGCCCATGTGTGTACCTACCCCTGAGAAGAAAAGGCTAACTATTAAAGGTGGTAGTTGCAGTGACCTTAATATCACCTTCCTGGGCTGTGAATTTCCATTGCTGCAGGAGATAGTAATGGGGCATGACGATAGCAAATGGCCAGTAGCTGAGGCATCTCAGGAGCTGGAGACCAGGGAATACAAAAGCTTGGCATCAGGAGAACTACTATGGCCACTCAAACACCTGAGGAAACAGAGATGGAGGCCCAGTGAAACCCTGTTAGTGGGCCAGTGTCATTGCAGTACTTTGGATGAGACTAATGGGATGATTGGAATCTGATTCATGCATTTGAAAGTGGTCAATGGCGAGGTGGTTGCTGCTTTGCTATCAGAATTATTTTTACTATCAGTGTTCTTAGCACCTAGAGTGTGCATCAGTATTGTTCTTTTTTCCTGTATGGTACTAGAAGCCTTAACTTGGTAGCACCTCTCATTATGTTTAAAAATATGGTGTGCAGTCCAGTCCCCCCCTCTTTCCCAAATATTTGTGTATATATTGTACACTGAAGGTAAGGCTCCTTCATTCTGGCACTAGCACCCCTCCCATCTACCCTCAGGTGTATTAATTAGCACAGGTTCCTACTTTGCTGACTGCATGTTAATATGGGCTCTATTTGAAGGTAAGACCTAGATAAATTTATATAATGTGTTAGTATTAGAAATGTTAGGGACCCATCTAATGAAGTTCACCTGGACGCGGTGGATGGGCCCACATATTTGCGCAAATGTGTGCTAAGAACTTCAATTATACTCCATGTTAATTGTAAGAGTTATCAAAATTATTTTTACTATCAGTGTTCTTAGCCAGGGCTGGTGCAAGGCACCGGAGCGCCCCAGGCGAGTCGGGGTGGGGGCGCCCCGGTGCCGGGGGTACCTGTCCTGCGGCGCTGTGTATTTAAATCTGGCGGCGGAGGCAGCGGGGGTCCCTGCAGTCCATTAGAAATAACGAGCGCTATCCGCCGGGCTATGCGGAAGCGCTTCTAGTGTGAAAACACTGGAAGCACGCTGATTGGATGAGATCAGCGTGCGCCGTGCTGCCAGAGTTTTCACACTAGAAGCGCTTCCGCATAGCCCGGCGGATAGCGCTCGTGATTTCTAATGGACTGCAGGGATCCCCGCTGCCTTCGCCGCCAGATTTAAATACACAGCGCCATAGGACAGGTACCCGGGCGGCACAAAATGCCGCTCTCCAGTGGCCGGCGACCTAGGCAAATGCCTAGATTTGCCTAGTGGTGGCGCCGGCCCTGTTCTTAGCACCTAGAGTGTGCACTCAATTGAGTGCCCCAACAAAAAGAGAGTCCTTTTTTTTCTCTTCCTCAAAACTCCCATTTGCTCTCAAGGGTGCACCTCCACAAAAATATTGGTCAGCATGGATGCTGGAAACTTATCCCCAGTAAAGAACACCCTGTTCTTATAATGATACAGCTGGAAGGCCAGAGATATCTATGGTATCTTTACCATTTTATTCTAATTACATGTGGATCATCATATCTTAGATCTTATATTCTTAGATGTAAAAGACTGATTCCCCACTCCTGTGCACTTGTCTTCCCTCCTTCCCCTTTTCCCAAAAACAAGAATAATATAAAATCTTGCAATATTGCTCGAGAGTCACTATACCCTCAAGGTACTCTTTTGTCTCTAAACTCATGAAAGATGTATGCCTTTTGTTAAGAGTAATCGCTGCTCACCAATGATTTCCCAAGCACCCCAAAGGCCAGTGTGACAATGGCATGATCGTGCATATGCATCATGGTTGCCTAACAGTTTCAGCCAATGCTATGCATACCTCCATCACACTCTTTTCATTAGTTTTTGTGACTTAGATCAGAGTTCACCTATTTATATTCACACAATTTTCTTGCATAGCATAAAATAATTCCCAATTTTCTTCTAACAGACTTATTTTTTTTTGCTACGCAGCATACTGATTGGATGATCTTTGTTCCTGTACATGCTAAAATAGGAAATATTTTCATATTACTGCACTGGGACCTTCATTCTAACAACTCAAGTGCAATTTAGAGTTAAATAGTATGCTATAATGCTATGAGACAATCTCTATTACCAGAACATTGTTTCATTAGGATCTATCAATGTTTATTAATGTCAAATTGCTTCTGTTCTCTTGTGTTTTACATTATGTTTCCATAGTAGTTTTAGATTATCTTATAAGAAAAAACGAAGCCACTTGTGAAGTATAGAAGCATTGGGAGCCGTTCTGTAAAAAGAAGACATTCCATGGTCTTCTGAACAGACCATCTTGACCAAGTTAGGTCTATTCTGGGCCACCAGGACCCATACATCATGAGAAAAACTATTGTAGAAACATAGTAGGCTGTGAGGTGCAAGCATGGACACAATCCCATCAAGTCTGCCTAGTATTTTAGACCTGCAAAACCAGCAATTGTCAATACCTGCAATTTGCAAGTGATTACATTTCCCCCGTAAGTTTGATCCACAGGATTCATGAACTAATTCACACATTAAAAAGGCATTTAAGCTCAGTTAATGTTCTCCAAGAGCTTTTCTACCCCCCTTCGGGGAATGTTTCAGTCAGAGGCGTAACTAGAACCAATCGGGCCCCATAGCAAAATCTTGAGAGGGCCCCCCCTCACCATTGTCAAAACAATTTCAGGTACTTGTGTATTTTGGCGGCGCCCATCGCATCGCATACCATAAGGCATACGATGGTATGCGATGCGACGCGATATCGCGCGATATTGTACAATGCCATACAATTTTAAAATTGTATGGCATTGTATACGGCATACAATGCCATACAATGCGATGCGATTAAACATTGTATAAGCACCCTAATGGGTGGTTACAATGTTAAATGCACCCCCACGCCACCCCCCCACTATAAACGTGAACCCGAAGTGTGGCGAGCGCAGCGAGCCCGCGAGGGGCGGCGGTACGCATCCTCCGACCTTTTCATACCCCCACTATCCACGTCGGCGTGGAGTTGAGAATAGAAAGGGTGGCGAGCGCAGCGAGCCACCGAGCCCGAAGCATGGCGAGCGCAGCGAGCCCCGCGAGGGGACGCGGATACCTGTGAAGCCCGCGAGGGGACTCCGATACCTGAGAAGGTATCCGCGTCCGCTCGCCATGCTTCGGGTTTGGTGGCTCGCTGCGCTCACCACACTTTCTATTCTCGACTCCACGCCGACATGGATAGTGGGGGTATGAAAAGGTCAGAGGACGCGTACCGCCGCCGCTCGCCACGATTCGGGTTCACGTTTATAGTGGGGGGGTGGCATTTAACATTGTAAGCACCCATTACGGTGCTTAAAAGCACCCTTTAGGATGCTTATACAATCTTTCATCGTATAGGGGCCAAAAATCGCGGCACATCGCATCGCATGCCATCGGGTGCATGGCATGCGATGCGATTCGATTAAAACATCACGCGATGGAAATCGGGGGCGCCGCTATAATACACAAGTACCCAATTTCACTTAAGGGGGCAGGAGAGAGAGACAGAGATGGTGTCTGGGAAAGAGTGTTTCCAGGAAAAAAGGAAATTAGAAAGAGGAGGGAGAGGGTGTAAGAGAGAAAGGGAAAAAAAGGGGGAGAGACAGAATTAGGGATAGAGGGTCTCAGAGCAAGAGAGAGGGGGAGGAACGACAGAAAGGGTGGGGTGAAAGCATTAGTGAGACACAGGAAGGAGCAGGGGGACAGGCTGTCACCTGCAAGGAGTGGGGGGAGGACCCAGGCACACAGGATGGAGCAGGGGGGCAGGTTGTCACCTGCAAGGAAGGGGGTCACAAGCACACACAGGTGGAAGCATTGGGGCAGACTGTCACGGAGTGAGGGGGATCACAGCCACACACAGGTGGGAGCAGAGGGGCACAGGCATACTCAGGGGAGAAGGGTGACGGCAGACTGACAGTTGAGGGGGGAAGGGGGGGCGCAAACAGCCTTGGAGTAATGAGGATGAGGGCCAAACGTGAAATGCCCTGCAGAAAGGTGGATGAGGTGAAGCGGCAGCACATTGCCCCACCCGGTTACCGGCCTGGGTTTAGGAGGCATCCTCTGGGCGTTGCAACTGTTGTGGAAGCCAGCGGCCATCCGGCTCCATTCTGTGCTGGCTGATGGTAGATGCAGGGGGAGGAGCTCTGACTTTTCCCTCCGATGTCCCCGTGGCTGTGCGCACTGCTACAGCAAAGTAGACAAGCAAGGAGAGACGACTGCTCCTCCTGTGAAGGAGCTGCCGGGCAACAAAGGAAGCTGCAGCGCCCTCTAGTGCTTCACTCTATGCAACCTGACTACAGTCAGATTAGTACCCGATCTCCTCCTGCCTTCTTCCCTGCCCCGGCGAGTGGCACCCAGTGCTTCTTTTAAAAAGCAAAGGGGACAAAAACTCAAAAGGGTGCAGGGGATTGACTGCTGGGCCCTCTGGCCCCCCAAGTGGCCGGGCCCCATAGCAGCTGCATCCCCTGCACCCTCCATAGTTACGCCACTGGTTTCAGTTAATGGGCAGGATGTTGACATGTTTGTGTATTTTGTAATTGGCAGTATTTAAATAGTAGACACTTGTTGAATTAATGTGCAGTAGATGGCTTCAGCAGGAGTGGGCAATAGGGATTTAAAAGGAGTATTTGAAATTTCTGAGGCATTCTTGGTTGGAATTTTACATTGAAAAATACCCTAGATCAGGGTATAAAAGTGAAGGTGAATTTGAGCTTGGCATATCGGATGAAATTTACTAAGATGTGAAATACACTTCACAGGTCATGTTTTTATGGGCAACCAATCAGAAGCTACTTCTTATTTATTTACCACCCTCTAGAAGACAATAGACAGGATGCGTTTGGTTGCCCATAGCAACATGACCTGTGAAGTGTATTTCACATCTTAGTAAATTTCCCCCATCATGTCAATTAGGAAATGGCATTCTGTGAATGAAGTGTGCAGTAGTTAAGGACCCAGGAGGACAAACACTGAAATATAACACTATATACACGTTATTATAAGGAACATGTTTTTTTTTATGTTTTTTATGTATTAAACTGTATTTCACTATACTGTAGCAGACTTCAGGGGGCGGGGCTGTGTGATCACGTCCTTTGGCCCCAACACAAATGCTGCAATTCACAGGTTCACAGCTAGAGACAGGGCTATAATGAACCCAGTTCTGCTTGCCGCGCCACTGTCGCCAGGAAGCAACTGGGAAGAGGGAGAGTGTAACATTGTTTTGGAGTGCAGTAGACTGTCTGAAAAATTGGGAATTCAAGGCAACTTCTGGGAGAATAGGTAAGTATGCCCAGCATGAAGGGATGTAATTAAGAAAGAACATTCTGGACCCCATAGTAAAATTTTAAAAGGGCACCCATTCCACAATACAGGGTGACACACGCACACACACACGCACACACACGAGTAAGGTGGGGGTACATAGTGTCATACAAATGGATAAAGAAGGAATAAAAATATGTCTTGAACACAAGGGGTGAGTAAAGGGGTGTCACACTACAGGGGTAGGGGGCTACAGTGTGTTATACACTGGGGTAAGGAGGTACAGGGGACAGTCCCAAATGTCCCATTAGGGGGCGGCACTTGGTTGTTTGTGATGGTACTGTACTATGCCCCTGAAATGTACCAGTAACGGCAAAATATTAAAATATTTCCATTGTACTGTACCATATTCCATCTTGAATAGATTGTGAATGGATAGGACATTTATAAACAGCCCGCTGTAAGCTGTCCTTCTTAGTAAATATGTATACATAATAAAAAATAAATAATGTCAGTTAGTGGCTTTTTTAATATTCTATTAAATTGCCAAATATCAAACTAGAGCTCATAACTAATCAAGAAAAAAAATATAATTAGTCGGGGGGGGGGGGGGGTGGTGGTGGTTGTTATTGTTGCTCACCATCACCCCTAAATGCAGCCCTGGCTGGTACAGCAGCTCAGACACATGCACTATTGCCCCGATTGTAGCAACAAATGTTTACATTGCTTGGAGAATGCAGGGAGATCCCTCTTCACATCCTAATAGCAATTTTCATTAAAAAAAGAGATGTGAATGGTGTTAGCTATTGCTATAGGAATTTTAGCATGTGCTAAATTGGACTGGACAGTCATTTCTATACAAGACATACTTGCCTACCCTTTCAAAAATTGGGTCCCCCTCCTGCTATAGTCTGAGAAATAATGTGAAAATCAGATAAAGTTTTATTTAGCAAAGTATTCATCAATCAAGCGTCTGATATGAATGGGGTTCATCATGAAGGTGTGATCAGTATGCCATGTAGGTAAGAATAATTATCAAATATATAATTGGTGATCATAGAACGAGATATCAGCTGCATGTGTTGGGTTACTTTGGTAAATGATTTATATGAATGCAGGCCCATGCTGGCCTCTCAGCATCTGGTGCATTGCGAGCAGGCTAGCATACCAGTGCCATTTTTTCATTTACTTATAAATATCAATAGCGCAACATAAGGAAGCACCAGCTGGTCTTGGCCACAGATTACCTTTGTACAAATGTTAAATGAAACATATCAAGTAGAGCATTCAGTTTAATGCAGTAAAGTCAAGCTCATTTTTCTTGTAAACGTCTTACCCAATTCACATTAGACTACAAAAGATATGCTGCCAGTACTGTGTAATGTTACATTTTAGCCACATACTGTACATTTTATAACAATTAATACAGAAAGATTATTAGAATGACTATTGGATTATTTTTAAACCAGAGAACAAATAGTTTCAATGATGCACATTAACATGGCACATATGAGTGCTACGTAGTAGTCTTAGTAATTTGCAAGCTTATAATTTATCATAAAAAGTTGGAAACAAGTTAAAGTTCTATTTATTAACATGTATCTAGAACCATTATAAAAATCTATCACTGAAATGTATAAACAAAAAAATCACACAGGAAAGGTATTTTGGGGGTTATTCTGGTTCACTCGGAAAGGCGCAATAACTCCCTAATGGACAAAACCATGCTGCACTGCAGGTGGGGCTGATGGTACATGTGCAGAGAGAGTTAAATTGGGTGTTTTATTGTTTCTGTGCAGGGCAAATACTGGCTGCTTTATTTTTACACTGCAACAAAGATATCGGTACTTATGTAATATCTGGGCTCCCGTTTTTCTTATGAGACCGCGTCCGCTCGCCACGCTTCAGGCACGGTGGCTCGCTGCGCTCGCCACACTATATAAAATCAACTCCATGCGTAGTTGGATAGTAGGGGTATGAAAAAATCGGGTGCATTTAACATGGGAGCCCAGATAATACATAAGTACCTAGATATCAGTTTGAAGTACAAACCCCACCCAAATCTAACTCTCTCTGCACATGTTACATCTGCCCCACCTGCAGTGCACATGGTTTTGTCCATTAGAGAGTGATTGTGCCTTTCCGAGTGAACCAGAATAACCCCCTCAATACCTAGCTGCCCCGGGTCATACTGGCTCATCAGGACCAGCGACAGAAGTCATGAGGGCTCAACGCAGGCATGTTTTTGCGCCCCCCCCCCCCCCATTCATCCCGATAGGTATAGGCTTATTTGCCTTGACTCATCCGTGTACCTACCCACCTGTCTCTCCAAACTCATCATTCCATGTGTTTCTTGATACATTAAATAATGAATGTCTGCACAGCCATTATTAGTTGTGTCTATAAATGGAAACATAGTATTGAAAAGAAACAATAATAATTTTCTCAGCAGTATATAAATGAGCTATTCCCCATACTGTGCAGCCTTTTCCTTACTGTGATGCTAACCTATTTAGCTTGATCAAATGTTCTTGGGGAAGAAGATTTTCCCTGGCTAATATATAATCTATTTAAATTTGAACTGCACAATAAGAAATCTTTACTACGTGTTATTTGTAATTCCCTTTGCAGTGCTTCAAGTTTTATATGTTATTTTGTCTTATTGCCTTGATATAGCTTCATTGCACTATTTAACAGTGCAGCTTGAGTAAAAGATTAATATAACTCACTGATATTGTTTCAGTGTAGAGGGTGCGGGCCACACCCTCCTAGTGACGCCGCTTTGTGCGCTATCTCTGTGCAGTCTGGTTGTGCTGCTGAGTGAAACGTTTAATAATCCAATTCAGAATATCCTTTTGCATGTACCTAATGTGGTCTGCTTTAGATAAGTGATATTGATTTCACAAACAGAAGGTGCACTTGTCTCTGATATCAATGGAAATGCAAATGGAAGATTAAGGATAGGGAAGGTGACCACCCAAGACTTCAGGACCACTAGACATGACACTAATGTGAATTGGTCATGTCCGCTATCAGAGGCAGATTTTCCACAAGGCAACCTAGGTGCCCACCTAGGTTCCAACAGGTCCCAAGGGCTCCATAAAGATATCCAAGTCGCCCCGAAACATTATCAGAGTAGCATTGTGCAACTACCACGTGATTTTATGACATTACATAGACCTGCCCACACTCCCAAAGCGCCTTTTGATGTTTTGTGATAGGATAACACTTGTATTTAGCCTAATTCCAAAAGAACTAGAACCTGATTTGATCTGTACGTAACAAATACCGATGTTCACGTATTTATTGATAGACTGTGCATGAGTCAGGGTATTCTAGCGATGCTGGCTGCAATCAGCAGCAAAAATATAGTGCTACAGATTGTTTGAGATGGGGGGTCAAACGGTTAACGTTCCTAAGGCCCCGTGAGGTCTAAATCCACCTTTACAGTGGGGACATGGTGATGCTGGGAGGAATGAAGCAGAAAACTTTTATTCAATTATTTAAAATTGTAGTAGAATGAAGATAACAAGAAGTTCAACCACATAATCCACCAGCAATTAGCAATAATACAGTTAGTGCACATTTGCCCATGGCTTATTTCAAATCAAAATGTGTATACTGTCTTAATGATGCATGATCACATATTCTGCAATATTACCATTTAAGCAAATCTTAATACTAACATTATTTCTCCATGTTAGAAACAGTAAGAAAAAGGTTCTCTCCAGCTACTCACATCTTCTACATTCTAATATGCTTTAATTGCCCCAAGAACTAATGGAATATTTATTATAGTATAAAATATATATTTAAGATTTCTTCCCACAAAGGCTTTACTTCACCACATGCAATCCATTTATGTGAGCAGCTACTTTTCAAAGACTCAGATCTCTAACTTTTCTGAATTTCACAAGATGTCTTTTTATATTAAATCAACAAGCATTGTAAGTTAAGCAGCCCTTTCTGTATCGGAGTCAGGGAACGGTGAGTATAGAGAAATAGCAAACATAAATGCTCAGGAATTCCTTCAGCTCCGGAATTTCCCAAACAATGATGAACCCCAGACTATCAGCAGTTATTTCACATACACCCTAGGACAGGGGTGGCCAAACCTGTCCTCAAGATCTACCAACGGTGCATGTTTTCCAGGCAACCTGTGGATCTATAGTAGGAATGAATGCAGCAGGTTTGAAAATGTGACAGTTAGTAATGACTACAGCTGTAAACCAGCTTGGTAACCTGGAAAACGTGGACCGTTGGTAGATCTCGAGGACCGGTTTGGCCACCCCTGCCTTAGGACAAAAATTACTTGTTACAATATCCTGGGAAAAAATACTATCTTTAGTAAAACTGTGCTTCTTTCCATTCTTCAGTGTATCTATGTAGAGGTGGACGGGTTTGGATCAAAGACATTGCAAGGTTGACATGCACAACTATTTTTGGTGCCAATGTTGACACCTGACCCTCCGACCCTCTAAAATACTGCTGATTTCAGCACACTTCACCGTTCCCAATCGAGTCCATGAAAGGAATGTGATTCTGTTTCCCGCAAATGTTATTATTGACAGACACCAGGGGCGAAATGTAATAGGGTGCGTTTTTTTAGACTAAAAAAAAATCGCACCAAATCGCACCTTTAAAAATCGCGTTTTTTGCCGCGAATTCGCATATGTAATGAGATGCGAATTAGCGGCAAAAAATGCGATTTGCCGCGATTTGCCGCGATTTTTAGTCATGAAAATGTGCGCATTTTCAGTCATGAAAATGTGCGCATTTTCATAAATGCGATTTTGTGCTAAAAAAAAAAAGTTAAAAAAAAAATGGCGTGGGGTCCCCCCTCCTAAGCATAACCAGCCCCGGGCTCATTGAGCCGGACCTGGTTCCAAAAATACGGGGGGACAAAAAGCATAGGGGTCCCCCGTATTTCTGAAACCAGCCCCGGACTCTTGGACCGGTCCTGGTTCCAAAAATACGGGGGACAAAAAATCTGGGGGTCCCCCGTATTTTGAAACCAGCACCGGGCTCCAACAGCCCGCGGTGTCATGCCACAGCCGGGGGACACTTTTTATACAAGGTCCCCCGGCCAAAACATGAGCACCGTGGCTGGTCAGCCTTGGACGGGGTACCTGGAGGAGTGGGGACCCCCCCAATAAAGGGGTCCCCCCCCCCCAGGCTTCACCCGTCCAGGGCTGAAGCCCGGGGCTGTCACCGGCGTCCGTGGCCAGTGGACGCCGGCCTGATAGGGTTAAATCCATCATACATATCATTACATTGCTTTTTACCGGCGAACTACAAGTGCCAGCAGATCTCCCCCGCATGCTGGGACTTGGAGAACCACAAGTCCCAGCATGCAGGGCATTAATGGGCCCGCTGGGACTTGTAGTCCACCTGTAAAAAGAATGTTTATAAAAAACACACACACAGAGAAGTACAAGTTTATTACACACACACACCTCAATTTTACACCAGCATACTTACCATTCCTGGATCCAGCGCTGGTCTGGCTGCTTCACAGCCGGCTCCCTCCGCACTGACAGGCAGCGGGGAGAAGCGGCTGTCTCCGTCGCTTCTAACAGCCTCTGTAGCGCTGTCCGAGTGCTACAGAGGCTGAGAGCGTGATTGGCTGAGCTACAGTATGCGTCTCCATGGAGACGCATAGCTCAGCCAATCAGGACTGAGCTATGCGTCTCCATGGAGACGCATACTGTAGCTCAGCCAATCACGCTCTCAGCCTCTGTAGCACTCGGACAGCGCTACAGAGGCTGTTAGAAGCGACGGAGACAGCCGCTTCTCCCCGCTGCCTGTCAGTGCGGGGGGAGCCGGCTGTAAAGCAGCCAGACCAGCGCTGGATCCAGGAATGGTAAGTAACGCTGGTGTAAAATTGAGGTGTGTGTGTGTAATAAACTTGTACTTCTCTGTGTGTGTGTTTTTTATAAACATTCTTTTTACAGGTGGACTACAAGTCCCAGCGGGCCCATTAATGCCCTGCATGCTGGGACTTGTGGTTCTCCAAGTCCCAGCATGCGGGGGAGGTCTGCTGGCACTTGTAGTTCGCCGGTAAAAAGCAATGTAATGATATGTATGATGGATTTAACCCTATCAGGCCGGCGTCCACTGGCCACGGACGCCGGTGACAGCCCCGGGCTTCAGCCCTGGACGGGTGAAGCCTGGGGGGGGGGGGACCCCTTTATTGGGGGGGTCCCCACTCCTCCAGGTACCCCGTCCAAGGCTGACCAGCCACGGTGCTCATGTTTTGGCCGGGGGACCTTGTATAAAAAGTGTCCCCCGGCTGTGGCATGACACCGCGGGCTGTTGGAGCCCGGTGCTGGTTTCAAAATACGGGGGACCCCCAGATTTTTTGTCCCCCGTATTTTTGGAACCAGGACCGGTCCAAGAGTCCGGGGTTGGTTTCAGAAATACGGGGGACCCCTATGCTTTTTGTCCCCCCGTATTTTTGGAACCAGGTCCGGCTCAATGAGCCCGGGGCTGGTTATGCTTAGGAGGGGGGACCCCACGCCGTTTTTTTTTTTATAAAAACACTTTTACACATTTTTATTAACAGAACCATGCACAGATCTCAATGATCTGTGCATGGTTCTGTCAAATTCGCCTGTCAGAACCTGGTCTATTTTTTTTGCGATTTTTGGTAACATTGACCAAAAATCGCACCCTATTACATTTGCGAGTTGTATACTTTATAATGGGAAAACATCTGGATGCGAATTGAAATGTGACTAAAAATCGCACTTCTAAAAGTGCGATTTCGCGGTAAAAAGTGCGATTTTTTACCGCGATTTTCAACCTATTAAATGTGCGATTTTCGGAAAATGTGCGATTTCGGCCGTTTTTGACCAAAAATCGCACATGTCTAAAAAAACGCACCCTATTACATTTCGCCCCAGCACTGGTTTTGCCTATATCACATTGACCATAAATTTAAATAATTTGATTTGATCATTGACCACCATCCCGTGACGCCTCTGCAACAATCCTGCAGCACTGCAAGCTGACAGAGTACCCAATGTCTCTGTGTATTGGTTCAGGGATAAAAAAATAAAATAAAATAAACCATAGATAAATCTAGTTTGGCTTGTTAGCCAGTAGCAGTAAACCTGTAACAAATGTTGTTAACAATATTGTTTAGTGACATCACCGGGTCCCTGTGCTAAACATGCAGTTGTTGATGATTTAGTCAAATTGAGCTGCATGTAGACGACGGAGGACATTGCTAGTGACATGCAGCAGCACAAGTCTTTAACGATATTGAGTATACACACTAAGGCGAGTTATTCTGGTTGATTTGCAAGGCTGCAAATTCACAGCCTTGTGAGTCCTGATATCTGTTTATATAGCTCAATTTCTGTGAGTAAGGTATGTAACAGTGCCCCTGTAACCGTGGAATGTCGTACCTGGCTCTTGAGCGCAACTTCAGTCAATCCACAGAATGGACCCCCCCAGCAAACCCCCTTCCCCCCCCCCAAAGACGGTCCTCCAGTCTGTTTGGTCCTAAGAGGATAGACTGGGCCCAGTATTTGTACTCTAATAGAGCTTTTAATTTAAAGATGGTTCTCTATATTTTCAAAGGTGGCCAATAGAGGCCGTTGTAACCAAGGACAAAGGCAGCAGTTCTTTTGTCCCACAAATAGGTGGCGCGGTGCTGAGGAGATGTAAGCATTCTATGAGCAGTAATTCTTTCCCACCAACACAGGGTACTGCGCTGTATGAACACTGTGGCTGTCTCCCCAATAGAGGGTGCTGTGCTGGATGAACAGGAGGACAGTCTCCCCAATAGAGGTCGCTGTGCTGGATGAACAGGAGGACAGTCTCCCCAATAGAGGGCGCTGTTCTGCACCTGGACACTATCAAGAGCCACCAATAGAGGGCGCTTTTGGGAGTAAGTCGGCAGTCCTTCCAGCAGGTGATTGCCATGTGACTGTAGTGAAGGTCTCTGGAGACAGGGTAGCAGGACCTGCTTCACCCGTTCTAAGGGAAGAAAACCCCAATGAACTTGGCACTCAGAGGGGGACCTGGTGGAGCTGCCAGCTAGAAGGTGGGTGTTTGCTGGGTCCCTAATAGTGCAGGCTTACTGGGGTGTGAGTGTGGGGATACCTCTGAGTCTGCTGCAGTTGCCGGTTCCTACCGGTCGTGACCCTCTTGGAGCTGCATTTGTACAAAGGGGAGTGGATTGGCACAGGCGTTACATTTTAATTAACTAAATTATCAAGAAAAAAAAACATATTACCACAATTAGGCTATAATGCTGTGGGGGTACTAGGTTGGTGGTGCTCCCAAAATAGTTCAGCAATGAAGCTAACAAGAAAAGGCGGGATGTCCAGAGGAGGACAAAGGCAGAACATTGTAGGTTTTTTGGGCACACTTAGAATATGTGACAAAAAACACGGTTCACCCACTGCTGCATGCTTTTTGGTTGCGCTATATTTTAAACTATTCACTGTCTATATTGCACACTTAGAATATCAAAGTGAAAAGAGTAACATGAATGAGTTAAAAAATTAACTTTTATTACACAAGTCTAAAAAAAGTCACAGAATATTGAACATACACATACATGTAATATTGAAGTAATAATAAATTAGTCACTATTCCTCTGGCGAAAATGATTCGCACACGTGTCCACCTCCAACGTGATATTACTGTAAAATTGTACGGTCTCCAATATTACATATCATAAAAGGAATACTGCACCTAACTATTAATTATAAGAGAGCGAGCTCCCTGGTGCTTAATCAAACAATTTTGCTATGGAGATCGTTGTACTGACGTCCAATTTAGGTTTTGCTACTGATACAAAAGCTGATATTCATTTGAGAGAGATACACAAGATAGATTGTATAGATTGATTAGAAGAGTGAAAGGAACATAAGAAGACCTCTCACAACGCACCCCGTGTCTCTGCTGTCTTGGTATGAATATGGCACAGAATATTCCCTGATGGTCTCCCAACAGGTACTTATCTGGCCCTTCACTACTTAGCTGCTGAGTTCGGTAGAGATCAGGCGGCACAGTGATGTGTGGCCGTATACCCTGTAAGATAAGAGGGCACAGGTGGTGTGCGAGGCCAAGTGTTACTTCTGCTGTCCACACTGTTAATTGTGCTACCAGCATCGGCTTTTTTAGTATTCATGGATGTATGCCCCGATCCACTTTCAGTTTTGAGAGCTCTGTCAGGACTTTCTCCTCTGTAGATGCACTTTCATGAATGTACTTGCATCTTATCTGTGGCCACTTTTCTTCTTCCTTAGTGAATACTGAGCAAACATAATTTATTGAGATGATCTGCTATTGCCTTTTCTCCCTCTACCAAACTAATTAATTTGCCAAAATGCAATAGCCTCTGAGTTTGACTGCAGTGCAGGATGCCTGCTGAACTCAGAAGTTTTTTAAAGGGGCAATCTCTTACAAAGTATAACCATGCCTTGTAAATGACCACCCCTCCCGCACTGCAGCCAAATTCGGAGGCTATTACATTTGACTGATTGTCTTAAGTCTTATTATTCC
This sequence comes from Crinia signifera, assembly GCF_055691185.1. NCBI lineage: Eukaryota > Metazoa > Chordata > Amphibia > Anura > Myobatrachidae > Crinia > Crinia signifera. Next base: position 105,601,949 of record NC_139221.1, on the reverse strand, counting down.
TCCATTTAATTTTCTGCTTTTACTTATATACTGTACTTAAAAAGGAGGTGGCCAGCTGCCACAGAAGTTTGGCTAACCCTTTAATAGTATGGTAAATTATAGTAAATACTGCTAGTGCATGCACTGTAATGCACAGATGTATAACAGCAATGCTCTGTATAAATATACCATAGTCCTGTGCAATATAAGGTAATATACTGTATGTATAATCTGTCATTGAAGTGCACAGTCTGGAACCTGATCACTACAGGAAGAGGTGGGCCCCCAGGCAATGTGGCCCACTGGGGTTTCCCCTATCCCCCTGTGGGCCAGTCCAACCCTGCCTACAGATCATCCCAGTGTGAATATCTTCTCACCTTTTCTATGGTCATCCAAAGGGCCTCGGTTTATTCATCAATTTTTTTTTATTGAAGCAGCATTTATGCTTTTTTCAGACACATTGCTGCCCCTTCTGCCATTTGCAAATACATTGTATCCTGGTACAGCTATGTCCCAGCTATGTCCCAGTCATGATTCTCATTGCACCATGAGTCTGTAACTCGCACATTATCTACATCATCACTTGTTGCTATTGGCTCTGGAATTTTGTCTCCTAGCATTTGCACACATAGCTCTCAGAGCTTTGTTTGTGAATCAGTTATTCGAGGCCATGGTCAGGCAGTACATAACAAAATGTCAAGTCTAAAGTTGAAATTACCTGTGTTAGTGATGTGGAATGTTTGGTCCTTTTTATTTTTTTACTGTTCAGAAATCAAACTTTGGGCCAGATGTATCAAGCTTCAAAAAGTGGTAAAGTGGAGAGTGATAAACAGCCAGTTAATCAGCTCCTAACTGCCATGTTACAGGCTTGGTTTGAAAAATCATAATCTCTTTATTGGCCAGGTATACTTGCGTACAGTAGGAATTTGTTTTAAGTTTGCTGTGCAGCAGCCAGGAGGGTAACAAGTAAACAGGTAAACAGTATACAATATAAACAGTAAACAATATAAAAAGGTGGTGCGACTAGACAGTGAGATGTTGAGTAGTTCACATGTCAGTAGGTGAACTGCTTGAGGGAAGAAACATTTTAGGCTTCTGGTGGACCTGGTGGGAATGGCCCTATAGCATTTGCCTGAAGGCAGCAGATTAAACAAGCCATGACTAGGATGTAGTTGGTCCTTGACTATCTTCGTTTCCCGCTTTTTTTCTCTGGATAAGTACAGGTTCTGGACAGACAGACAGAGATTATCTTTTCTGCAGTTCTGACTAGCTTTTGGAGTCTGCATTTGTCTTTCTCGCTGGCGGAGCTGTACCAGACCAGTATTGAGGGGCACAGTACAGACTCCACAATCATGGGGTAGAAGAGGAGCTGGAGCTACTGTGGTATGTTGAGCTTCCTCAGTTGCCTAAGGAGGAACAGCCTCTGCTGTGCTTTTCCAACAATAGTATCAGAGTTGGGCCCCCATTTAAGGTCCCGGGAGATTGTGGTCCCAGAAACTTGAAGGAGTCCACTAGTGACAACACACTGTCAGCCATTGATAGCGGAGAACAACCAACAGCCTTCTTACTAAAGTCCACTACCATCTTGATGGTTATGAGTGGGTTGAGCTCTAGATGGTTGCTGCTGCACAACCGGGCCAAATGGTCCATTTCTCGTCTGTAGGCTGATTTGTCCCCCTGCTTGATGAGGCCAATGATGGTATTGTCATTGGTGAATTTGTATTATCTGTACTGATTACGCCTTTGAGGTGCAGTTGTTGGTGTACAGGGAGAAGAGAAGGGGTAAGAGTACACAGCACTGGGGGGCTTCTGTGCTGATGGGCCGCACTTGGGAGGTGAATTTCCCTGCTTTCACAACCAGTTTTCTATCAGTCGGGAAGTCCACAATCCATGAACAAGTAGCTTCAGGGACTTCTAGGTGGATAAGTTTGGGTGGAGGATGTTGAGCATGATTGTTTTTTCAAGACTAAGCTGAAGTCGACAAACAGGACCCTTTCATAGGTACCAGATATATCCAGGTGCTTCAGAATGTAGTGAAGACCCAGGTTGACTGCATTCTCGACACATCGATTTGATCGGTATGCGAACTGTAGGGGCTCTAGCTGGTGGCCAGTCACAGCTTTCAAGTGGTTCAGTACCAGGTGCTCAAATGTTTTCATGATCACAGATGTCAGAGCTACAATATCAGCCGGTAGTTGTTCAGATTTGTGATAGTGAATTTCTTATGGACTGACATGTCCCTATGAAATGACAGTTAGGAGCTGATTGTCTGGCTTTTTTTCACTCTATACTTTATCACTTTTTAAAGCGTGATACAACTGGCCCTTTATCACATTGATACACCTTGCTACAGTATATGCAATTACCAGGGATTTTGCTTCTAGTGTGAAAAGGTATAAGTGATGTTGTGATATTGATGTAGGAAGAAAGGCATTCAACAATACAAAGATCATGATCTGACAGATGTCTAACCAGGTTGAACTCCATTAGGAAGTCACAGAGGTGCTACACTGATATACACCAAACTAATTTCAAGCCAGCATAGAGTCCTCAATGTTAAAAAAAACACATACTTTATTTATAGAAGTGACACATTAATAATATAAGTGCTGAAAGTGTGCATACAGTCTTTCTAGCAAGCACATACAAATACAGCTTTTTAACAGCACATCATTTTAAACAATTAGTATGAGAGAAGCATGATTAGATAATAAAAGTGTTTATATTTATTCCATATATTAAATGAATGGGAGTATCCAAAATCATTATAGCCAGTTTAAAATAATGTGTCCGTCTCGCCTAAGAAGTGACTTCAAAATTGCTGTATAAAATTGTAGAGTAGCTGAATGGGACCAATTTCATAAATGTGTGTAGGTACTGTTAACAGCTCACAAATTGCTAAGATGTGAGCAGTTTAGCTGAATGTAAGCAGGTGAGGAGGGATCAATGGTCATTGCTTGTATAACAGAGTGGCTTTAATTCAAAGGTCTGGCTGATCATCAAAGTAGATACAGTTTATCTTTTAGGAAAGAAACTCATGCCTCTCACAGCCTAGACTTAAGCAGCCCATACACGTCCCGATGCGGGCGTGCGTTGTGGGCTTCAATAGCACGGATCACATTGCATTGCATTGCATGTGCATGCGTTGTGCATGCAATGCGATGCAATTTGATGAAACCTAAGTACAAAAAGTATGTGTAAGCACATACTTTTTGTACTGTGCGATGAGGTGCCACGGGAGCGCGCACCTCAAAGCACAGAACGGACAGCCCGGCATCGCAGCGTATGTGTGGCAATCCACTCTGAGTGCCCCTGTGCCCTCAAAAAGGTTTAATGGCAGCCAATGCTGCTATTAGGAAAGACTGCAGCTTCATAGACACTGCAGGGATGTGAGGGGTTAACAGACCCAGCTCACATCCACGTGCAGAGAACCTGACACCCCCCTGATTAGCTGGCTGAGGGAGCGTGAGGAGGAGGTCAGAGGTCAGCTGTGCTGAAACTGAAGAGAGGGAGAAGTCTGCAGCAGTATGAGAGGAAAGAGACTCACGTGCTGCCAGAGAGGAGACGCTGTGTAGTGTGTGTCCAGTAGCCAGAGCTGGGCAGCGTGAAGTGCAGCAGCCAGGAGAGACCAAGAGAGAGAGCATCAAAGCAGAGCAGTGACCCCACAGACCCTGGATGCTAGAGACAGCTGCAGGAGGAGAAGGGACAGCTGCTGAGAGGAAGCAATCGTTACTGGCTGGAGCCAGCATCAGCAGCAGTAATCACAGGTACCCAGTCCCCCTTGGCTGACCCACCCATATGCCAACCTGCGTAGAACCCAGCTGAGGCCCAGTTCCAGGGACACCCCTAACCCAGCACCTGGAGAGAAGGAGGCCCCTTGAGAGACTCCCTTGGTGAAAGCTCCCTATTTTGCATAGTGCTTCCAAAGCCTGTTGTTACCTGAGTACAGGAGGTTACCCCAGGAAACGGGAATCTTCCTGCCCCTCTTTCATGAGGATCGTTTTGTGAGTTACCCTGTTGTAGATAAGTGTGCACACTGTTAGGGCCTAATTCAGAGTGAGGATTTGCCTTCGTGGGACCTTGTACTCCGACTCAGGGACTATCGTGTAGTATGCATATATAAGGTGCCCGGCACCATCTTGTGGATATTCTTTATTACACCGGTAAAGTCATCTTGTTTTGAAATACCAGTCTTTGAAGTAAATCTCTTTACCCTTGTCTTTATTATAATATTTTTGCTGACTGTCATTTTATGTAGAACTGTCATTTATTGCACCAGTGTTTAGTGTTACGGTACCGTAGGTAGGAATGCTCATGACCAGTACAGTCTGACCCTTGAAACGGACTGAGGTGGTCATTGGTTACTAGTTAGCGATGCAGAGATATTCATTCATTCACCCATTCATACAGTCGTTATTGTAAGTGTGATGTTTACGCAGTTATGTAAGGAAAGAGCAGCAGGATTGCACTACGTATTCTTTAAATAAATTTCAGTTGCTGCTAAATGTTTAGCGTTGTCTTCTGTGGATCCCTTGGGTTGTGCCGTTCCCTGCCACAGGTTCTCCAGCAGGAGCCGCGAAGAATCCAGAAGCCGCCGCAGTCACCAGCTCCAGATTAAGGTACGCCATCTTGCACCACACCGTACAGGGGCACTGTCACACTTGGCGTCTACGAACAGGATTGCAAAGACCCCTGTGAACGACGAGATGTGGCGATCGCAATATGCAGCACCTCAGGAGATGCGGACAACCGCCAGTCCACTACCCCACGTAGGTCCAGACGCTATCGAGACCATGATAGAACAAATCAAGGAGGCGACTAAGGTAATCCGTGAAATGCGTCGAGAACGGGAGGAAGATGAATATAGAAGATGGCGACGTGAACTTGATAGAAGGTACAGACACCAGCGGAATCCCCGATGGAGGTTGGAGCGACGACCCACCGACCAGGTCACTGTGTGCCCACAGACCATGAGAAGACACGGGAGAGGCAGTCCACCGGCAGTGTTCCAGAATACGACGAGAGCGTCCTGTGGAATGCAGATGACTGATAGGCCGCAAACCGGCCCAAGAAGAATTACAGGTCGTGTCCTATGGTTTGATGTACCACGCGGGTATGGATTCATTAAGCGCGCAGACACTGGCCATAGCGTGTATGTCCACTATACCGCCATCCAGCATGCCAACCCCCAAAACAGCTTCCAGAGCCTGAGCAACGGTGAGGCCGTAGAATTTGAATTGACAAGCGGGAAGAAAGGCAACAAGGCTGCCAACGTGACTGGACCGAATGGAACACCGGTGCTACGTAACAGACGCACCCCAGCACACTATCCAAGTCATAGAGAGCCCCAACCGTACTACCAGCAAGAGTACAGCCACAGCGGAAGTAGAGCTGAACTGAGGGAAGTAAATGGCGAGAGTGACCGATTTAATGCCAACCCTCCTCGACCAGGACAGATGCCCCGCCCACCAGAACCTGACATCACGAGGTCAAGCAAGAAACCGGTTGTGCGGAGTGAGACAGTCCATCAGAACTGGCAAGAAGCGACCAGGCCTCAACTTCCAGAGCCGACGCGGGAGTATGTGCCCAGGATGGACGATGCCAATTACCGAGCGGCGAACCTAGGGCCAAGAAATGTCAGAATGGCTGAACCAGAGAGAAACTCCCAAATTGTGGTCCATATGGCCGTGGCAGAGACCGTGGAGCCATCAGAAGTGGAACCAGCTATACCGTTGCCTGAACCCAAGGCCAAGATAGAACCTGCAGAGAGAGATGAAAAGGCCGAGACCTGTTTCATCAATGGGAAGCCTGTAACGGACGGCGAGTACACGACCATCTCTGGAGAAGAATTCGCCTTCAGAATCCAGCAAGCAATACAGAGGTCGAAGAGACAAGATCGAGAGGCGAGACGTGCCTAAAGCTGAGTGCAAGTCGTGAGAGTGGGCGCCATCCGTTGACAGCAGTGGAGAAGCTGGACCGCAGAGGGATGGAGTCCTGTGGCGGAGGGATGGTTGACCCGGGGAGCCCACATTAGATAGGAAGGTAGTGATACTTGTAATGGTTATGTAATGTATAATTGTTCGCACCTGTTTTCATTTAGCATTTAAATACTTTGTCATGGACATTGACAGGACTTTGCCTGGAACTTATTGGTCCTGGTACAGTTGCCTGCGGACAGGCAAATTTCCAGCAGGGAGGTATGTGGCAATCCACTCTGAGTGCCCCTGTGCCCTCAAAAAGGTTTAATGGCAGCCAATGCTGCTATTAGGAAAGACTGCAGCTTCATAGACACTGCAGGGATGTGAGGGGTTAACAGACCCAGCTCACATCCACGTGCAGAGAACCTGACACCCCCCTGATTAGCTGGCTGAGGGAGCGTGAGGAGGAGGTCAGAGGTCAGCTGTGCTGAAACTGAAGAGAGGGAGAAGTCTGCAGCAGCATGAGAGGAAAGAGACTCACGTGCTGCCAGAGAGGAGACGCTGTGTAGTGTGTGTCCAGTAGCCAGAGCTGGGCAGCGTGAAGTGCAGCAGCCAGGAGAGACCAAGAGAGAGAGCATCAAAGCAGAGCAGTGACCCCACAGACCCTGGATGCTAGAGACAGCTGCAGGAGGAGAAGGGACAGCTGCTGAGAGGAAGCAATCGTTACTGGCTGGAGCCAGCATCAGCAGCAGTAATCACAGGTACCCAGTCCCCCTTGGCTGACCCACCCATATGCCAACCTGCGTAGAACCCAGCTGAGGCCCAGTTCCAGGGACACCCCTAACCCAGCACCTGGAGAGAAGGAGGCCCCTTGAGAGACTCCCTTGGTGAAAGCTCCCTATTTTGCATAGTGCTTCCAAAGCCTGTTGTTACCTGAGTACAGTAGGTTACCCCAGGAAACGGGAATCTTCCTGCCCCTCTTTCATGAGGATCGTTTTGTGAGTTACCCTGTTGTGGGTCTATGTAGATAAGTGTGCACACTGTTAGGGCCTAATTCAGAGTGAGGATTTGCCTTCGTGGGACCTTGTACTCCGACTCAGGGACTATCGTGTAGTATGCATATATAAGGTGCCCGGCACCATCTTGTGGACATTCTTTATTACACCGGTAAAGTCATCTTGTTTTGAAATACCAGTCTTTGAAGTAAATCTCTTTACCCTTGTCTTTATTATAATATTTTTGCTGACTGTCATTTTATGTAGAACTGTCATTTATTGCACCAGTGTTTAGTGTTACGGTACCGTAGGTAGGAATGCTCATGACCAGTACAGTCTGACCCTTGAAACGGACTGAGGTGGTCATTGGTTACTAGTTAGCGATGCAGAGATATTCATTCATTCACCCATTCATACAGTCGTTATTGTAAGTGTGATGTTTACGCAGTTATGTGAGGAAAGAGCAGCAGGATTGCACTACGTATTCTTTAAATAAATTTCAGTTGCTGCTAAATGTTTAGCGTTGTCTTCTGTGGATCCCTTGGGTTGTGCCGTTCCCTGCCACAGGTTCTCCAGCAGGAGCCGCGAAGAATCCAGAAGCCGCCGCAGTCACCAGCTCCAGATTAAGGTACGCCATCTTGCACCACACCGTACAGGGGCACTGTCACATATGCACACTGTGACTGTGGTACTGTGACTGTGAGTACAGCATATAGCCATACCCATACAACATAACCCTCTCCATAAGGTACAAAATGCTCTGTTCCTGGACTTCCCTCTTTATTTAAGATTGCCATCACCTGTGTTGAGCTCGCTCATTTATAAGCAAGGTGTGTCAACACAGGTGATGGCAATCATATAAGTAAAGGTGCCCATACATGTTACAATTATACTGGTTTCACATTGCAAACATGCTTTCAACCCGTTTTTCTAAACGTGTCTTAAAATGGGTCAAAAGCCAGATAAACCCCTTTCATATTGCATGTTGTAAACGGTATATTGCAGTTTCAATACAGTTTTTGTACCTTTCAGATTCAACCCGGTTCACCCATAGTAAGCCATACAATGTAATTTTAAATGTTTATTGCCTGCTTGTGGACAGGGATCATGCATGGAGATAACCTATCACCCTTGTGTGGTTATCATTTGTAGCAAATACCATTTCTGAGCTGTTCAGACTGCAGGGAAAACAACTCAGAAACGTGTTGGATCCTGCTTTTAACACGTTTCATAATTCCAGTATTCTGTAACCGGTAAATTGACAATGGAGCTTTCACACTGCAGCTGTTCCTGTTTAAAATGGTAAAAAATGGCGATATACCATGTAAAAGCTGTAATGTGAAAGGGGTATTATTGTGTAAAATATCGCATCTCATCTCATCCCGGTTTTGCGATGAGATGAGATCTAGTACAAAAAGTATAGGGGCCCATACACGGTCCGTTAAACGGATCCGTTTGGGTCTTAATTAGCATGCATCGCATCGGATCGCATGCCTAGTGCATGCGGTGTGCATGCAATGCCATCCGATGCGATGTATAGCTAGTACAAAAAGTATGTGCAGCACATACTTTTTGTACCATACTATGTGATGCGCGGGAGCGCGCATCGCATAGTACAAAACGGACGGTCCGGGAACGGACCGTCTATGGGTGCCTTAAGTGCTGCACATACTTTTTGTACTAGATCTCATCTCATCTCATCTCATTGCAAAACCAAGATGCGATGAGATGCAATATTGTATACAATATTGTATACAATAATTGTAATGTGTATGGGCACCTTAACAGGGAAGTCCAGTTCATGCTGAAGGATATGTATAGCTGCACTCACTTACAGGAGTGAGAGGATTGTGTATAATTGATACAACCCCTTGGAGGCTATTAACCCTTTGAGTGCCAACATTGCTGTGAGCGATCCTCAAAATATCTTCTAAAAAAGCCAGCATCGCTCACAGCGGCTGTTCTTTTTTTTGGGTGCAATATTTATTTACAGTTATTTCTTTCTTTACAGTTTCCTATATAGCGCAGCACAATACGTTGCGCTTTACAATTGGAAACAACATTGATTAAACAAACTGGGCAGATACAAACCAACATGGAGGTAGGAGGGCCCTGCTTGCAAGCTTACAATCTATAGATTTAACTAAACTTCAATAATTGATTTGGCTGAATTTGTATTTATTTATGCTAAAAAAATAGCATCGCTGTGAGCGACGCTGGCATTTTTTGCAGATATTTTGAGGATCTCTCACAGCATTGTTGGCACTCAAAGGGTTAAGGAATATAAAGAACTACTAGCCTATTCATCTCTACAGTGCAAATAAATGGGAACTGACTGCATCTAAAAATAATCACAGTTTTTATAAGTGATCGCTAAGTCTGGTCACTTTTCCTTATTCCCTAGCAGCGAACAAAAGCCCTAAAAATGTCCAGGGAAAACAGGGCCGGATGTCCAATTACCAGTATGGTTACATAAAACAAATTCATCTTAATGAGAGAAGACCTAAACGCTAATTAGGCAAATTTATAAACCTCTGAGCAGATCACTGTATTCACCTCTCCTACAGGATCAATATGTTCTAGTGACTTCTATTTGATTCCTGGTTCACAGAGGAATAATTAACATATTGATGTGAGAGTGGCAGTGAACAATTATTAATTGATCCTCATAGGAGTGGATCTGTGGGTATTACCAGTCTGTGGCATAAACACTGTACCGGCCAATGGAAGGCGAAGATGGTCTGCTATGGATCTAGGTATTCCGGCTATGGGCATCCAAGAAAATATATTTGCCTGAATAGGTATCTCTGACAGAAACACTCTCTGAATATTTCTCTTTTGAGGCACTTTTCTTCACAGAAATGCATGAAAGGAAAGTAGGCTTTCAGGTAAGATTACTTCATCCTCTGCTTTATTCTTGCTGTCATAAGACCTGACAGGAATTATTCTTTTTCTCCTCTTATAAACTATTTAATCTGTAAATCTGTCCAATCCTTGACAGATCAAACTCCAGATCAGACTGTTTATACAGTAGTATTGCAGACCTGCTCTCAGATTTTATATACATACCACACACTTGTCTAACTTTTTGGCAGCCCTCCAATTTGAATCTACTTAAAAACATAAATTTGGCTGTGTGGGAAGTTGATTTATTAATGGTAAATGTGGCAGAAGGGGAGGAATTTATTAACAACAATGATGTATGGTGTATACAATTTTTACTAGAGATGAGCGTGTCCGGATTCCGGGAATCCGGACACCCCTGAACACCCCCCCAATACGAATGCATTCACAAGCCTGTTCGGGTTTTCCCAGCCAGACTCGGAATGCGCCTTTTAGGTGCCCGTGAGTTCCTGCTGAGGGATCTCGCAAGATCCGGACACTATATGTATATAAGGACTAGGTGATTGAACAGTGTGCACATCTGGCTGTCTTCCCTGGCACCCCGCCTGCATGCTCACTCTCCCACCCCGCTGTGCAACCTGCGTGGTGTAGTAGTTTTAACTGCTACACTGCTGATAGTGACAACCTGCGTGGTGCAGTAGTTCTACATTGCTGATAGTGACAACCTGCGTGGTGTAGTAGTTCTTCACTGCTGATAGTGACAACCTGCGTGGTGCAGTAGTTCTACACTGCTGATAGTGACAACCTGCGTGGTGCAGTAGTTCTACACTGCTGATAGTGACAACCTGCGTGGTGCAGTAGTTCTACACTGCTGATCGTGACAACCTGCGTGGTGCAGTAGTTCTACACTGCTGATAGTGACAACCTGCGTGGTGCAGTAGTTCTACACTGCTGATAGTGACAACCTGCGTGGTGCAGTAGTTCTACACTGCTGATAGTGACAACCTGCGTGGCGCAGTAGTTCTACACTGCTGATAGTGACAACCTGCGTGGCGCAGTAGTTCTACACTGCTGATAGTGACAACCTGCGTGGCGCAGTAGTTCTACACTGCTGATAGTGACAACCTGCGTGGTGCAGTAGTTCTACACTGCTGATAGTGACAACCTGCGTGGCGCAGTAGTTCTACACTGCTGATAGTGACAACCTGCGTGGCGCAGTAGTTCTACACTGCTGATAGTGACAACCTGCGTGGCGCAGTAGTTCTACACTGCTGATAGTGACAACCTGCGTGGCGCAGTAGTTCTACACTGCTGATAGTGACAACCTGCGTGGTGCAGTAGTTCTACACTGCTGATAGTGACAACCTGCGTGGTGCAGTAGTTCTACACTGCTGATAGTGACAACCTGCGTGGTGCAGTAGTTCTACACTGCTGATAGTGACAACCTGCGTGGTGCAGTAGTTCTACACTGCTGATAGTGACAACCTGCGTGGCGCAGTAGTTCTACACTGCTGATAGTGACAACCTGCGTGGCGCAGTAGTTCTATACTGCTGATAGTGACAACCTGCGTGCTGCAGTAGTTCTACACTGCTGATAGTGACAACCTGCTGAGTCTGACTGTGTTAGTGTAGTGTAGTGTGGTGATACACTGACAGAGTCTGTGCTGTGCTGTATATTATATATTTATTCTGTAGTCTGTGTAGGCCTGTGCCTCATATAGATTGATTTACCTGTCCTCCAGTGTCCAGTCTCACCTCACCTGTGCAGGCCACACCTCAGTGCAAAATAAAATGCAAAATATAATTTTTATTTTAGAATAAAAGGGGTTAAAAAATAATACTGACTTATTAATAATCCTTTAAACATTTTCTCTGTCTGCTGCTGTGTGTGTAAGCCGGGAGAGGGTACTACAAGTCTCACCTCACCTGTGCAGGCCAAACGTTGATGAAAATTGCAAAATATCATTTTTATTTTACAATGGTTACTGACTTTTTAAAAATCCTTTTCAGTTTTTCTGTGTCTGGCTCTGTGTGACTGTTAGCTGGGAGAGGGTCCTACAAGTCTGACCTCACCTGTGTGCACACTGGGGCTGCAAAATAATCAATCTAATTTTTTTGGACAATAAGGGTTACTGAGTTAAATAAATTCCTTAAAATCCTTTAAAAAGTTTCTGTGTCTGCTGCTGTGTGACTGTTATCTGGGACAGGCCAGGGTAGTACAAGTCTCAATTCACCTGTGTGCACACCACACATAAATCATTCGGTACTTATGTAATATCTGGGCTGCCGTTTTTCTTAAGAGACCGCGTCCCCTCGCGGGGCTCGCTGCGCTCACCATGCTTCGGGCACGGTGGCTCGCTGCACTCGCCACACTATGTAAAATCAACTCAGTGCGTAGTTGGATAGTAGGGGTATGAAAAATTGGGGTGCATTTAACATGGGAGCCCAGATAATACATAAGTACCAATCATTCTTTTTTTTACAATAAGAACCACTTCCTCCAAGTGCTGAAGCTGCTGCCACTAGTCAAGACATAGAATATGATGATGAAATGCCATCAACGTCTTCTGCCAATGCCGATGCCCAATGTCATCGTCGAGGGCGTGTGAAATCCAAAAAGGCAAATTTGAGTACGTTTAAGAAAAAAATAAATGTAAATGCCATTTACCACACGGAGTGGCAAGGAACGGCTAAGGGCCTGGCTTATGTTCTTGACTAGTGGACCAGCTTCACACGACGATCACAGCCCTCCTCCTCATCCTCCCCCCCCCCTAGAAATGTAAAGAGAGTTAAGCTGTCAACAAAAAGACAGCAAACAGCTCAGCCTTCTAAAAGACACGGTATCACAAATCCCCAAGGAGAGTCCAAGGGTGTTGGTGGTTGCGAAGCCTTACCTTCCAATCACTGTATGGGAAGAGGTGGCTCCTTCCACCATTTGCAGCACACCCTCTGCATATGCTGGAAGGATCACCCACAGTCCAGTTCCTGATTTTGAAGTTGTCAATGTTGTACACCAAGAGGAGGAAATTGATGTAGCTGGTGCTGAGGAGGAAGTTGATTATGAGGAGGATGCTGCTGATGGTGATAACATATCACAATAGCAGACCCAGATTTAAACTAGGGCAAGGCCAATTTTATTTTAATGGAACCCTGCGCTAATCTAAATATTGCACCATATACTGAAGTCACAAGTGCCAGACAAGGATTAAAAATGGCGGCTGCTTCTCACACCTGTCCTGCTACTGAATCACACTCAGATAGGGTGTTACAGGTGTCTCGGGGAAGCCATTCTGCAGTGTTCATGGAAGCATAACCAGTGTTTAGGTGGTCTGCTCATGGGTGTGTCTCTATTTGTGTAAGTACTTTCAACTAGTTATATATGCCTGGAAAAAGCAGGGGGCTGGCATAAGAAAAATTTAGGGAGATATATTTGCGGGTGCCCTCCAAAGGTGCAATCGCAGGATGCCGATGTCCTAAGATACTTGCGGGGTGAGGTGGCTCTCCAGTCATAAAAAAAATACTGAAAGCCAAAACTTGGAAGACAACATTGCAGCACCTTTTATGTGGTCACCTAAATTTACCACACCATATACCCCTTATACAAATCATGCAACACAATAGTAAACCCCTTATACTGTACTTGCCACTTACACATTATGCCACATGGAATGAGCAAAAATTCACACAGACTAAGCCAAAATTCACACTATGACACACGGATTGAGTCAAAATTAACAGATATCAACGGTAAAATTTTTGCAGAAGATAATGAAAAAGCGGAACTGTTAAATAAGTTCTTCTCATCAGTGTTTACTAGGGGAGAGCAGATAGTGGAAAGCACAGATACCACAACTGGGACAAACGAACCGGATCTCAATATGGATCTCTCGACGAGGCTATAATTTTGAGGCTCAGCAAAATAAAAACTAACAAATCACCAGGGCCAGATGGGATACATCCTAGGGTACTAATGGAATTAAGGGAGGAACTAGCGACCCCTCTATATTGCATTTTTTAAAATTCACTATCAACAGGTATGGTACCAAAAGACTGGAGAATAGCAGAGGTAGTGCCAATATTTAAAAAAGGTAAAAGGGATGACCCTGCAAATTACAGGCCTGTGAGTTTAACATCAATAGTGGGTAAAATATTTGAAGGAATTTTAAGGGATGGTATCCTGGAATACTTAGACCTTCATAGTTTACTTCGTATTAACCAACATGGGTTTGTGAAAAATCGTTCCTGCCAGACAAATTTACTGGGCTTCTATGAGGATTTCAGCAAAAACCTTGATAATGGAAACGCAGTAGATGTGGTCTTCCTTGATTTTGCAAAAGCTTTTGATACAGTACCACACAAGAGGTTGATAAATAAAATGGTGGACCTGGGACTAGGTGCAAATATCTGTAGATGGGTAGGGAACTGGCTGTGTAATAGAGAACAAAGAGTGGTTGTGAACAGTGCAGTATCAACTATGATACCAGTACTAAGTGGAGTGCCACAGGGTTCGGTACTGGGGCCCATCTTGTTTAACATTTATATTAACGATATCGGGATGGGGATTCTCAGCGATGTATCCATCTTTGCTGATGACACAAAACTGAGTAGAGTTATTGAATCAACAGAGGATGTGAACATACTTCAAAATGATCTTAACAAACTAGATGAGTGGGCTAAAAAGTGGAAGATGAGGTTCAATGTGGATAAATGCAAGGTTATGCATCTCGGGAGACGTAACCAGTGTGCAAGTTACAACCTAAGCGGGGAGGCATTAGGTACTTCAGCACTTGAAAAGGATCTAGGAGTCCATATAGATAATAAGCTGGGGTGCAGTGTTCAATGTCACATTGCAACAAAAAAGGCCAACAGAATTCTAGCATGTATTAAAAGGGGCATGGAAACTAGGGACTCAAAAGTAATTATGCCACTGTACAAGGCATTGGTTAGACCACACCTTGAATATGGAGTACAGTTCTGGGCCCCACACTATAAAAAGGACATCATGGAATTGGAAAAAACACAAAGAAGAGCAACAAAATTTATTAGGGGAATGGAGAATTTAAGCTATGAGGAGAGATTAAGCAAGCTAGGACTATTTACACTAGAGAAGAGACGTTTAAGGGGGGACATGCTCAACATGTACAAATATATCAGGGGCAAATATAAGGAACTCTCAAGCACCCTTTTTACTGCAAGAAAGGAATCTAGGACACGAGGGCACGAATTTAGATTAGAGGAAAGAAAATTTCGTTCCCTCAAAAGAAAAAAATTCTTTACGGTCAGAGCAGTCAAACTTTGGAACTCTCTTCCTGTAGAGGTGGTGTTGGCAGATACAATAAATATGTTCAAAATAAGGTTGGACAAGCATTTATTGGATAAAAATATCCAGGGGTACTAATAAGAACCATATTCTGTCTTTTACAAGGGATAAGCTATTAAAACGTAGGTTGAACTAGATGGACGCAAGTCTTTATTCAGCCTTATCTACTATGTAGCTATGTAACTATGTAAAATTCACATTATGCCACAAAAATTAAGGTAAAATTCACATTTTGCCACATGGATTGAGCCAAAATACACACTATACCAAACAGATTGAGCAATAATGCACAATATGCTTCATAAACAGGGGCATTGCGCTTCATAAACAGGGGCATTAAAAATTACACCATAATGCCCATTACATGTTAAGCCACACACCATAATGTACATTACATATTATGACAAACACCATAATGCCTATTAAAAATTATGCTAAATTAGTGCTGCTTACCTATATGCTCATTGCCAGGGGTTCCATGTTCATTGCCAGGGGTTCCATACTCATTGCCATGTGGGATTGCATGCTCATTGCCAAGGGGGAATACATGCTTGCAGTAACTGGGGGACAGCCGCCGCCAGGCAGAAATGACAGCCATTGACAGCCGGGCAGAGAACAGGGGGCTGACCGGCTTTATTCAAAGCAATGCAGGTCCCGGCTATTTGAAATAATACCCCTTTCACACCAGAAAATGCAGGGACTTACCTGGGCTGGCCCATTTTACACCAGCCTAGTCCCTGCATTTTCTGGTATGAGGAGGAGAGAAAACTACCCCCCCTCCGCTTTTAAACAACCAGCTATATCTTCGGAACCAACTAACCCATTTACATGATTTTGGTCCTGTGAAACTGGGCCATTTGGTTCCAGAGAAATCTGTCCTCAAACAACATGAACAGCAATGAAATTACATTTCAGAAATAAAAAAATCGGTTTACCCGCAATATCTCTAGAACCAATGAACCCATATGGACCAGCCTGATATCAGATTGAAGGCCCAGTGATTTAGGTTAGACTGAGATCAACCTTGAGCTTCTGTTATGCCATTGGAACTGGGTGGCGGTCAGAATTAGCGGGTCCCATGTTATCATATGGCGGTATCTCCAGTTCCCGGGGGGCTAGTGACGCGGGGCCAGGCTCGTTGGAAAGTCCTGGCGCTCAGCTACAAAATGGGCCTATATATATGGAGAGTGGGCCTGGAGCTGGAGCTCCATCAGGCCCATTGTTAATCCGGCCCTGATTGGCTTCTCTTTTCGACCCATGTAAGAAAGCCTTGGCCATTAATAATGTATTCCTGTATTGCTTTCGCTCGCCTAACTTGCTGGGAAACAATTTATTTTGGAAGCTCCAAGCAGATTCAGTGCGGCCCAAATCATCCGCTGCTCCTTGGCTATATGTATTTAAATACCCATCAACCAATGATGTAAAATCAGCTAACATGGCATCCAACAGTGCTAGGCGCAGAGCCAAGAGGTGTAAAACTTCCAGAGCCAATTCTTTGAGCAAATGTGTAGACATTGGACGATTGAGCTATATAGTGGGGTTATTGTTTATTAAACTGCTTGTAAGTCAGGAATGAAACTTGTAAAGACGGCATGTTGAGATGTCGAGTCAAACATTACTTAAGTGAACGCGTACGATTAGGAAGGAAGCCCCCGGTTTCCATGAAGAACAGGTATACATCTCCTACCTCTCTCACTTCCCTGGCAGGTTTCCCAGCATCTTCAACGCTCTCTTGTGATAAGGTTTTATCTCTTTCATTAGCTGTATTTTCTGGCTCTTGACTTGAAGGACCAGACGATTCTTCTTGTTTCCACTTTCAGAATGGTATGCCCAAAGAGGATTTTTGTTCCAGGCACTTCTTTCCCAGTTGCTAAATCCTTAACTTTTCCTAAAGTGATTGTACGGCTCGCATCAATACTCATTGGCATGCCCTGAAAGCATCCATTGGTGGTTATAAATTTGATATTCTTCCCAATGACCTTCCTTAGGAAGCTGGTATCAGTTACTATGTTCATGCTAAACGTGTATTATGGGCGCAGGACCAAGCACAGCACACACCGCCGGCAGCAACTGCAAACAACCGGACCCTCCTAAAGATATTTTATCACAAATACCCAAGGAGAGTCAAAGGGTGTTGGTGGTTGCAATGCCGGACCTTCCCATCACTGGTGGAGGATTATTTTGGTGACAGCATCCAAGTAGACATGTCAGACAGTCCTTACCTGTACTGGCAGGACAAAAAAGGCAGTTTGGAAGCCCCAGTACAAAGTCGAACTGGCTCTATTTTACCTGAGTTGTCCCCCCTCAAAGTGTGTACTCTGAAAGAGTTTTTAGTGCAGCGGGGAACCTGGTCAGTGAGCAGTGTAGAAGGTTGCTACTGCAAAATGTGGAGAAGATGATTTGGATAAAGATGAGGATGACATCTTGCCTCTATATAGAGCCAGTTGCCTCTATATGTGCCCAGGTAGGGCAATATTGTGGAAATTCTGATTTTAATGAAGATTTCTCCTATTAAGGACTGATACAAACTATTTTTACCATCATAGGTAATGACAAATTAAAATACTCATTCACTAAGTACAGCTTTCCATTAAGAGACATTTCTTCTTTATTAACCAATATTCCAAATAGAGCACAGTCCAGATCCAGAAGGATCCTTCAAAAAATCTATATTATTAGTAGCTCATTTAGATTTGCCACAATTGGATTTGTATTAATATTGGTCATTTTATTATATGTATGTTGTCTGTTGGTATTAATAAATGTTAACTTTGTGTACATCTTTGAGCGCCCCACGCTTCTTTTTTTCTTTTTTCGTGTTGAGTACTGCCTGGCTGGGGCAGACAGCCTTCCCACAGTTCTTCCCACAGTTCTCCTTCCTCTTCACTGTGCAGTGTGCACTCCAAACGCCATGCATCGATAAGCTGCGCTCCCGAACAAGAAACGAATGCCAATACGGCTTATCAATGCTGCTGCTTGGAAAAAGGTGCTCTGTCAGTGATAACTAGAATCCAGCTGCTACCACAGTAAGATATTGTTTTTTTTTTAAATTTAAAGTCACTTTCCCTCCCAGCAGCTGTGACCTAACCCCTGTATCTTCTTTTTACCCTGCGTGTGAGTCTACCACCCCCAGCTATCCCACTCACCCGCTGTGGCCTACCCCTTGCATCTTCTACCCTGTGTGTGCATCTATCACCCCCTGTTACTCCACCCCCCACACACATACACACACACTCTCCCACCCGATGGCTGTCTCATCTGTCTGTGTGTTGATGTATATGTGTCAGTGTCCACGTGTTATAGTGTATCAATGTGACTGTGTGTCAATGTCTGTGTCAGTGTGTCAGCATGCCAACATTTGCCAGTGTGTCAGCAACTGTCAGTGTGTTTAAGCAGTAATCTGTTAGCATCTGTGTGTCAGTATCTGTATATGTGCCAGTGTCTGTGTGTCAGTGTATTTCAGTCTGTCAGCATCAGTGTATCATTAGCTGTCTATGTGTCAGTGTTTTGCCATTAATGTGTCAGTGTCAGCATCTGTCTGCATGTCATTGTGTCAGCATAAGTGTGTGAGCGTCTGCATGCGGAAGGGTCTAATAGCATCATGGTGGCATGCTGAGCAGTCTGATGGCATAACAGCAGCGTTTGGAGTAGTCCAATGGCATAATAGTGCTGTGTAGAGTAGTCTGTATGGCGTAATATTGGCATGTGGAGGAGTCTGATGGCATAATAGTGAATGTGGAGGTCGTAAGTGTCCTGTAACCAGCGCTATGTGACACTTACAACCTCCTCGGCCTGGATGAAATCGGATAATAGAGGAAAATTATCTTTATCTGCGGTATCTGCAAACATTTAAGCATTTTGACGTCACTATAATATTGTTTGGGAAAGGAAAATCATTCAGATTTATCACAAAATGAAAACGGACCATTGCAGATTATTGTTTTTCCCATATCTGCAGGAGATGTGTGCTGGCAAAGAAGTCAGGGCCACTTACTTGCATTTGCCATCCAGGCTGAAAGTTACCTGCCAGCCCCTCTCTATATCTCAAATGGTTCTTGAATAATTGAGGCAAGAATTCTCATATTTATCAGTCCCGCAATAAGGTATTTATCCTCCATTGGCCGTTTATATAACTTTCCAGGGGGAGATTAAAGTCCTCCCTTTTACCAGAGATGCGCTCTGGATGGTATAGTTAGTATTCCTTTGGCCATATGTTTTGGAGTGATACGTCACCAGAGACTGTAGATCCCAGTGGTATTTCTTGTTATCTGGCAGTGACCAGACTGCAAGGCTCACAAACGCATTTCTCCGCCTGTATGTGAGAATCCGCTGCTTTCTCAGCTGAGTCCGGTCACCGCTGGGATCACCTATTAGTGCAGCTCTCCCCCCTACCCCCATACTTGTACATATTTTATGTGAGATTGGTCCTCTAACATGAGACCAGCAGCTCATAACCTTAGCTCTTACCCTTAGTTATATCCACTAGGTAAGCGCTGACTATAATATCTTCGTTCACTGCTAGTCACAAAACCTCCAGGACATCAGTATTACTGCAGTGTCCATGTTACAAATAAATGCTCCTGGTATCATCAGTATATTTATGTCACATGCAAATTTACTCTTTAAGTGGCCTGTCAGTTTGTGAACAGGAAATGTTTCCTCCACCACATGAGGCAGGTAAGTTTGCTTTCACTAACTTTCTGGCAAATGGTTGGCGTGGGAGAGAACATACCCCATGGAGAAGAAATGAAAGTCATTATAAAAAGCTCTCTGATAAGGGATCCAGACTATAACATTATGACTTCCAGAATAAGCATGCTTTAGAAGTTGCCAACTAAAATCATTTAAGTCTCCGCAGGACTATCTTAGGTTTTCAAATCTAAGTGCTTTTCACTCAACAGATTATCCCATCTCTCTAGGAAGAACTATTGTTCACTATAATAGTAATATACTGGCAGCACAATTAAGCTTTTTGGCTTCTTTTGATAGTATAAAAAAAACCCTTATGTTCAACTTCAAATGGTAATGTTGGAATCCAAGTGGCCTGGAGTTTGGGGGCTGCTTTAACTCCCACTGCTACATAAATACTTGCATACCGAAGTTTCTAGATGTTGCGTGTAGAAGTGGTTGTACAATATTGTACTGGAAGTTTGCACTGAAGATGTCTTCAGAACTAGAGATTACAGTTGAAGATAAAGGCAGCTGATGTGATTTGATTTTCCAGCTGTGTAATTAATGTTTGTTATAATACTGGGCTGCAGAGGTAGTAATATAATTATCCAAGTGAACGGAGTTTCAAGATGAAAATAATGTGAAGAAATGCAGCCATAGGATGAATCATACCTATTACAGTTACAGGAACAGTAGTTATTACATTTAAGTCTTGGAAACAAGAAAAATCAAAGACTACAGTTTTTCTTATTTGGCTGACAATGGATTTTAAAACACTATCAATGTGTTATCAGCTGGCGTTCTCATTAATATATATGTAGTGGTCCTGGCACTCGTGCAGAGTTTGCAGAGACTTGGGTGCCTTTCTATCCACGAGGGTGGTATATGTGCAATATAGCGGAGGGCACTCTCAAGATTTTCAATACTGCCCGGCGGCAGCTTCCAATATATAACTCGAATCAACACAAAGGTATGTGCATCAACGTTTCGGGCGGGTAGCCCTTTATAAAGACATGGATGTGCACTGCTGAGGTCCAATAACTGGAATGACCCCAGCAGTGCACATCCGGTTATTAGAGGACCCTTATTGGTTGGTGACCATTGAACGTTAATTTTGATCGGGGTCTGGATCGTTCTGTGATTTCTGACATTAAGAACTTTTGACTCTAGCATCAGTTTTTTTCTACAACATTTACATTTGGTGTTTCAGATTTGTCACCACTTACAGTAATTCAGAAGCCTTTCTAAAGGATTGCCACATTTTAAGGAGATGTTTCCAGTGACTTACCATGTACGAATTGTTGCTTCCATCGCCCCTGAGGAAGTCATTTTGATGACGAAGCACCTCATCTGATTTTGGAAGTCTTAACTTCAACCAAATAATTTACCAATGCTGTTTTGAAGTGAATGTTATCATTTTGTGATTACAGTCATTATGCCCAAAGGGCAATTTTATATTATTAAAACATTGTTATTTTATTTATTTGTTGTGATTATATTTACAAGCGCACCCTGCATCTCTTTTTTTCTTTCATCTCTAAAACTCAGGGTCCCGTCTAACAGGGGATCCCTCAGCGGTGCTGCTTAAATTCTGTAGAGCGCATTTTTGGGTTCTTGTTGTGTTTGTCCATATATATATAACTCTCCTTTGGGACCTGAATCCCCGTGCCCGGCACTCACAAACATCCAAATAAAGAGACCTCACCACGGTCTATGACTATATATATATATATATATATATACCTTGTCTTTATATGATCTGCATGTAGATCAGCTGAACAGTAATATTGATTGGGCCACTGTTAAATCCAAATATCTCTGTTTTTGAATACAAGCTTTTTTTCACAAAGCCTTTAAAGGGTCCATTGAAATGCTGACTGCCAAGTACACTGTACGTACACAGTAATATTGTCACAAGTCTATATATATATGGATATATATATGGATCTGTCTGGTGGAAGTCACACAGAAGTTCAGCTTAACGCCAGGAACTGGCCTTTTATTGTTGGGAAACTTGAGTCCCCATTTCCATAAAGAAGTTCCATTCTGAGGGTGGAACATCGCGAGGTAGTTTCCGTCCAGCACACGGCTCTCCATCAATTTTTATTTCCTTTAAGTCGGGATTCGAAAAGATCCATACTCTATACCATGGTAATTGGATGTTCTACTGTCCTAGATTGTGGGATATCTGATAAAGAACCGCCATTGTACACAAGTGTCTGACCATTCGTTACTCTTTCGTGTATACCTAAAAAAAAACCTGAGGAAGCCTTTGTCAAAGGGTGAAACGCATTGGGTTAATACGGCAACTTGAAAGAAATTCGAATACAACAAAATACATTTTAAAGAAAAACCTTTTAATAAAAAGTATTTGTTTTATAACATACAGTTGTATTGAATATGATTATGCTTTGAAACACTGCACTCCCAATAGGTGGAGGATTCTATCAGTGCTCTCTATATTTCGGTGTCTACATTTCTTTTTCATCTCCCACTAACAGGGGAGACTTATAGAGTAGCTGCTTCTTGGTGGCGCACTTGGGGTCATTTTTCCATATATATATATATATATATATATATATATATATATATATATATATATATATATATATATATATATAGGAAACAATTGTAAGATGGCGCCCTTTAAGGTGACCTTACAGATTAGGTCAAACAAGCCTTCAAGTAATCCTTAAACTTTCTAAAAGTAAATAAAGTAAAGTCCATAATTTTCAAGCATTTATTAAAAGTCTCTTTTTTTCCACTCGGTATTGGTGGTTGGTTCAGACCATTAAAAGGTTCAGATATTTCAAGATAGCAAACAAATATCCCAATGCATTTCGTCCCCACACGGGACTTCATCAGGGGTTCGATAGTGACTCAGGCTAATTGCATACAGATGTTGAGTCCGTGTGTGAGCCTCTCAATATTCATACATGGTCTTGCCTTAAAAGGTTAAAAGTCTGTAGACATCACCATTTCTTGGTTTAAATCAGACAACTGATTTATATTAAAGCCAGATAATATTCCTAGTAGGATATATTGTCTCTATGCTTGATTAAGATACAGGTGTATACTGCACAGAATCTGAGTGACTCAGGGTACAATTCTCACTTACTGGAGATGTATACTCATGAAGGGCTCTGTAGTTATGATTCAAGACCAAGCTCAACAAATAAAGAAGGGAACGGATGGGCCCTTGTAGGCCTCATTTGATTTGATTAGATTCTCAACAGCCTTCATCTCCAAGTGTGGAATGCATGTGTAAAAGCCCACCACATCAGCACTACACATAATAACATAATCAGGAATGGTACCCAAGTATAGAATGCATGTGTAAAAGCCCACCACATCAGCACAACACATAATAACATAATCAGGAATGGTACCCAAAGCATTTAACCATTCCAAAAAACTATGTGTGTGTGCTCTTTGGAGTCCAGCCAGCAAGTCCACACTTTTCAACACACACATAGGACAAAGACAATATCATTTCCATTTGTTGGTTCTTATTCAAATGGTATATAAAGCTGAAGAACTATCTTAAACTGAAGGTTTAATGTGGTTTAAAGTATATACTGTAGGAGGTGGATCAAATACATACCCCATTGAAATTAAAACCAGGGTGAACCTACACCCTGTAACTGCTCACTTCTGCACCCTGTGCCTTCTCTCCTTGCATGTCTAACTGCCCACCTCTACACCCTGCACTGTGTACCTTCCACCTCTGCACCATCCTTCCTTGCACCCTGTAACTGACAACCTCTTTACCCTGCTCCTTGTACCTTCCACCCCTGCAACTGGGTTGGGGGCCCCTTAAAAAGATTGCTTTGGGGCCCGGGAAGGTCTAGTCACGCCCCTGGCTTCAGCACTGCTATGTTCAGTCTGGATAGTCCTCCGCCCCTGTGAGTACTGGGGGGGCGCCAGAAAATATTTCGGCTAGGGGGAGCAAAATTTATAGTAACGCTACTGAAACTGACCATATTTGCATAATGATGCCACAGGTTAATTGGGTGTGGCACTATAGATTATGGGTCAAGGGTTTCTAAATTATCTATTCCTGAATAAAGAGCTGACATGTTTCCCTTCATGTGAGCGTTACGCAGTCTCTTATTTGATTTGGCATACTGCTGTCTGTTGCTATATTTCTGGGACCATTTGTGCTGCTGGTCCTACTGGAAGGCACCCACCTCTAAAGGGTATCCGGACTGGTCATAGACTGACTCGTCATGATATAGTCTTATGGTCGACAGGGTCAAAAGGTCGACAGTCAAACGGTCGACATGGTTTAAAGGTCGACACACAATAGGTCGACAATGTCTAAAGGTCGACATGGAAAAGGTCAACTGGGTTAAAAGGTCGACATTTAATATGTCGACATGATCAAAAAGTCAACATGGTTAAAATGTCGACATGAAAACGGTCTACATGCATTATTTTACAAAATTTCCAGCCAACATGTGCCGACAGGCGGTATTTCATGCCCTACCATCGACTAGGGCATGAAGGGAGAATAAAATAGTGTGCAGAGTGCAGCGAGGCGCCGAGCCCGAAGCATGGCTTGCACAGCGAGCCATGCGAGGGGACGCAATACATTTAGACAGTGTCCAAATTTAAGACTCATGTCGACCTTTTGAATACGTCGACCTTTTACCTGTTGAACTTTTGACCATGTGGACCTTTTCCATGTCGACCTTTTATCTGTCAACTTTAAGACCCTGACGACCTTTTGACCCTGTCGATCTTGTAATTGTCGACCATTAGTGGTCGACCATATGACTGTCTATGATGAGTCTGTCTATGATTTATACCATAACCCTCTAAAGTACAGTACCAGTGAGTGCGGGATTGGCGGTTATGTGAACATCATCATTTCAAGTGCAAGTGTCTGAGCCACTGCTTTCCCATAAGCAGTTATCCCCTATGCCTAAATCTCTACATGGCATGCCTAATCATAACCCTGCCCCCCCTAACCTAACCTTTAAAAGCCATCGCAGCCTCACCCTCTTGGCAGCACCTACCCGTAACCGTCAGCATCCTCAGAATGTCAACATTTAATTTCACATGGTGACATTGTGAACCTCGAGAACATGTTGACATTGTTGGAATTGTGGTGTCAATATTTTGAATGTTAACATGGTTATGGCCAGCAGTGGCGGATTCAGGGGGGGGGCACCCAGGCACGTGCCCCCCTTGTCATTCATTTTGTAGATGAGGACCAGAGCTTTCCAACGAGCCCAGCCCCATGTCTCTAGTCCCCTGGGAACCGGAGATATTGCCTGGTAAAGCTGTAACATTTTTTCCCCATAGGATAATATGGGACCCGTCAATTCCGACCCCCACCCGGTTCCGACGGGAGGTCCCCCCCTGGCATCACAGGAGCTTGTGGTTGATGTCATTCAATTCCAAATCGCTGGGCCTTCAATATGATACCAGGATGGTCCATATCGGTCAATCGGTTCCAGAGATATAGCATGTAAATTGATATTTTTTGTTTTATGTAATTTCATGGCTGTTCATGTTCTTTGAGGGCAGATTACTCTGGAACCAAACGATCCAGTTTCACTGGACCAAAATCATTCAAAGCCCACTCTTTAATATGATACTTGTCTCATGTAAATGGGTCAGTTAGTTCCGAAGATATAGCCGGTTAAATTAGATAACTGGTTAAAGGGGGGGAGGGGTGGTTTTCTCTCCCCCTCACACCACAAAATGCAGGGACTAGGCTGGTGTAAAAGGGGCCAACCTGGGAATGCATTTTCTGGTGTGAAATGGGTATTATTTCAAATAGCTGGGACCTGCAGTGCTCGGAATACAGCCAGGCTCTGCCACTGTCAATGGCTATCACTTCTGCCTGGCGGCGGCTGTCCCCCATTTACCACGAGCATGTATTCCCAGTTGGCAATGAGCATGTAATCCCACATGGCAACGAGCATGGAACCTGTGGCAATGAGCATGGAACCCTTGGCAATGAGCATGTAGATAAGCAGCACTTACTGTATGTAGCATAATTTTTAATAGGCATTATGGTGTTTGGCATAATACATAATGGACATCATGTCGTGTAACTTTTGTCTCAATCCGTGTGGCATTATGTGAATTTTGGCTCAATCCGTGTGGCATTATGTGAATTTTGGCTCAATCCATGTGGCATTATGTGAATTTTGGCTCAATCCATATGGCATCTTATGAATTTGGCTCAATCCGTGTGGCATTATGTGAATTTTGGCTCAATCCATTTGGCATTGTCACACCAGGGGGCTTAGTCGACAAGACTGAGACCTCTGGTGGGGACCTGGACCGGTACCTGAACCGGGGAGGTTGGGGAGGACCCTTGCGCATGGACTGCACGACAGTGCACCCAGAGCCAATAAGCAGTCAAAGGTAAAATACAACCGGAGTTTATTTGCAGATGGTTGTAATAATGACAGACAGTAAAGTATGCAGGAGAAATAACAGAGTTCATGCAGATTGCAATACTTTACAGATGTGATGTGATGTGGAATCGATGGTGGAACATCGGATGTGAAGACTGTGGGTCCGGAATGACGGACTGAAGACTTGAGCTTGACTGTGGGTCCGGAATGACGGACGGAAGCTTGGCTTGGAGATCCGGAATATCGGACTATCGATGATGATGTGGGAACATCGGATTCGGGTATCGGATATGGAAGGAGACTGTGGGTCCGGAATGACGGACGGGAGATGACTGTGGGTCCGGAATGACGGACGGAAGCAGGAGATCCGGAATATCGGACTAGCGATGAAACATCGATGGTGGACGATGCTGGAGCATCGGAAGGACCAGAGTCCCGGAGCTAGGCTTGGTCGCTGGGCTGAGAGGCAGGATCACAGGCGGTGGAATAACCTGGACTTCACAGGAGATGGAACAACCTGGAACACACTGCAGCATGGAAGACAACACCAGCAGATAAATACACTTGCACGGAGACAAGGACAGCTGACCATACACTGGAGACAACTGAAGCACTAGCAATGGTTCTGAGAGCTCCCAGCATACTTATGCCCACTGGGTGGCCAGGATTGGCCGAGGAAGTATGACAGGGAGATCAGAACCAACAGGATTGGACAGCACAGACATGTGACTGGGAAGAACATGGCAGCCCCCATGTCTGCTATGGCGGGAAAGTGTGTTTGTGCACACCATGCTGGATACTGGGAGCAATGGCGGCAGACAGGTGGATTGCCGTGCACTGGGGACTGTCACTGGGAGACAGGAGGCCGGCAGAGATGACGTCTGGACCGCAAGCTGAACCTGCGGAGGCACTTAGCCGGTAAGAACGTCTGTCTGACAGCTCGGATCGTGACAGCACCCCCCCCTTTAAGGGTGGCCCCAGGACACCTTTTAGGCTTGCGGGGAAACTTGGAGTGGAACGCCCGGATGAGTCTGGGAGCATGGACATCGATGGCATTGGTCCATGATCGCTCTTCGGGGCCGTAGCCCTTCCAATCGATCAGATATTGCAGACGACCATATCGGATGCGAGAGTCCAAGATTTTACTGACCTCATATTCTGTTCCACGCTGGGTGCAAACCTTAGGAGCCTTGGGGAGCTTGGAATTAAAGCGATTCAGAACCAGCGGCTTGAGCAGCGAAATGTGGAATGTAGCATGGAATGTAGAATGGATCAATAATGAAATGTTGATGTGTGGACTTGGACTCACTTTCTTGCTCCCATGAGCGGGAAAGGGCATCAGCTTTTCGGTTTTGTGTCCCTGGACAGAACGACAGCTTGAAACGGAACCTGGAAAAGAAAAGTGTCCATCTGGCTTGACGGGGATTTAAACATTGAGCAGACTTGAGATACAGAAGATTCTTGTTGTCTGTGATAATTGTGATCTCATGAACCGCGCCCTCTAGAAGATATCTCCATTCTTCTAATGCCAACTTGATGGCGAGAAGCTCTTGGTCACCGATGGCATAGTTACGCTCTGCAGGCAGGAACTTACGGGAGTAGAACCCACAGGGATGAAGATGACCATCGGGCGCTTTCTGCGAGAGGACTGCCCCAACACCCACGGAGGAGGCATCAACCTCGAGAATAAAGGGCAAGGTGGTATCAGGTTGTCTTAAAACAGGAGCGGAAGTGAACCTCTGTTTCAACAGATGGAAGGCTTCGATGGCTTCTGCCGGCCACTTCGCTGGATTAGACCCCTTTTTCGTTAAGGCAGTGATGGGAGCCACAATAGACGAGAAATTACGAATGAATTTTCTGTAATAATTGGCAAAACCCAGGAAACGTTGAATACCTTTCAGCGAAGAGGGAATTGGCCAATCTTGGATGGCCTGCAGTTTTCCTGGATCCATTTGAAGACCAGAACTGGAAACAATGTACCCTAGGAAGGGTATAGACTTCACCTCGAAGACACACTTCTCCAGTTTACAGTAGAGATGATTAGCTCGCAGCCGGGACAGAACCTCTTTGACCCAATAACGATGTTTTGTGATGTTATTGGCATAGATTAAAATGTCATCGAGATATACAACTACATGACGATACAGAATGTCCCGAAAAATCTCATTGACATAATGCTGGAACACGGCTGGGGCATTGACGAGGTACTCATAGTGGCCGTCTCTGGTATTAAACACCGTCTTCCACTCGTCGCCCTCTCGTATGCGGATGAGATTATATGCACCCCTCAGGTCGAGTTTCGTGAAGATGGTTGCACCGCTGACACGGTCAAACAGCTCGGTGATGAGGGGCAACGGATATCGTTTTTTTACTGTAATGTCATTGAGGCCGCGATAATCAATGCAGGGACGTAGGCCTCCATCCTTCTTCTTGACGAAGAAGAATCCTGCGCCAGCAGGAGAAGTCGAAGGACGGATGAATCCCTTTGCCAGATTTTCCTTGATGTAATTGGTCATGGCTTGAGTCTCTGGAAGAGAGAGAGGATAGGTTCTACCTCTGGGTGGTTCTTTGCCTGGGATAAGTTCGATAGGGCAATCCCACGGTCTGTGAGGAGGTAGGACATCAGCGCCAGACTTGCTGAATACATCTGAGTACTCTTGGTAGGGAAGAGGCGGAAGGTCTGCTGCATCGGCTGAAGAATGACGAGCTGGGAGTACCTTTTGGAGACAGGTACCGGAGCAGGAAGGATCCCAGGAAAGGATTTCCGATGTCTTCCAATCAAGACGAGGATTGTGAAGACGGAGCCAGGGTAAACCCAGAACCAGAGCATGAGTGGCTCGGGGTAAAACCAGGAAGGACAAAAGTTCAGTGTGCAGGACTCCCACTTTTACTGTAAGTGGCAAAGTTCTGCGGGAGACTGTCGCATCAGGAATCCTACTGCCATCCACAGCAGTAAGGAAGACAGTCTTGGAAAGACTTTCAGTGGGCAACCCCCACTTGCGGACCAGTTCTGCAGTAACAAAGTTGCCAGCGGCACCGGAATCAAGAAGTGCGGAGACAGTCTTGAAATGCTGACCAACTTGTAGGGAAACTGGAAGGACACAATCAGTTGCTGAGGACTTAATTACTCCTAGCCTACCCTCTCCTTGACGGGCTAGGAGGAGGAGTTTTCCTGACGCTTTGGGCATGCAGAAATTTGATGTGCAGGATCGGCACAATACAGGCAGAGCTGTGCCAACCGACGACGTAGACGTTCTCCGGGAGACAAACGGAAGCGGTTTATCTCCATTGGTTCTTCTTTGGAATGGACTGCGGGAGCAGTGGGTAAAGAAGGTGGAGGAGTTGGCACTTTAACTGGAGCGCTCTTGTGACGTTCTACAGCCCTTTCTCGGAAGCGTAGGTCTACTTTGATACACAATGATAAAAGGTCATTTAGACCTGAGGGTAAGTCTCTGGTAGCGAGTTCATCCTTAATACGATCGGATAGGCCATGCCAGAAAGCTGCGTATAAGGACCCATCACACCAGGAGAGTTCAGACGCCAGAATCTGGAACTGGACCAGATATTGCCCGACGGAGCGGGATCCCTGTCTGAGACGGAGGAGTTCAGTGGAGGCAGATGCTGATCGCCCAGGCTCATCGAAGATACGCCGGAATGTTGACACGAAGTCCTTGTAATTGGACAGGATGGCATCAGATCTTTCCCATAAGGGAGACGCCCATTCTAACGCTGCTCCACACAGGAGGGAGATGATGTAGGCGATCTTGACCCTTTCAGTAGGGAAGTTACTGGGTTGCAGCTCGAAGTGAATCTCACACTGATTGAGAAAACCTCGACAGGTCTTGGGGTTCCCATCATACTTGGTGGGGACAGACAGATGAAGGCGAGGTGCAGCAGCCATTACAGGAGGATGAACGGGACTTGGAAGTTCTCTGACAGGCTCAGGGCCACTGAGAGTGGTCTGTAGCTTATCCAGCCGGGAAGACAGATCTTGCAGACAATGAATCACTTGGCTCTGCGCAGCCTCTTGCTGATCCAAGCGAACAGCCAGTTGCTGTACAGGGCTGGGTGGAGAAGCTTGGTTTGCGGCTGGATCCATTTGGCTAGTGCTTACTGTCACACCAGGGGGCTTAGTCGACAAGACTGAGACCTCTGGTGGGGACCTGGACCGGTACCTGAACCGGGGAGGTTGGAGAGGACCCTTGCGCATGGACTGCGCGACAGTGCACCCAGAGCCAATAAGCAGTCAAAGGTAAAATACAACCGGAGTTTATTTGCAGATGGTTGTAATAATGACAGACAGTAAAGTATGCAGGAGAAATAACAGAGTTCATGCAGATTGCAATACTTTACAGATGTGATGTGATGTGGGATCGATGGTGGAACATCGGATGTGAAGACTGTGGGTCCGGAATGACGGACTGAAGACTTGAGCTTGACTGTGGGTCCGGAATGACGGACGGAAGCTTGGCTTGGAGATCCGGAATATCGGACTATCGATGATGATGTGGGAACATCGGATTCGGGTATCGGATATGGAAGGAGACTGTGGGTCCGGAATGACGGACGGGAGATGACTGTGGGTCCGGAATGACGGACGGAAGCAGGAGATCCGGAATATCGGACTAGCGATGAAACATCGATGGTGGACAATGCTGGAGCATCGGAAGGACCAGAGTCCCGGAGCTAGGCTTGGTCGCTGGGCTGAGAGGCAGGATCACAGGCGGTGGAATAACCTGGACTTCACAGGAGATGGAACAACCTGGAACACACTGCAGCATGGAAGACAACACCAGCAGATAAATACACTTGCACGGAGACAAGGACAGCTGACCATACACTGGAGACAACTGAAGCACTAGCAATGGTTCTGAGAGCTCCCAGCATACTTATCCCCACTGGGTGGCCAGGATTGGCCGAGGAAGTATGACAGGGAGATCAGAACCAACAGGATTGGACAGCACAGACATGTGACTGGGAAGAACATGGCAGCCCCCATGTCTGCTATGGCGGGAAAGTGTGTTTGTGCACACCATGCTGGATACTGGGAGCAATGGCGGCGGACAGGTGGATTGCCGTGCACTGGGGACTGTCACTGGGAGACAGGAGGCCGGCAGAGATGACGTCTGGACCGCAAGCTGAACCTGCGGAGGCACTTAGCCGGTAAGAACGTCTGTCTGACAGCTCGGATC
Organism: Crinia signifera; assembly: GCF_055691185.1. Classification (NCBI taxonomy): domain Eukaryota; kingdom Metazoa; phylum Chordata; class Amphibia; order Anura; family Myobatrachidae; genus Crinia; species Crinia signifera. Next base: position 105,570,653 of record NC_139221.1, on the reverse strand, counting down.
GTGACAGGCATTATGTGAATTTTGGCTCAATCCATTTGGCATTATGTGAATTTTGGCTCAATCCGTGTGTTATTATGTAAATTTTGGCTCAATCCGTGTGGCATTATGTGAATTTTGACACAATCTATGTGGCATTGTTTGAATTTTGGCTCATTCCATTTGGCATCATGTGTAAGGGGCAAGTATAATGGGGTCTAGTATTTTGTTGCATAATGTGTAGAAGTTGTATATGGTGTTGTACACTACACTCAAGGACATGCCCCCTGTTGAGTATCCACACCCCCTTTTTCAGAGCGCGCCTTTGGCGCGCACACAACTACATCCTTCACTTTTGTTGCCATGGTGGGCCTGCGTACTTTAAATGCCAGGGCCTATTTTTAATCCCATTGCCACCCTCTCTCTGCCGCTCTCTTAGCATGTACACTGGCACCACTAACACTGGCCCTCCCCCACCTAAACCCTCTTTTATCATGGTGCCCCCCCTGTCATTTTATCCTGGATCCGCCCCTGATGGCCAGAACTAAGGACAGGCGACAGGAATGCAGGGCCGGTGTAAGGCTTCTCAGCATCCTAGGCAAAACTTCAACCTACTGTGCCCCATCCTCCCCCCTTCCTCCCCCTGTGGCCACCAATACCCACTTTCCAACCCCTTATGACATACTTGCCTAACATTCTGTCAATGGCAGGGAGGCTCCCCAAAAAAACAGGTGGTCCTCCCACACCCCCGGCAAGTCCCCTGCTTTCCCTAGAAGCCTTCCTTTGCTACCCACAACAGAGTAAAAGGAGGAGGGGGAAGCAAAGTAGGGAAGTATGCCTCAAGGGAAAGTATAAAGGTGAGGTCTTAGAAGTTCCGCAGCCTCCACATGTATTAAGTAAAACAAGGATCTTTATAGAAAGCCTTAATTTTTTGAAAGGCAGACTTTGTGGCGCCCTCTCAAATCCCGGCGCCCTAGGCACCTGCCTAATGGTAGAGCCGGCCCTGCAGGTATGGTTGTCCCGGGGTCCCCACTCTTCACCCTGAATCACTCCTGCCGCTGGTAGTGAAATCGGAGCACAGCATGATCCAGCTGTTTCTCAGATTTCCCCACTAGCCGCTGTCTGCTGAGGTGCTGCTGAAGTCACTTTCACCCTTTTCGTGATCGCTGCGGCTGCTGGGATTTCTGTGACAAACAGTAGTGGAGAATGAGGCGCAGCCATTTCACTCAGTCTCAGCTCCTTCCTCAGTGGTTCCGGCAGTGTGTGACTCGCTGCCAGCGGGTGTTAAGCTACCTTATACAATTTTATCATATATGTCCATTTTTACGAATATGTCCTTTAATTTTAACAAATTTATTAAGATTCCCATTTTTGTTAATCCATTACTTATGTTATTTGTATTTCCTTAGAATTAATGCACCAAAGATTCAATGATGCATTTCAAGAAAATACGTCATGTTGGTTAATGTACTGTAGCTGAAACCATGTTTTGCATGCAGCACGTTTGCTTACAGATCTCATACAGACTTTAATGAAAGTAAGTACAATGTTTTACCTGTGCAATGAAGCATGTCATCAATAAGTGCCCCCATGGTTTTTTTTTTTCAATCTTTAATTGCCAGCTACATTACAATCTTGTGAGGAGGTGTAGAGTAAAATAGAAGAGGAAAAACTGTACAGCATTTATAGCAGACACTAGAAAGCTTGTTAACAAATGCTTAGTTTATTTTTATTTTACAATGTTTAAGTAAGTAGCTCCCTGCTCTGGATAATAATACTATGAATAACAATACCTAAAATAAAGCCTTCAGTATGGTATTATTGTATATACTGCTTTATTTTTTCTCTCATTGTAAAACGTAAGAAATAAACAGTTAGTTTGATTTCAACGTGAAGAACAACTGACATTCTCTGAGGAAGCCGCTGAGCATTGTGAGGCGGAGAAACACGCAAGTAAGATCTCATATCCCTTCTGGTACCAGTCATCTTCACATTTGGCAGTGACCATCCTGTGGGCGGATCCAGTTTCGGCAATACTGGTGTGCTAACCAGATCAAGTTGGGAGCCACATCCATCCGTCGCCATCCATGCGGCCACCTGGGCACTCTTAACCACGCTTGGCTGAGGCCAGCAATAGCAATTGCTGCTGAAAAGGAGTGGTAATTATATCACAATGTTCGTACTAACTCTCATTCATAGTTATAATGCTGCATTGACTCTCTTATCCAATAATGCAGTGGTTCACAACACTGGTCCTCAAGTACCCCAACAGTGCACGTTTTCCAGGTCACCCAGCAGATGCACAGATTATTCAGGCACATTTTAAAAGATCCACAGGTGGAGCTAATTATGTCACTTGTGATTCAGTGTGGAGACCTGGAAAACGTGCACTGTTGGGGGTACTTGAGGACCAGGGTTGGGAACCACTGCAAAAACGGATGACCAGCTACTAATCTATGCTGTCTCAATGGGACTTGCTGCATATACTAACTTATTAAGCAACTATTACAAGGACTTTTATTCTACTTGGTAGGAATTGCTTTGGACTGACTTACTAACAAAACTAAAATGCTTATAATGACTGCTTTCTAATGAGTTTTGTTTTTTATTGATATGTTTTATTTTTATTTGTATTCAATTAATTTAATCTTTTTTTATTTAAAATTAAAATTATTATTTTAGCGCAGTGTCAGTTGTCGATTTTCAGCTTGTTAACAAATGCTGAGTTTATTTTTATTTTTACATTGATAAGTAAGTAGCTCCCTGCTCTGGATAATAATAATTAATTATTAAATTAATACTATGAACGACGATCCCTGCTGGAGCTCCAAATCCAGCCCCCGCTCCGGTCGCGCCGCAGTCCTCCGGACACCAGTCAGACAACTCCCGGGCCACACAAGCGAGCGCCGTGGGTGGTCGTGTCAGCGGGTGTCCTCAAGTACTCCCCGGCTCCGCAGCACAGGCCCACCGACGCCGGGGTACAGGTATGGAGGTGGTGGGCAGGAATGGGCAGCAGGGATGGGGTATTGGTAGGGGACAAAGGCCTTTTTTAGAGAGATAATTGTGGAAGCTCCTCTGGGCTGCGTCCTCTCTCTTGCCCTGTCAGGCCACGCCCCCCAATTAATTTTTTTACATATGTGTATAATTTTTTTTAGGCTATTCTAATATGTATTTTACATGATTTTTTTATGATCGTGGCCACAGACCAAATATATAGAACATTTAAATTGTTTTGTTTTATGTTATCGTATGATCAACCATTTTATTGAATATTAAATAACTAGGTGATTCATCGCGCCCTACGGGCGCTCTTCACACCGGCGTAAGGGGCTACGCCCCTTAATTTGTGAACATTTGTATTGTGAGAAATATGGTTAGAATTGTATGAAAGATGCCCTGTATTGCAGCTTCTGGCAGTGGGTGAGGGTCCAGCGTGGCAGCACAGGAGTACCGGACAGTGGCCCTGAGTCAGTGTCTCCTCCTACTGGGTGGGAGTTAGGGTGCATGAGAGCAGGAGGCTGGGATATGAGGCATGATAGGGGTATGTGGGCAACACAGCGTCAGCGATTACCCAGTGGTGGAAGTTACGGTTCAGGAGAGCAGGAAGCTGGGTAGTGATAGGGGTGTGTGGGCATACGGGGGACTAAAGAGGGTGGTGGACACTGTGCAGCTTCTGCCAGTGGGTGAGGGTCCAGCGTGGCAGCACAGAAATACAGGAGTCAGTGTCTCCTCCGACTGGGTGGGAGTTAGGGTGCATGAGAGCAGGAGGCTGGGCGGTAAAGCATGATAGGGGAATGTGGGCAACACAGGGTGAGCGGGTCTCCACTGGCGGAAGTTACGGGGCAGGAGAACAGGAGGCAGGGCAGTGTCCTCCCACATTGATGGCAAAAGTATTTAACATCGGCCATAAACCATCGATTATTTAAAAATCATTGATGGTCGATGGGCGTCCCTAGAACTGGAGGAGGGTGGGGGACAGTATGCAGCTCCCGGCAGTGGGTGAGCGTCTCCTCCCACTGGGAGGGAGTGAGCGTGCATGAGAGCAGGAGGCTGTATAATAGTGGTATGTGGGCAAGACATTGATAAAAGTTGTGGCGCTGGTGCAGAGGGCAGTGGGGAAACCTGCAGTGCGGCAGCCAGGGCCGGATTTCCCACCTAGGGGCGGTACCTGCTTGTGGTGGTACAGGATCCCCCATTGTCACGGGGTTACGTGAAATGCGGGGGCCGCGGTGGTCCGCTGGGGGGTGGAATTGCCGGAAGGGGGTCTGGGGGGTCTGCAAATTGCGGGAGGCGGGGTGGTGTGTGGGGATCCGCGGTTAGCGGGAGGGGGCGGGGGTCCGCAAATCGTGGGCGGGGGCGCTTGAATCGTGGGAAGGGGGGTCCGCAAATTGCGGGAGGGGGGTTGTCGGGGTTAGTGAATTGCGGGAGGGGGGGTTGCGGAGGTCCGTGAATTGCGGGAGGGGTGCGTGGGGTGCCGTGAGTCAAGGGGGGGTGGTGCGGGGGTCCGTGAGTCACGGGAGGGGTCATGAATCGCAGGAGGGGGGGGTGGTGGGGGGGCTGCGAATCGCAGGAGGGGGGGTGTGGGGGGTTGCCGTGAATTGCATGAGGGGGGCGTGAATCAAGGGAGGGTGGGCGCAGGGGGGTGGTGCGGGGGTCCGTGAATCGCGGGAGGGGGCATGAATCGCGGGAGGGGGGGTCGTGGGGGGTTCCGAATCGCAGGAAGGGGGGTATGGGGGGTGCCGTGAATTGCGTGAGGGGGGCATGGGCCCTTTTAATGCCAGGAGGGGGGGTCGCAGGGGTCCCGCGAATCGCGGGAGGGGAGGATGCAGGGGTCCTGCGAATCGCGGGAGGGGTCTCGCGGGAGGGAGGGGTCGCTGGGGTCCCGCGATTTGCGGGAGGGTCGCGGGGGTCCCACGTTTCGCGGGAGGGGGTGGTCACGGAGGTCCAGCGAATCGCGGGAGGGGGTGGTCGGGTCTGGGACGGATATTAGACAGCACTTACATCGACAGCCATTACATCGACACCATTAGTTCGACAGCTCAATAGGTCGACATGGTTTTAGGTCGACAAACCATTAGGTCGACATGTCATTAGGTCGACATGTTTTTAGGTCGACACTGCCATTAGGTCGACAGAGTCTATGTCGACAGTCAAAAGGTCGACATGGGTTTTTTCACTGTTTTTTTTTGGCCGAAATGTCGACACAGTCGACATGAACACAGTTTGAAGTGTACCGCAGCCGCTCGCTATGCTTCGGGCACGGTGCCTCGCTGCGCTCGGCACACTATTTTATTCTCCCACCACGCCCTAGTGGATAGTAGGGCATGAAATACCACCTGTCGGCACATGTCGGCTCAATAAACAGTGAAAAAACCCATGTCGACCTTTTGACTGTCGACATAGACACTGTCGACCTAATGGCAGTGTCGACCTAATGGCAGTGTCGACCTAACGAGCTGTCGACCTAACGAGCTGTCGACCTAATGAGCTGTCGACCTAATGACATGTCGACCTAATGGTATGTCGACCTAAAACCATGTCGACCTATTGAGCTGTTGAACTAATGGTGTCGATGTAATGGCTGTCGATGTAAGTGCTGTCTAACAATAGTCCGGATACCGGGGTGGTCGCGGGGGTCCCGCGAATCGCGGGAGGGGGGTCGCGGGGGTCCCGCGAATCGCGGGAGGGGGGGTCGCGGGGGTCCCGCGAATCGCGGGAGGGGGGGTTCGCGGGGGTCCCGCGAATCACGGGAGGGGGGGTCGCGGGGTTCCCGCGACTCGCGGGAGGGTGGAAAGCGGGGGTCCCACGAATCGCGGGAGGGGGGGTGCGGGGTCCCGCGAATGGCGGGAGGGGTGGTCACGGGGGTTCCGCAAATCACGGGAGGGGGGATCGCGGGGGTCCCGCGAATCGCGGGAGGGGGGGTCGCGGGGGTCCCGCGAATCGCGGGAGGGGGGTCGCGGGGGTCCCGCGATTCGCTGGAGGGCGGGGGCCCCGCGATTCCCAGGAGGGGGGGTCGCGGGGGGCCCGCGAATCGTGGGAGGGGGGGTCGCGGGGGGGTCCCGCAAATCGCGGGAGGGGGGAGTCACGGGGGTCCCGCGATTCGCGGGAGGGGGGGGCGGGGTCCCGCGATTCGCGGGAGGGGGGGTCGCGGGGGGGTCCCGCGATTCGCGGGAGTGGGGGTCGCGGGGGGGTCCCGCAAATTGCGGTAGGGGGGGGGGTGGCGGGGGGTCCCGCGAATCGCGGGAGGGGGGTCGCGGGGGTCCTGGCAGAGGGTAGGGATGTGCAGGAGTAATGGTGGATGGTGGGCGTGTACGGTTACTGTAGCCCTGGCTGGGCGGGGGGAGGTGATGTCAAGGGGGTGGAACGTCAGACACATGAAAGTGAAACTGTTTTACACAGGAACGTTCTCCACAGAGGTTGAGTGACAGATCTGGCTAAATATATAAGAGATATTCCAGATTCTGCACAGTGGTTTTTTCCTCCAAATTGGGGCCTGTGAGCGGTCCCAACAAAACAGCGGCATTATTTGGAATATTTTGTTATTGAATTTAGAAAGTGTTGTCAGAATTATTTAGCGCTGGACTTTTTTGTTCTTTAGTTGGTAGGCTAATTGGCTCCCTACAAATTAACCCTAGAATGTCTGTGTGTGTACATGTGGTAGGGAATATAAATTGTAAGCTCCACTGGGGCAGGGACTGATGTGAATGCTCAAATATTCTCTGTAAAGAGCTGCGGAATATGTATGCGCTATATAAGCAGGGCTGCAAGTATGGCGGTACGGGGTGGTACAGCGTACCGGTAAAACATATTGCGCCGGTACCCCGTACCGCCATAACAAATACTTCCCCAAGTGCTCAATGTGCATGCGCGCATATGTGAGTGGCGGGGGGCGTGGCCTCTGCCGCCCCGCCACAGCTGATTCCCTTCTGAAAGGAGGTGAGGGGAGCGCATTGCGCGTCTCTCCTTCCCCTCCCTGTCTCACTGACTGGGCTGTCAGCCAATTAGAGCTCGCGGGCTGGCAGCCAATCAGGAGCCAGCCCACGAGATATGATTAACTGACAGCCCAGTCACACAGTGAAGCCGCCGGGGAAGGAGAGACACGCAATGCGCTCCCTTCCCCTCCATAGGGTAGCGGGCAGCGGGCCACTGTTTGAAGGAGGTGGGATCAGCTCTGTGTAGCTGCTGCTGCTGCGAGTGCGGGATCACTCCCTACAGACTCTTCGGAGAATGGGGGGAATCAGTGGGCTGAGAGACGGCTAACCTCAGCGCAGGTGGCAAAGGGATGGGAGCGGACAGCAGCGCAGTCTCCAGGTACTAGAGGCAGCTCAGCTATTATTACTTCCAGTCTGCTGCTGCTGATGACTGGAGCAAGGAGCCCAATGAGGACTTCAGTAGCAGCTGATGTTGTATGTATGAGCTGCTGAGGCTACACACAGTGACCGGCTCCTGCCCAACACGCAGACATGGGGTAAGTGTAACAACTCCCACAGGTGTAAGGGTACTGTGCTATCTGTGTGAGAGCGGCGGCGGGTGACTGGAGGGGGGAGAGGAGACCTCAGAGACCCGGCACTGGGGTCTTATGTGTGGTACGTACTGTGGGGGCATATGTGTGGCACTGGAGGCATACCTAGCACTGTGGAGGTATATGTGTGGCTCTGGGGGCATACTTGGCACTGTGGGGGCATATGTGTGGCACTGTGGGCATATATGTAGGGGCATATCTGGCACTGGGGGCATACAAGTAATGGGCATAATGTGTAATGGGCATTATGGCATGGGTCATATGTTTTGGGTGTGTGACGCGTAACAGGCATTACTGTGTAAATTTTGGCCACGCGCCTTCGGCGTGCAATATCCCTGTTTGTAGTTTATCTGGCTCCTGCACTTTGATCTTGGCCCCTACATTTTGTGTGCAGGATGCAATGCACAAGTCCAAACAGAAATGTCATCATGTTCTAAAGTTTTGCCATGCAGCCACCCCCCCTCATGTCATATGACCACGCCCCTAACCACGCCCATTTTTGACCCGTGCCTTCGGCGCACAGCACAGTACCACTATATCATTTTTTCTACTTGCACCACTGTATATAATAAACTGTTAATAAATAATATACTGCTTTCTTTTATCTCTCATTGTAAAACGCAAGAAATAAAGTTAGTTTGATTTCAACATGCAGAAAAATATATCAAACTGATTTTGCAATCATCTAAAATATTAAAACAGATAAACACATTTGTATTCTTGACTGGACAGAAACAATGTATTCCAGATAATTCATGTGTTATTATCACTAAGCTACCACAGGCTTTAATGTCCTAGTAGCTGTAATATAATTACAGTGGAGTCTTCGCTCCAAAAGCTGATAAGCTTTATTACATCTGCGGACAACTCTTGCCTGGTTACACCTCTCATGCAATTATAAACACAGCACATGGAAATATGTGGTTATTTACAATCGCTTTGAGTCACAAAGTAATGTTTCTTAGGTTCATAGAACAGCTGACAGAGGAATAATTATAACCTTCTCAATTTGTAATGTAGCCACTTAAATCTGAACTGCTTGACCCATATAAAGTAACCGGTTTAACATCACCTCTTATTATGTAGACAAAATAAGGTTAACAAAAAAGTTCTGGGAATCAAGATTTATAGCAGCACAAATGAGAACGTTCCATACCTCTTTATAAGAGTAAAGGTGCCCATCCACCGAGCCAATTTAGGGCGATTGCGAGGAAACGGGCCATGAAATCGGCTGAAATCTGCTTGGTTTGATTTCCCCTCAGGTACGATGCGCAGTCCCGTGCGCATTGACCAGAGCAGGTGGTCGGACCTGTTGGCCTTCTGACCACCCATCCAGGGACCTCCTTCCCGTGCAGCTGGGGGTGGGCTGCGGGCTCCAGCCAGCTGGTGCTGGTAGCGGGGGGTGGGCAGTGGGGTCTGGGAAGCGGGGTGGGTCACTGGGTCCCCGCTGCGCTGGGCATTAAGTCAGCGGGTCCGTGCGACTGATGGCAACTGAGCAGCGCTATTCTGCGGGCCTGGAAGCGCTGCAGAATTTGAAAACACTGGCAGGACGCTGATTGGCTGAATGTTGTCAAATTCAGCAACGCTTCTCGCGCCACCGCCTGGTGAATAGCGATACTCAATTTCCATCCAGCGCACAGACCCGCTGACTTAAAGCCCAGCTCTGCAGGGTCCCCATTGCCCGACACACGCTGCAGGGAACCCGCTGCCTGCCCGACGGACACCCCTGCCTGCCCCCCACCGCTGCCAGCTCCCCAGGGATATGCATGCGATTTATCGTAAGCAGCCTCCTGGGGAGCTGCCGGGGGTCCTTCAAGGGCAAACTCGTCCAACTTGTCCTTAGGACAAGTAGGACTAGTGTATGGGGGCCTTTAGGGAAATAGACATTGTTATTAAGTAACCGTAAATATTGTTGGAAGAATGCATTGCAGGTTTAGAATATACCTGTAGCACCAATATGTACAGTATATACTTATTCATAGAAATGAGAAACTAGTCATGCTGTTGCAATTACTGAGTGATTACTTGAATCCTGTATTATGTTATAATAATGCTTGTCTTTTTGTACAGCTTATGCTGGGTCACACTATACAATGTGTACCCAGCCTAACATTGGCAGCGATGAGACCCGGCACCGGCAAATGCATACACATTTGCCAAAGCGGACAGTGAAGGAGTGATGGTGAATTATGCATGGCCATCATTAACTACATTCATCGGCAGTACATGTAGGGCCAACGAAGTATGTCGCTGAAGACCAACTGTGCATCATCAGTGACATAGTGAGTACACACTAGACAATGTGCCCGATATGCAGTGTGGACCCAGCAATAGGTCTCAGTTATAGAAGGAGCCATATGGAGCAGTAGGCGAAGGAAAGTTGCATTAATTAAATATGTACACCAATTTAAAAAAAAATTCTGTTAAGAATAAGTCAAACAGTATTCTAGGGGGCAGAAACATCAAACATTTAATTTTTGTTATTATTTTTCCAATTTAAAAATTGCCCAATCCACCAATCTGCACCCTACACTACTACAGATCAATTTTAGAAAATACAGTTCTGCCAGTCTTGCTCATAATCTTAAGCCTTCTACACATTAGCCGGAACCAGATATCGGTGGCAGGGACCCAGCCTCGTAAAGTTTTTACACACATGCTGATGCTGGGGAGGGAAAGGGAGTGACAGCGAGGAAATTGAAGGTCATCCTGCGGGGCTGAAGCATGACCGCCATTAATGAGAACCTTCCTCATCTGAACATGCAAGATACGTTAACGATTTGTTGGGGGCGTGTACATCATTAATGATATGGAGTGTACACACAATGCCCTTTCTGAGCAATATTGTTCACAATATCGCCATGTGTGTACGGGGCTTTCCTTAATCTTATAATGGTTTGCAAAACTTGTTACTTACTGTATGTATTGATCTGTGCAATTCAACATGATGAAAACCTGATACACTAATTCCAAGCCCTCTGTTATCCCCTTATATTGCCAATTTTTTTATAGTACAATCATCTCCAAAACGCCAAAATTTCCCCAACAGTTTGCTGTTCACAGGGCCCTTAACTTTGCTGTGCTTGTATGTGTATTTAAATAACTGAAAGATTTGCATTTATACAGACTGTAAACGATTCTGATAAATAAAAATCTCCAGCATTATTGATTATTGCAACTTTGCATCAGTCCAACTCTGAAAAAAAGAGAACTGTAGGTATACACGGAATACACTAAGAACACTCGCAATCAGAACAATCGTAATAAACTCTACAATTTAATATGGCGAATATTGCAGAGCTTATTACGTACTTATTTTAGTACGCGCCGCATCGGGCGTGTGAGTGTGGGGGCACTAACAATTGAATTCCCCAAACGCATTTGGGGAATTCAATTGTTAGTGCCCCCACACTCACACGCCCGATGGACCAATTCAATTGTTGCTGTCGGGTGCAGTAATGTGGCATTTGGGCAGGGCACTTTTCACTTATTTTAGCTCTCCACCCTCAGGAAGGGAGGGGGGAGTAATCGAGCTGAAATAAGTGAAAGCAATGAAATGGGACTTTTCACATTATGGCAGTTCGTTAAATCGGATTTAGCGGTTATACACCATACTATAAATGAGCCCAATCAGCGCAAGAACCAGGATCAATAGACTATAGTTTTGTATCACTTTAAACAAGAAAAGAAAAAGTATTCCTACAAGGGGCACTCAGGATCAACTACTAATGTAGTATATTTGTTTTTGCTCTCTTTATTTTTATCTCAAGAAAATAAACTAAAACTTAACTTAGTACCTAAAATTAGCGAAATGTTAAAACAATGTGAATAAATGTGCAGTGAGTGAAATTATTAAAAATTGGCAGCTGCATGTGATCTTTGTTTTAATTTTAATGTGTCACCTGTCCAGTCACAGGTGACACATTATCTATTAATCTCTTCCAAGCGGACTGGTTATATTTGTTTTCCCAATATTCCAGGTGACTCTATATCACTCTTAAATAGCTGTGAATTCAACTTGACTCAATGGTATGTTTTCAGACAAAGTCACCGAAGAGTAGCAATGTTATATGTATAACAGAATTGGTTATAAACATAGATTTATTGGTCACTGATAGTATTACAGTTGTAAACACAAGTAAAGCCCCGTACACACTGGGCGACTTTCAATGCAAAGCTGCTCAGTTTTCCCAGGTTTCTGCATGAAAGCCGCCCAGTGTGTACAGGGCAGTGATGAGCGGCTTTGTGGACAGCTTTCCATAGTGCTGCGCTATGGAAAGCCCCCCACCTCCCGCTGACAGCTCCGGGCAGGGGGGAAAGCCGCTCAGTGTGTATCCACTGAGCGGCTTTCCCCCCAAGCGATGATAGCGAGCATCGCTGTCCATAAATGCTGGGCATAATCCCCTAGTTTGTATGGGCCTTAACAATTCAGTTATTTACTGACCTTAGCCCTTGGATTAGGGTTTCAAATAATTCCTATATATCACGGTCCAAATATAATCTAAGGATTCACTTTTATGTCAAATTATCACACTCACAAGTAGTCTCTTAAGGCTCCCCCATACACTAGTAAGATTTGGGCCAATTTCACCCGATTCCGACAGAAAATGTCCCAAATCGGATGTGTGTGACATCCTATCCGACCTGATGTGCAGTCCCGTGCGCATTGGGTTGGACCCTACAGATTGAACCCGCTGCACATAAAATTTATCAGATTGGACCCATCAGCGGAACATCGCAGATGCTGTTTAGCATCCACAATGTATTGGATCTAATCCATAAGTGTGTGCCAGCAGTAAAGCATCACTGGTACACACCTATGTGCAGGGGTGGACAGCGGCGTGTGCCAGGCAATGGCAGAGTGGGAGGTGGCAGGTGCCGGGTGGGAAGCGGCAGCAGAATTGAAAAAATATTTTCAAAAGACTGGCCGGCCACTGATTGTGATTGGCTTCCGCCACTGCCACAAATCACTGTTGCCCAAGCTCTCCCACTCCCCGGGAGTTTACATACTATAAATCACATGTTAAAATGGCACATCTAGTGCCAAAATCGTAAGTGAGCCTCCCGGGGAGCTCAGGGGGAATTTGGTCTGAAATAACAAAAAAATCTATCAGGCGCGATGGTATATATTTTGTTCCATCAAAAAAAAAAAAAAATATATATATATAAATATGACCAATTTATACTGTATTAAATGAAAGAAAAGGGGCTGCTCCCAAACGCAATTCTGGAAATTGCTTTTAAAGAACAAGTGAATAATTTACAAATTCAGAGCAACTAATCAACCATATATATGCATAACTCTGTAACTGCAAAAGAGAGCGCCACACATCTGGAGGATTGTCATTTAAAAATATTTTATATATTTTTATTAACTTAATCCAGTAAGTTAAAAATATGATTTAAAACATGACTGCATACAAAATCAGCAATGCATACATATCAACATTTGGTCTGACTTGTCCTTAGTGTGAGTTTGTGTAATGTACTGTGATCACAGTGAAATACTGTAGGGTGACTAGCTGTTCTGTGACAGCAATGATTTAACCAGTGTTATCATTCAGTATACATTACAGCATGTTCCCCCCGCATGTAATGTCCCAATGTAACGTATGTAATGTCACCCACCCCCTCCTTCATCCCTGCTTGATGCTGCACTGAAATCCACAAAAAAATCCTAGTGTGCGCAAGCACACATGGCCAATAAAGTTGATTCTATTCTATCACCTGAAGGTAATTTTAAGGTTTAATTATCAGATTCTAATTAGGTCTAACTTGCAATCCCAGATCAGTTATTTAATTGGATTGCGATCGATTCTAGTGCTGTGTGCAGAGCGTCCATATACATATGAACTAATTCACCATTATTGAGATTTTAAATGATAAATATCAACAGTAATTCATAAGTATTCAAGTGACCTTTTCATTCAGTTCGACACTTTGAGTCGTTATGTATCCATAATCAGTAAAGAAAGTTTAGCATACACCTATATAAATGTGTGTATGCAATCAGCTTTCCACACTCACAGGCAAAGTATGGTGTGCACTTTATGCTGTGCCGTATTGTATCACCACAATGATTTTATCAAAGTGGCTTTAAAAAGTGATTGCAGATATAGTGTCATCGGCTATTATAGCTGTCTTACAAAAAGGGATTTTTGTAAGAACTTACCGTTCGAATCCCTTTCTCTGATATGGTCCTGGTGACACAGCTTAACACTGGGATGTAGGAGGGTCCGAAGGAGCCAGGCACCTATCCTAAAGTTTTCAGAGGGTAGGCTCCTCCCCTACTGCATCCCGGACTCTTCAGTTCAATCTTTCAAAGCCACTGGAATACATTAACTCAGTACAAACGCCTGCACATATTATATGCACATTTTTAAACAATAACTGTTTCTTTAACCAATTTAACATGAACATCATGAACACTGGCATACTTACTGAGCGTAAGGGAGGGATCGCTGTGTCACCAGGACCATATCAGAGAAAGGGATTCGAACGGTAAGTTCTTACAAAAATCCCTTTTTCTCTTTCAATGGTCCTGGTGACACAGCTTAACACTGGGACGTTCCAGAGCCGGTCCTTTGGGTGGGTACGCTCAGGTCTGCAGCTCTCAGCACTGCTCGCCCGAATGATGCGTCCTCCGACGCGAACTCATGGAACCTATAGAATTTGGCAAAGGTATGAACAGATGACCAAGTGGCAGCCCTGCAAACCTGCTCAGCTGTTGCCCCATGTCGAACCGCCCAAGAGGTGGCAACTGACCTGGTGGTATGCGCATTTATTCTGGCCGGCACAGGCCTTCCCACTTTGGTGTATGCAAATGCTATCACAGATCGCAACCACCTAGCAATAGTCTGCTTAGATGCAGGCCAACCAATTTTGTGTATGTCATACAACACCAACAAGGTGTCAGTCTTTCTGACACTCTTAACTTTGTCCACATAAATGCGTAAAGCACGCACAACATCCAAATTCCTCAATTTGTCCCTTTTCCTAGAACCTTCTGGGGGTTGAAACACAGGTAGAATTATCTCCTGATTTAGATGGAAGGCAGATACTACCTTCGGCAAAAACTGAGGCACTGTCCGAAGAACTGCCCTGTCGTCATGAAAAATCAAGAAAGGAGATTTGCATGACAAAGCTCCCAACTCTGACACCCTCTTAGCTGATGCCACTGCCAACAAGAACACCAGCTTCCATGTGAGAAACTTAAGGTCCGCTGACCTCAAAGGTTCAAAGGGTGCCTTCTGAAGGCATTCCAAAACCAGCGACAAATCCCAAGGCGCTACTGGTTGTTTGTATGGAGGTTTCAACCGAGATACCCCCTGCAAAAAAGTCTGAATTTCCGGTAAAATGGCTATCCTTTTCTGGAAATAGATGGACAAGGCCGAGATCTGCACTTTTAATGACTGAAGGCTTAGTCCCGATGAGAAGCCATCTTGTAAAAATTCCATCATTTTTGATAACTTAAAACGAGATGTGTGTGACTTCCGTCTCTCACACCATCGGATGTAAGTTTTCCAGACTCTATAATAATTTGCCGAGGATACAGACTTCCTGGCTTTAATCATAGTGTGAACCACTGCGTCAGAAAAACCTTTACTTCTCAAAATGGCGGTCTCAATAGCCAGGCCGTCAAAATTAATCGAGCTGAATCCAGGTGATTGAATGGGCCTTGTTTTAGAAGGTCTGGCCTCAGAGGTAGACGCCACGAGTCCACAGAAAACCTCTGAAGCCTCGAGTACCAAGACCTCCTTGGCCAATCTGGGGCCACTAAGATCACCGGAACCGCCTGAGCCTGTATTTTCTTTAACAGTCTCGCCAGCATTGGTACTGGTGGAAAGGCATAAAGGAGATTCCCCTCCCAGGGGATAGTCATGGCATCCACCGCCTCCGCTAGTGGATCCCTCGCTCTGGCATAGAACCTGGGCACCTGATGGTTGAACCTGGATGCCATCAGGTCCACATCCGGAGTTCCTCACTTCAAGGTGATCTGCTGAAACACTTGAGGGTTTAAGCTCCATTCCCCTTCCTTGAGCTCCTCCCTGCTCAGGAAGTCGGCCTCTATATTCTCCACTCCTGGTATGAATATAGCTGATACAACTGGAACATGCAGTTCCGCCCACAGGAAGATTCTGGACACCTCCCACATGGCCAATTTGCTGCGTGTACCTCCCTGGTGATTCAGATACGCCACAGCTGTGGCATTGTCGGTCTGAATCCTTAAAGGGAGGTTCTGTAACCTGTCTCCAGCCAAGGAAATAACTTTCCAGACAGCCCTCAGCTCCAAGATGTTGATCGGTAGAGCTGACTCCTCTGCAGTCAACAAGCCCTGCAGCCTGAGGTCTAAGACTACTTATCCCCAGCCCCTGAGGCTGGCGTCGGTAGTCACCACCAGCCAGTTCCAGGTCTGCAACGACCGACCCCACTGAAGGGAATCCACTTCTGTCCACCATTTCAAGGAGTCTCGAGTGTCCGAAGACAGCACTATCAGCTCCGACTTCATTGTCTGTGTGTTTCCTGACCAAGCCGTCAAAATGTTCCATTGGAACACCCGAGAGTGGAACCTGGCAAACTGCAGCGTCTCGAACGACGCCACCATTTTCCCCAGCAGCTTGAGGCACCTCCATACTGAAATGCTCCGAGCGCTGAGAATCTCCTGGACTAAGGCGACCAGATCCCTGGCCTTTGCCTCCGGGAGAAATACCCGATGGAGATGGGTATCCAGAATGACTCCCAAGAATTGGAGCCTCTGTGACGGTATCAACTGAGATTTTTGTAAGTTTAAAATCCAGCCGTGAGCCTGCAAAAAACTGATGGCTTCTGCCAAATGACTTTGTAACATGGCTGCTGACTCTGCTTTGAACAGCAGGTCGTCCAAATAAGGTATCACTGTGATTCCCCTGAGCCGCAGCACAGCCGCCATCACTGACATTATTTTTGTGAATACCCTTGGCGCAGTGGCTAGACCAAAGGGCAACGCTTGGAACTGTAAATGCAGGTCTCCTATTGCAAATCTCAACAGAGCCTGATGTTCTGGGTGTATAGGAACATGAAGATATGCGTCCTGGACATCCATGGACGCCAAAAATTCTCCCTGGTCCAGGCTTAGGAGCACTGACCGTAGAGACTCCATTTTGAAATGGTCTACCCATAAATGGACATTTAGAGACTTCAAATTTAGTATTGGTCTGAAAGACCCGTCTGGTTTGGGCACCAGAAACAGAGTGGAATAAAAGCCTTTCTTCCACTCTGCCCTGGGAACCGGAGTTACCACCCCCTTCTCTAATAGAGAGTGAGCTGCACTCACAAGAGCCGTACGGAGCCGAGCTTCCTTTGGCAAGGAGGTGGGGATAAATCTTCTCGGCGGAAGACCTCTGAAAGGGATTTTGTAGCCCTGGGCTATAATATCTAACACCCAGGCATCCTGGTCTAGAGAAGCCCATGCATCCCTGAACTGTGACAGACGCCCCCCCACCTTTATCACTGCCGGGCACATCCCCTGACAGTCATGCGGAGGGTTTGTCCTCTCCTTTTGAGACCGGCTTCTTGTGAAAGGAGCCAAATTTAGACTTCGGGGTCTTGCCCCTGGAAGACTGAAACTTTCCCCTGAAAGACTGTCCTCGAAAGGACGCACCACCTCTAGGGGAGGGATAAAAGGACGGCCTAAAGGCAGAAAATCTGGATGTCTGCTTAGCCGTGGGAGCCGGCAGAAATGTACTTTTGCCGCCCGTGGCCTGTTTAATGATCTCCTCTAATTCAGATCCAAATAATAACTTTCCTTTGAAAGCTAAAGTTTCTAAGGCCTTCTTAGACTCATTGTCTGCTTCCCAGGCTTTAAGCCAGAGCACTCTCCTGGCATTAATAGAAACTGTGGACACTCTAGTTGCCATTTTGAGTGCTTCCTCCTCTGCTTCCACAACATATTCTGCAGCAGCCTTAAGCTTCTCCGCCAGCAGCAATACACCAGGGTCAGCCTGCAGCATGGTGCATAAATCATTAGCCCACTCAACCATGGCCTTAGAGACCCAGGCTGAAGCAATAAGAGGACGTAGGGTGAATCCCACCCCTTCAAATATAGCCTTGAGGTTTCCCTCCAGCTTTTTGTCCACCGGATCTTTGAAAGCTGCACCGCCTTGTACTGGCAATACAGTAGCCTTAGACAAACGTGCCACTGAGGCATCCACAACTGGCACTTTCTCCCAGAGCTCCGCATGAGACTCTGGCATGGGGTACAGACTAAGGAATCTCTTAGGCATCTGCAGCCTCTTATCAGGGGTTTTCCAAGCCCCTTCCAACAATTCCTGTAAACCTTCATCTGAAGGAAAAGTAACAGCCTCCTTACGCTGTCGCTTAAACACACCTTTAGCAGGAGTCTTATCCTCCACTGAAAGTTTCAAAGCCTGTTTCACAGCTATAAGATCCTCTCCCCCTGCAGAGGAGGCATCTTCCAAATCATCACCCTGATCCCAGGGGATGTCAGTATATGCTCCCTCCTCTTCATCTACCAATACAGGCATAGCATAAGACCTTTTAGGGGTCCCTGCAACATCAACATCCATCTTGTCTAGTATTTCACTAAACCTGTTGATCCCCCTTGCAGTATCCTGCATCACCTGAATAAAAGCAGGATCTGCCTGGGTAAGAGGCAAGGAGCCAGAGGACTGCTGAGATGATGGCATAGGTCTCTGGGATTCTACCAAGACATCACTCTGTCTGTCCAGTAACTGCACCAAAACGTTTACTGACCTGCCCAGGGCACTAGCCCACGCGAGTTCAATCTGCTCTGCCCTCTGAGGTTCACGCCCCATGGGTCTCACAGCAGCGCAAGTATTACATAAGCCCCCCTTGGCCATCTGCTCAGGGACAAATTTTTGTGTACACACATTACAAGCGCTCAGTGCAATAAGGGCTCCCTCCCCCAAAACCACAGCATGTTGCTCAGACATGATGAAAAGTGAATTACACAGTGCATACAATGTACAAAAGCGATTATACAGGTTTAATGCCCTCAGTCACTTAGCTGTCTGTAGGTTTCAGATGCGGGGAAACGATGCCCAGGAAATCCAATCACTCTGTCAGGATCTGCAAGCCAGCTCAGCTCCGCTGCAAGCGTACTGAAAGGCGCCAAAAGCAGAGTGAGGGAAGAGACCAAAGTCCCTGCTGCTGCGGGGTCCGTGACTTTTGGCGCCAACCACCCCCAGTCAGCCGCTCCCTTGGTAGGATTTCCTAGTTCCAGTATCTCCCCCTCGACTGGGGACCAGTGTGTAAGCTCCGCAGAAAATGGCCGCCGCCATCACGGAGCGCCTGTCCCCCATGATCCCCACCTAAGCGTGAAGCCGGTTTCAGGATGCCCCGGAGCCCAGGCAGCTTCTTAACAGAAGCTGTAAGCGCTGCACAGGGAGGCCAGACAGCGTCTCCCTTGTGCACAGTGAGCTGACAGGACGCACTTCTGTCAGCTCCTGCTGCGCTCGCAGTGTGAGGATTCACTATGAGAATCCTCACACTGTGCCTACCTAGCTAGAGTAAAATTTATAAAATTCCCCTAACTACTCTATTTCTTCAGCTGCTCCTGCAGCCCTTTAGAATAGCACCCACTCCAGTGGGCACCTAACACGAACTGAAGAGTCCGGGATGCAGTAGGGGAGGAGCCTACCCTCTGAAAACTTTAGGATAGGTGCCTGGGGACCCTCCTACATCCCAGTGTTAAGCTGTGTCACCAGGACCATTGAAAGAGAAAAGGCTGCTGTCGGTTATAATATTGTGTACCCGGAGCAGTCTTATTGCTGCATTCTCACGGCCACGGACAACGTCTTTTCCCCAAGCCTAACTAGATATACATTCCAGCGGACATGAACTAAAAAGCAAGGCTTTTCGCTACTGCTTAGTCATAAGTTCAACCAGACTAGTGGGACTTATGCGACAATAAATCCTCATACAACCAACTAGTCGGGTTGAATCCATGACTAAGAAGTAGCGACATGTACGCCAATAACTAAAGTGATTTATATGTCTATGGATACCTAACGGATATTTTGCACATCTCTCACAGCAACGTTGCCACTCAAAGGGTTAAGGACATGAAAACCACTAGCTTACATGATATACGCTATTCATTTACAATTACAAAAAAAAATTAAAGTTCAACAGAATATGAGCTTATCATTAGATAACCCAAAACAATTCTTAAGGGAACACAATATTACAGAAACAATTACAGAAATCTGAACTCTAATAAAAGCCAAAATGTAGGTTTCATTAGTGTCTGAACATTGTGATCCATCTTTATCTCCTCTTCATCCATCTGTATACGTATTTGGAGTGGGTAAGAACAGAAATTGCAGACAGAGTGCTCATAGTAGCTATGCCTGGAAGAAGAGTTATTTTGATATTTTCCCTAAATTATTTTCTTCTCATATGATAGTTGAGGACAGTGTGACCAGCACAAACAGGACAAGAGTCTAGACCAGGGGTGGGCAATAGCAGCCCTCCAACTGTTGATGAACTACACATCCCAGCATGCCTTGCATCAGTTTCAGCATGGCCAAATAGCAAAAATAAGGCAAGGCATGCTGGGTTGTGTAGTTCATCAACAGCTGGAGGGACGCTTATTGCTCACTCCTGGTCTACACATAGGCATGGAAAAGTAGGGTTATAACCTTGTATAGTCTGTTACAACCAGTGGTCGACACCAGAGGTGGAGCTGCAACACAGTCCAAAATTCAGAGGGGAGTCACACCAACTGCCAATACAAACACTTTCATATATCGATAGCTGGGACAGAGTGGCAGTTGGCGTGGCTCCACTATTTGAAATTTGGACTGTGCTGCAGCCCCATCTCTTCTCATTACAACCATTTAATTTGATAAGAAAATTACCAGAAATATGAATGCATGACCCGTTATATGCCAGAGCCCCCTCATGCCCTTTAATATGGTACCCCGACTGCTAATATGACATACACATTGTGGCAGATGCTCAATTAGTTTAGTGATATCACTCAGGCCCATAAAAGGGAGAGGTAATACTGGGTGAGAGAAATATCCGATTAGTACCTGATAATATGTTTTCCTCTACTCCACCATGGCAGCCATGACCTCAGGAAAGGGAAACAAAGACACATCCCCTATAAGTAGGCACCTCCTCCTGGTCCCAGTGTCTTTTGCTTTTTCCAGCTTAAACATAAACAGAGTTAGTAGACAACAACAAAATATGCAGGGTCGAGAATATATGCTGCCATGGTGGAGTAGAGGAAAACATATTATCAGGTACTAATCTGATATTTCCTCTACCTCCCCATGGCAGCCATGACCTCATGGGTCCTATCCCAGCAGTTACATCACTTTTTGGGAGGGCCTTTGACTAATAATAACAAAAAACTCATACTTTCCTTTTATTTTTTTTTAAATATCACCGCACTGAGTACTTTTGTACCGAATTTTGTGTCTGCGGATGACATGACATCAATACGATAATGTTTGGTAAACGTGTGGATGGACGCCCATCCTGCCGCTTTGCAAAGCTCAACCGCCGAGGCAGATCCCTTCTCTGCCCACGATGCGGCCATTGCTCTAGTGGAGTGCGCTTTTAGACCTTTTGGGATCTCTTACCCCTTCAACTCATACGTCTTGATAATGCATAATTTTATCCACCTTGCAATAGTGGCCTTTGATGCCAAAAGTCCTTTGTTACTTCCACTTGTAAGTACAAATAAATTCTTTGACCTACGGAAATCTTTAACTCTTTGGATGTAAATTTTCAACGCTCTTACCACGTCTAATTTATTTAGACGCTCTTCCTTCTCATTTACCGGGCTCGCGCACAGCGATGGCAGTACTATTTCCTGGTTAAGGTGGAACTCCGAGACCACCTTCGGTAAGAACTTAGGGTTAGTTCGTAAAACCACTTTGTCTTCATAGAAGTTTAAAAATGGTTCTTCTGCCCATAAGGCTTGGAGTTAGGAAACCCTCCTTGCAGATGTTATGGCCACGAGAAACACAGTCTTCCATGTCAACAAGCTCAAGTTGATCTCTTTAAGGGTTCAAAGGGGTCACTGGTTAACACCACCAACACTAAGTTCTAGTCCCAAGGGGCCAATGATGCTCGTATCCTGGGCCTCATTCTCTTTGCTGCTTGAAAGAAACATCGTACATATTTATCATCTGCCACATTTCTGTCCAGCATGGCTCCTAACGCTGATACCTGTACTTTCAACGTATTCACCGCCAATTTCAACTGTAAGCCTTCCTGCAAAAAACCTAGTATGGACGGAATTTTACCTAGTGTAGCTTGGTTCTCCTGACACCAGTGTACATACCTTTTCCAAACTTTATAATAAGTCCTCGATGTGGACAATTTCCTCGCCTTTAGCAGCGTATTTATTACTTTCTCCGAAAAACCTTTTTCGCTGAAAAGGTTGACTTCAACCTCCATGCCGTCAACCTCCAACCCTGGGGCTGCTGCTGTCTCACCCTGCCCTGTATTAATAGATCGGGCCTTGCTGGCAGCATCCACGGATCTCCTACCGCCATCTGCAGGACTTGCTTGAACCATGCCCTCCTTGGCCAGAAAGGTAGTACTGCTATGACTTCTGTCTTTTCTCTCTGGATTTTTCTCAACAGCCTGCCAATGACTGGTATTGGTGGAAACACATAAGCCCTTGACATATCCCAAGTTGCTGTTAGTGCGTCGATCTGAACGGCCTGAGGCTCCTTGAACCTTGCGAAGAACTTTGGCACTTTTCGGTTGAACGCTGTCGCCATCAGTTCCACTTGCGGCATCCACCATCTGTCTACGAGACGGTTGAACACCTCGCTGTTGAGTTCCCACTCGCCTGGCCAACACCTCCTTCTGCTCAGTTCGTCTGCCACTTGGTTTTCCTTTCCTGCAAGAAAAACCGCTATAATGGCTGGCACCTTGCCCTCTGCCCAGTTGAACAGTTCTGCCACCTCTTCCAAGAGTCTCCGGCTCCTTGTACCCCATTGCCGATTGATGTAGGATACTACCGAACTATTGTCGGACCTTATGACAACTTCTTTGCCGACTAGATCCTTCTGAAAACGGTGACACACCACTGACACCGCCTTCATCTCTCTGAGATTCTAATGAGCTTTTCGTCAGCTCTCTGACCATACGCCCTGGGCTACCTTCTGCCCACAGTTTGCTCCCCATCCTGTTTGGCTGGCATCGGTGGTCACCGTGACTTGTTCTAACACTGCGAACGACTTGCCTTCTTGTTACCGTTCTTCGTTCACCCACCATTGCAGATCCGCTTTTGCGGTTTATGTTAACACAATCCTCTGTGTGAGATTTTTGCTTTCCCCGTCCCATTGTGACAGGAAGCAATTTTGCAGCCTCCTTGTGTGCCATCTGGCCCACTGTACTGTGTCGAGTGCTGCCGACATTAACCCCAAGGTTTCCATACAATCTTTTGATGAGACAACTGTCCTTCTTAACATTTTTTGTACTTGGCAAAGTATTTTTTGCTTCCTGACCGCCGTCCGTTTCACTGTCATGTTTTGAGTGTCTATCACTACTCCTAAATAATTGATCTGTTGGTTTGGTGTCAGATGGCTCTTTTGTACATTGATCAGCCAACCGTGTTCCTTCAACAGCTGAATAACTCTGTCGGTATGACTGCTTGCCATCTCCGGCGATTTTGCGACTACCAGTATGTCGTCTAAGTAGGGCCAAAGGGTTATTCCTTCCTTCCTTAACTTTGCCACAATCACCACTGGAACCTTTGAAAAAGTCCTTGGAGATGTTGCTAGGCCAAACGGAAGTGCTACAAATTGGTAACATATCCCTAGAACACAGAACCTCAGATACTTTTGATGACTCCAATAAATGGGCACATGCAGGTAGGCATCTTTCAAGTCTATGGACGTCATGAAGTCCCCTTGCCTTAAGTCTGGTACAATTGACCTGATTGTTTCCATTTTGAATGATCTTACAACTACAAATTTGTTCAATCTTCTTAGGTCTAAGATGGTCCGAAAACCTCCCGTAGCCTTCCTGACCACGAAGAATCTGGAAAAACCACCCGAGATCTCTTTGATCCCTTGGTACCACCTTGACCACTTCTTGCTGCAACATTAGCTCCAAACTTGTTAGCAACGCCTCTCGTTCGTCCCCGTCTACAGGAACTGGGGATTCTAGAAAACATTTTCCCCGCCGTTTTGCAAATTCTATCTTGTACCCGGCCTGAGTGATGTCTAAAACCCACCTGTCTGTGGTGGTTTGATGAAACTGCAGGCTCCTCTTTTGAACGCTCTTCCTGGCCTATAGGCCCTTGCGTCCCTATAATCCTGCGGCTGAAATCTATTGTACCTATTTGCAGCTCCTTTCTTTGCGGCCTTGTCCTGGGGTAACCACACGGATTTTCCGCCTGATATTTTCGTAATCAGTTAATCTAACTGCTTTCCGAATAAATAATTGCCCTGGAATGGTAAAGACAACAGCTTTTTCTTTGATTGCACGTCGGCTGCCCATGGCTTTAACCATAAGGCCCGTCTGACCACTGCTGTAGTTGCTGCTGCCCTGGCCGCCAACCGCATTGAATCCATGGACGCCTCACACATGAATTCTATTGCCAGCTGAATATCTTGTATCGTTTTCAACAGGTCAGTCCTTCTAATTTTATCCAATATATCTGCCTCTAAGCGCTGACACCAGCCTCTTGTTACCCTAGAGGTGACCGCCATGGCTGCTGCCGGCTTCAAAGATGTCCCCATCATGAGTTGCTGTTTTCTCAGACCTAGCTCTATCTTTCTGTCCATTGGATTTTTAAAAATATTGGCGTCCTCCAGTGGAAGCGTAGTTTTTTTGGATAAGCGAGCTACAGCCGCATCTACTTTTGGCGTCTCATCCCAGGTCAGGACCTGTTCTTTTTGAAACGGGTACATTTTCCCGATTTTTACCGGTACTGTAACCCTTTTTTCAGGCTGTCTCCACTCTTCAGCCACCACGTCTTTCAGAGACTGAGACAGGGGAAATGTTTTCCCTTTTTTCTTTTTGTCCTTAAATAAAAGTTCCTGCAGGTTTAGATTTTCCTGGGGATCCTCTATATTCAGGGCTGTATGGATAAGTGTCAACAAATTATCCACCATGTCTGGATTAAAATCCGCCTCTGATTTATCCTGACCTTAATCATCATCACAGTCCAGGCTTTGACTACATGCCTGCCCTTTTCAGACCCATCCCTGGAGTCATCTGAATCGCCGCTCACTACTGCAGGTTTCCTTCTTGCAGTCATTTTTTGTAAGTCCTCTTTTGTGACAAATGAATCAGAATCAGAGAGTGCTGTTCTAAGCATCTCGACCAGGCTAGACATTTGTGATGTAGGGAATTGCAGAGAAAACTTGCAAGCCTCACAGACACTGCCCACATGTTTTTCTGGCAGCTGTTTATCACACAAACTACACTTTGGTATGTGTATCTTTTTGGGTCTGACTTTGGGCGGTATTCAATGAGCCTGATTCGCCATGTTTTTATGGCGAATTTGTGCTGTTTGGCGAATTTCTGACTAAAACGGTGAATCACCCTATTCAATGACCACATGGCGAATACATTTCAAGGTTTTTTTCACCATGATTCACCGAGTAGCAATCGCTATCTTTTTATGGTGAAGTGGAATGTGAACTTTTAAAATAAAGTGTTTTGTTTTTTACATTTGGTGTCAAAAAATCAGGAATTTTATTCTGAGGAGGGGCATGCTATTTTTATTCATGTGCTGTAAGCACATGAATATATATTTAATTAAAAAAAAAATACATATATATATATATATATTTTTTACACAGCAGCCAGCAGGGGGCGCCGGTGCCGAGCCGCTCATTACATATTCATATATTCACTGCACCCGATCGTTACGATCGTGTGTAGTGAATATACGCTCCCCTGCTGGCACCCCCGGGGGGCAGCCTGTGCTGCCTGGCACCCGGGGAGCCCACCTACCCCCCACAAAGTTCTGGGGCAGGCAGAGAGACTACCATCTCTCTGCCTGGCACCGTCCTCAGGCTCTCTGCGGCAATCGCCACAGGAGCTCATATTCGCCAGTCAGGAGCAGCGAGCCCCTGACATGTTGAATACCGGAGCCCGCCGGCTCCGGAACGTGGCGAATGTGCAGCGAATCCTAAAAAGGATTCGCTGCACCTCGCAGGTATTCTCATTGAATACCGCCCTATGGGATCTTTCTCTTTACTTGTCTCTGATCTAAGACCGGAAGAAAGACAAAAATACCCCTTCTCAGACAAAATAATTCACCTGTACCAACATAAGCACATATGAAACCTGGCTTACCCTGACTTTTTCCCAGACTGACGTTTTTCTTCCTCCGTGGTATCAGAGGTGCGGTACTATAGCCCAACAAAAAAATAATTGTGTCAGGACCATTCCACAGACCCTTCAACAGACTCCATGTATATAACAAACCAGCATACCTGCTACCAAGCTTCCTTCCCCTATACCACCAGCAAAAGTCCCAGCCTCTGCTTCACCGCTAATTGCTGGATACAGGATGCCTCTAACAATAAGAAAAAAATAAGAACTTATTACCGTTGGTGGTATAGTAGGACTTACTATACTTCGTTGGTGGTATAGCGCTCACCGCCGCTGCTCCCACACAGCTTCTGCTGTCCTGCGCTGACTTCTGCCCTGACTTAGGCGGAAGTCGTCACTCTTATGCGCCCCGCACCTCCTGATAACGCCCCCTGCTCTCCCTGTGGATGAACGCAGGTACAGCGTGACGTGGCTGAACGCTTCCCGCGCCGCCCTTCTGCATCACGCCGTGGACGCCGCCTGTAGCTTGCCCGCGAAGGGGAACAGCATGCAGCACCTGAAGCCTGCGCTTCCTGAGGCCGGACAAAAAAACCCCTCAATGTCCCTGCCAGAACGCACCAGCGGTGGCTTAAGGATAGTCTGCCTTCACAGGGTAAGCCACAAAACCTCTCACTACCCGGAAAGGGAAAAAAAAGACACTGGGACCAGGAGGAGGTGCCTACTTATAGGGGATGTGTCTTTGTTTCCCTTTCCTGATCACTACCCACGGGGGAGGAACCCATGAGGTCATGGCTGCCATGGGGAGGTAGAGGAAAAATACATTGTTTTCCCTAGCACACTGAATGATATCAGTAACCAGACTTAAACATTACACGATAATAGAATTCAGAGATCTTGGTTACATATATGTGCAGAAATGCAAGATGCTGCTAAAATGATCCCTTGTGGGTTGGGCTTCTCCCTCTCATGCCTGCCTACCCCCCTCCCCCCCATCTTCTTCCTGACTGGCATCCACA
This sequence comes from Crinia signifera, assembly GCF_055691185.1. Lineage (NCBI taxonomy): Eukaryota > Metazoa > Chordata > Amphibia > Anura > Myobatrachidae > Crinia > Crinia signifera. Next base: position 105,543,857 of record NC_139221.1, on the reverse strand, counting down.
GCAGCTTTTTCATCACATATACCCCACACATGCCCTCATCTTGCCTACTTGAATCACAACATATTTATCACCTGCCCTCAGCTTCTCTCTGATAATTCCCATGTACAAAGGGAGTATTCACTAGGAATATTCAGGCGCTTTGACAGTAGCTGTGTTTCTGGAAAAGCAGCTGCTCAAATGCGGGGGTAGTCAGTCCCCACTAGAGAAAAGCAAGAAAAAAAAAACATGCACAAGGCAAGTAGAGCAGCGCTAATAATAAAAAGCAATACCAAGTGATTGGAGAATTTATATCAAGCTTTTACTTGCATTTTAAAATAAACAGCCAGGTAAAATACAATATATAAAAAAAATGGGAAAAAATGAATGAAAAAAAAAAGTTCCACTCCACTGTAGGTAAGTTATTACTTTGGATAGGACTAAATTTAAGATTACCACTTTTGAATATCAGGGTTAGTGCACATTACCAGGTTCTGTATCCCATTTGTGCTTACAGTTGCTTCATTTATGATGTAGTATTATCCTCACGATTGAATCGGCGCTGTGGGCTGCCGCTGGAGGAGGCGTAGGCTTCCGCTCACTAGATGGTGGGTCCACTCATAGAAGTGACCAGCTGTGAATTACGTCTCCAGAGAGGTCCTTGGAGCGGTGTCCGCCAAATGAAAGAAGCAATGTTTAGCGTTGAAATTAGGCTTCTGCACACAGAAGGAGACCCATCAATCACCTGTGCAAGAGGGCCTCCTCCTGTGTGCGGAAGCCTAATTTCAACGCTAAACATTGCTTCTTCCTTTTGGCGGACACCGCTCCAAGTACCCCTCTGGTGACGTAATTCACAGCTGGTCACTTCTACTAGAGGACCCACCATCTAGTGAGCGGAAGCCTACCCCTCCTCCAGCGGCAGCCCACAGCGCCGCTTCAATCGTGAGGATAATACTACATCATAAATAAAGCAACTGTAAGCACGAATGGGATACAGAACCTGGTAATGTGCACTTACCCTGATATTCAAAAGTGGTCATCTTAAATTTAGTCCTATCCACACTAATAACTTACCTACAGTGGCGTGGAACTTTTTTCATTCATTTTTCTAAATTTTTTTTTAATGTATTGTATTTTACCTGGCTGTTTATTTTAAAATGCAAGTAAAAGCTTGATATAAATTCTCCAATTCCCATGTACAACATCTTATCACTCACATATGCCACACATCCCTGGGACATAAGGGATGATTCAATTATTTCAGCATGCCCAATTACCTATCATTTTAGACGGAACAATAAATCAATTATCTGTTGCCGTGCTGGGCAACAAACAGCTTTTTGCCATGTCACGCCCACATAGACTAGGTATATATGCGTAAAGTTGCTAATCTTGACTAAACTATTGGATGCAACTAGGAAAATATGTGAAAATACTGACTTCCCACACACTTCTGTCCGGGCAGTATTCATGCCTGATTGGACCAACTGAATTGTTACGTTGGGCTAAGAGTGCCCAAAACCAATTTAATTCCCCCTATATGACTCATGGTACATTTTCAGAGGTGAATCTAGCAGCTACAGTACTACCCTATCGGTAGTGAGCTACAGGATGGGACGCAGGACAGGCAGATGAAGAGGTGCAGAGGGGGCTGTGATTAATGGGCACTAACCTTGCGGAATTTCCCAGTCCACAGACAGTTTGTGAAGTTTCCGGATTGTTGGAACACAGGCTTAAGTATCAGAAAATTAAAACCGCAATGGGTCTGGACAGCACATACTAGCGATGTGGGGCTCCAACCAATACGAAACAGGAAGATTGTGTCGCTAAAGATCATGAATTACTACTTTTTTATGCTGTTTTACTCTGCTGTTTAAGTGAAGACAAGCTTGGAAGCAGATGTAGGTTTCTATTTTCTATTCACAAGAACACACATTTAACAATAATGCAAGCACACAAAATTCTACAAAATGGGTTTGTTTTATTAAACGAAAGAAATCTGTTTTGTGGGTCATATATGAAATAGAATATACAAAAACTTTACATTAGTTCTCTCCCGAATAAAACCATATTGCATGTTAAGCTATAGTATTTTTCCTCTCTAGAGAACATCCTATGAATAAGCTCCATGTGGCAGCACAGACCTGAACTAACCTGCAGCACCAGCACAGAGAGACCAGGTTAAAAATCTAAACACTGCTTTTCTAACAAATCCAAACTAATGCACAGAGGAACAAGTAAAAACAGCATTGTTTACTTAGTGACATCAGTTAGAGGCAGATGACCAGTCAGAGGCCACAGTTTTCTCAGATAACATTTTATAGATTTATACAAAATTGGTATGTGTATATAAATGTGTGTGTCTCATATTTTTTATAGCTCATCATATATACACACAGACAAGGCTTCTGTCCGCCAATGGATTGCACTACCTCTCAAAGAACTGGCAGAAGGGGGCAAATGTTAAAAAAAATAATAATGAAAGAAAACAAAAACAAGTCACAGGAAACCCTCTCAAAATCTGTAAAGCTTAGACAAAAGCATTACATGTCTTTGGCATATTACAACACTTCAACTTAATACTTGTTTCCTTCTACTTAAAGAAAAATGAAAAAGTATTAGAGCGCCTTAAGTAAAACACCTTTAAAACAACTAGCTTGAAATGTGTAAAATAATGTGTTCCTCGCAAAATATACAAAGATGTTTCTGTCAAGAAAAAAAAATCATACATACACTGAAGTAGCGAAATAGTTAATTTAGTTTGTGTGTGCAACTACACAAATTACAAGTGTTTCCCTATTGACTTAGGTTTCAAATGAAGTCATTGAGTTCAGCTTCAATTGCTGCTGCCATTTCGTCAGCCTCCGAACTACTTCCTTCCTCATCCTCATTGCTAGACTCGCTTGCAGCATCATCTTCCTCCACATCCAATTTTCTCTTTTGGCCCCTGTAAAGAAAAAAAAAATACAAAATTACAGGTAAGCTGAACTGTACACCAAAAAGAAACAGAAACCTGCAAAAAAATATTGGGTTGTACAGATGGTGTAATGGTTAGCATTACTATATCAACAGCACCAAGCTCATGGTTTCGACTCCCACCATGACCCCAGTTTCTATATTCTCCATGTGCTTGTGTGTGTTTCCTCCCACAATCCAAAAATATACTGGTAGGTTAATTGGCTCCTAACAAAAATTCAACCCTAGTCAAGCCTGTCTGTGCGTACACGTGATAGGGAATATAGACTATAAGCTTCATTGGGCAGCAACTGATGTGAATGTTCAACTATTCTCTGTACAGTGCTGTGGAATATGTGTGGTAAAAAAAAAGGAATCCCAATGTAAAACATTTTCAGCAGTCCTGGCATGCCAAAAGGGGTTGTATGATGCATATTTTACACATGGATTATGTATAGTATTTCTTTAAGAGATTATATTTACTTATAGGAATGATATACTGAACATGGAGTGATTTCTTTCTATGGTCGTTCTAAGCCAAAATTAATGTTACATTATCATTTACAATCTGTGGTCTCTTATCTTCTGCAACACCAGGCATCACAAATGCCCAGTGTATACATAAAAGGCTGGACTCCTTACACCCAGTTATTGAATGCAAAATCGATTTTGGAACTGATCACATTAAAGGCGTGTACACATAGTGTGATGTGCTAGGCAATTTTGATAGTAAAAATTGCCTAGGAAGTTACCCCGAATTGCACTATATGTACACTGCGGGCAATACCGATGCGCAACATCACACCATCACTATCTAATGGCAAAATAGGCTGCACAGGCAAGGCAACTTCAACTATGCCACACAGTGTAGTGTATTTGGCCTATGGCCAAAATCATCCATAGTCCAAACAGGCCATGGCCTTAGTCAAAAACGGTCATGGGCGAAGTCAAAAAACGGTCATGGGCGAAGTCAAAATCACCCATGCCTCGCACTGTGTGTACACCCCTTATTATTTGTTATATAAATTAGACTATCATCATATATAAAGCCTATGAAAAACATGTACAATATGCTGGAACATCATCATCATTTGACCCCAACATTATTCCATTATATGACAGAAACATAGTAAGCAAAGCAGAGGAAACAAAAAGGTGCAGTAGTGTTTTGAACACAAATTACTTAAGCACTTAATTGTAATTATACTTTTACAGATAAGATAAGCGTGCACGGCAAACACTTTAATAATAGATCAAATTATCATTTACACTGCTAGTCCAATTATTCAAAACAGTGCAGTAAACAAGAATTTCATCTTCAAAGCTGAGCAACCCCAGATATTTCTCAACTAGAACAATGTGTTATTTGTGATTATTACATTGCATTGGGTACATGTGAATAATAATAATAGAAAAAAAAACACTGTAAATACATCAACCACTGAATTTTTTCATTATCTACAACAAATTGAGTGACAATGTTTGGGTTAACCAGATAATGTTTATAATATAATTAAAGAATGTAAAAAAGTAGTATTTATATAAGCATTTCCTTCTTCCAAAAGCATTCCTGTGATCATACCATCAAAACCAGTCAAGCAAATGCAAAATGAACCAAGATAGTACATTCTCCAGTCAAGTCAGCTTCACTATTCATTTTCTCTTGGTAATACAAACAGACGATTCTGAACAGGTATTTTATGGGTACTTGTTTGACTATTGGCATTTACTGTAGCGGGTGTACTTTACATGCACTATAAAAATGGCACATAGGAATATATGCTGGCCCTTTTCTAATTTTGTAAAAAGGCAAGATTATACAATATATATATATATATATATATATATATATATACATACATACATACATACATATACACACACACAAATACACACACATACATATATGATATAATTTATATGGCGCCACAATGGATCTGCAGTTCCCAGTTACAGAGTTCCTAAATAAGCAAATAAAACTGGCTTACAGTCCAAGATAGTATAGGACAAGTACATGGTACACATATCTGCCTCAGCAGACCATACTGAAATAAGTATTAGGGTGGTGTAAAACAGAGTGATTAAATTCCATCAAAGGAAATATGGAGCTGGTTTAGGTAAAAGAAGGAAGATGACCCTGCTCGTGAGAGCTTACATTCTAAATATATCCAGAAAAATGTCATATGGTGCACTCACCAAGGGCTTGTCATTCAGATCAGTGTATTACTCAAAGGTCATAATTAACCCCTTCCTGACAGAGCTAGTTTTTGCGTTCCTGACAGAGCCATTTTTTTCAAATCTGACATGTCTCACTTAAGTGGGGATAACTTTTTTTTGCTTTTACTTATCCCAGTGATTTTGAGATTGTTTTTTCGTGACACATTGTACTTCAAATTAGTGGTAAATTTGGGTCGATACAGTCTGTGTTTTTTTGTGAAAAATACCAAAATGTCGTGAAAAAATGGAAAATTTAGCGATTTGCAAAATGTTAAATTTTCTGCTTGTGAGACAAATAATCTTACCACTCAAAATAGTTAATAACTAACATAGACCATATGTCTACTTTATGTTTCCATCATTATTTCAACTTCCTTTTAATTTTTTTGGACACTAGGAGGCTAACAATATGAATAGCAAATTCTCAAATTTTCAAGAAAATTTCAAACACTGATTTTTTTAGGGACCAGTTCAGTTCTGATGTGACTTTGAGGGACTTGTATGTGAGACACCCCCATAAATGATGCCATTTCAAAAACTGCACCCCTCACAGTATTCAAAACAGCATTTTGGAAGTTTGTTAACCCTTTAGGTGTTTCACAGGAATTAAAACAAAGTGTAGGTGAAATTTCAAAATTTAATTTTTTTTGCAGATTTGGAATTTTAATACATTTTTCTAAGGAACACAGTACATTTTACTAGAGAAATGTGACTAAAAATTGATTCCCCCAAATCTTTTGTTTTCATAAATATCCTATATGTGGCCCTAGTGTGCACGTTGACCAAACCACAGGCTTCATAATAGAAGGAGCACCTACTTGATTTTGGAGCCTCCTTTTTATGAGATTATTTTTTAGGCACCATGTAGGTTTCTAGGCACCATGAGATGCTAAAATTTAGGAACCCCCCCACAAGTGACCCCATTTTGCAAACTACACCCCTCAGGGAATTCATCTAGGGGTATAGTGTACATTTCAAACCCCCAGGGGTTTCACCAATTGTGGTCCAACTGGGCAGTGAAAATGAAAAATTAAATTTTTTACACAAAAATGCAGTTCTGGCTCAAAATTTTTCATTTTCACAAGGAATGAAGGAGACAAAGCCCCCCAAAATCTGTGCCCCAATTTCTACCGAGTACGGCAATGCCTCACATGTGACCAAAAAATACCAGTTGGGTGCATGGCAGGACTCAGAAGGGAAGGAGTGATTTTTGGATTTTGCAGCTCAGATTCTGGTGGAATTTTGGTGGGTGCTATGTCGCATTAGCAAGACCCCCCAAGCACCAATACAGTGGAACCCCCCCACAAGTGACCCCATTTTGCAAACTACACCCCTCAGGGAATTCATCTAGGGGTATAGTGTACATTTTAAACCCCCAGGGGTTTCACCAATTTTGATACAAGTGGGCAGTGAAAATGAAAAATTACATTTTTTTACACAAAAATGCAGTTCTGGCTCAAAATTTTTCATTTTCAGAAGGTATGAAGGAGAAAAAGCACCCCAAAATCTGTGCCCCAATTTCTCCCGAGTACGGCAATGCCTCACATGTGACCAAAAAGTACCAGTTGGGTGCATGGCAGGACTCAGAAGGGAAGGAGTGATTTTTGGATTTTGCAGCACAGATTTTGGTGGAATGAATGGTGGGTGCTATGTTGCACCAATACAGTGGAACCCCCCCACAAGTCACCCCATTTTGCAAACTACACCCCTCAGGGAATTCATCTAGGGGTATAGTGTACATTTCAAACCCCCAGGGGTTTCACCAATTTTGATACAAGTGGGCAGTGAACATGAAAAATTACATTTTTTTACACAAAAATGCAGTTCTGGCTCAATATTTTTCATTTTCACAAGGAATGAAGGAGAAAAAGCACCCCAAAATCTGTGCCCCAATTTCTACCGAGTACGGCAATGCCTCACATGTGACCAAAAAATACCAGTTGGGTGCATGACAGGACTCAGAAGGGAAGGAGTGATTTTTGGATTTTGCAGCTCAGATTCTGGTGGAATTTTGGTGGGTGCTATGTCGCATTAGCAAGACCCCCCAAGCACCAAGACAGTGGAACCCCCCCACAAGTGACCCCATTTTGCAAACTACACCCCTCAGGGAATTCATCTAGGGGTATAGTGTACATTTTAAACCCCCAGGGGTTTCACCAATTTTGATACAAGTGGGCAGTGAAAATGAAAAATTACATTTTTTTACACAAAAATGCAGTTCTGGCTCAAAATTTTTCATTTTCAGAAGGTATGAAGGAGAAAAAGCACCCCAAAATCTGTGCCCCAATTTCTCCCGAGTACGGCTATGCCTCACATGTGACCAAAAAGTACCAGTTGGGTGCATGGCAGGACTCAGAAGGGAAGGAGTGATTTTTGGATTTTGCAGCACAGATTTTGGTGGAATGAATGGTGGGTGCTATGTTGCACCAATACAGTGGAACCCCCCCACAAGTCACCCCATTTTGCAAACTACACCCCTCAGGGAATTCATCTAGGGGTATAGTGTACATTTCAAACCCCCAGGGGTTTCACCAATTTTGATACAAGTGGGCAGTGAACATGAAAAATTACATTTTTTTACACAAAAATGCAGTTCTGGCTCAATATTTTTCATTTTCACAAGGAATGAAGGAGAAAAAGCACCCCAAAATCTGTGCCCCAATTTCTCCCGAGTACGGCAATGCCTCACATGTGACCAAAAAATACCAGTTGGGTGCATGGCAGGACTCAGAAGGGAAGGAGTGATTTTTGGATTTTGCAGCTCAGATTCTGGTGGTATTTTGGTGGGTGCTATGTCGCATTAGCAAGACCCCCCAAGCACCAATACAGTGGAACCCCCCCACAAGTGACCCCATTTTGCAAACTACACCCCTCAGGGAATTCATCTAGGGGTATAGTGTACATTTCAAACCCCCAGGGGTTTCACCAATTTTGATACAAGTGGGCAGTGAACATGAAAAATTACATTTTTTTACACAAAAATGCAGTTCTGGCTCAAAATTTTTCATTTTCACAAGAAATGAAGGAGAAAAAGCACCCCAAAATCTGTGCCCCAATTTCTCCCGAGTACGGCAATGCCTCACATGTGACCAAAAAATACCAGTTGGGTGCATGGCAGGACTCAGAAGGGAAGGAGTGATTTTTGGATTTTACAGCTCAGATTCTGGTGGAATTTTGGTGGGTGCTATGTCGCATTAGCAAGACCCCCCAAGCACCAAGACAGTGGAACCCCCCCACAAGTCACCCCATTTTGCAAACTACACCCCTCAGGGAATTCATCTAGGGGTATAGTGTACATTTCAAACCCCCAGGGGTTTCACCAATTTTGATACAAGTGGGCAGTGAACATGAAAAATTACATTTTTTTACACAAAAATGCAGTTCTGGCTCAAAATTTTTAATTTTCACAAGGTATGAAGGAGACAAAGCACCCCAAAATATGTGCCCCAATTTCTCCCAAGTACGGCAATGCCTCACATGTGACCAAAAAGTACCAGTTGGGTGCATGGCAGGACTCAGAAGGGAAGGAGTGATTTTTGGATTTTGCAGCACAGATTTTGGTGGAATGAATGGTGGGTGCTATGTTGCACCAATACAGTGGAACCCCCCCACAAGTCACCCCATTTTGCAAAGTACACCCCTCAGGGAATTCATCTAGGGGTATAGTGTACATTTCAAACCCCCAGGGGTTTCACCAATTTTGATACAAGTGGGCAGTGAAAATGAAAAATTACATTTTTTTACACAAAAATGCAGTTCTGGCTCAAAATTTTTCATTTTCAGAAGGTATGAAGGAGACAAAGCACCCCAAAATCTGTGCCCCAATTTCTCCCGAGTACGGCAATGCCTCATGTGTGACCAAAAAGTGGCAGGACTCAGAAGGGAAGGAGTGATATTTGGATTTTGCAGCACAAATTCTGGTGGAATGATGGTGGGTGCTATGTCGCATTAGCAAGACCCCCAAAGCACCAATACAGTGGAACCCCCCCACAAGTGACCCCATTTTGCAAACTACACCCCTCAGGGAATTCATCTAGGGGTATAGTGTACATTTCAAACCCCCAGGGGTTTCACCAATTTTGATACAAGTGGGCAGTGAACATGAAAAATTACATTTTTTTACACAAAAATGCAGTTCTGGCTCAAAATTTTTAATTTTCACAAGGTATGAAGGAGACAAAGCACCCCAAAATATGTGCCCCAATTTCTCCCAAGTACGGCAATGCCTCACATGTGACCAAAAAGTACCAGTTGGGTGCATGGCAGGACTCAGAAGGGAAGGAGTGATTTTTGGATTTTGCAGCACAGATTTTGGTGGAATGAATGGTGGGTGCTATGTTGCACCAATACAGTGGAACCCCCCCACAAGTCACCCCATTTTGCAAACTACACCCCTCAGGGAATTCATCTAGGGGTATAGTGTACATTTCAAACCCCCAGGGGTTTCACCAATTTTGATACAAGTGGGCAGTGAACATGAAAAATTACATTTTTTTACACAAAAATGCAGTTCTGGCTCAAAATTTTTCATTTTCACAAGGAATGAAGGAGAAAAAGCACCCCAAAATCTGTGCCCCAATTTCTCCCAAGTACGGCAATGCCTCACATGTGACCAAAAAATACCAGTTGGGTGCATGGCAGGACTCAGAAGGGAAGGAGTGATTTTTGGATTTTGCGGCTCAGATTCTGGTGGAATGAATGGTGGGTGCTATGTGGCATTAGCAAGACCCCCGAAGCACGGTGAAATTATGAACCTAATATTCCATAGATGTGTGGTATATTTTAAAACACTCCTTTATACATAGGCCGGGTTTGTCGGGGCAAGTGTCACACTGGAAAATAGTTTGCTTTCTTATTCCCTTTTTATAGCAAACTTTGCACCTTTTTTGTGTCCTGCCCTTTTTTCCAGTGGAGGGGATTTCATCAGGAAAATGCTGCCCTGGTACAATACGGGGACCAGTACTAGAAGTACTGGGGCCCTCTGCCTGCTGGTTCCCAAATATTAGGCCCTTTATGACTTCCTCTTGAAAGTGCATAAATGTCCCCCTCTGGCCGGTAGAACGGAATAGCACGTAAGCGTTATACAGTGCCATCTGGATGATATACACGGCCACCTTCTTGTACCAGATTTTTGTTTTCCGCAGGGCACTGTACGGCTTCAGTACCTGATCTGAAAGATCCACTCCGCCCATGTACCTATTGTAATCCAGGATACAATTAGGTTTGGAGGTGTGGGTACTGGTACCTCGTACAGGGATGGAGGTGGTACTGTCTCCGTGAATTGTTGTCAGTATAAGGACATCCCTCTTGTCCTTATATTTGACCAACAACATATTTTCGTTGCATATTCCCCTGCTTTCACCCCTTCTCATTACTTGGGCAATGTGCGTTTTTGGGAGGCCTCTTTGGTTCTTGCGCACAGTACCGCAAGCTGCTGTACCTCTTGAACCAAGGGCCTTAAACAGGGGGATGCTGGTGTAAAAGTTATCCACATAAAGGTGATAACCTTTATCCAGGAAGGGGTGCACTAAATCCCAGACAATTTTCCCACTAACACCTACGAGGGAGGGGGGGCATTCTGGCGGTTCAATTCTTGAATCCTTCCCTTCATAAACCCTAAACCTGTGGGTGTACCCTGAGGTGCTTTCACACAGTTTATACATTTTTATGCCATACCTTGCCCTCTTACTGGGAAGGTACTGGCGGAATTTAACCCTTCCTTTAAAATGTATAAGGGACTCGTCGATACAAATAAATTTTTCAGGGATGTACACCTCTTCAAATTTGGCACTGAAATGATCAATGACCGGCCTGACTTTGAATAGCCGGTCAAAGGTGGGATCATCTCTGGGTGGGCACTGTGCATTATCGGTGTAATGTATAAATTTAAGAATTGTCTCAAATCGAGTCCGGGTCATGGCCATACGGTAAAATGGAGTACTGTACAGAACATCTGTACTCCAATATTGCCTAATTTCTGGCTTTTTTACTATGCCCATATGAAACACCAGACCCCAAAACGTCATCATCTCTACTGCATCTACAGGGGTCCACCTAGCAAATGATGACGTGGGGTTTTGAGCAATAAACTGCTGGGCATATAAATTAGTTTGGTCCACCATTAAATTTATAAAATCATCAGAGAAAAATAATTTGAAAAAGTCAATTTCTCTGAGACCTGTGGAATCAAATTGGATTCCTGGCATGGCCAAAAACTCAGGAACCTGGGGCTCAAAATTGTCTGGTGGTGGGGTCCATACGAGATCAATTATTGGGGGGGGGGGTCTCAGCTGCTCTACGGGGGCGTCTTTGAGGGGGTCCCTCATCACCAGAGGAGGAAGAGGAGCTTAAGGCAAATCCTTCAAATTCCCCGCTTGCATCACTGGCTGTGTCAGAGTCAGAAGCAAGCATGGCATATGCCTCCTCCACTGAATACATTCTCCTGGATGACTGGGAGGACATTTGGGAGGACATTTGGGATGCCATTTTTATTTTTGTGTTACTGGTAGTGAAATGTTTCAACACGTGTATAGTGTAGGGGGGGGTACAAACTTTATTTCAATCCGGGGGGTATGTAGTGTGTAGTGTGTATGTAGTGCAGAAAAAAAATACTTTATACCAAAAAAAAAAAAAAAAATGAAGGGGTTAAAAATAAAAAATTGAAGGGGTTAAAAAAAAAAAAAAAGGTCCTGCGCCAAAAATTGAGCACAGATGTTGGTCAGTAACGTCTGTCACTGAACAGCGCTCAAAGGCAACAGGAATTTGATCAAAAAAAAAAAAAAATAGATCAACCCTGTGCCGAAAAAGATGATCAGTGATGTACGTCACTGATCAGCGCACAGCGGCCACAGGACACCCACAAAATCACAGTCTGTGTAAAAAAAAAATTAAAAAAAAGACCCCACAGCACACACACAAATAAAAAAGGTGATCAGTGATGCGACACTGATTACCAGTGAGGTGCAGCAGGTGCACAACCTTTGGTGCAACTGACAGGTATATATAAAAAAAAAAAAACCTCTGTACCCCCAAAAAAGTTGCTGATCACCTCAGATATAGTGATCAGCACAAAAGGCGGGGGCAGCAGACACAAAATTTAGCACTCTCTATCACTCTCTGTCACTATCTCTCTCTATCTCTCACTATCTATCACTCTATGACACTGCAGCAGCAGCACTGACAGGTATATCTATATATAAAAAAAAACCTGCGCCCCCAAAAAGTTGCTGATCAGTTAATTTATACTGATCAGCACAAAAGGAGGGGGCAGCAGTCAGTTATATAAAAAATATATAGCACAATCTGTCACTATCTCTCTCTATCTCTCTCTCTCTATCTCTCTCTATCTCTCTATAACTATCACACTGCAGCAGCACAAAATATAGCACTCTGTCACTAGGCCTCTCTATCTATCTCTCTCTATCTCTCTCTATCTATAACTATATCACACTGCAGCAGCACAAAATATAGCACTCTCTGACACTATCTCTCTCTCTCTCTCTCTCTCTCTATCTCTCTCTATCTCTCTCTATCTCTCTCTCTATCTAGCTAGTACACTGCAGCAGCACAATTTCACAGGAAGGCACAAGTAGCAACAGGATCCAGGAAGCAGTGATGAAGCAGCGATCAGGTAAGTATGGAGCAAGTATGGAGCAAGTATGGAGCAAGGTTCTGGTCAGTATGGCGGCAGGGGGGTACAGTGACCGCACTGCACGCTATTCCAGACCGGAATGGCGTCTGCAGTGCAGTCACCGTTAGTTTAAATCCCCCTCCTTGGCTGTGATTGGTCCGTCGGTCCGACGGACCAATCACGGCCTTTGGGGGCGGGCGGGGTGAGGTGGGGTGACACCAGTGTCACCCTTACACCCCGCGGTGATTGGTGCTGTACTTTACAGCACCAATCACCTCTGATCCCGTGTCACCGGCGAACGTTATTCGCCGGTGACACAGGAAAACGCTGTGAATGGCTGTTCACACTGAACAGCCAATCACAGCGATCGCCGACGGGGGGGCGGCATCGCAGCCCCCCCTGGGCATGCACGGACATGTCTGCTGTCAGGGACAGCAGACATGTTGAAACTGTCACCGCGTCTATAGACGCGGTGACAGTTTAAATCCATGACGTACATTTACGCCATGTGTCGGGAAGTGCTTCCCGACCATGACGTAAATGTACGTCAAATGTCGGGAAGGGGTTAAAGCATCAGTGCGTCCCATCAATGTTTCGGCTGCCAGACACAGCCTTCCTCATGACATGACCAAACAGTACACAGGACAGAGTGATACTGGACCCTGCACATGGTCTCCCTAAATAGCCCTCGTAGTTAATTAGCGATTCCTCCACCAGCATCCAATTAGGTCTAGCAAACCCTCAAAGAACATAAGCAGGATTTATACAAGAAATGTGGATTATGTCAAGCAATAGGATAGAGTGTTACATAAAGGATTTGGGAGACTTTTTAAAGGGCATTAATATGTTGCAGAACATACATGACTAGGGTAGCCAATCCCCGGATTTGGCCCCAATCCCGGGATTTAAAGAATGCCCTGGGATTGGCATCTCTATACATGATGATTGTCTTCTGGTCACATTGGAGGTTTCCTCTCTGTATACAGTAATACATCATGCCGCTGACGTGGAATCGGTAAGTAAATAGTTGATTAAGGGTCCATATGATGGCCAACATGTAGAGTTTTTATTTCCCTACTTAAGATGGTACTTAAGTGTAGCCATTTTGTATATACAGACAAGTTCTTCATGCAACAGAGGGGGACCAATCTGGCCTTAATGCCAATACATTTAGGGAGTATCATGAGAATGAATATATCTTACCAAAATATGGAGAAAAGAATCAGAACTTTAAATGATATTTTTATACTCTGCCATGATAAATGATCTGAACACAGTAGAAAGTCCAATCCGGTTCACCTCTTTGTGTCATTGTGAGCAAATTAACTTTCTGGATATCCTTCTCTACAAAAAGGAGGGCAAGTTGCCATACACACTGTACCGAAAATTAACAGACCGCAATACATAGTGACATAGATTGTGAGGTTGAAACAAAGACATCAGTCCATGGAGTTCAACCTATTTTTTAAATTTATGCTCTATTTATCCCCATCTAGTATGATCCTATATTCTAAGACAAATTTTGGCCAGGACTGTTTTCTAGCCACAATCTATGTGGTCTATATTTGCAATTTGTCTGTCTGGACATAATTATAGACTGTAACCCTGGATGTTTGTTTTCCCTCTAAATATATATGTGTATAACCCCTTCTTAAATATAATAATTTAATCGGCCCCCACAACCTTTTCTGGCAGGGAATTCCAAAACTTGACTGTCCTGACTGAAGAATGCTTTTCTGCGTTAGGTACGGATCTCTTTTCCTCTAACCTTAGGGGATGGCCGCATATCTTGTGCATAGGCCTCTTGGTAAACTGAGCACCTGACAGTTGAACCATGAAGTATTTGTAGATATTGATCATGTCCCACCTTAAATGCCTTTTCTCTAAGTTAGACATTCCTAGCCTGGATAACTGTTCTTCGGTCAACCCTTCTACTGTCAACATTTCACCATGTATATGTATGGGATTCAGTACTGAATCCCGGCAGTCGGGATCCCGGCGTTCAGAATCCCGACGCCGGAATCCCGACAGCCGAAATCCCGACAAGGGGGGGGACGTGGATCGCCCCCCCTTGCGGGCTCGCCGCGCTCGCCACGCAGCGGGCCCGGTGCCTCGCTACGCTCGGCACACTAATTTATTCTCCCTCCAGGGGTGTCGTGGACACCCACGGAGGGAGAATGTGTCGGGATTCCGGCGTCGGGATTCTGAATGCCGGGATCCCGACCGCCGGGATTTTAACTGCATCCCATATGTATGTATACTATGTGCAATGTATATGTATGTACGATTTTTTTGCATTTTTTGTATTTTACCACAATTTACACATGGTCTCTTAAGAATGTTCTGCCAGTATCCCAGTTCTTGAAAGTCCTAAGAAATTACTCAGAGGATTAGGCATAACTACAGCTGTTGGAGACTAGCCAAATATTCTTGGCAAGAGGATGCAGGAAAAAGACATTGGGCAATTGCCACATCAGGGCAAGAAATTTTTTTGTGGTACGCTGAATTCAAGGGTTCACAATAACCAAGGAAACATTATTGGATTTAAATGAGACACACATCTATAGGCAATTCAATGTCCTTTAAGTCTCATTGGCATCTACTGTGATCTGACCCGGATATGGGTATTCCAGCGAGTACACCAGCTCTTCTGAGTGTCTGAAGAGGTCCTTATTTAAAGGACATATTGCATAGGACAAATATGAGACTAGAGACCCAGGGTCAACCTAACGGTCCATCGAAGAAAAAAAGTCTGTTTCCATTGCTTGGGGTGTGTTACCAGTAGGGCATTGATTATTGGTAACACCTTTCCACGCCCCCAGAATGTCAGAAGATTACAAATACAACATCGGCTAACGTGTCAAATGAATTTTGTATCTACTACTCACAATGCCCTTATGGCATCATATAAGTGGGCAAAACCATAAGGACTTTTTGCGAAAGGATGACACAACATTTACCCGATATATAAGATTGGCCATGAATAAGGGCTAGACTGATAAAGCTGTGGCACTACATTTTTTAAACATGGACCATCAAGACTCAAGACAGAATGATTGCCTGGGTGCCACCACTGGCAAGAGGCTTACTACTATTGAGAAAAAACAAACACAAAATGGATCCACATGTTGAATAGAGTGTTTTTCAGAGGGCTCAATAAGTAAAATAACTTGAATGGTTTAATTTTGCACTAACGTCATATGAGGAACTCATCTGAAAAGGTTTTCAGATATATCCTGATATGTCCATAGTTGTCTCCATTATTTCTTTATATGTATATTATGTGCATTTTTTTTGTAATTTATCACAGTGTACACATGGTGTTAATTTTACCTGCTATGTAGATTTGCACATCTCCCCCATGGTTATCACAAATTTCTGGTTATTATAGCAGAATTTCTAAAAAGAACAGTGCTGTGTAATGGCTATGTCACTTTTGGTACCTGCGCAGGCTTATGAGATGCATACTCTACTTCACGGTTGTGTTCCAGGATGTGAGGCTACTGTTGTAACTATACTGGATCACTTGGTGGCATTTTTTTTTTATTATTTACAACACTTCCGGTTGGTGGAACGCATAAAATGACTACCGGTTGTGGTGCAACATACACAGGATGTAATATAGCGCTAGATGAAACAGTGCTGACAATGTTTTTGGACAGTAGCTCCTTCTGCTGATTCCTTTGATATGAAGTCACTGCAGAGAGGAGCAGCAGCCGTTCTCCTATGTGCAGGTGTCCCCGAGCTGTCCCAGTCTCTGAAACTGGTGCATTTAAGGATGCACGGGGGGCCCCCAAGTGATGGGGGGGCCTGGGGTTACATACCCCCTTAATCTGGCTCCAAGTGCCACTGCCCTGCTCAGAGTGTCATGTTTGTTACTGGCAGTGTGTGGAGCCTTTTGCATAAGCTCAGGCTCTCCCTCCTGATGCAGCGTAAGCTCAGTTCTGCTGTGCACTGCACTGCTGGCTGCCCCCTAGTCTCAGCTCGGGCAGACAGCGCCAGCAGGTGCTAATTCCAGCGAGTGCACCTAAAACCACCAATGTAAAGATGAACCGCCCCTAGGCAATGCAAATGCCCTAGGCATATGCCTAGTTTGCCTATGCCTAGGGCTGGCTCTGGTCGACAGTGAGTAGGACGATTTCCAAAACATACCCTATAGGTTGACACTGACCTGTTGACACAAGTTAACTGTCAACACTCAAAAGGTAGACAAACACGGTCGGCACGGAAAAGGTCGACATGAGTTTTTCATGTTTTTTTTTAAACCGACTTGGTTCATACTTTACCATCAAAGTGGGCATAAATTTAAATGATAATAGTGTGCCTAGCACAGCAAGCCAAGCAAAAAACTGAAAAACTAGTTTCAACTGGTTAGGTGTCAATCATGTCCATCTTTACCTTGTGTCGACCCTTTTGTTACGGTTGTCCTAGTCACTGTCTCATCTATACCATAACCGTATGCTGTATGCTCTATGGAAGAAGTTTTGTATAGTTATGAAGTAAAGGTTTATTCCATGGTAACACGTTACATTTTGACTAAAGATCGTGTGAAATATATTTGTTTGCGTTTTAAATATTTTGTACAAAGTAAAATGTTGTTTGCGTGGTACATTATATGCTATCATTTTTGATGCAAAGCTTGCCATGAAAACTGGCAACTAATGTTACACGAAAAGGACATTTTCATGGACATTTTAAAAAAGATCTGTGTACCCTTCTCCAATAATGTGATTAATGTGTTTAAATGGTGCACAGACATTATGTTTCAAGGATGTTAAGTCAATTGTGTCATGGGAAACTACCCATGGCAGAGTTTAGTGTTGCAAGTTAGCTAGACAACCACAAATTTGTAGCTCAAAAGCTTAATTATTACATATTGCAGTTCATAACAATAGGAATAAAATGAAAAACAATTATGCAAAAATGTGTGCTTAATGTGTTGCATACACTGACCTTTGCACTCTGGAAACAGCCATTGTGATGTATTCTCATAACCATAGCTTTCACAATGCTACCTGTCCAAAGCATATCCGTGGTTTTTCATTAAGCCCAGAAAATACGAGTTTAACACTAGTTATAACAGAGTGAAGACAAAGTGTTTCAACTGATGGTGTATAATTAAATATAATTGCATGAAAATTCTGGTCTCTGTATGAAAACCTTTTCCATCAGTAAAAGTACCACTCTGTAATATATTATTACTTCCACTAGTTTTTGTTTTGTTAGCATAGGTCAAGCCTAGAGCTCCAAAATGGTAGGAGGAGAATCATCACAATAATGTGCTGTTATTAGTCAGGGAATTAAACTAGAAAATACAAGAAAAGTACACAAACACATAATTTACACAGCCAAACAATATATTGATTTTATTTGTACTCTTCTAC
Source organism: Crinia signifera (assembly GCF_055691185.1). Classification (NCBI taxonomy): domain Eukaryota; kingdom Metazoa; phylum Chordata; class Amphibia; order Anura; family Myobatrachidae; genus Crinia; species Crinia signifera. Next base: position 105,525,695 of record NC_139221.1, on the reverse strand, counting down.
TTTGTAAAGAATCTATTTATGAAGAGCAAAAATGTGGACAGATGTTTTCTGAGAATTTACACATTGTTGATCTTCGACGTTATATAAAAATGGGTACCTCCGATAACTACTGTGGTGTTCCTTAATGTTAGTGAATTAAGTCCTCATTTTACTATTGGCAATGTTACTAAGCTACAAAAAAAAAAAAAAAGCAAACAAAAAAACCCACAAATCTTTTCATAGCCTAACCCCATTGCCTATCTTAATCTTTAGATGATGTTAACACATTGGGCCTGATTCAGACCAGTTAGCAAGGATGCACTATTTGGACAAAACAATGCTGCACTGCAGGTGGGGCAAATGTATCATGTGCAGTGAGTTAGATTTGGGTGAGGCGTGTTCAAACTTAAATCTAAATTGCAATGTTGTGATTCCCATACTCCAGGGCTAAACTAGGCAATGCAACATTGCAATGTGATGTCCTATTGCATCCGATCACATCTTATGGGCTGGATTTTACAGCACCCGATGTCTCATGAAGAAGGCTGGCGGCAGGTGTCGGTTGTAGCACAGCGATGTGCAAGCGGGTTGGCGGACGGTGGGGGCCAGAGGAGATTGCATGTGGTTAAAAAAACACATGCAATTACTCCTTCAATTTGCAGCACATAATATCAATTGGACCAACATTCGACTGGTGGAGCGCATTGCGTAGTGTTACCTATTCCACATGCATAAGATCCTTCTATTTATCGCACAGATGCAGTCAAAATTGAAGGATTGTGTGGAATATCACCCTAGTGTATAGGCACCATTAGAATAAAGTAGACATTATTTACCCGGCACAGAAACAAAATAACTCCCCCAAATCTAACTCTCTCTGCACATGTTACATCTGCCCCACCTGAAGTGCAGCATGGTTTTGTCCATCTGCAAAAATTGCAGCCTCGCTAACAAGTCTGAATGAGGCCCATTGTATCATGTAGGCTACATTTCTGTATTTTCTTTTTGAATAGGGACACTTTAGTAATTCAGTAATTACTGGCCATACAAAGGCAGTTGCTAAACCATTTTCATTCAGAAAAAATAAATTCCAAATCTTAGTGATATGCAGAGATTAATAATAATTATATTTGGACCTATTAAAAGAAAATTTAATTATTGTACAGTATATGATTATAAATGTGGAAATGTAATTATTGTATATGATTATAAATGTATCTTATTTCTTCTGCCTTATCACCAACACCACTATTTCTACAATACGTTTGCTGCTCTTGAAATACAAGACTTTATTTTCAAATGGAGTTGGCAAATTAGGGATTTTTAAATTCTGCGATGTATCGGCAATCTTTGTAATGTGATGGGAAAATGGGGAAGATATTTGGCTATGGAAAGCAATGAAACACTATGGGGGGTATTCCCTTATTGCAGTATAATTAATCCTTCAGTGCTATCCAATTAACTCAATACTCATCCCCACCTGCTGAGGTCACAAAAATAAAAATGCAGACGAGTGCCCTGTCTTTAGGATCACGTGTGCAAAACAGGATCCTAGGTGTATTCACCATAGAGCATATCATCTTCCAGTTAAAAAAGTCGCTAATTGGAGCAACTGACTCCACTTGGAGTATATACCCAACATTGTGTAGGGCCAAGACGGGACTCCAAAATGGGGCCTTATGTCTGCAAAATGGATTAGGAGCCATGCCTCCCATTTTTGGTCAATGTGGATAAATGGCCAGCAGTCTGAGCTGCTGGTCATATCCCCAGTCCCTCGGTCACTCATAAATAGATGCTGCGGATAGTAACAGAGACTCGAAAATCCGCCACCCCCTTTCCCATACTGCAGTCTGTGGGTGGGACAGCAGTCAAGACCCCAATAAAGGAGCAAATCGGGACATTTGGGGAGGTATGCAGTAGGAACTCCTATAATTTATTTATTATTTTTATTTATTAACAGTTTCTTATATAGCGCAGCATATTCCATTGCGCTTTACAAAGGAGACAGTGATACAACAAACTGGGTGTACGATGGCATCATATCGTACACTCCCCATCACCCCTTTAGTTTGTTTAGTATATATGTAGAACCCTTCACATTTATTATTACCTCTTACTAAGGTAAGTCTTATCACATATAAATTCCCCTATCCCTTTTACTATTACTTTAATTTCACACCAATGTGATGCCATGGGGTGTTTCTGCTGGGCTGGCCTGGGGGCCGTGTGCCCTGGACCTGTCTCAGAGTAGTGTTAGGGACTTGTCCTATTGAGGTAACCTGGACGCGGTGGACAAGCCGATAATAATGGCCATCATTATGCCAAGAACCTCAGAAATGCAATACAGCAATGATATTAAAAGGTCTAGCATTTATATTTAGTGTGTACCTGCAAACTCCTCCACATTGATTACTAGTGTCTTATGGCTTTATATGTGCCTAATTTGCATTACATGCATAGAAATGGCTGTAATGGGTATGTCGGCGCTAGAAACAATACAGTAAGAATGTCTGTAATGGGTATAGTGATGCTAGAAACAATGATTGCTAGTGTCTTATGGCTTCATATGTAAGGCACTTAAGTTACATACAGTAGCCACTGCTGCAATAGGTATGGGGACCTCTGCAACAAAGATTACTAGTGTCTTAGTGCTTTATATATGCCTACTTGCATTACAGAAAACAGTAAAGGGCATGCAATTAATATGAGCTCCTCATTGCTAGCAGTACAGAAATAAATGCCCGTGATATGAGATTTTGCTTAGATTATTTTTTTAGAAGACCGATGAATCAAAATGGTGAAAGATATGACCTAAACATTACTAACTATACAGCTCCCACATTTCCAGTGCTCAATGCGTTTTTAGGTGGCAGTGGAGAGATATTGTGTTCAATGTTGATGGCTTATCAGGATTGCATTATTTACTTCTAGAGGCACAGGCTATGACAAGAATGTCCTAGCACACAGTAGCAACAGGACAATTATCTACTGTATCTGTGAACAGGATTGGTTGTCATCTTCACTAAAACTGCTTCCAGAGAGCTTGCTGGTGACCTTTATAGTAGTAAACAGTATTCAGAACCATATATTCTAACGACATGGTGTTGAGATTATTTCAGTGAAGGCGAATCTATGGCTTCACTGCAAACTAGAATGTGTTTTCAGGCATCAAATTATGGACCCACGTCTCATCAATTGCTATGACAAGATTCAAAAGAGCTTTTTCTTCTGGAAACGTTGACACGGAATCACTAATATCCGACCTAGGAAAACTTTTGCCCTTAAAAGCTGTTTTGGCAAACTTCAAGCACTGACTTTGTTGGATGTCAGCTTATTATTCTTACTAGCATGAGTTACTATGGCAATCGGAAACTTTATCCGCAGTGCAAGCATTCCAAATACATTGTAGAACATACCACAGACACAGCTATCAAATACACTATTAAAAAGGAAAGCATCCTTAATACATCTCACCAGAGAGAGACAAATCCCCAAAACAAGAACGAACAATAAAAAGAATTACTCATAAAAAGCTTGTCATAATAACTTTTACAGCTTTAGGTAAGGGTTCTACAAAAAAAAAAAAAAAAAGTCTAAGCACAGGTGCAGAGCAAAACAGTAGATAACATCCTGATTTGACATTACAAAGCAGAGTATTCTATTAAAAAATCAGAAGTAAAAAATATAAAACAAAAAGAGACATGAGCCTGTACATTATACAATGTACATTGTAAAATGTATACATTTTCCCTAATATGGGTTGTGCACAGTGACATCAGCACTGTGAAATCTTAAACGTAAAAGAAACAGTGAAACAGGAAAGCTATGGCATATTTCCCGGCATCGGGATTTAGGTTACTGAAGCTTGCTCCTGCTTCACTAAGGAGGCCAATACATAATCCATAACCGCATGCATCACCTGAAATCTGACAGATGCAACTCAATGCCTAAATAGAAGCTTCAACACCATTGGAAAATGCTTCACTAGCAGCAAAACACAGTTTAAAAGTGGTCAGCATAAATAAGCTGATTATTTTTTAGAAGTCGGTAGATGGCCGGGAAAATGCGCTGAATCTAGTTTCCCCAGTGCTATATGTACAATATATTCCTACATGACAATGCAGCAATGAATGATCAGGGCGGTTGATTTATCAAGCAGTGGAAAAAGCAGAAAAGCAGACCAGGGTCTGCCTATCATTTTATAGAATGTACTCGACAAATGCCAAGTCAAGGCTGACTGCAATGTTCCACTTTTCCCTCTTTTCTCTGCTTTTTACAGTAACCCCTAGATTATTAGTTAATTAGCTCAGGTACTCAAACTACATTTTTAATTTAGATTTTGTTTTAAGCCTATATTGTATCAAACTATTTTAAACTGCTTTAAGCAGCAATCTAGTAATACCACAATATTAATTATACAAGGAAACAAAATAACGTTTGTCCACTAATGCAGTAATATTGGGCCTGATTCATTTCTGGCCTTAGATCGTGAATAGATGCAATGTACTAATGTTCGGCACATTGTGCATGTGCAGTATGGATCCTGTGTAAGACGAAGTATGGTTGCAGACTGCGTTATATGACGGTCTGCAGACATTTGGGGAGAAAGCGGCAATTGCCTCTGTTCCCCAAAACAGGGTCGTGTTACCTCCGTTTTGTGGGAGTGTGAAGGAGATTTCCTGGCCTCAGAGACAGAACTGCCACGCATAGTTTGCATAACCTCGCCGGTTACTCAGCCAGCCAATGGTTTTTCACAAGCGATCTGCGACAACCGTTGACTCAGCACTCGATCACATATGCAGGAGACATTTACTTATACCAGACACCTATGGTACATTTGTATAGTCCAGCAATGCTGCCGTCTACTAAATCTAACTATCTGAATCACACCCATTGTGTGCTTGGGACATGATCATTCTCTCCATACCCTGACTGAAGCAAAATCTAAAACAAAATAAGGGTTTCAACATAATCACAATAATTAAAATAATAATAATATATTAAGTACATTATAAGGGCATGGACTAAAATGTTACATTGTTAACCAATTTCATTACTTTAGTATGCTGATACAGTACAGAAACAATGAAGTACAGTATTATACATTCGTCCTGTTAAGCGCCTTGGGGCAGATGTATTAAGCCATAATAAGAGATAAATGCAAGGGTGATAAAGAGAGATAAACGTCCAGCCAATCACATCCTTGAGCAGCCCATACACGTCCCGATGCGGGCGTGCGTTGTGGGCTTCAATTGCAGGGAACACATTGCATTGCATGTGCATGCAATGCAATGCAATTTGATGAAACCCAAGTACATAAAGTATGTGCAAGCACATACTTTTTGTAATGTGTGATGAGGTGCCGCGGGAGCGCGCACCTCAAAGCACAGAACGGACAGCACGCATAGCAGCGTGTATGGGCTGCTTAACTGCCATGTTACAGGCTGTGTTTGAAAAAAAAAAAAGTCAGTAAGGAGCTGATTGGCTGGACGTTTATCTCTCTTTATCACCCTTGCATTTATCTCTTATTAAGGCTTAATACACCTGCCCCCTTGAGACCTATTGGAGAAAGAGCGCTATATGAATACAATTATTATTATTGCACTCTATTTAAAAAACCTGGCACAAGTTAATATTCTGTCTTCGTATTCCAGCACACAGGAAACATTTCTTCAAGTCACAAAAGCAGCTGCATCTTCCAAACCAAAACTGCTTAGACAGAAATGTAATTACAGTATTCCACACTCTACACACATTTACATTTTCAATTAAAACTTCACAGTATGGATGGATTTGTTTACACATCATTACTCATTAAGTATAAACTGATCATATGTAAACTTGAAACACTATGAAAGAGAATGACATTTTTCTTGCAGCATGTGCTTCTAAAATTATTGAAAAAAGCCCAAAGCACATTAATCATACTCAAAATGTAAAACACCAGCGCACACATTGCTGTGTGTGTGCTCCAGCACAGCCGTTTGTTATTTCTAGATACAGAAAAACTTTGAGTCCACAAAACAGATTACGCACCCCCCACCCGCACAGGCACACACAAGGGCACCTTGCGTAAAGGCCCAAATAGTATCCTGCACTATGGAATGCATACGTATATACATTTATTATTATATTTTAATTATAATGTGCCACAAAAATACAGTTAACAAAGAACAAACCACAATTCAAGACACACTACAGCTTAGATGTAAGTAGGAAGTAATAAACAGAATACAAAGGGGATGGCGGCCATACTGTAGATAGAGATGAGCCATAACCATCTGGAGAGTATGCGGACAAAGAGGGTCACTGAGTAGTGGAGAGCTGTATGTGAAATGTAATGAGAAGAGGGCCCTGCTTAGAGGAGCTAACAATCTAGTGGGAAGGAGCAACAGACAAATGACGAGGTGCAGCAAGTGTGAGGTGGTTTGATAGCAGAATAGAAGCAAGCAGAGCTGGTCAGGGCAGAAGGCAGGGGATTGGCGGAGCAGCCTCAGGACTCTGTTATGCAGCGGAAGGGTACGCTGTGATAAATAGGTGAGTTTTCAGTGCCCGTTTGAAGCTTTGCAAGGTTGAAGAGAGTCTAATGGAGCAAGGGAGTAGGTGCGCCCTATAAGCCTATGCTAGCCATAATTATAGGCAACCAGGGTACTCAATCATTTATATACAAGACCCTCTTGCCATGCTGGGATTGTATTTGTTTAATTAAAAAATCTGTGGAAATATTTATTATATTTTTAATATGCATAATATCCCCAATTTACACAGATTTTAGTGTCCATTACCTGTGTGTCATACATACAACAACAGCCATTCTGAGAAAGGCCTTACTACTGCCATGGAATAGCCACATATTTTACTAACTTACATCATTATACCTATAGTTCATTCTAGCACCCGGCGGGTGCTAGAATGTACACTAATACCATTACCAGCTTGTATTGAGACCACAGAGCAGGGAACAAATTTGGATTCACCCATGCATTATCCAATTGCCAAGAAAAACAACACCATTAGGCCACGGTAGAGTTGTCATAGTTATTAGTTGACGGACTAAAGAAAACTTGCATAATAAAAAAAAAAAAAAAGTGTTGCCAGGCTCTTCTCTGACGTTCCATTAGAAAGTGCAACATTCTCTTCATCATACATTTAAACCTATGTAACTCCCTCTGTCCAAGTCATTAATTTTTTGCCTACCTATCAGGTTTTCATTGACTGAATAGTCAACTACTTTGGAAAGTGATAATATAGAACATTATACATCCCTAACAGTCTCAATGTCGACACTAACAGAATTTCAACAGAAATTTTACCCACCACTGAATTTTAGGTTTAGGCATACTCCCCTTGCCAATGGAAATCCAAATGTACAATATGCCATTTGTAATCATTCACAATGTCAACATTCTGACAAAGTTAAAACATCAATGTCTACATGGTAAATAATGACCTCCATCGTGCCCCTGTTGACATTCTGGTGTCGATATTCTGAATGTCGACATTCTAAACTTTGAAGTTTTGTACCTCCACCTTATATAACTCATTGGCAATAATCCAATGCTTTTGATCTTCATGGTTGTTAAATACAACACTCTGTGCAGCCTCTGATGAATTAATGTTACACAAGTTATAAAGTGGAGCGAATGTCCAAATGATGTACAAAAATGTATTGCAGTATCTCTCCCTGACAAAGCAAACAGAACTGGTGAATAGAGTAGTTGAAATTTATGGTTGCAAGTGTGAGTGGTCTGGGTACAGTGGGAGTGGAGAGCATTAAAGCAAAATGCAGGAGGAACTGAAAACAAGTAGCGGTACTGTAAGTGGAGATACTGAAAACAAGTAGCGGTACTGTAAGTAGAGATACTGAAAACAAGTAGAGGTATTGTAAGTGGAGGTACTTTAAATAGAGATACTGAAAACAAGTAGAGGTACTGAAAACAAGTAGAGGTACTGAAAACAAGTAGAGGTACTGTAAGTAGAGATACTAAAAACAATAAAAAACAAAAAAAGACACATAGTAATATCAAGAAAGGCAGAAAGACCGTTGTGAAAAAAAACCTGATACATTTTTACGTTACACTACATTAAAATGAAGTACTTTAAACACTAAAATTAACATTACACACACAAAAAAAATGAACAAATTGAAAATTTATGATGAATTAAATATTAATCATTGCACTTAGCATTATGAATATTGAATGGTGTTTCTAACAAACATTTCCACAAGTTGCATTATTTTACAGTTCATCAATCAACATTTAAACTGCTTTAAAAACTACAAATAATTCTAAGTAGCACCAACTACTATTCATAGTCAAAACATATGTAGTAAATTCATTGTGTGTCAGTTTGGTGCTAATCACAGCAATCGCCGATATGTCATTGAAGTTATTCTAGACAGAGGCGTTGGCTATGGATAGTCTAAAGCTGGGATTGGGAACCTTTAGCCCTCCAGCTGTTGTTGAACTACATATCCCAGCATGCCCTGCAACCGTTTTAGCATTGCCAAATAGCAAAAGCTGGAGGGACACCCCTGGTTTAAAGCTACAGTATGTAAACTATGTATACACTGGTAAGTTGTTGTTTTTTAATACTATTTTAAAATGTTAAAAAGTAAAAAATCTACAGTATAGTTGATATCAATCAAAAAGTACTTTCAAGCTATATATAGGTTAAACTTTTACATTTTATTCAAGGCAAATGCATGTGAAAATTCAGAAACACTGTTAATCATGCCATTGCGAATCAATGTAAACTGAATGAAGTATTCAACCGCACTTCAGGAGCACTGAAAGGAAAGGCCAGGGTAAAAGTGTAAGTTGTACCTATTTTTGTTTCAAAATACCTACAATCTTATTAGTTACAAAGTAATTTAATAGTAACATTAATTTATGTATATTAGAAACAAGGAATTGTAATGCTAATATGTAGGTCATCTTTCAAAACACAATGCAGCATGCTAGCGCTATATAAATAAAAGTTAATTATCTAAAATATGTGCCCTGAAGTTAGACTACATACAACATGCCTGGTGATTACGGTCAACCCTACTCCCATCATCTCCTAGTCAAGAACTGAGCTGTGAGGATTTCAGAGAAGTGGAAATCGTTTTAACACACATATGCTGTTCCTCTGAACAGGTTACTTTCTAGATGACTGTAGTTATGACAGAAATGCAAAAACTTCTACATATATTTATTTTTAAAACGTGATTAAATATAGGAAGACACTTGTTAATGAACAGGAAAGCCTTACAGACTTACAGGCTATGTAACTGGCTATGGTGGCAGAAAACTGAAGAGGGACCCAATTCATCACAAGGTATAGACCGCTCTATCTTGTATAGTATTTTGAAAATAATTAGGTTCTCTCAATAAAAATGCATATAAAAAGAGATGGGAAGTGCCTTTCAATCATTTTTAAAAGGCAGAATGCCGAGAGATTCATACGCTTACATAGAGTGGCTTCAGTAAGTCTGGATGAAAAAGATTATTAGCAGCTATTTTTATACAATGACACCTTTACGCTACTTTTGAGCTGCATTAAAAGCAAAAAAAGGTGCCTGCACAAAGCTGGCAAATGAGGAACTTTGTGCAGTCACCTTCATTACTGCGATGAGGACGAGGGAAAGAAAATTATGAGAACAGAATAGCATAGAATTTGAGGAAGCCACAATTCCATCTTCATTTTGCAGTGGAAATCCAGATATGCAGACAACTAAACACTCCCTAATATCTTGTTAATTAACTGCATAGTGAGCTCTAGCACCAGGTCTTTTCCATACGGAAACTGGAGGGTAAAAATACATAGGGAGAGGTAGGCCTTTGTGGAACAATATACTGTAGCCCAGTACCAATACAGTTTACTCAATGTTCAAATACTTCTATTTCAGCTGAGAAACAATGAAAGCTGTGCTTCCACCTGGTAAATCTCCCAACTACTCCTCCATAATCTCCCTAAGTAGGGAGGAAAGGAGACAGCTTTACTAGTAAGTACTTGTTAACCTTTCCTTGGAGTAAAAGTACTAGTATCCTGATCGGAAGAGACAGGATAGAAGTTTCTATGCCCCACAATATCCCAGTGTTACCGGGGACCAGTGATCACTTTCCGGTGTTGGTGCCTTTCAGACATGGCACAATCCTGGGTCGATGCACGTTAAATGTTCAAGCATGTCAGAGCATGTTTAAAAGGGGTAATAGTAATGCACCTTAAATGATGCGCACACCAGTGTACACAGTACCGCTTCATAACGCTGGATCTCCTTCTCAGAGGAAGGGACAGGGCACTGGGAAGCACACCTGTCTGAAGATGGTGTTGCTTCCCACATGAAGCTTTCGTATTCTAGACCACTAAAGGGCCAGCTCCTCAAAGCATGGGGAAAGTAGCATGTGTAATGCTTTCTCATGGCACAAGTGCAGATGTCGATGTAATGCCAGCTTTCAGTACAAATTCTAGCTGACCTTACAAGCTCCCCGATATTGGCTAAGGTGCAAAGTCTGGTAGGAGGTAGAAATGATATAATTCGCTTGTAAGTAGTTACTGTCATAACGAGCAAGAACTACAGTACACAGCAAATAAAAAAAGTTGAGGCACCAAAACACTTTCAACCTTTTTATTATGGTTTATTGTTACACTAGAATAATATATATTTTTTAAATTACATAAAAAAAAACAATAAACATGTAGTTATTAACTATCCTGCTAACAATATTCATAATGTAAATTGCATACAAGAACTGGATTCTTGTATGAAAATTACAAATGTAAGCTTCGGTACCATAAATAACATGTTGTCAAGGACTTGAACAGTGAGAGAAACCCAGTAAGGTGAAAAACTACATGTGATCTTTATGTGTGCAGTCCTGATCCATATCCTCTTCTAAAAGGTGCCCATACACGTTACAATTATTGTATACAATATCGCACCTCATCGCATCACGGTATTGCGACGAGATGAGATCTAGTACAGTATGCTGCACATACTTTTTGTACGAGATCTCATCTCATCGCAAAACTGAGATACGATATTGTATACAATTATTGTAACGTGTATGGGCACCTTAAGGGTGAGGATTGAGCAGGGTATTGCCGCTGCCATAAATACAAACAAGCTTTTGGATATTACAAAAGGTTTTTGGGAATGAAAATAGCATACGCAAAATAAAACAACTATTACCTTTATTTTTCTATTTTCCTACCTCCGAGCGCAACCACAAAGGGGTAGGTCACTAACATTCAGAGACCAGAACTTCCAAAGCATCTTAAAATAGTCTGTCCTGTGTTACAACACTCACTACTGCGGGTCCATAATGCCTCTGAAAGCTATGCCAGAATAAGAGTTTTACAGAGTTTGGTGTAGAAGCTGATTGGCCTGTAAAGAGGCTTTCATAGTAGCAGAGGAGACCAACTCTACATTAATGCACATAGATTTGGGCCAAAATGTGCAACAAGCAACAGAGTTTTACCATCCACAGTGCACCCAACGGGTTTCAGCAGAGCGACATTTGTAATTTTAAAATCAGGTAAGGTGCAGCACGGCACTGAAACAGTCCAGCAGGAATAGTAAGCACATACAGTATTTGTGTGAAGTGAAGAAATGGCTCATGGCCATTTAATACTAATATAGGCATTTTGCAAAAAAAAAAAAAAAAATTTGAAATCTGTAAATATTAAAATTCAAAGTGAAATCTAAACACAGTAATGTGTTGCACATCTGCAGACAATGCTCTACAACAAATCAGCATTTTCCTATGCATTCATTAACGTCAACTTCCATTAGGAACATAAAAATGCAGCAAGATGCAAATTCTTAAGACAATTTAATGAGGGGGATTAGTAACGAGGGAATAAAACAGGAATCTGGACCATACAGCAAGTGCCAACACTAAAACAAAAAGAAAGGTGGTACTTGCTAAGTGAAGCATGACCAGCTAGTAAATACAGGACTGTACAGAAAAGGAAAATAAACATTTTAAAATTGTCCTGGTGAAATTGCTAAAAGGCCTAAAATTGCTTGGGAAAACAAAAAAGTCTCAATCCCCATGGTACAGTACTTCTGATTAATCATGTTATGAATATTTAATGAACTACAAACAAATCAACTATCTCGAAGAGGGCTTTGGTGCGGATATTATGGCAATGGATCAAATGATTGTATTGTTCCTACACAGACACAAAGCTATTGTATGTTTAAAAATAAATTATTGGGATTTCCAAGGACATAACACTGATTTTCCATTCAGTGTCACAAAGTACAGAGAACAAAGTATCAATGAGATCAGTCTTTTTAAATTGTAAAACAGGGTTATAAAAAATGATGATTTGCACGGGCATGCTCCTTCACCTGGAAACCACATGCTACACTGAAGAAAGGGAATGTATTTTCTCACAGACCGGTGAGAAACCATAAACAAGAGGCTGCAGTTTATCTGGTCTTCCGCTCACATGTATTGCATCTCAGAGCCAACTGTAGAATGCTTAAGGCTGTTTTACTACAGGAATGGAGGCGCTCCTTGAAACTGTCTCAGTGTTCAGTTCTCAAAATGAAAGTAAACTACTGCTCTCCATGCACAATCCCCGACAGTCTACAGCTGGTTACAAACTCGCTGTCGCATTCGCTACAGGGAGGAGAGCTGGGGGCAGACAAAAACCGTACCAGAAGAATGGCAGGCGGTTTATGGGCGTTCCAATCAAAACGTGGGCGGACCAACGCCTGCTGGGGGTGGGTGGCTGAAATCACAGTAAGATTATGTCCTAGCACTCGTAAATTAAAGTCAGTTCAGACTGACTTTTATTTGTGAAGGCAGAAGAAATCATTTGATGGTTGTGACCATCTAAAGATTTCTCCTGCTCGCAGCTGGGGGGGGGGGGGGGGGGAAGCAGTACTCAATTACCCCCTTTATCTGCATTTGTTGGGCAACGGACTCCACTGACATGCTGAATACAAAGCATCACAGAAAAAAGGAGGATATTGTTAAATATTAAGCTTTACAACGCACGTGCAAATGATCATAATAAAATAATAATTTGAAAGCCTTTGATGCAATAATAGGAACATCATGTATGCGCACTCACCGTGGCGTGCTATCGGATAGGCTCTGCTCGCTTGATGAAGAGGATTCTGGAGTTTTCTCCGAGCTCTCTTGTGTCGTACTTTGCGGTTTCTTTACTTTAACAGACTTCTTTTTCTCACTATCACTATCATCACTGCCTTCTCCCAAGATGTCATCAACCTGACAAACAGTAGATTGTAGACAAAAGCATAAGAAAAAACATGTACTTTTTTTAGGGAGAGAACAGTTTGCATGCTAGAAGATACATCTAAGATAATCAGAAAACTAAAATACAAGACTGTCTGGAGTAGGCAATCCTGCCACGTACATTAAAAAGTTTTAAAGGTTAGAAAAAAAAAAGATGGTAAATATCATTCAATATTTTATTACAGAATCTAAAGTTGCATGGAATACATTTTACTTTCATTTGGTTTTTAATATATCATCCAGAGGGTGTGTTTCATTTGTGATGGTCAACGTCTGAAGTGTCACAGCACGTTCATTTTCAGAGTTATCAATGCATTTTCTTGATAAAAGTCACTTTCATTTGTGTCACTACTTTAACCAACAGAATTTCGTTACAGGGTGAAAAACGATCCTAATCTGCTTTATTAACAACTTCTACACAGCCACCAGGGCCATCTGGTGGCTTGGTTCTACAAACATCGAGAAAGAACCATTAATGCAATGGAGTGCCGCAGAGCACTTGCAGGGGTGCCTGGGGTTGGTGGTTCAGGACCAATTCAAATTATTTATGGTCAATGCCAGTACTTGTGGCTTCCAATCATAAAATAGGTAACCAAGCAGAAGCTTGTATGCTGCTCCAGTTACACAAGTCAGAAGAGCGTCACCATACAAAGCAATGCAGCAGTCTCTAAAAGAAAGATCACACTGCATGCTGGACATTTTGTCAAGTATTACTACAAACTAAGGTCAGTCTTATTGTACAGCTCAGTAAAGCACAGGTGTCAATATAAATTATGGCAGGAAACGGCCTGTACTTGTATTAAGAGGTGATCATTTATGTTTGTCATTTGCTTATTTTTAACAAAAAATACTACAGCTTAAACATCTACTTTACAGAGGATGTAATATATCACCAAGCAACAGAACAGAAAAGTAGAGGATAAAAAGATAAATAATATATACTTCTACAGGCAATATCTGGTCATTACCATAACCACAATACACAATAAACCATTTCAAATGCTGGGTCATTTCGTAAAAAGGCACTAAGGGGCCGATTCAGACCTGCGCATGATCAACACAAGTTTTATGGAAATTTTTTGCAGTTTTTAAACTTTTTCATACTTTACCATCCACATGGACTATGATTTGCGTGAAGCGAGCCATACTAAGGTGTATTATGTGCTGAAACCTACAATTTGACACCAAAATATATAAAAAAATTGTGTTGAACATTTTAACTTGACGACTTTGTGCATGTCCAACATTTAAAAGGTCAAACTAGGTATTGTCGATCTTTTGAACCAAACCTGGTAAGAAAAATCACCAGGAAGTCAACAAAGACCAGCAGCCCCAAAGCACCACATTAGTGAAAAAAAAAAGTACTAAATTAAGTGTTCCAATGCGATAACCAAAAGCAGCCAGGCTATACCAAACCATGGGTCTCAGGGCCCAAAACCAATCCTTAAAACTGACATTGTACAGTATACAGGATTGTACAGTATACATTTATTCTGTGCTTATGAGGCCTACAAACTGGGCGATTTCAGGGCATTTTGTAAGCGATCTAACTAGATTTCTTAGAAAATACCCCTACATCGCTCCTCGGCCCCTGCGTGTCATTATCACCCAGCGATTAATATCCAGCATGCTGGATAAATCTAGTAAATTACCGGTCAGAGCCAGTGTTCTCACCAGAGGACAGTGGCCCTGACAGATCGATCAGCACAAACGATCTTGCTGAGCATTGAGCGATCTAGCATCACTCAGAACACTCAGCAAATCACCCTGTGTGTAGGCCCCTTTACCAGCATAGTGCCTTTCCCAATATACAGTCTGTAAATGCAAAAGATCCATACTAATTAAAAAACACCCTTAGGCAGGTGGGAAGGGGTGCTAATCAAAATTCTAAATATTCTCACAGGTGTGATTTATAGTGAAGACAGGACAGCTTCAAACCCACGTCAGAGTAAAATTGTTAACCGACTTTATAACTTAACACGATATAAGCTCCTTATCTACCTTAGATGAAGAGATAGAAATGAACAGATCCTATGGCCCTGTATTTTTGCTGTATTATGGAAACTACACAAGGGCCGATTTCAGGGCATTTTTCTAAGCAATCTCACTAGATCACTTAGAAAATGCCTCAACATAGCTCCGTGCCAAGCGATGCGTGGCCCTGCGCGTTGCTATCGCAGAGCGATTAATATCCAGCATGCTAGATAGATCTAGTTACATCGCTGGTCAGGGCCAGTGTTCTCACCGGAGAACAATCTAGCATCGCTCAGCAAAATCTCCCCATGTGTAGTCCCCTTTAGAGAGATATGTGCATATGGTGATCTTGCAGCAATCAAAGCTTTGTATGAAGATCTTCTGCCCAAATAAATTATAAATGGATCTTCCTCAGGGCTGGAGTACATTGGAAATTTTCCTAGACTAGAATGTCATTTTTGCACTTATAACCAAAGCCCTAGCAGACTTCCCACAAATATATACATCAATATATTTTAGTATTAAAAGGATAGCTTGAGTTAAGAAACTTATTAAATCTGTTACACTGTTATAAAGTGAATTATTTTTAATGAATAAGCTAGAAGTATTCTAATTGTTTATTCCTGATAAAGACAGGTCCTAACTTTAAGGTATACCGCTATCTGTATACGAATAAGGAAATTAGCCACATTGAGAAGATCTATAGCTACTTGGGGCAGGGGTCATCCCACATTTTTATGAACCCAATCATAGCTACCTGGTAGACTACTTCCCAATTAATAGCTCACGCTAAAGGTGCCCATAAACTGCTGTGACGTCTCACAGCAGTGTTCGGACACCAGATACCCTGCAAGCCGCCGGGACCTTCCCGGCGGCAGGGACAAATGTGATCCGTTGTGATGGATCGCATGCGTCCCTGCTTCCCGCCCGCCTCGCCACCTGGAGGGAGGTCCCAGAACGGGTGGTCAGATGGCCAGCCGGTCCGATCACCTGGTCGAGTCCGATGCGCACGGGACCGCGCACCGGACCAGACTGCATGTCCGGAAGAGGCGACTTGGTCGCAATCTAACAAAATCGCCTCAGTGTATGGACACCTTAAGAAACAACTGTCCAATAAGCTCACTTTTTTTTCTAGTTTTTAAAACTACAACTATATTTTCTTTATAGGTTTCTTGACAGGCTCAACCTTTCTTTCAGGAAATCCACTTTATGGGCGCACACTCCTTTTCCCTTTATTGTACTTCCAAAGTAAACATGTAATGAAAGAACTCAAAACTTCTATTAACTTTTTGTTCCAATGAGTTGTCATTTGGAAATAACTTTTTATACATAAACCAGAAACCAACATTTCTGTGCCTATGAATTTGACTAGATTTATCTTGTTGACGTTTATCAAGTATTTATCTGAAATGAAGCATATCCTAAACAAACCAAATGTGACCTGGTTACAGGCAGAAGACATTAGCCTTCTAACTCGAGCATAAGCGATCAGAGATCGAAAATGTTAAACAGTCTCTGGTAGATCATTTTTGAAATATGGAGCAGAATATGAGGGGGAAATGGCTAGATTATTATTTTATTTGGGAATAATTAGCCAGGTACTAGAAGTTGGTTTGTTTTATGAAAATAGTTTTACTTTGAATCCAACCTACATCTGATATTCGGTTTTATTGAGCCTACACACAGGGCGACACTGCTAAGCAATGTAGATCACTCAGCAAAATTACCTAGCACACAGAGCTGCACAATGCTGTGTGCTGAGCGATCTGCCCATGGCCAGCTCTCCAGTGAGAACACTGGCCCTGACGGGAGAGTAATTAGATTTATTCAGCATGCTGGATATTAATTGTAGAGCATTAGCAACGTTTGGGGCCTCTCATCGCTATGGACCCGACACACTGAGCGATGTAGGGGCATTTTCTATGTGATCAAGTGAGAAAATGCTCTAAAATCACAGAAAAAGATTGCAAATTGAGTTGCAATATGTATTAAGCCTGATATAAGCACCCTGTAACAGAAAGGAAGGACGAATTCTAATCACAAAATGTTGAGAGACTGGAAGTAGTTCCTACAGTATATAAAGGCAGGGTTCGCAAATACTCGCTATACCAAGTATTTAACCCTCTTTTGCGCACCAGGGACTCACTTTTTGTGGATAACTGCGTCCCCTGGGACCCGCTCCGGCCAGATCTGCGTGCGCCGTGTTAATGATCTGCTGTCAGTATTTCCCTGCATTGCCCGAATCCCAGCTCGTACTGTGCAGTGTGCACAGGCCATTACCCCCGCCCTCTTGTTATCGTGATTGGTTGGATTGGAGTCGCCCTTTCCTGATTGGTTCTCACACCCCCAGCCAGAACCGCAGAAAATTAGGTTTGGTGCCCAAGAGAGCAACACACGGCGGGCAATCCCAACTCCTGCGGGTCACCCCCAGAGATCCCTAAACAGCCGGGTCACCCGGACTGGAGGAAGCTGCCGAGATCCCCCAACAGCCAGGATGCCACATTCAATGTAGGAGTGTCTGGGGAGAGAGGTGAGACTAGTCCCTGGCTCTGTGCCTGCTCGTCATCTGTGTGTCCCCATACAGTGCTGTGCATATTGGTGTGCAGTGTGTGTGCGTGCGCATCTGTGTACGGCGGCCCGTGCTGCTCCTCCGGCACCATCCATCCCGGTAATGTCACCATCTTCTCTGTGCCTGCAGCTGACAACCTATATCCCGTGAGTGTGCCTCTGATCTGCTGGTGACACCTGACACGAGAGGAGGGGACAGCAGCTGGTCACAGGTGTGGGGACCTGATGGGGGAGGGGCATTACCTGGGCCATGTGTGTGTGGCCAGGGGAAGGAGAGGTGTTGGGTGACTTCTAAAAGGAGGAGGGGGAGTTTGGCTGTAACTGAGTATTCACCAGCTGTACCTGCCTGCTATCCCTGCGGTATCACTTATATGCCAGTAACCTCCACAGTTACGGTCACACAGTGGTCTATGCATCCAGCAGCCTTACACAGATTGGCACCTTGTGTGCCTTCACCCACTGAGATGCTGATTCAATGGTTTTTGCTTGCACAAAAGATCAAATTAAAATGTTTTTATCCCCGGTGAGGTTACATGGCCCTGCGCACAATTAAGGCCCCCATACATTAGTCCGACTTGTACTAGGGACAAGCCGGACTTGATTTCCCCTGCAGCTCCCTGGGAGGGGAACACACGATTAGGCACTTGATGTGCCAAGTTATGCATATGATAAATCGCATGAGATTTATCATATGCAACTCCCAGGGAGCTGCAGGGGGAGAGCCGGGTGGGGGATGCTGGGGAACTGCAGGGAAGTGCCGGGCAGTGTAAGATGACAAATAGTCAGCAGACGGGGGACACCGGTGAACAGAGCATGGGGAGAGGCTTGGAGCGGAGTTCAGCGGACACAAAGGCAGCGGGCGGGAGGTAAAGCTGCCGCTGCCTGGTCCTCCTGCCGAGCACATGACCTGTTCACCGGTGTCCCCCCGCCCGCTGCCTATGTGTCTGCTCCCAGCCTCTCTCCATGCCCGGCTCACCAGCGTCCCCCGCCTGTTGACTATTTGTCAGCTCACCCTGCATTTCCCCGGCGTCCGACGCCCACTGACTCTGCCCGGAGACTGCACATAAGATTTAGGAAATCTTATGTGCAGCCGGTGCGACTGCCCGACTCCAATCCGATGCATCGGGTCGGACAGGGTGTTTTGGGACGATTTCACGGCCCGATTCATCCAAATCGGGTGAAATCGGGCCCAAATCGCATAATGTATGGGGCCTTTAGTTTTGTTTAGGACTTACCTCTATCTAGTGGGTGCTATGGTATACTGTACATGGTGTGGGCATGTTGCGTAATGGGCATTATGGTGTGCGTAATCCTGGTGCAGTGTGAATAAGTGGCACTATTGTTTGGTGTAATGTGAATTGGTACTATTATGTGGCCATGCCTCAACCACAAAGCCATGCCCTAAATTTTTGTTGCGTGCCGACTGTCCCTGTTCTTGCTTTATACCTCCCCCCCCCCCGATCCACATAGCCACAGTGAGGAATGCCCAAATCTGTTTGCTTACCAAAAAATAAAGAAAAAGGTCTTGGGCTGGCCCTCGGCTCAGGGTATATGCCATGTGGGGGAGGGGAGTAGGCTTTTGTGTGTGCCATGCTCGGGGGAAGGGAAGAGAAGGTTTTATTTAGTTGGGACCCAGAAAAGGTCAGGTAGGCCCCCGATTTTTGTAAGTGAGGGGTCCCAGGGACCCACTATTTTTTGATGTTTTTGCGATCACTGTAAAAGTAGTACACCTACACTCAGAGCGGTGTACAATATCTACTACAGTGATCAGTCTTCGATAAACACAGTAGTACTGTTTTGGAAAATCAAACCTAATATATAATCCATCTTTGGCTACGGTCATTATTGCATTTGATTGTTGAACGTGACATCTTTACTTTCACGTGAGGCATTTGCTTTTATTTGTGTTGTACAAATACGCAGGTATTCTGGAAATAAGGGGATTTCTAGCCTGTGATATAACAAACATGTGGAGCATAAAACTGCACATAATATATAATGTTAATATATAAAGTTAGCCAATTAGATCAAAATCTTGGCAAAAAAAGAAAAAACACAGATTTATACTACTATTCAGAATTTGGCAAAATATAAAAAAAAGTTTAAGGTAAAAAAGGAATAAGTGGTGTACCTAATTAACCCTAGTAATTTACTGCAGCTACTTGATCTGCTACCTAATTAACCCTATGCATTTTTCTTTCAGAACGCGGTTGTGAAAATTCATACTGTGGTTCCTTGATTTTTCACAGTCCCCTTGTAGTTTAGCACAAAAAATACAATAGAGGACCATGCAGGCCCCGGCTGAAAGCCCTCAGGTGGATTGTGAAGCCCGCCCCCTGCACCCACCAGATGAACCCAGTGGCTCGAGAGGACCCCCAAGGAGGAAGTATGACTCCATTAAGTACTAGACCGCAGCTCGGAGAGGGCCCAACTTCGGCCGCAGGCCTCATTGACTCTCCTAAGTCTCACTGACTCTTTGTCCCCCCATCCCCCCTATGCTGGCTCTTCCTCCAGCCGTGGCTCCAGCCAGGGACCCGAGCACGCTGACATCCCCCCCCCCCCCCCTCCAACAGCAGGACAGCCTCTGGATCCATCCAAGCTGACTCCTGTGGTGTGCTGAACGGGAGACAGCCTGTTGAACCCCTCCACTGCTGCCTGTGAGTAGCAAAGTCAAGATGGCGTCGCTGATGGCTGCCTAGGATCTGTGCCACCCAGCCAAAATAAGTTCCCTGTGTCTCCCCTGTTGTGTTCTATATCTGTACTGTTTTTCACTTGCTACCTATCTGGCTGTTGCAACCACCAAGTGACGCCACTGAATGGCTGGCTTGGTGCTGTGCAGATCAGTAAATATATGTTCCCCATGTCCGTGCCCTCACCAGGATGCATCTAGTGCATCGGTTCTCAAACTGTGGGTCCTGACCTTCTCAGCATGGGGTCGGGACGCCATGTTGCTCACCATCAGGCTGATGACTTTTCTAATCTCACTGATTCAAGGAGTCTGAAAAATCTCTGCATTGTCTGTTATTTTAGACTCCTCCCATCATTTTGTGCCTCCACAATGCTGCCATGTATGTGCTGACTACACATGGAACGTGATGACCTTCTGCAGTAACTTGCTGGGGTTTTGTCATTATTTTTATTGTCTGATGGGGTCCCAGAGCAAAATAGTTTGAGGAACCCTGATCTAGTGCATTTCTGTATGTGTCATATCTGTACTGTTTTTACTTGTCTACCTATCTGGCTGTTGCAGTCACCAAGTGGCGCTGCTGAATGTCTATGGGAACAAAAGGTACAACCCTTGGCGCTGGTGAGGGCAGCTGTAACCAACCAGGAGTTATCTTCCTGGTGTAACAGAGGCAAATATAAACAAGTAAAAAAGGTTAAGCGCCCAACAGTTAGGAACAAAAAATTGGATATAAAGTAAATCAACTCTTACTTCAAATAACGATGTTCTTCAAACAGATCACAATATCTTATCCAAATTTCCCTCCGTAGTGGATAAATATATGCAAAAGAAAATTTATATGACAGACTGTTAAATTGTCCGGCAAGGGTACTGAAAAGTTTTTAAGGGGTCCCAGGGAATAAACCCTTATGATTCCTTCTCCTTCTTGCACCTCTTCCCCTTGGTGGCTGTTGAAATGGCTGTTATTGGTTCACCACGTGACACCCACAATCAACAAATGAGATGCGTACATGTATGCTTACATGTAGATGTATCTGACTAAGCACATCAAGGTTTCTTTCACATCAGTCAAGTTCTTTTCTCGCTCTAATTCCTCCGCCCAGGATGGGTACATAAAGTGTAAAAATACAAAACACACAATGTGTAGTCCTATTTGGATATCTGGATTTTTTTCTCACTATAAAACCCGGGAAAACACCGATTCTTTCCCGAACCACTTCCCTTTAGTGCCTGTAGGAATAGCTGTTACTGGTTCACCACGTGACACCCCAGAAAAAATGGTGCATACATGTATGCTTACATGAACGAATATATGACTAAACACGTCAAGGTTTCTTTTGTACGTGTCTCGCTTACTTGTATGCTTACTTCAATATATATATGACTCCTCTCATCAAGGTATCTTTTTTTCCACCAAAACACGACTCCTCATGACACCGTAATAACTTCAAAACGGTCTTATTTATTGGTAAAATCCAGCAATAATAAAATTTCCACAATTTACACAAACAGCCTGAACCAGACCTGGACTGTAACCAAGAAAACACCTCCACTGGGAGAAGATGGAAATAAAACCCGGGATGCTCACCAGTCTTGGTAGTTCCGGTATAAGTGCAGGATCTGGATACAGTGGTGACAACACCGCACCAACGCGTTTCGACCGGAGGGTCTTTTTCAAGGTGGTGTTGTCTGGTCTCACAATGTGGGTTTAAATACCCTCTAAAAGTCACTCCCTCTGACACATGCAGATGGGCGTGTTACATTCAATTCAGTTAATTCTCTCTTAAAATGGCATCAAATCTATACAATAAAAATGAGGTGGTCAAGCAAAAACATTTATATATTTATAAATATAAAACGAGCATAGGAACTGGTATAAATTTAGTAAACATTAAAATGAATCACAGGCGGAAACGGAAGTATATATATGGGCATCGCGCCCTGTGGGTAGTATAACCCTCCGCAATTTACTTATACCTTAGGTGCCGCTGCTAGACTAGGCTAGTTCCTGGGTTCAGCCTAACTACTACCCGTTTTCTCCTTTCCGGCTGTTATTTTCGTCGCCGCGTGCGTCACATCCGGTGTACTGAAGTCACTCCGTGCTTCTGGACCGCACTGTGACACGCACGGACATCTTAGGTGGGTGGTTTCTCATACGTGAGGCTGAATATCATAAGTGACGTGTGCCTATGATTACAAGGCAGAGACTTTCCATTTGTAAGTGATGAATACGTGCTTTGGACCGCACTGTGACACGCACGGCCATCTTTGATGGATGTGTCTCATTGAAAGGGAGCTGAATCACATAGATAGACAGTTTATGGGCAGTACTGGCACGCAACATTGTGGTTTTTTATAGTGCTTAATTATTGTTGGAAGGAGACATCCACATAATATATGGAACGCATATTGACACGCACGGCCATATATATCCTTTACATAGGGAATAAATTAGGATATCAATTGGTTTTCAAATAAATACAGAAAACAATACGTTAATGGGATATGAATCAATGTGGGAAATTAGGAAAATTACCAGAGAGTTTGATATTTGGTTTATAGGAACCATTTAATTTTGAAATCCCCATTTAACCCATTGGGGGTAAGGCTATTCATATTATATATGAATTTCATTTCGTTTTGAGCCAAAATGGTTTCAGTTCCCTTTTGTCTCCAGTTGCCTACTATTTTCTTGATCCCTATCACCAGAGCAATATCTTGTGGGGAGCAATTGTGTTTATTCCCGAAATGTTCTGAAAGGAGATGTCCCTTCATCCCCTTTTTTATATTCCGGACGTGCTCTGCCCATCTCTCTCTTAGGGTTCTGCTGGTTTTCCCTATATATTGGAGTCCACACTTGCATTGAATCAGATAAATACAGTTTTTACTATTACAAGTTATGAACTCGTGTATTTTATATGTGGAGTTGTTTGAGGTTGATTTGAATTCCATTACTTTTGTGGGAGTGTTTTTATGTACCTTGCACATTTGGCACATTCCACATCGGTGGAATCCCTTTGTTTTAATTCTTCCTTCCCTTTGTTCCGGGATGGCACTTTTTACTAGGCAGGACTTGATATTTTCCGCTCTCCTGTATACGAATTTAGGTTTCTCTCCGATGTGGGCTTTAAGTAGTGGATCCATTGTCAGAATATGCCAGTGTTTTCTTATCGCTCTCTCCACCTCTTTATATTGATTATTGAACTTAGTGATGAAGGCCATATTGGATTTCTGATTTTCCTTTTTCTCCTTTGGTTTATATTCTAACATGGATGTTCGATCTTTCGATTTCAATTCTTGAATTTTCTCATCTATGGTTGCTTCCTGATATCCTTTTTCTATGAATCTCCTCTTCATTTCTGTGGCTTGTTGTTCAAAAACTTCCTTTTCCGAGCAATTCCTTCTTACCCTCTGCAACTGTCCGGATGGGATGCTCTTCAGCCATGTGGAATGATGATTGCTCGAAACTGGGATGTAACTATTGTTATCCGTAGGTTTCGAATAGTTTTTAGTGTGTAATTTGTCATCTTTGACATAGATATTTAGATCTAGAAATTGTATGGAGGTTTCACTTTTGTTGTAGGTGAGTTTGATGTTATACTCGTTTTGGTTGAGGATGTCACAGAAAACTTCTAGAGCTGGTAGTCCTCCACTCCATACGAAGAATACGTCGTCTATATATCTTCTCCACACTTTAATACTGTCTATGTATATGTTGTTATTCCAAACTGTGCAGTCTTCCCACCAGCCCATAAACATATTGGCGTATGCGGGGGCAAATTTGGTCCCCATAGCGGTGCCCTTCACTTGCTGGTAGTATCGTTCTTTAAACCAGAAAAAATTGTTGTTTAAGATAAATTGGATAGCCTCCTTCAAAAAATCTATCTTCTTCTTTTCCATTCCTCCTTTGATTAGAAAAAATTCTACCGCTGTTATTCCTATTTGGTGGTCTATAATGGAATACAAGGAGGTTACATCCGCTGTTACCAAGATATCTCCTGCTGTCCACATTATATGTTCGATGCAGTTTATCATGTCTATGGTGTCTTTGAGATATGATTTTATCTTCACTACCTCTGGTTGGAGTGCGAAATCGACAAACTCAGACAGATTGGCTGTGATGGAATTAGTTCCTGCCACTATAGGGCGTCCAGGGGGTTCTTTAATATCCTTATGGATTTTCGGTAACATATAGAATACTGGAAGAGAAGGGTTGTTATTTATGATAAATTTGGCCTCCTTCTCCGTAATGGTCTTGCTTTCTTGATGTTGATTTATCATTGTTTGAAGATTTTTTGCTATACGTGTACTGGGATCGCTTCTGAGGAGGCTGTATGTACTTCTGTCATTCAATTGTCTGAGGGCTTCTTTCTCGTAGTTGTTTTTATCCATAATTACGATACTTCCGCCCTTATCAGCCGGTTTAATAATGACCTCCTTATTTTCCTGTAGTGTTTTCAGGGCTTCTCTCTCTTCTTTCCGCAAATTAGGTTTTTTTGGCCATTTTGGTATAATTTGTTCTAGTTCTTCACACACCAATTTCTGAAAAGTTTCCACTAGGTGTCCTTTAGCGAACGTGGGATTGAAGGTAGATTTCGGTTTGAAATGGCTTGCCAGATCTTGTGTTTGTTGTGGTTCAGTATCATCCTTGGAGAAGAATCTCTTCAAGGACAATTTCCTTGTGAACTTTTGTATGTCAATATATGTGTTGAACTTGTCCAGTTTATTGTCCATAGCGTATTTTAAGCCTCGATTGAGGACTGAGGTTTCGCTGGAAGTCAGTGGGTGTGTACTCAAATTGAATATTCTGTTGTCTTTAACAGTATTACCTTCTTGTACTTCTTCTAAAGGTTTCTCTATTTCTTCTGGTACCAGGGTTCCCTTATTTGAGCTTATTTTTTGCATTTTCCCTCCTCTTTTTCCTCTACGTTTTTTCTTATAGATGACCGTTATATGCGATGTCTTCTCCCCCTGGTTTGATCCAAAAAATTCCTCTGGTTCTTTACTTTATAAGGAGTTTTCCGATGATGGGTATCTTCATTCCATTCATCCCTAGTGATCAACGAAGTGTGGTTTTGTGAAGCATTCTCCTCGTTTCTTGATCTAAAGGTTTGATGGATACCCCTTTTTCCTTGATATCTCTTGTTTTCCTTTGGTCCTCTATTTGTCCTTCTCTCTTCTGGTTGGTGATGGACAAAAGTTTTCCGTTGGTGTATCTTGGTTTGGTTTCTACGCCAATCCTGCAGATCACGGTATCTTTTATAGGGTACACGGGGTTCATAATGATTCTCTTCATAACTTTTATTCATTGTTCTCTTATGGTTGGGTCTCCATGGTGTGGGAGGTACACTTTGACAATCACAACTTAGTTCTCTTTCCATTGAAAAATCATCCTCTGTCCTGTTCTCTTCTACCTTCAAGGTCTTGTCCCTTACATATTTTTTCTGTTTCCTTAGTATAATTGCCTTTTCTTTGTTCTTTACTCTGAATTCAATGTCTTTTTCGATCTGGCTGTAATCCTCCAGATTCCTAAGAGGTTCTATATTTTTGGTAATCGTATTGATTTCCTCTTCAAGAATATTCAAAGTTTTTTTCCTTTCTTTTATGATATGGTTCATCAAGGAGAACGAACACTCTTCCAGGATCCTTTTCCAACCTAGATAGAACTCCGGAGATTCGTTTTTGCTTGAGGGTTCTTTATTAATGAGAAGGCCCTTAGGTATCATTTTCTCTAGTAAATATTGTTCCATTGATGCTATCTCCCACCATGTACTACTCTCCTTGGTGAGTGCTTTTTCTAATTTCTCCATCACTTGTTCTAGGCTCTCTTCTTCAATTTCTATTACAGGATGGGTGTCTGTATCAAAAACATGCTTAATAATAAGCTGTCTTTTTTCTCTATAGCCTAACATCCTGCTGCCTGGTTGTACAGATAACACACAGAATACAAATGGGAACAAAAGGTACAACCCTTGGCGCTGGTGAGGGCAGCTGTAACCAACCAGGAGTTATCTTCCTGGTGTAACAGAGGCAAATATAAACAAGTAAAAAAGGTTAAGCGCCCAACAGTTAGGAACAAAAAATTGGATATAAAGTAAATCAACTCTTACTTCAAATAACGATGTTCTTCAAACAGATCACAATATCTTATCCAAATTTCCCTCCGTAGTGGATAAATATATGCAAAAGAAAATTTATATGACAGACTGTTAAATTGTCCGGCAAGGGTACTGAAAAGTTTTTAAGGGGTCCCAGGGAATAAACCCTTATGATTCCTTCTCCTTCTTGCACCTCTTCCCCTTGGTGGCTGTTGAAATGGCTGTTATTGGTTCACCACGTGACACCCACAATCAACAAATGAGATGCGTACATGTATGCTTACATGTAGATGTATCTGACTAAGCACATCAAGGTTTCTTTCACATCAGAAACCATTTTGGTTTAAAACGAAATGAAATTCATATATAATATGAATAGCCTTACCCCCAATGGGTTAAATGGGGATTTCGAAATTAAATGGTTCCTATAAACCAAATATCAAACTCTCTGGTAATTTTCCTAATTTCCCACATTGATTCATATCCCATTAACGTATTGTTTTCTGTATTTATTTGAAAACCAATTGATATCCTAATTTATTCCCTATGTAAAGGATATATATGGCCGTGCGTGTCAATATGCGTTCCATATATTATGTGGATGTCTCCTTCCAACAATAATTAAGCACTATAAAAAACCACAATGTTGCGTGCCAGTACTGCCCATAAACTGTCTATCTATGTGATTCAGCTCCCTTTCAATGAGACACATCCATCAAAGATGGCCGTGCGTGTCACAGTGCGGTCCAAAGCACGTATTCATCACTTACAAATGGAAAGTCTCTGCCTTGTAATCATAGGCACACGTCACTTATGATATTCAGCCTCACGTATGAGAAACCACCCACCTAAGATGTCCGTGCGTGTCACAGTGCGGTCCAGAAGCACGGAGTGACTTCAGTACACCGGATGTGACGCACGCGGCGACGAAAATAACAGCCGGAAAGGAGAAAACGGGTAGTAGTTAGGCTGAACCCAGGAACTAGCCTAGTCTAGCAGCGGCACCTAAGGTATAAGTAAATTGCGGAGGGTTATACTACCCACAGGGCGCGATGCCCATATATATACTTCCGTTTCCGCCTGTGATTCATTTTAATGTTTACTAAATTTATACCAGTTCCTATGCTCGTTTTATATTTATAAATATATAAATGTTTTTGCTTGACCACCTCATTTTTATTGTATAGATTTGATGCCATTTTAAGAGAGAATTAACTGAATTGAATGTAACACGCCCATCTGCATGTGTCAGAGGGAGTGACTTTTAGAGGGTATTTAAACCCACATTGTGAGACCAGACAACACCACCTTGAAAAAGACCCTCCGGTCGAAACGCGTTGGTGCGGTGTTGTCACCACTGTATCCAGATCCTGCACTTATACCGGAACTACCAAGACTGGTGAGCATCCCGGGTTTTATTTCCATCTTCTCCCAGTGGAGGTGTTTTCTTGGTTACAGTCCAGGTCTGGTTCAGGCTGTTTGTGTAAATTGTGGAAATTTTATTATTGCTGGATTTTACCAATAAATAAGACCGTTTTGAAGTTATTACGGTGTCATGAGGAGTCGTGTTTTGGTGGAAAAAAAGATACCTTGATGAGAGGAGTCATATATATATTGAAGTAAGCATACAAGTAAGCGAGACACGTACAAAAGAAACCTTGACGTGTTTAGTCATATATTCGTTCATGTAAGCATACATGTATGCACCATTTTTTCTGGGGTGTCACGTGGTGAACCAGTAACAGCTATTCCTACAGGCACTAAAGGGAAGTGGTTCGGGAAAGAATCGGTGTTTTCCCGGGTTTTATAGTGAGAAAAAAATCCAGATATCCAAATAGGACTACACATTGTGTGTTTTGTATTTTTACACTTTATGTACCCATCCTGGGCGGAGGAATTAGAGCGAGAAAAGAACTTGACTGATGTGAAAGAAACCTTGATGTGCTTAGTCAGATACATCTACATGTAAGCATACATGTACGCATCTCATTTGTTGATTGTGGGTGTCACGTGGTGAACCAATAACAGCCATTTCAACAGCCACCAAGGGGAAGAGGTGCAAGAAGGAGAAGGAATCATAAGGGTTTATTCCCTGGGACCCCTTAAAAACTTTTCAGTACCCTTGCCGGACAATTTAACAGTCTGTCATATAAATTTTCTTTTGCATATATTTATCCACTACGGAGGGAAATTTGGATAAGATATTGTGATCTGTTTGAAGAACATCGTTATTTGAAGTAAGAGTTGATTTACTTTATATCCAATTTTTTGTTCCTAACTGTTGGGCGCTTAACCTTTTTTACTTGTTTATATTTGCCTCTGTTACACCAGGAAGATAACTCCTGGTTGGTTACAGCTGCCCTCACCAGCGCCAAGGGTTGTACCTTTTGTTCCCATTTGTATTCTGTGTGTTATCTGTACAACCAGGCAGCAGGATGTTAGGCTATAGAGAAAAAAGACAGCTTATTATTAAGCATGTTTTTGATACAGACACCCATCCTGTAATAGAAATTGAAGAAGAGAGCCTAGAACAAGTGATGGAGAAATTAGAAAAAGCACTCACCAAGGAGAGTAGTACATGGTGGGAGATAGCATCAATGGAACAATATTTACTAGAGAAAATGATACCTAAGGGCCTTCTTAATAAAGAACCCTCAAGCAAAAACGAATCTCCGGAGTTCTATCTAGGTTGGAAAAGGATCCTGGAAGAGTGTTCGTTCTCCTTGATGAACCATATCATAAAAGAAAGGAAAAAAACTTTGAATATTCTTGAAGAGGAAATCAATACGATTACCAAAAATATAGAACCTCTTAGGAATCTGGAGGATTACAGCCAGATCGAAAAAGACATTGAATTCAGAGTAAAGAACAAAGAAAAGGCAATTATACTAAGGAAACAGAAAAAATATGTAAGGGACAAGACCTTGAAGGAAGAAGAGAACAGGACAGAGGATGATTTTTCAATGGAAAGAGAACTAAGTTGTGATTGTCAAAGTGTACCTCCCACACCATGGAGACCCAACCATAAGAGAACAATGAATAAAAGTTATGAAGAGAATCATTATGAACCCCGTGTACCCTATAAAAGATACCGTGATCTGCAGGATTGGCGTAGAAACCAAACCAAGATACACCAACGGAAAACTTTTGTCCATCACCAACCAGAAGAGAGAAGGACAAATAGAGGACCAAAGGAAAACAAGAGATATCAAGGAAAAAGGGGTATCCATCAAACCTTTAGATCAAGAAACGAGGAGAATGCTTCACAAAACCACACTTCGTTGATCACTAGGGATGAATGGAATGAAGATACTCATCATCGGAAAACTCCTTATAAAGTAAAGAACCAGAGGAATTTTTTGGATCAAACCAGGGGGAGAAGACATCGCATATAACGGTCATCTATAAGAAAAAACGTAGAGGAAAAAGAGGAGGGAAAATGCAAAAAATAAGCTCAAATAAGGGAACCCTGGTACCAGAAGAAATAGAGAAACCTTTAGAAGAAGTACAAGAAGGTAATACTGTTAAAGACAACAGAATATTCAATTTGAGTACACACCCACTGACTTCCAGCGAAACCTCAGTCCTCAATCGAGGCTTAAAATACGCTATGGACAATAAACTGGACAAGTTCAACACATATATTGACATACAAAAGTTCACAAGGAAATTGTCCTTGAAGAGATTCTTCTCCAAGGATGATACTGAACCACAACAAACACAAGATCTGGCAAGCCATTTCAAACCGAAATCTACCTTCAATCCCACGTTCGCTAAAGGACACCTAGTGGAAACTTTTCAGAAATTGGTGTGTGAAGAACTAGAACAAATTATACCAAAATGGCCAAAAAAACCTAATTTGCGGAAAGAAGAGAGAGAAGCCCTGAAAACACTACAGGAAAATAAGGAGGTCATTATTAAACCGGCTGATAAGGGCGGAAGTATCGTAATTATGGATAAAAACAACTACGAGAAAGAAGCCCTCAGACAATTGAATGACAGAAGTACATACAGCCTCCTCAGAAGCGATCCCAGTACACGTATAGCAAAAAATCTTCAAACAATGATAAATCAACATCAAGAAAGCAAGACCATTACGGAGAAGGAGGCCAAATTTATCATAAATAACAACCCTTCTCTTCCAGTATTCTATATGTTACCGAAAATCCATAAGGATATTAAAGAACCCCCTGGACGCCCTATAGTGGCAGGAACTAATTCCATCACAGCCAATCTGTCTGAGTTTGTCGATTTCGCACTCCAACCAGAGGTAGTGAAGATAAAATCATATCTCAAAGACACCATAGACATGATAAACTGCATCGAACATATAACGTGGACAGCAGGAGATATCTTGGTAACAGCGGATGTAACCTCCTTGTATTCCATTATAGACCACCAAATAGGAATAACAGCGGTAGAATTTTTTCTAATCAAAGGAGGAATGGAAAAGAAGAAGATAGATTTTTTGAAGGAGGCTATCCAATTTATCTTAAACAACAATTTTTTCTGGTTTAAAGAACGATACTACCAGCAAGTGAAGGGCACCGCTATGGGGACCAAATTTGCCCCCGCATACGCCAATATGTTTATGGGCTGGTGGGAAGACTGCACAGTTTGGAATAACAACATATACATAGACAGTATTAAAGTGTGGAGAAGATATATAGACGACGTATTCTTCGTATGGAGTGGAGGACTACCAGCTCTAGAAGTTTTCTGTGACATCCTCAACCAAAACGAGTATAACATCAAACTCACCTACAACAAAAGTGAAACCTCCATACAATTTCTAGATCTAAATATCTATGTCAAAGATGACAAATTACACACTAAAAACTATTCGAAACCTACGGATAACAATAGTTACATCCCAGTTTCGAGCAATCATCATTCCACATGGCTGAAGAGCATCCCATCCGGACAGTTGCAGAGGGTAAGAAGGAATTGCTCGGAAAAGGAAGTTTTTGAACAACAAGCCACAGAAATGAAGAGGAGATTCATAGAAAAAGGATATCAGGAAGCAACCATAGATGAGAAAATTCAAGAATTGAAATCGAAAGATCGAACATCCATGTTAGAATATAAACCAAAGGAGAAAAAGGAAAATCAGAAATCCAATATGGCCTTCATCACTAAGTTCAATAATCAATATAAAGAGGTGGAGAGAGCGATAAGAAAACACTGGCATATTCTGACAATGGATCCACTACTTAAAGCCCACATCGGAGAGAAACCTAAATTCGTATACAGGAGAGCGGAAAATATCAAGTCCTGCCTAGTAAAAAGTGCCATCCCGGAACAAAGGGAAGGAAGAATTAAAACAAAGGGATTCCACCGATGTGGAATGTGCCAAATGTGCAAGGTACATAAAAACACTCCCACAAAAGTAATGGAATTCAAATCAACCTCAAACAACTCCACATATAAAATACACAAGTTCATAACTTGTAATAGTAAAAACTGTATTTATCTGATTCAATGCAAGTGTGGACTCCAATATATAGGGAAAACCAGCAGAACCCTAAGAGAGAGATGGGCAGAGCACGTCCGGAATATAAAAAAGGGGATGAAGGGACATCTCCTTTCAGAACATTTCGGGAATAAACACAATTGCTCCCCACAAGATATTGCTCTGGTGATAGGGATCAAGAAAATAGTAGGCAACTGGAGACAAAAGGGAACTGAAACCATTTTGGCTCAAAACGAAATGAAATTCATATATAATATGAATAGCCTTACCCCCAATGGGTTAAATGGGGATTTCGAAATTAAATGGTTCCTTTAAACCAAATATCAAACTCTCTGGTAATTTTCCTAATTTCCCACATTGATTCATATCCCATTAACGTATTGTTTTCTGTATTTATTTGAAAACCAATTGATATCCTAATTTATTCCCTATGTAAAGGATATATATGGCCGTGCGTGTCAATATGCGTTCCATATATTATGTGGATGTCTCCTTCCAACAATAATTAAGCACTATAAAAAACCACAATGTTGCGTGCCAGTACTGCCCATAAACTGTCTATCTATGTGATTCAGCTCCCTTTCAATGAGACACATCCATCAAAGATGGCCGTGCGTGTCACAGTGCGGTCCAAAGCACGTATTCATCACTTACAAATGGAAAGTCTCTGCCTTGTAATCATAGGCACACGTCACTTATGATATTCAGCCTCACGTATGATAAACCACCCACCTAAGATGTCCGTGCGTGTCACAGTGCGGTCCAGAAGCACGGAGTGACTTCAGTACACCGGATGTGACGCACGCGGCGACGAAAATAACAGCCGGAAAGGAGAAAACGGGTAGTAGTTAGGCTGAACCCAGGAACTAGCCTAGTCTAGCAGCGGCACCTAAGGTATAAGTAAATTGCGGAGGGTTATACTACCCACAGGGCGTGATGCCCATATATATACTTCCGTTTCCGCCTGTGATTCATTTTAATGTTTACTAAATTTATACCAGTTCCTATGCTCGTTTTATATTTATAAATATATAAATGTTTTTGCTTGACCACCTCATTTTTATTGTATAGATTTGATGCCATTTTAAGAGAGAATTAACTGAATTGAATGTAACACGCCCATCTGCATGTGTCAGAGGGAGTGACTTTTAGAGGGTATTTAAACCCACATTGTGAGACCAGACAACACCACCTTGAAAAAGACCCTCCGGTCGAAACGCGTTGGTGCGGTGTTGTCACCACTGTATCCAGATCCTGCACTTATACCGGAACTACCAAGACTGGTGAGCATCCCGGGTTTTATTTCCATCTTCTCCCAGTGGAGGTGTTTTCTTGGTTACAGTCCAGGTCTGGTTCAGGCTGTTTGTGTAAATTGTGGAAATTTTATTATTGCTGGATTTTACCAATAAATAAGACCGTTTTGAAGTTATTACGGTGTCATGAGGAGTCGTGTTTTGGTGGAAAAAAAGATACCTTGATGAGAGGAGTCATATATATATTGAAGTAAGCATACAAGTAAGCGAGACACGTACAAAAGAAACCTTGACGTGTTTAGTCATATATTCGTTCATGTAAGCATACATGTATGCACCATTTTTTCTGGGGTGTCACGTGGTGAACCAGTAACAGCTATTCCTACAGGCACTAAAGGGAAGTGGTTCGGGAAAGAATCAGTGTTTTCCCGGGTTTTATAGTGAGAAAAAAATCCAGATATCCAAATAGGACTACACATTGTGTGTTTTGTATTTTTACACTTTATGTACCCATCCTGGGCGGAGGAATTAGAGCGAGAAAAGAACTTGACTGATGTGAAAGAAACCTTGATGTGCTTAGTCAGATACATCTACATGTAAGCATACATGTACGCATCTCATTTGTTGATTGTGGGTGTCACGTGGTGAACCAATAACAGCCATTTCAACAGCCACCAAGGGGAAGAGGTGCAAGAAGGAGAAGGAATCATAAGGGTTTATTCCCTGGGACCCCTTAAAAACTTTTCAGTACCCTTGCCGGACAATTTAACAGTCTGTCATATAAATTTTCTTTTGCATATATTTATCCACTACGGAGGGAAATTTGTATAAGATATTGTGATCTGTTTGAAGAACATCGTTATTTGAAGTAAGAGTTGATTTACTTTATATCCAATTTTTTGTTCCTAACTGTTGGGCGCTTAACCTTTTTTACTTGTTTATATTTGCTGCTGAATGTCTGCCTGGGTGCTGCACAGCTCAGTAAATATACGTTCCTCATGTCAATGTCCCTCATCAGGATACGCATATCTGTACGTGTAATATACAGCCACGATGTACTTGGGCATAACTGTATATCTGTACTGTCACTGTTTATTTGTTCCCACCCTGGCTGTTGCACAGCAATCCAAATCTAATTCCTAGTATAAGCAAGTATACCTGGCCAATAAAGCGGATACTGATTGTTTCGTTAAAACATAATGATGTGCAGTTACTGACCTTCTCTGAAATAAATATTTATTACCACAATAGCAGTTTTGTATGTATAAACATAACAAGGCTACTTCCAAGGTTGAATTGCCCCCCTGAACCCCTAACAAATGCTAAATCAAATAAAATATTCATATTTCACAAAAAGTTTTTCCACAATTTTCCTTTTACACATGTTAGAACAGATTAAACGTTCTTTTAAGTACAGCACAAAACCTCAACTTTGCTACACTGGGTAATATAAATATAAGATGGGAGGCACAGAATGGTGAGGAGGCGAAAGTACAATATAAGTCATTATTTTGTGAAAGTAGAAAGAAATAGTAAAAAATAAAAATTCAATAACATGGTTATGTTTTAAAAAGAAACCTGCTGTTCCCTCATTTATTCTGCTATATTTAGGTTTAGCACAAATGTAGGCTCAAAGGCGCCACCACAGGGTACATAAGTAGCTCTCATTATTACCCACTCGATGCGTGGTCAATGTTCTGTGCTGCACACCCTCAGTAGAAGGTGCCCCTGCTGTGTAATCTTTATGTAGGAGCACATAGGTGAACTGTCAAGAAAGGCAAATGAAAAGTACCCGGAAATCACAGAGAGACCCAACATTAAGACCAAGGGGCTTGTTTTTCTAAATTACACAAGGCATCATTGAAATGCTGAAGGCTAATTGCTGAAAATCATAGGCATATGCACATATATTTTTCCTTTCATTCCACAAACAATCACTTAGGAACGTAACTGGCATGTGCGACAGCTCTTACATTATAGGAAGTTGCAAAATTACAGAGACTGTATTGAAGTCACTCAGCAGCTTGCCTCTGCCGAGTCTGACAAAGCAGCAGTATACTTACAGTATTACAACTTTGGTTTCTTGTTTTACATGATAAAGTTCTACTAAAATGGAAAAAATAAGTGTAATCTGTAGAGTAATCTCCCTTTAAATAGAATATGGATGAACCCATCAAATGTGATGTGCTGACAAATTTCCACCCTGATATTGACACAATTGACTATTAAGAGCACAGAAACTTTCATGCAAACAAATCAATTTCTAGTTTTCAACAAAAAACAATGAAGAGTGAGGGCGGGCTCCCTTCAGGAGCCCCCAGTAGGGGCAAGCACTCTGCAGGAGCCCCCAGTATGGGCAAGCATAAAAAAAAAAAAAAAAAAAAGAGTGGGCTCCCTGCATAACCCCCCCCCTCCCCCCCGAGTGAGGGCGGGATAACTGCAGGAGCCCCCAGTATGGGCAAGCACTCTGCAGAGCCCCCAGTGACACCAGATGATTAGTATTGAGTCTTGAGTCCTGCTGGAGAATGTGCGCAATATTAATCATACTTACTTACTAGTTTGGTCATTGCTTTGTAAAGAACCACAGCGCTTTGTAAATAAGCCAACCAAACACTACTGACATTGAAATTGTGATACTGGGCACACATTATACAATGTGCACTCAGCCCGACATCAGCAAGAAAATATAACGCGGTGAGAGCAATAATAGGGCCATGTAGCATTCGGTAGCATAGTCCTAGCTAATGTCCCATCAGCCCTGAATGTAGGGCTGACAGACGATGTTCCGAACGACCCACGAGAGTTAGCACCTTCAATGATATACTGGGTACACACTAGATAATGTGCCCAATATGCTGGTCTGTTCCCTTGGATCAGTCGGCATACACTCTAGTGCAGGGGTGGGGAACCTTTTTTGTGCCAAGGGCCGTTTGTATGTAAAAATGTATCTTACAAATTGTCCTGCTGCAGCCGTCCCACGCTCCGGCGGCTGCCGCTGAATAGGACTCACAGTCTCCGGCTGCTGTCGATTAAGAGGAATCTCGTGAGAATTCATACAACGCCTGGGGTTCCCCACCCCTGCTCTAGTGTATACAAAGCTTTGGGCATTTACTGGTAGAAGCCTCAATGGTTAAAACAAAACAAAAAAACAATCCATTGTTGAAACAAGAGTAACAGTTCAATATAATCTAAAGTACCTACTCAAAATGGTAGTTTTAAAGCCTGTTGAGAAAGTATCTGCTGGATATATTTCTGTCATGCTGCTCTACTACTATATAAAGATAATTTATTTATGATCAATGCCATAACTGTACCGTAGGGCCGTACAATGCAGCTATGTAGAATACCATTTGAAATAATCACAGCTTGCTAGATATGTTACTGCAATCAGTTCCAACAGCTACATTTGTATTCTACAAGTATCGGCTAAAACGCAACAACTTAAAATGAAAGAAAATAAAATTGCTAAAAATAGCTGTCCCATTTTGACAAACGGAACAATCCTCACTAGGTTTTCGTCTGCTTTTGCTTGTTGAAATGCAATTTTGGCCAATGTTATTATCTCATGGGTCACAATACTTAAAACTGCAAGTATGATTTTGTATTAAGCAACATGAATTATTTATAATCAAGTTGTGCTTTCCTAAAACCTTATGCAAAAAGAACACAGAATACATGGCTATTTG
The DNA here is from genome assembly GCF_055691185.1 of Crinia signifera. Lineage (NCBI taxonomy): Eukaryota > Metazoa > Chordata > Amphibia > Anura > Myobatrachidae > Crinia > Crinia signifera. The sequence goes on along the minus strand of NC_139221.1, from coordinate 105,488,716 downwards.
ATCTATTTAATGGTGAGCTATCAATAATGCATGAATCAAGGACTTATGTCAGCTTTTCAAGATGAATCCTTATGTGAAATTGCCAAACTTGCAATAACATCAGAAGTAGCATCTCTGAATGTGTATTTAAGAAGCATCTCCTATATATTAGCCCAGATCTGTCACTCAGTAACTGTGTATAATGCTGGGCGGAGTCAGAGTGACAGATTGGGGTAGAGCCTATCAGCGCAGCGGCCACCCCCTCACAGCAAACCGTTATTAAGCCCTTTTGGGGATAGATTGTTGGTGGGTGGGTAACTGGGATAAGGAGAGTTAATTTTACTGATCCTACTTTTCCCTACTCACAGGCAGAGTGGCCTCCCGCTCTGATGTTTCTGCCCGGTGTGCGAGACGTGGAACCTCAAAAAGAATCTGCTGCATGCCTCGCAAGAAGATCTCACTCACGCTGTGAGCTGTGTGCTGGGAGCAGACAGCCGAAGTCAGAGCAGCGATGGAGTGCGGTGATTGAGAGTAGCAGTACTGGACTCGCACACAGGGCAGAAACATCAGAGCAGGATACCGCTTTGCCCTGTGAGTATGGAAAGGTAGGGTCAGTAAAATGAACTCTCCTTATCCCAGTTACCCCTCCACCAACAACTTATCCCCAAAAGGACCGTTTACATTGACAAATTTTAATTAGACTGTTATTAAAGGACTATAGCGCAGCTGCCGCCCCCTCACAGCACACGGTTATTACAGATGCTAGGGGAGGCGGCGACCTCCTCTTGCATCCTAAATAATGGCCATTTTGCAAGTTGCATTCTAATAGGAGAAGTGCCCGGACCGCAGAAAGGAGGGTCTGCTGGTCCCGGTGGGCAGCAAGCGCCACGAGGGGACACGGTACACTTAGACAGTGTCCATGTCAACAGACACCCTAAAAACATTAAAAAATCATGTCGACCTTTTGACCATGTCAACCTTTGGACCCTGTCGGCCTTTTCAATGTCGACCTTTTGACCCTGTCGACCATATGATTGTAGACCTAGACACTGTAGATAATTTATACCATAATCATGGTTATGTACCCTGTACTTGTCCTCTATTGTATTCAACTGTAAGTCATGGTTTTGCTTATTCCTTTCTGTAAAGGTGTGCTGCGGATCCCTTGTGGCACTGTATATACAAAGGATAATAAGCTCCTATCAATTTTGAAACACAGCCTGTAACGTAGCAGTCAAGAGCTGATTGGTAGGTACTTTTGCACTCTCCCCAAGGCCTTGTACATCTGCCCTTCTCTCTCTCTGTTCTTTTAAAAGTGTACACAAAATTTTCTATGCACTCTCAAATTCAAAAGGACTTTTTTGTTTTTTTTAAACCAAATCAATGAAAGCTGCCCATTTTGAAACAAACAAGATGATCTTGACGGCCAATTAAATTATGTTACAGAAAAAGATAAGATGGCATCCTATAGAGGACGAAAACAACTATGCCTGGTCATCTGCAGCTTACGGAGATACACCAGCAGTCCTGCAGCGCCAACTGCCTTCTCACTTCTCTGGTGCTACCAAATACACACCGCTTCCATGAGCTTTCAGCAACACATGTTATGGAAAGACTAACACACCCCTTACCCAGCCCCTGTTAAAATTACACTGAAACATTGCTAGGGGCAGGTTTATTTCACAGACCCAGCAAAGCCGAAAACCCATGCTGGGCGATGTAGTCCCACTGGGTAGTAACTTCTAAAGCAGGGGTCGTCAAACTAGTTTGCTCTGGGACAATAAAAATAATTATGGGACCACAGCAAGCAACTACAGAAGGTCACCACATGTGTAGTCAGTAGACAGAACATACATGGCAGCATTGTGAAGGCAAAAAATGATGGGAGGAGTCTAATATAACAATTCTTAAACAGATTTTTCAGACTCCTTGAATCACTGACTGCGATTAGAAGAGCCATCAGCTTGATGGTCAGCAACATGGAGTCACCACCCCATGATGAGAAGGTCAGGACCCACAGTTTGAGAACAGCTGCTCTAAAGAAACAGGAAATCCCAAAGCAGCATGTTGGGAATAGGGGTGACACTAGACAATAACTGTTGGGGAGTCCCAGCACACTCTTTACACAGATGAGAGACCACCCAAATGTCTGGAATATGCTTTTAAGGTCCCCATACACTAGGCAATTCACCTGCAATTTGTGTTCTTTTCCAGTGATTTCCTGTGATCAAATCACAGGAAAATAGCCAAATTAAAGGTGACTTATAGCTGGTTCGAAGCGATACGGAGTCCAGTGCTCATCGCACAGAAGCCTGTGAGTCACACCGGCTACAGAACTCTCCTGGATTGCTTCGTCAGGAAGGCTTTTGCTGGGATCGCATGCAAAAGGACCACATGCGATATATTGCATACGATCCTGCTGCCCGGGAAGCACAAGGGGCAGATTTAGGGCGACTTCTCAGAAGGGGGAGATGTTGCCCTAATGTATGGGGACCTGTTAGTAAAAAAATAAATACACCCTCCACAACAATAATGACATGTTTTTCTTGATGCAATTTTCTGCAGAATGCACCAACTGATGTGGGATATATGGGAGTTTTGAATTGATGAGACAGGTGGTTTTAAGCTTACAGACACATTTTAAGAGCCTCATATAATGTATTTCAATACGGTTATCCAAAGTTCATTTGCACTTCTCCTGGTATAGGCTGATATCCCCATTTTTCACCATAATTAACATGTTTGATATCACATAAAATTACTGTGTGATGACTTTTTACAATTGAGTTGTGCGGTAAAATTGGGAGCATAGCCGAGCGTTAGACACATTAATTCAACATTTTACCACGGCTATTGAATATGCCAATTTAAAGTGCCTAAGACTTCTAATTTCTACCTACCACAGCTTGTTCAGGTCATGTTCCCACTCATTGTTGGTTGTCAAGTGAAGATTGAGTACCGCAGTGCGAATCAATACATGGCAGGCAGAATTACTCATACAAATTAATAAGCACAGTCCATGACACTACATCAATACTGATCTTCTAGAAATAGTAAGCTAACAAAATGTCATCTATGCTAGTTGGTATTCACATGTACCTGTCTGCAAAAGGACATTCTAAATGAACAATATTTCCACTTGAAATGGACGAGCCATTGTTAACCAGACGGAATTCTTCATAATGAAAAGGAGAGTATTCACCTAGAACGACTACTTATTTAAATAGTTTGCTCAGGGAACAAAAAAAAAAAAAAAGATCAGAGTTGAATATACTTATGGCAGCTCTCCCACTGGACAGCCTTGCCTAAAAGGATGACCTTCTTATTTAACCCCCTTAATTAGGCCGCTCTTACCCGAGTACAAAGTATACCATCCAATTATTCCTTACGTTTTGGAGGTTGCTCATGAATAATTTCCTTTGGGATACAATCCACACAAACAGTAGCTTCCCTATAAATACAAATACAGATGTGCTCTCATTCATCTAGCCTCAATATGCCACGCAGCGCGACATGCCTGTAGTGAGTGAGCCGATCGGTCACGTGCTGCTCTGCTAATATTGTGCGTCTTTCTTTGCTTGAATTGTGTCTTAGTCGTAATGCAATTATACAAGGAGATCTTGCTGATTAAGGTATACTGAGTCTCAGTCAAATACCCTGTAAGCAGGATATATGGTCGTATATCATTAGGTCGAGATGCAACTAGGTCGACAGGGTTGAAGGTCGACATAGCGTTAGGTTGTCAGGTCGACATGGGTTTTTTTTCACTGTTTGAGCCGACATGTGCCGATGGGTGGTATTTAATGCCCTACCATCCACTAGGGTGTGGTGGGAGAATAAAATAGTGTGCCCAGAGCATGTGAGGCACCGTGCCCGAAGCATCGCGAGCAAAGCGAGGGGCTGTGATTGACTCCCAGCTGTGTCCATGTCGACTGTGTCGTCATTCAGGTAAAAAAAAAAACCTGAGAAAAAACCCATGTCGACATCACAACCTGTCGACCTAACCCATGTCGACCTAAACACCTGTCGACCTTCAACCATGTTGACCTAGTTGAATGTCGACCCAACTGTGTCGACCTAAGTGTGGTCGATAAAACGATCCACACCCGTAAGCAGAACAGAACTTGTATTGGAAGAAAGCGGTGGCTGCTACATTATAGCACTTCATGTACAAAGGCAGAGAATCAATCTCACACAGATATACTGTACATATATATCAAGTGAATCAGCAGTCTCCTCAAGCTGTATTGTTAGTGAAGAAAGAGACTCTATGCAAGAAGAGTCTAGCATGACCTGGCATGCCAAAGGCTGTTTGGTACCACTGCAGCAAAGATTTATGTATTAGGTACATGATTTTACACACTACACAAACATGGTGTGTCTTTCAGGTTTTTTCCCTTTCACAGACTCATTAATAGCCCTTTTCACATTGCAAAAATTACCGGGTTCATGCCGGTTTCTTGCTAGTTCGACCCCGGTAATTGGTGCGATTTTAAAGGGGTCACCAGTTACAGCTAACTGGTAGCAACATGGCAATACGAACCAGGTAAAAAGAAGGGTTCTTACCAGTTCGTTGCTGTGCAGTGTGAACGGGTTAATCAGGTCGAGCGACCCGTTTCCTGTTCTCACTATGGAGACGGCAGGGCTTGGAGCTGTGCCAGCTCTAAGCACTACCTCCTGCCCCACCATGCCCCCACATGACATCAGTGAACCTGCAATATTGCCGGTGTGCTGATCGCTCTGAACAAGCTGCAAATGCAGGGTCGCACCGGGACTGAACCATTTCAAAGTCCCGATGCGACCCTGCATTTGCCGTCTGAAAGCAGTATAAGAGTACTAAAAAAAGGAAAACCCTTAATCTAATGTGTAATATGCCTGAAAACATGCCGGGAACAAAATGACCGGGTTCATTCCGGTTTTTACCCGGTAATTGGTGCGATTCGAAAGGGGTTACTGGTTACAGCTAACCGCTTGGAGCAGCACCAGCTCTAAGCGCTGCCTCCTCCCCCGCCCCGATGACGATCCGCCACTACCCAACACATACCTCCCAACTTCTGACCTGTAGAAATAGGGACACTCGCGCGGCGAAAAGGAGGCGGGGCGTATGCAAATGAGGTCGCGGCTTATGCTAATTAGCCGCAACCTCATTTTCATACGAAAATAGACGCTGTGCGCATGCGCACAGCGTCTATTCTACTAGATTGGGGGGTCTCCCAACTGCCACCCCTGCAGCGGGACAATGCCTGCCGCGGGTGGGACAGCGGGACAGGACCCGAAAATCCCGCTGTAATCGTGACAGTTGGGAGGTATGCCAACATGACGTTAGCGAGCCGGCAAAATTGCCGGTTCGCGGATATGCTCTGAACAGGCTGCAAATGCAACGTCGCAGCAGGACTGAAACGTTTCAAAGTCCCGATGCGACCCCACATTTGCGGTCTGAAAGCAGTATAAAAGAACTACAAAAAAAACCAAAAAACAGTGTAATATCCCTTAAAACATGCATATGACCTACGTGCTACACATCTTTCCCTGCACTGTGTCTTGCTTCACAAATCATGCACAGGAGCACACATCTACAGATAAACCTAGGCCTGACATACCAGGTCTACTAACTATGGGCGGTATTCAATGAGGCTGATTCGCCATGTTTTTATGACGATTTTGTGCTGTAAGGCAAATTTTTGACTAAAACGGTGAATCACCCTATACAATGACCAGATGGCGAATACATTTCAAGGTTTTTTTCGCCATGATTCACCGAGTAGCAATCGCTATCTTTTTATGGTGAAGTGGAATGTGAACTTTTAAAATAAAGTGTTTTGTTTTTTACATTTGGTGTCAAAAAATCAGGAATTTTATTCTGAGGAGGGGCATGCTATTTTTATTCATGTGCTGTAAGCACATGAATATATATTTAATTTTTTTTTTAAATATATATATTTTTTTACACAGACCAGCCAGCAGGGGGCCGGAGCCGAAATGCTCATTAGATATTCATATATTCACTGCACCTGATCATTACATATGCATGATCGGGTGTAGTGAATATACCCGGTCCCCTGCTGGCACCCCCGGTGGGCAGCCTGTGCTGCCTGGCACCCGGGGAGCCCACCTCCCCCGCACAAACGTTCTGGGGCAGGCAGGGAGACTTCCATCTCCCTGCCTCCTGCCGTCCTCGGGCTCCCTGCGGCATTGCCGCAGGAGTTAAAATTCACCAGTCAGGGGCAGCGAGCCCCTGACTCGTTGAATACTGGAGCCGGCGAGGCTCCGGAACGCGGCGAGCAGTGGCTAATGTGCAGCGAATCCTAAACCAGATTCGCTGCACATCGCGAAAATGCTCATTGAATACTGCCCTATGTAGTAGAGAGCAATCCCAACAGGAGACAGCCATGGACAGTCCAGAATCTAGTGACAACAGGACATTTACTGATCCAGCATAAAACTTCACAGCTTCCCCATTCACCCCCTAACTTGCCAAGACGAAGGCAGGAAACTTCAAGGAAGAGTGATTATATTATATACTTTGATGCCATCAGTTTTCCCTGTCTCTGCTGAATAAGGCTGCCTATGCAGAAGAAAGAAATTATAATATATAAAAAAAAAAATTGCTACGTATTTTGTTTACACATTGATTAGCCGTTCAAATAAAGTAAGAAAATACTGTATAACCTGACATATGAATGAAATATTAACAATTCATTTTCAATCACCATAAATTCATATACATTAACTTACTTCTTTATCCATGCTCTCCAAATCCTCTTTACAAAGTGTATACAGAGGCATGGTTTCAGACATGCTTGGCTGGCGTTTTCTCCGGGCTGGACCAGACTGTTCCTCCTCTGCAGTTGCTGTAGGCAGCTCTTCATCATCAAACATTTGTTCCTGATGAGGTTGCACAACTCTGTCAAACAAAATTGATTTCTATGGTTAAATAAGATGTTGTATGGATCATCAAAATTAGCAAAGCTTTTAACATTAACAAATGAAATTGAATAAAAAAGTAGTAGACCAATCTTGTGCATCTTAAAAGTGCTACGTTCAAAGAACACAGAAGAAGCCAAATTACTGATGCAAGTTCTACTCTCCCACCAAGTGGGAATTCCCAAATCAGTATAAAGAGGTGTCTCTATGATGTCAAAAATAGAGGTTTTTCCGGCCTAGGCTGGAAAAAAAAAATAGGCGCCTGAATGGGTTGAAGAGTCAAGCAGCTCCCACTAGAGGGTGTCTAATCCCCGAAAATACACAAGAAAAGAAAAGGGCGATTGGTGGAGCGCTAATAAATGAGTATAAGTGGATCAATTGGGTAGTAAAATAAAAATATTTACTGATAATTAATAAAATACGATGTATCTCGCAGCAAATGTAAATCACAATATACAATTGAAATGCATAAGTAAAATCAATGATGTTTTCAATATGGACAAGAGAGGTTTTATACTTAGTATGTGGAGTCCCACAGGTTGGTACGTGGTGGTTTCGTGATCAAATGATCATAGGGTCCCTGGTGTATATCCGGACTGGCAAGAAGTTTTTGAGGGAGTCCATAAACCCGCAGGAAAGGTTTCGCTGGTGGGTAAAATGTAATCCTCATTCAAGAGGCATCCTCACAATTGTGTAATCCTTATATCCAGACTTGGAGCAGGTGGTGGTGTCCAAGTTCAAGAAATATTGGGTGTATTAGGAATATTTGTAGCCAGAATCCAGGGATAGGGAACCGCTTGGGATAAGAAGCTTGAGTACTCCAAATAAAAACCCCAATATCAAGTCCAACAAAGTCAGGCTAGGCAGGAGCTTCCTAACATGTTGCTGGATCCACATCTTGCCAGTCCGGATATACACCAGGGACCCTATGATCATTTCATCACTGAGCCACCAGGTACCAACCAGTGGGACTCCACATACCAAGTATAAAACCTCCGTCCATATTAACATCATTGATTTTACTTGTGCATTTTAAATTGTATATTGTGATTTACATTTGCTGCTACATCGTATTTTATTTATTATCAATAAATAAATATTTTTATTGAACTACCCAATTGATCCACTTATAATGCAGACAGTGACACCCCAGGCTGGAAAGAGCAACTGCACGGGTTTTGAAAGGTGCTAGAATGAACACGAATAATATATGCCTATTAAGTTTGACGAAATCTTATATCACCCTATTGTTACAAGAGTAATATACAGCAGCACTTACCTGTGCGTTTATGATAATAACTTGCTCATTGCTCATGGGGTTTTTAGTTGTCCATTGTCCTAAACAGGTTTTAAGTGATACACTTAGCCAAGCAAACTACTTTTTTAAGCTAAGAAAGAGGTTAATTGTTGGCAGATCGATCTTGGCATCCTGGTCACCAGGGCGACCAGATTCTGCTTCCTGATGACCAGATTTTTTTTGCCACAAAGGAAGGAAGCAGAATCTGGTCGTGGGCCAGGGTTGCCAACCCCTCACTCTATCTCCACCTCCACCTCCCAACAGAGCAGGCAGCGCTGCCCGACCCCCCTTCTCCTGACAGCACAGCCGCCAGCAGTGCTGCCCAGCCCCCCTCTCCTGACAGCACAGCCGCAGGCAGCGCTGCCCGACCTTCCTTGCCTAACAGCACAGCCGCAGGAAGCACTGCCCGACCTTCCTCGCCTAACAGCACAGCGTCCTTCCCCTATCCTAACAGTGTAGTGGCAGCAGCGATGGGACCCAGTAACAGCGGCGAAGAACCCCAACTTTATAAAGTCAGGGGTCCCCAGGACCCACACTTAACTGGCCGAGATCACTGGACCCGCTCTCACCTCACTCCCTCGCAAACCCCATCACCTCACACCCCGCCCCCTCACCCAGTTACTCTCCTCTGTCGCCCAGGCACATCACACTGTGTTTGGGCAGCCTTAAGTGCATCTGGCTCCTACACTTTCGTCCTGGCCCCTAGATTTAAAAAAAAAATTGTCAAGCCCTGATTTAAGGAATTGGCTGACTGACTAAGGCTGAGACCTTTGTTGTATTCAATCTTCATATTCTTCTTCTTTAGGTTTGTCACGTGATGTGAAGTGGGCAGTGATAAAACCAAGTGTGAGAAACAAACATTCAGACTCAATCTTTCAGCATTTCAGGAAACGTGCGGTTCTTACAGAAGTCAATGAGCAGTCATGGAATGGTTTTAGGTTAGAGACAGGCAGTGTCATTATTATTATTATTGTTATTACCAACAGTTATTTAAATAGCACATTCATATTCCAGGGAGCTTAACAGATAGTATTTCACCATTTACATCAGTCCCTGCCACAGTGGAACTTACAGTACATATTGCCTTCCATGTACACACATACTAGGGTTACTTTTTGTCAGGAGCCAATTTAACGTAGCAGTATATGTTTGGATTGTCAAAGGAAGCCGAGTACAGGGAGTAAACCTATGCAACATGGGGAAATATGCAAACTACATACAGTTAGGGCTTGGCAGGAACCCAAGACCACAGTGCTGTGAGGCCATTACGCTAACAGTACTGATAAGACAATGGGAATAGAACAGGAACACCCAGACAAAACATAGGTACCGCAAGATGCAGGGTCATGCCATACTGGTACAGTACCACACATACCTCTGTATGAAATAACATAGAGGCATCCAATCTGGTTGCAAACGGACAGGCATCCAATCTGGTTGCAAATGGACAGGATTTCTTTCATTTTACATAAAGATGAACTGTACTTGAGAAAATAAATGGTTTCCAATTTGTAACTCTGCATAAGGCGTTTGCAGTATGTAACACTAAAGCATAAATATTTGGGTCTATAAAACACTTACTAATGGGTAGCTACAGGGCTCCCAACTACAAATGAAGCCTAACAGAGTGGCTACACACATAGGAGTTTATTTACTAAGATGGAGTTCTACTGAAGATGGGATATCGTCCATAGCAACCAATCAGAATCTACTACTTATTTTTTTAGCAACTTCTAGAAGATAATAGATAGAATCTGATTGGTTGACCATAGCAACATCCCATCTTCAATAGAACAACCATCTTAGTAAATAAAGCCCATATTGTCTGGTGTACATTTTATACATTTCTTTGCAGGAATTTAAGGCCTACACCAAATTGCATAGTTCTGTTCTGCAAAATACCTACTAAAAAAAATAACTTGCATTTTATAAATGTCATTATTATATGGAGGCATATTTCACCCATTTTTGGAATAGCCAACATCTTATTTCTACGGTAACAGTTCATACACCCACCTCCCCATCACTAATTAAAGGCAAATTGCAATTCATTTAATAATATTATCTGTAGTCTAATTGTTAAGTGCAGATAAACAGACAACATACGATATATAAAAGAACTGGTTGTTAATTTTAGGAAATGGTTATCGTGGACGATGGGTGGTATTAAATTGTTAAATCACGCTCGATCTCCTGTCTAAAGCGACAGAAGGTTGTAGGGAGATATTCAATTGTTTTTAGGATTAGCTACGCATTTGTGCTTTTCAGCTCACCACCGCCGTGTAAAGCGAGCAGAGTTATTAGTGAAAAACAATTGAATACCGCCTAATGTACAATGCTTAAAATATTGGGCAAACAGAAAACCCAGCCATTTGTAGGGGGGACACTTTGGCTTTACCTATGTGCACCTCTCACAGGATAAAACTGCAAAAGTCTTATTATCCATAAAAGGCATTTTCTACTTTAAATTGCTTTCTAACAAATCTCTTACAGTATATTACTTATATAGAGGAGCAGCCCATGTTGGGACGCCCACCACCACCACAAAGTCTTAGCACAGGCATGTAGTGAGACACTTGCTGATCAGCTTTCATATGGCTTAGGATCTATGGAGCAGGAGATATCAGATGTACTGTATAGTAAAAGCGCTAAATGAAAGCGGGGACTACAGAAACTGCACCAAATACAACAAATGAAGGGCCTTTGGACCACACAAAAAGCAAAACACAAATTGTGTGGCTAATATTTGGAACACCATATTTATCCTGTGGACCAGTTTTCAGTCTGCAGTTACATAAGGCAGTTGGGATTCACCCACATCAATAGGGACTTGAAAGACTCGGTTATCATAGAAGGGCAAGTTTCTGTGGTGTTTTTTTTAAACTGGTACTGTTAGATCGCTTATTTAACCCTTTGATTGCCAATTTGTCAAAAAAAGGTGTAAAAATTGGCAAAAAAATTCTCACATCATAATGACCTGTAAGGTTTACTTTATGTAGGAAATATTTTATTTTTAGACAACATTTTCTATTGGAACTTGTAAAACAAATGTGAGCGACTCTGGCACTTTTAGGGGATATTTTAGGCACTCAAAGGGTTCATCTAGAAAACCACTGAATACATTTTTTTTTTTGCAAACATGGTCTTTTGGGTCTGCAATAATAGTTGCTCTTGCATAAGAAAAAAAAAAGCTTCTACAAAAGTCAGCATTTTCTTAATAGGATTTATTTCACACTGGCAACGTCATTCTATATGCATTCATGACAATAGCCTACGCTTCTGGTCTGGCAGCAGCACATGAAACCCATTATATTGATGGTACCCGCGACACACCCCTGGGGACAGTTTTGTGCTCAATAACTTTAGATTTTGCATTCATAAGACATTTTGATAAATCACCCTGTTTTGAAACAGAATGATTTCCCTTATTTGAGCTGAGAGAGTCTTATAGAAGAGATTAATAAGGACCATACACCTTATGCTTGGACTAATTTCCTAATTTACTGGTGTCCTTAAGCTTATTTTGCAACTTGTACAATCTCCTATACAAAGCTAAACCAGGTTTAATAGATATTCCACAAGTTTCCTCATCTACTGCACACTGATATAATGCATGGTTTACTACAGAATGGAACAGAGAAACACAGTTTGATGGCAGACTAAAAACACTTGGCTCATCTTGTCTGTCCCATTTTTGTAACCATACGGTCACCTCAAACCCTATTTGACCCGGGTATAATAATTTTTACGTAAAATTGGTGATAATTTAAAATCTTTATGTGCTTTTGGGCCTGACTCAGGTGCTGAGGGAGTAGTGATGAATATCTCCAAAGTACCAATGTTTAGAACTTTGTGCATGCAGCGGACCCATCCTGTGCATGTGCAGACCGGCAGCAGTCTAAAACAGAGAGGAGTCACCTGCAATGTGCGGGAGGAATGAGGCTAGGATCTCTGGAGGGCGGTGATTTCCTAGTCTCAGTGTTGTAGCTGCAGGGGTGGCATATGCAACTCGATGGGGACACACCCAGCCAATGGTGTCGCAGTTGATCCAGTGTTACCTCCTGGGATGCAGCGCGAAATCACCAATGTAAGCTGCATTACTATATTATTCAGGTCAGGAAGGAGACACATTTACTTAACAATATGGACCACCCTGGACTGGTTTACCACAGATATAGAAATGCACTGTATGTAGGATGTGAAAGTTTCATACTGACCAGTGGCAGTGTCTTTGGACATGGAAGGACTTTTTGTTTGGTAGGAGAAGACAGATGCAGCAAGGGAAAGCACTCTCCTCTACCAATATCTATGTATATAGGAGATGCAACCAGAAATGGTTATTACGTTCAAAAACACAGAATACCTGCTAACAAGTGCAAGCAATTTAAAATGATAATTAGTATACAAGATGAACCTTGTGAGGCATCCACCACTTCCATATTTTGTAATACTGTGATGACCACTGTATGTTAGATAATCTATGCTATTCCTTCAGGTAACTAGGGAAACTTGATTACAGGATGCAGAGTGATCCATCCCAACTGGTTCATTCAGAATAGACAATTACCTCTTGTCTGTCCAATTACTAACCATGTTCCACAAGCATATGAATGGGTTTTAAAACTGTATAATAGTTGTACAGTAGATCAAGTTCCAGCACAATTTAACCAACTACAAACAACCTACTCTACAAATTAGCAAATTCCATATTAGTAAGCAACGGTTCCCTCCTGCAACTTGTACACCGTCTAACAGACAATAATAACACAACTATGCAGATTATTTTACTACATTATTTTTCTCTATCTCTGCCAACTCTTCCAGTGCAGCAAGTAGAGCCATTATACCCAGAATAAAACTATGCCATCAAACTAATTCCAATAAAAAAGGACAAATTTAGTCAATGTTGAAACAGTTTTAATCAATTAATTTGTTCATGCCCTCCCACGTGTCTATTTGCCTGTGTTTGCCCCCTCAGCCTCTTTCTTGCCTGTCCCCTAAGCATCACTCCTGAGCCAGCTGTTTTCAATCCAATTTAACAATACCTAGAATGCTCTTCTGCAGTCCCATCTTTACTAGAGGACACTCGGTCTCCACCAGCCACTAATGTAGCGTCATCGGCTGGGTGGGTACAAGTTAGATAAGACGTGCACTCACCCTTCTAAAACTTTCCGTTGGCAACAAGATGGAGGCATGCACACCAATGCAAAGAAGGTCAGACATGACAAACACAATGACCTAGTTTAAATTAATGTTCACCTTTAGATTATTGGTGTGTTTAAAATGACTTTAAGTTAGATAATTTAGTTTATTGAGAAAACCTATGAATATCTGTCACACTGAAAACGGAAAGGATAAAAATCAGACATCAATATATATATATATATTTCTTTTGACCAAAATCCTAGAGCATTTTGGTAGCTCCACTACTAGACTAAAGGTGCCCACACATGGTAAAATGTTTTAAACAATATGGCAGTTTCCAACCGATAGGAGCAACCAATCATTTAAAAACTTACTGTGAGTTGCCATGATGGCAATCCAATGCAGATCCCCATGGGTCGCACATTGAGCCTGCTGATCTCTTCAGTAGGTAGAAAGATGAACAACCCATCGTGCAGGATCATGGCCACATATTTCCATATGTAGGCAAGATCAATGATCTGGCCATGTCCTGGCACCAGCATCTCCATTGCACCACCGCGTACCTCAACGCCTCGCCACCCTATTCATTTGAAGTCTACTGCCATCTGCTGGCATCTCTGTCTGCCAGTGGTGGGGTGCGGAGCTGCAGCAGTAGGGTGCAGTTAAGGGGGCAAACCCCCGAACACTCCTGATCATGGCCACACTGAACCCCCCGATCATTCACTCAATCGTTCTGTGTGTGGCCATGATCAGGTGTGTTCTGGATTTCAAAGGAAATTTGATCAGATATCTATTAGTGTGTGGGCCCTTTACAGTGAAATGTCATTAAAAAAAAGTGATATCACAGAAATAGTTTGCCCACAGTGGGTAAAAAAGTACAGTACATATCACCTTCCGACATGTTGACAAGACTGAAATAGATTAACGCATTGTGATCGAGAAGGATTAGCTCATAAATGTCAATTAAACTACAAAACTTTTACTTTGATCACCTGTGTCACTAGATCCTTGTACTGGATTTTTACTAGGTTTCCTTGCTATAATGATTTGGGTTAAAGGCAAACATTGTAATCTCTAATGTGCCATCCACTTTTTGTCACAGAATGTGCTTGGGTGGTTGATTTCATGTTGAATTTGGGTTTGCAAGTTATGGAGATTTCATTTTGAGAGAACTCAGGTAAGGCAAATTTACCAGAACTAGGAACACAACAATATAACTAAGCACAACGTTGTATGCGTCTCTTTGACATGAATACGAATAATAATTTAGGAGAAAGATTTCAACTACCCTATGCTCAATTTGTAAAAGCCATTTATTGTACCTGCTATAATCCTTGAGCTTTTTTTCCCCTAGAGCACAAAAAGCCTCTCACGTGGGACCTTAAGCAGCATTCTACACAAATAGCACACATTTGAAATCATCTCTATTTTATTTATTTGGACATTTTGAGCTAACAGAAATACACAAATCATACACTGTGAATACAACATGACAAAATGTATTTCCAAATCATCTTATGACAAACATGATAAAGGAAGAAATAAGGAATTTGGTACTTACCGATAATTCCCTTTCACCGAATCAGCAGGAGACACTGCAGTCATTACATGTGGGGATAGAGTAGGTGTACTGGAGGAGTGGCACTTTAAGAAAACTTTACTGCTGCAGGCTCCTCCCTCCTCTATCCCCACCCAGACCCCAGTCTTAGAAAAACTGTGTCCGAGAGGAGAAGAGAGACCAGGGCCTGCCCGGTAGGGAACGGAGCTAAAACATAAACAGAGTTAGTAGACAATGCACATAACGTGAACATACTAACAAAACATAACACATAGGATTTTTGAAAAGATCCCTATGTACTAATAATAACTATGCAACAAACATTGCAACAATAGAAAGAACGTATCTTTCACACACACAAACCACACTAACATCATGGCAGGAGAACCAGTGCTGGGTGGGCGTGCAGTGTCTCCTGCTGATTCGGTGAAAGGGAATTATCGGTAAGTACCAAATTCCTTATTTCACCTACATGCAGCAGGAGCCACTGCAGTCATTACATGTGGGGATACATACCCAAGCTTTTAAGTCCGGGCGGGAGAGCTCTGGGGCTCCTGTAACACTGCCCTACTAAAAGCCGTAGCCGAGCTGGCGAAGGTATCAAACCGATAAAACTTTGCAAACGTGCTAGATCCCGACCAGGGTAGCCGCTAGATCCCGACCAGGTAGCCGCTTTGCACACTTGTGTCAAGGAGACACCTCTCGCCATGGCCCAAGAAGTACTTACTGACCTCGTGGAGTGGAGTACGATGGTACCTTCTTTTGTGCATACAAGTAGGCTTCCCTAATTGTACAGCAAATCCATCTTGCCAAAGTCCTTTTTGTCGCAGGCCAACCTCTCTTAAGTGCATCGTAGAGCACAAAAAGGCTGTCAGATTTCCTTAGATGTTGGGTTCGCCTAACATAAACCTGTAAGGCTCTGACTACATCCAGAGAAGCATCTTCACCCTGAAGAACTGGTACAACAATAGGCTGGTTTACATGAAATGCAGAAACCACCTTAGGAAGGAAATTCCTGCCAGTACGTAGTTCAGCCCTGTCCCTGTAAAAGGTAAGGAAAGGAGACTTACACGATAGGGCTCCTAATTCAGAAACCCTACGTGCTGAGGCCAAAGCCAGTAGCATCACCGTCTTCCAAGTCAGAAATTTGAGATCCGCGGTGTCCAGTGGCTCAAAAACATCTGACTTCAAAAACTCTAAAACCACCACTAAATTCCATGGTTCCGTAGGAGTAGTGAACGGTGGTTGAAGTCGAAGTACTCCTTTAAAAAAGGTTTGTACCTCAGGAATCAGCGCTATCCTGCGATGGAAGAATACTGAGAGGGCTGAAACCTGGACCTTGAGAGAAGCAAGCTTCAAACCTGATGCAAGTCCCGCCTGCAGGAATTCAAGAAGTCTAGCCAGAGAAAAGATTGCCTTAGGCACCTTCCTAGCCTCGCACCAGCGGATGTATGACTTCCATATTCTATGGTAGTGAGACGCTGTTACATCCTTCCCTGCCTTAAGCATTGTAGGAATGACCGTTCCTGGTATACCTCTTCTCTTCAAAAGTTCGGCCTCAACCGCCACGCCGTCAAACGTAGACGAGGCAAGTTTTGGTAGACGAATGGACCTTGCTGCAGCAGGTCTTCTCGCAGCGGCAGGCGCCAAGGTTCCTCCACCATCAGGTCCCTGAGGTCGGAGTACCACGGACGCCTGGGCCAATCTGGAGCGATTAAGATGACTTCTGCTGCTCCCCTCTTTATCCGTTTGAGTACCTTTTGAAGTAACGGAATAGGAGGGAAGAGATATACCAGGTCGAAGTCCCAGGGAATGGAGAGGGCATCCACTGCCGCAGCCGCTGGATCCTGAGCCCTTGCACAATACTGGGGAAGTTTGTGATTCAGTCTGGATGCCATGAGATCTATCTGTGGCATCCCCCATCTCTGAACCAGCTGTTGGAAAACCTCCGGATGAAGACCCCACTCTCCCGGGTGGAGGTCCTGCCTGCTGAGGTAATCCGCCTCCCAATTTTCCACTCCTGGAATAAAGACTGCGGAGAAACCGGTGGTGTATGTTTCTGCCCAGGACAGAATCGGGCGGACTTCCCGCATGGCTGTCCTGCTCCTGGTGCCCCCTTGTCGGTTGATATAGGATACTGCCGTGATGTTGTCCGACTGTATCCTTACCGGCAAACCGACAAGAAGGGGGTGGGCCTGTGCCAGTGCCAACCTGATAGCCCGTAACTCCAAGATGTTTATGGGTAAGCGGGCTTCCTGGCTGGTCCAAAGACCCTGGAAGGTGCGACCCAGCGTGACCGCACCCCAACCCCGAAGGCTGGCATCTGTGGTCACCATAGTCCAGACCTGAGACTGGAAGGAGCGACCCTTGGTAAGGTTGGATGTATTCAGCCACCACTGAAGAGAGAGTCGAGCTTCCTTGGACAGAACAATGGTCTTGTGGATTTGAAGATGGGATCCCGACCATTGAGCTAGAAGATTGCCTTGAAAGGTCCTGGAATGAAACCTTCCGTAAGATAGGGCCTCGAAGGCTGCCACCATCAGGCCTAACAGCTTGGTGCACAAATGCACCGATACTCTGCGAGGCGTCAGGACCTGACGAACCCTCTGCTGGATGACTGTGACCTTGGATAATGGCAGAAAAACCCTTTCCTGGACAGTGTCGAACAACAGACCCAGAAACAATATCTTCTGTGTTGGTTCCAGCTGAGACTTTTTGAAATTCAGGATCCAACCATTCTGAACCAGGAAGTCGCAGGTAGTCCGGGCATCCTGTTGTAGTTTTTGTGGAGAGGATGCTTTCAGGAGAAGATCGTCCAGATAGGGCACAATCGTTATCCCCTGAATCCGAAGGGCTGATATCATGCAAGCCATAACCTTTGTGAAGGTTCTTGGAGCTGATGAAAGACCGAAAGGGAGTGCTCTGAACTGGTAATGCTGATTGCGAATCGCAAACCTGAGGAACCGATGGTGTGGTTCCCAGATCGGAATATGCAAATAGGCATCCTTTATGTCCAGTGATAAGAGAAACTCCCTTGGCTCCAGGCTTGCAATGACTGACCTTATAGATTCCATCTTGAACCTGTGGTACACGATGTAATCGTTGAGGTGCTTCAGATTGAGAATGGGCCTTACCGAACCGTCCGGCTTCGGTACTAGAAAAAGACTTGAGTAATAACCCAGCTTTTCCTGAGCTTTGGGGACAGGTATAATGACCCCTGCTTGTAAAAAACTTTGAATGGAGTTGACCAAAGCTGCCTGTGTTGTTACTAAAGCAGGTAGGCCTGTTGTAAAAAACCTGTTCGGCGGAGCCTGAACAAACTCCAGTTTGTACCCGTGTTCCACAATCTGAAGCACCCAACTGTCTCGACAGTGAGACCTCCAGACGTTCTCGAAGAGGGATAACCTTGCGCCCACCTTGGGATCCCCCAAATGGGCGGGAAGCCCGTCATGCCACAGGTTTGTCTGCAACCTTGGTTTCTGCACGACGGGTAGAGGTAACTGCGGTTGTGGCTCCTCTGCCACCTCTGCCTCTGCGTCCTCGAAAGGACGAAAAACCTCCCCTGGCACGTCCTCTGAATGAGGCGCCCCCTCTAAAAGCCCGAAAGGACGGTGTAAATTGTCTCTTCGGTGGGGGAGTGGCCGAAGGGAGGAAGGTAGACTTACCTCCGGTAGCTTGAGCAATGAGCTTGTCAAGCTCAGGCCCAAACAACATATCTCCCGCATAAGGCAAAGCTTCTACTGCCTTTTTTATGTCGGCCTCCGCCTGCCAAGATCTTAACCAGATAGTACGTCTGGCCAATACCGCTGAAGCTGAGATTTTAGCACCCAACTCAGCTACATCTGAAGCAGCTTCTCCTGTATAAACAGCTGCATCTTTAACATACAGAGCCAGCTGTAGCAGTTCGTCACGGGGCCTACCGCTCTGTAAACCCAACGCAAGCTCTTCAGACCATTTCTCCATGGCCTTACTGACCCAGGCTGAAGCTAAGGCTGGTCTGAGTAAGACCCCTGCCGTGGTATAAATAGTTTTTACCGTTGTCTCAAGACGGCGGTCAGGGGCCTCCTTTAGAGCCACTGCCGCCGGAACTGGAAGCGTGGTCCGCTTGGAGAGCCTGGACAGCGAGACATCAGCTGGAGGCGGAGTCTCCCATTTTTCTCTAGATTCTTGAGAAAAAGGGTAAAGTAACTTCATGCGCCTAGACAATTGGAATTTTCTGTCTGGCGTTTTCCATACATTTAGGAGAGGTCTGTCTAATTCAGCCGAATCAGGGAAGGTAACCTGCTGTTTTTGTGTCCGCCCAAATAAGGACAAAGGAACCGGAGTATCGTCCTCAACCAAATTAAGTGTGGTGCGAACAGCCTGAATCAGGCCCTCTACCCCCTGAGGATCATCACGCTGTAGCGCCTCATCCTGAATGAATTCAGGTTCATCTACCTGAAGCAAATCCACATCGTCCTCCCCATCAGTATCATTATCATCCTGTAATAGACCTATGGGAGATCTGGGACGCTTTTGTGAAGGCCGTGAAGGCCCAGCTACAGGGTTGGACCCAGAGGCCACAGATTGCATAAGCGTCTTAACCCAGGCTGGTTCAGTAGAACCCATAATGGACAGGTGAGCATGAAATCTCTCCCTGTCCTTCCTGGAAGCAGCTAATTCTGCAGCCAATCCAGCCAACACATTCTGTAGTAAAGGCTCTGAAGATTCTGACTGAGAAGACTGTGTCTGAGGTTCCACTTCCTGTGTGTGCTTTGCCTGATAACAAGATTCACACAAAGAGACACCCTTTATATGCTGGGTGAACTGCTCCTTACAGGTTTTACATGTAAAAACCTTAAGGGCAGCCTTGGAGGCAGCTTTTCCTGCCATACTGTCAGTGTATGAGATTAGTTATAAAATCACACACACACACACAGACACAATATACAAGAATGCACAGACTTGTAAAGCAACAGATACTATTCCTAAAACAGCGGAGCTGAGCTAGGATAGGGAGGGGGAGCCTTCCGCCCTTGTATCAGAGATTATGCACAATCTCTGTAAACTGTGCACAAAAAATAATCCCCCAGTAACTTACAGACCTGCTCTGTAGTGGGTAAGGGGGGCGCTGGACTGCAGTGCGTGCGCTGGAGCGCTGTACACGATGTCCTCAGATCAGCCTTGCGGAGGTACAGCAATGGCGCCGGCAGCAGGGAGAGAGGAGAGAAAGAAAGGGCGTCTCTTGCTGACGTCACCTAAGCCCTCCCTCTCCCTCCGGCGCGTAGTTTTACTAGAGCGGAGCGCTGTGTACAGCCTCCGCTCTGATGCTGTCCCCACTGACGCTCCCCAAAATGGCGGCCGTCAGACTACAGGCTGCTGAATCATTGAGAACGGGTGCGCCCGCCCGTCTCAGGCCACATTTCGGCGCACAGCGCCGCTTACCTGCAGCGATGCTGCCTTCATCCCTGGAGCAGTGGCCAGGCCTTGGACCCGTAACGCGAGCCGCGTGCAGCTGCGGCGGGTCCCCGATGCGGTGGCACCGGTGGCCGGGTGCATAGAAGGCGCACTGCGGGCAGTGGCGACCAGCACCCCTCCAGGTCCCTCGGAGCAGGCAGACCCTGCGGAGGGGTCTGCCTGTGATCAGCAGTCAAAATAAAAATATTTCCAAAAGAAAAAAGTAAAAATAAAAGTAAAAAAGACCTAACTCCCTGAGGAGAATAGGCCCAGAGAACCTACTCCTCCGGGCACTTTTTCTAAGACTGGGGTCTGGGTGGGGATAGAGGAGGGAGGAGCCTGCAGCAGTAAAGTTTTCTTAAAGTGCCACTCCTCCAGTACACCTACTCTATCCCCACATGTAATGACTGCAGTGGCTCCTGCTGCATGTAGGTGAAAGAAGACCGTTATAGGATAAAAGTAGTCCTGTATTAGTGTTTCATGTACCTGAAGGACGAGTGCTCTCCATGTACAGCTAAGCTCAAAGGATGGCTAGGTGCTTGAATATATGACGGCTGACTGGAGTCCTGGGATCCTTTCCGTATGAGTTTTCCGGTGACCGAGTCATACAGTTGCACTCCTGGACCTGGTTGCGTCTTCGGGTGAATTGGTGTAGGATGATAGAGTGGAGTTTGAAAAGCGCCCTGTATCTCTGGAAAGCTGGTGGGACTATTTGTTCTATTGGAGCAAATGAAATATATTATATTAAAAGCTGTATTTATAGAATTTAAAAACAATATGATGAAATATATATATTTTTAACTGATTTTACGTAAACTGCTCTAAGACTGCATAGTGTGGAGTAGCTGTCCCCCTACAGAGCCTTCGCTGTTCTCTACAGGCAGGAGTTCTGCAAGTGGGGAGAGGTGGTGAGTAACGAATTACTCCCCGGTGTGGGGGGCGCAAATAGATATGAGGTGGTTTGCCAAGCTGCAGTGTGGAGAAGGGGGTAGTAAGCCCCCGTTAGGATACAATAGAAAACACAAAGGTACACTGCTCTAGAATTATAATGAATAGTAAATGGAGATATCAATACGTGCCAATAGGATGAAAAAACAATGGGGTGTATTTATTTTTTAAAATACATAAAGCATTATAAACCTATTATAGAGGAAATAGATAAAAAATAAATAAAAATAGATAAAAAAAGAGGATTAAAAATAGTCCAGTTCATACGGTACCGTATACGAGTGTAACACAATTTGGTGGGTCCGTTCCTATGATGTCTCCTGGATGGTAATATGTAATTTGTATCCAAATGTGAAAAAAGAGGGGGTCTCTGTGTGGCAGGCTCTTCTGGAGTGGCGTGCTCCTGGTATAACACCAATGTCCTGATTAAGGCACGTGTAGGTCCCAATTGGGGGATGTCAGTAGGTAGCCCGAGGTCACAACGTGTACACCTTGATAAAGCCAGATGACTGGCGAAACGCGTTGGTGGATTATGAGGAATACCACAATCCAGTTCTGAACTTTCATTCTTGATACCACTTGGATCCGAACCAGTCTCCCCCCCTCCTTCCTATGTGCAACCCGTCGTGACCTCGGGCTACCTACTGACATCCCCCAATTGGGACCTACACGTGCCTTAATCAGGACATTGGTGTTATACCAGGAGCACGCCACTCCAGAAGAGCCTGCCACACAGAGACCCCCTCTTTTTTCACATTTGGATACAAATTACATATTACCATCCAGGAGACATCATAGGAACGGACCCACCAAATTGTGTTACACTCGTATACGGTACCGTATGAACTGGACTATTTTTAATCCTCTTTTTTTATCTATTTTTATTTATTTTGTATCTATTTCCTCTATAATAGGTTTATAATGCTTTATGTATTTTAAAAAATAAATACACCCCATTGTTTTTTCATCCTATTGGCACGTATTGATATCTCCATTTACTATTCATTATAATTCTAGCGCAGTGTACCTTTGTGTTTTCTAGGAGTTCTGCAAGTCTCTTCAGAGAATATTAATCTGTTGCTAAGCCATATGTGCCAACACGGTGGAATATCATTGGCAGCATATAAAGGTTGGACAACTGCAATGATAGCTAAAGCTGGGTACACACCTACAGATGTATCTGTCCAATCTGTCTAATGGGAACAAAATCCAGTAATATATGGCAGCAAAGGACAATCAACCATTCACTCTCAAATGCTTAAAAATGGACAAAAACAACTCTGTTCAAATCCATTTTATTAAACAAATTTATACAATTTGTCTGAATGACCATTGTCCGTTTTCCAGTGTTTGGGAGCAAATGTTTGATTCTCGTATGTCTCATACATTACCACCAGATAGATTGGGCAGATAAATCTGAAAGTGCGTACCCAGCTTTAGATGACGGATGCAATGCTTGTAACTATTCATGTTAAATCCCCAATATAAAATATATCAAAAGACAACAAGCTGTGTGCATTCACTGGTGAAAGGATTGAAAGGGACGGTTATCACTGCACTATATATAATAATTGCATTATTCTGCTATCACCTTTAATATACCACCTTATTTTTGCTTGGCATGCCCACTTTTTAAGTATTACTTGTAAAGTACTGCAGTAGTGCTTGTAAGTATTGTCAGCACTGCAAGGACATCAGAGTACATTTTTATTTAAACATGATTTATATATAAACAAAGCTGATGAGAAATAAAGTACCAACCAATCAGTGACAGTTTGGAGATAGTTGGTTGGTTACAATTTGCTGACGGGTCGTGTTGTTTTGGCTCTAAGTTTCGTTCTTGTGAACACATTACTCTTTAGACACTTTTTATTTAGTACAAATTAAAACATTTTAGATCATAACTAGCTCTCTTATGCACCATTTAAGATGGTATGGGAATGTTCTCCAAAGAATAATATCACGTAGTGATTCTAAAAAGGGGAACTCTTCTGGGTTAAAAAGAAAAAAATGCATGTCACAGCACACAAACAGAGTAAGAACTCAAACTGGGCACACACTAGACTATACATTCCGCAAGAGAGTTAACAATTTCGGTGAAACTCCTGGGCAAACAATAAAGTGTACACACACTGAACAAGATCGTAAGCAATATTGTTCAGCGACATCAACCGGTCCCTGCTCAGAATATGAAGTCATGTGGATTGTGGCTCTATTTCCCCAGAGGGTAAAGCTGCCCATTGTTCTTGGCAGAAGCCCATTGTTCTTGCATGAACTGCACGTTTGAGATCTTCCCAGAGTGGCTCAATGATATTGAGGTCAGGAGACTGAGATGGCCACTCCAAAGCATTCACTTTAATCTGCTGTAGCCAATGACAGGTCGACTTAAGGTGGCCATACATCAGAAAGATATTGTACCCAATCATACAATATCAACTGATTGTAAGATGGATTGTATGCAGATTGTGTGCACATCTTATGTACACAATCATACAATCAATCAGCAGATGGATTGTATGACTGATTGTATGATGAATTGTATGCACATCTTGTATACACAATCATGCTGCAGATGGATTGTATGACTGATTGTATGATGGATTGTATGCAGATTGTGTGTCCAAAAACCACCAAGGACTGCCGGGATTTCAAGGGAAATTGTACACAATCATGAGCACAATCGATCTTAAGATCGATCTTTCTGATGTATGGCCAGCTTAATGTAGGGTACACACCAGGACGACCTGCTCACGATGCACATCGTGAGCGGGTCGTCAGTGTCTCGTCCGACCCGCTCACGATGACGCGGGAGGGCACGACCCGCTCACGATGTGCACCGTGAGCGGGTCCGATCCGATGGCGACCCGCACCCGGTTGTATGGTCGTCATTGAGATCCTACCTGCAGCAGGTAGGATCTCAATAACGACCGACCGACCCGCGGGACCGCGCATCGGATCGGAATCGCTCCACACCAGCTCAGAAAAGGGCCCAATCAGCACACAATCTGCATCCAATTGATCGGAATCGGATCTAGATTGTGCTGATCGGGCCCTAGTCGTCCTGGTGTGTACCCAGCATAAGTCTTTTGGATCATTGTCATGTTGGAATGTCCAAGTACGTCCTAAGCGCAGCTTCTGGGCCGATGAGTGCAAATTTTCCTCCAGTATTTCCTTACAACATGCTGCATTCATCTTCCCATCAATTTTGACCAAGTTTCCAGTGCCTTTGTAGCTCACACATCCCCAAAACATCAGCAATCCACCTCCGTGTTTCACAGTAGGAATGGTGTACCTTTCATCATAGGCCTTGTTGACTCCTCTCCAAATGTAACGGTTATGGTTGTGGCCAAAAAGTTAAATTTTGGTCTCATCACTCCAAATGACTTTGTTCCAGAAGTTTTGAGGCTTGTCTCTGTATCTGAGTATTGTAAGCGGGATGCTTTGTGGCATTTGTGTAGTAATGGCTTTCTTCTGGCGACTCAACCATGCAGCCCATTTTTCTTCAAATGCCTCCTTATTGTGCATCTTGAAACAACACCAGCACTTTTTTTCAGGGAGTCCTGTATTTCAGCTGAAGTTTTTTCTTTGCATCCCAAACTATTTTCATGGCAGTTGTGGCTGAAATTTTTGTTGGTCTACCTGAACGTGTTTTGGTACCACAACTGCACCTAACCAACAGTCTAGTGGATTAGTTTTGAGTCATTTTTTTGCATCCAGAAACATAAACACACATATATATATATATATATATATATATATATATATATATATATATATATATATATATATACATATATATATATATATATATATACACATATATATATATATACACATATATATATATATACACATATATATATATATATACACATATATATATATATATATATATATATATATATATATATATATATATATATATACACATACATACATACATACACACACACACACACACACACACACACACACACACATATATATTTATATATATATTTTTTTTATTTTATTATTATTTCTTTATTTATTTAAAGCATATCATGCAAAACACCAATTTAAAATGTGACAATGGTGCTGAAGCACAAACGTCATGGGAAGTGGAGAGCCGCTGCTTCCAAAACACTTTTAGGTTGCATGTTGGTGGTTACCTGTGGGAGGGCAATTACAGTGGCAAGATGTTCAGATGATTAATATAGCCTGCCCAATATACTTGATGAAGTGCTTATGCTTTCATAAAAGCTATCACAGGCTCAGTTATCTATGTAACAAGCACTGTTACCAGGAACATTAAAGCGATTGCAATACAATGTTTTTTCTCAGCAAATAAAAATATAGTTATGAGTAGCATGGCCTGGGACTACAATGAAACGGCTAGGTATGTCTGCCAATATATGTACTGAGATCTCAGTTGCAGAAAGACCATACATATTTGATTTTTCATTTAGAGTAGAACATATGCATATGATAATAAAGAGATTGCAAATACCTCTGAGATTTCAAGTAATCATCCTTTAATGGAAAAAGTTGTTCTTCTACTTTTTCCCATCTTTCCAGGCAGCTCCAAAGCCAGTCTGGGTTTACAACATGAAGGTGTTGACAATTCTGAGCTTGTCTGACTTTTTCAGTACCTAGAAACAGGTAGAAAGGGGGAAAAAAAGCAGTATGGCAAATGAATAACAATAAAGCAACTTCTCCAAGAGGAACAAAACATCTGCTAGGAGTATCAGAATATACTACAAGAATATTAATATAAAAAACATAAGCATTTATATAGATTATAACACAGAAGATTAGAGACCGTTCGGTGCCATTTCCCTGCAGTACAACTGCTCGGATTGCCATTCACAAACAGATTTCAGTGAAGCACTAACACCTCCCTCACTGGCTGAGGCTGCAGACGAGGAAGGGGGGTAAGTTTGCTCATGTACAGTATATATACAGCCCATGAAGTGTCTTCCCTGCCAATTCTTACATTGTAATGCAGGCAGATGTATTAATCATGGCAAACAGCTGCTCCTCAGTGTCAGGCTGGGAGCAAGTGGCATGTATAATATACTGTCTTTCACTTTAAGCTCATTTAGACAGAGCCATCTTGACCTTCTGTTTCATGCTATTACCTTTAATATTCTGCGCTACATAAATTACAGACCTCTATAAATAAAATATAATAACCCTAAACTATGTGTAAAAGCCAGCTCACACAGAATGGGCAAGAATTTAAAGAGATTATCCATTATCAGATAACACCACCTCATTATAAACATATTATTCGGACTACTCATAGCAAATAGAAAAATCAAAACTAACGCGCACATCTAGCTCCTTTCTAAGCTCACAGCGCTGCAAGAATTAATTTTTCCCCCCACAGTATTATTACGTATAGGTGTTTTAAAGCGCTGTGCTGTAAATAAGATACTAGCAAAAATAAGCAGGGAATGGTGCATTTCAACACCTGACTTGTGTTCCCTCAGCCCCAAGTGTGGAATGGGGAGGTGCAAACTAGAAGATGCAAGTTCCTACACTAAAACTCAAGTAACCTTAACCTTTTGAGTGCGAACGTTGCGGTGAGAGATCCTCAAAATATCCATTTAAAATGCCAGCATCCCTCACAGTGACTGTTCTTTTAGTATAAATAAATACAGCCAAGTCAATTCATTAAAGTTTAGTTAAATATTGCACCCTAAAAAAGAACAATCGCTGTGAGCAACGCTGGCATTTTAAGCAGATATTTTGAGGAGCTCTCACAACAAATGTTGGCACCCAAAGGATTAAGGTGCATACAGACGATTTTATTTACAGTTTCTTATACAGTGCCGCATATTCCGTTGCGCTTTACGACGATATGATATGTCATATATGAGCAAGTAAAACAAACATTTGTGGGTTTTTACAGTTGGCATTATTTTGCAATTTTGATTAAAAAGTGGGGTGGGGCTGACTGAGATAGATTGGCTCTGAAACAACGTATATTGTATATAAAAACAATAGAGGTATGAGGTTTACCCCTGATGGGATTCCTTTTTGCTCAGGATATCAATATGATCATCGCAAACTACATATTCATATAGTTAAAAAATAGCATAGATTTACAAAATATGTATTGTGTTTCAGTTGCTGCAAATAGCCGTTTTCTAATTTATCATTCCAATGGAAAATTGTGCTAGCAGCAAGGTGTTTGGCATTTCATTACATATTTGTCCATCCAGATAGCCAAAGGGCAGTCACACTGACTGGGCATATTCCACTGTTAGCTCAGACCGAAGTATTCTCAAAAAAACAATTCTAGAGTGATAAACTGACTTTGCTTTTAGTGATGTAAAAAAATTAACCCTAGGTTTCTAAAACCTACATAATCCAATTCTATTTCTATTTAATTAAATGTAACTTTTAAACAAAAATTATGGGATGACCTCTTTATATGGGTTCTACACTTGTACAGGTCCTGTAATAATGACTACGAACCAATAACATTAACTTAAAAGAGGAAGTTGGCATATTTATATGTAACCACTCCTATGTAACACTTGGTCCAATCACAAAGTTCAATTGGCAGTATTATTCAATATTCACCATCATGGTAACTAGTACAACACATACACAGTGTTCTCTCTAAGCTTCTTTTGCAGTCTGCTGCACCCTGCTCATTTTTAAAACCTCAAAATGCACCCTGCTTTTTTTGTGTGGCACTGTGCCCCCTTACACTGCCCCTCACCACGCTGACATGCCACTGAGAACTTTCAGTGCCATCTTGTGCAATGGGCATTATGGTGTGTGGTATAATGTGTAAGAGGCATTACAGTGTGTGCCATGAGGTTTAATTGCTAGTACGACAGAATAAGTAATTGGCATTGCAGAGTATGACCAGAGTATGACCATACAGTGTGCAATTAAAAAAAAAAAAAAAAAAACATTTTATTTGTTTCTATCTAATATTAAATGTGTCCTCCCGATTTGAAAAAAGTGCCCTGCCTGGTGGTCAGCACCCTGCCCTATATATAAAAAAAAAATCACTGACCACACACACGCAGTGCAGTATTAGTATAATCCAGCATCTCTCAAACTGTGGGGCCTGACCATCTCAATCTGGGATCGTACTATTTTTAATATCTTAGTCAGCGATCCAAGGAGTCTGAAAATTCTAATTGTCTGTTACTTCAGACTTCTCCATCATTTTATGCCACCACATTGCTGCCATGCATGTGCGGACTGCTGACCACGTGTGGTGGACATTCTACGGTAACTTTCTGGGTAAAATTCCACCTGGGTATCCTTGGAAGACTATTTGCAATATATTTTTACCACTAACATTTGCAAAGCAAAACATCTATAACAGATAAAATGTGTTGGTGCTGCTATACATAAAAGCAACAAGATTTAGAAATTCATTTTATAGGGGTTGACTTTTTAATCTTGTAATTGGAGTCCTACTGTGTTGCATGTAGCTAGAGACCCCTAGCACACCGTTTCTCTTATGAGTGTAGTTATCACTGGGATGTCCGACCCCACCATTGAGGGCAATTACCCATGATCATCACAAGTACTTCTGGGTATACTAGATCCTCAGTTTAAGAATAACTTAACGAATTTAAAGAAATATAGTTATGTTATAAACATAAAGGTTCACAGATTAAATGATCCACCATACAGTGTTTGGTGAATCACTGCATTCCTCTCATTTGGGGTGGAGGATCCTCCACACCAACAACATCCATCACTACCAGTCTGGGAACACAACAGAACCGAGTGGAGTTGCTAAACATCATTCCAGCATTTCCAAGCTAGTTGAAAACTCAAGGCAAGCTGTTAAAACATTAGCATTTGTAAGGCCTTCGAGATTAAATAGGTACTTGTTCAGAAAGCTTTTCCACATGTATGGCCTCGGTTAATTTTTACAGAAACCGTGTGGTCAAGATCAATGTCTGTACAATAATCAAAGTAAATTATTTACTATAAGAAGTAATCCAAGCATTTCCTCTCAGATAAGCCTTCACAAATATATTCTTAAGTATGCAGGATTTATTCTGCCGTTTATTTCTTCTTCTACTAGGTTTTCAATATTCTAAACGGTCAGCTTTTTTCTTTTGTGTTTATTCATATTTTCAGACTTGCAGATTGCTGATTTACGAACTACAATTAGGGACAGCAGCGGAGTTCTTTCATAAAGGATTATTTCCAACCAAAAATGTATATTTTGGTTCTATTTGTGATGTATACGGTATTTGAATGAATTACTATGAAGTTTACCAAAACAGAAAAGAAATGTATAACACGGTAGCTTGCACCAATAGATCGCGTCCAGCATCAGAAGTGCCCCTGTAATAAGTCTCACGGCTTCAGAGGCCTCAGTTTCCCCAGTAGTACAGCGCGGGTGTGCAGGTGACATTGATTGTGAGGAGCCAGTTGGATCCAGTATGATCCACTCTGCGTGCCGTGCTCACCCTGTAGAAGTCAAATAGGTGCTATACACTGCCTTGGGCATGCTGTGCTGCTCTGCGTGTGAAGAGGGTGGGGGTTCTGCTCAAGGGGAGGGGGATATTAGGCACTGAGGAGGGTTCTGAATAAGGTGTGTGTGTGTGTGGGGGGGGGGGGGGGGGGGGAATATGCCCAGAGGGGGTAATTTACTATTGGTTATATTTTGTGGGGATTGTTTTGTCTATGTGTGGGGCAATATGTTTATTACTGTGGGGGCCAGTGTATGATTTTGGGCAAGACGGTTCCCACACCCAGTCCAGCGAGAACACGCTTCATTCATTACAGCCCTATTTAAGGCACGCATCTAAGATGTACACTAATGTCCCACCAACTTAGATCATGAAAGATTTTCAGCTTTCAAAAGTAGATTGCCAAGTCCAAAAGTAAGGCCACCCCTGATATATACATGTACATACATACAGTGCGGCACTACATTCAGTTTAGAAGTGGCTAAAAAGTAGCTTTTAATGTTACATTTCAAAGCTTAGTGCGGCATTGTCATCACCTTTTTCGGCTAATAAAAACGACCTGTAATTGGATAGTGTTATAATGTCCATTACTCAAAAAACTGTGTTTTTATCATCCGAAAAAGTTGTTGCAAGTAATTGGATACCGCCTATGTTCGAGAGCAAGTTTGTCAACACTGAATAATACAGTTGCTGCAAATGCAGTTTTCCTACCTGCCCTTGCAGCAATAAGGTGTGTCACTTTGGTAGGATCATCACCATTCAAAGCCAGGTGTTTGTTGATTTTTGCACCCAATGCTCTCGCATGGTAATATTCCCGTGTCCTCTCAATGGGAAAGTTTGTAGGATAAAGGCCACTGAAAGCAATAATCGTACTTTCCAAAATTTTACTCTTCAGCTCTGGCACTATTTTACGGATATCTGGGACCTCTTCTATCTCTTTCTTCAGGAATCGATCATACTTTGCATAATAATCTGTGTGTACCCTGACAAGTATCTCCTCAAGGTATATTAAATGATCATCTTCATCCATGTCATCACTATCCTCTTCATCTTCTTCCATACTTTGATCTAATGACTCTCCAACTGTAATACCAGACTGTTCGCTATTCTGGGATTCCGTTTCCACCTCCTTCTTATCTGTATTTCCATTCCCCAAGTCACAAAGACTGTCCTGTTCTATATCCTTAACTTCCATCTCCTCAACCTCTGTTAATTTAGCCTTTGAATCAATTAATAATCGGTCATCACTTTTGTGGTTCTCAGTCAATGGTCTGTCAGATAAATCCTCTGTACAAGGTTCTTGTGACATAGCAGTCACCTGGTCCAGTGTTTTTGACTTCCTCCAACTTCTTTTACATTCATTCTCGCTCCCAGAGGAAGGAGGAGACTGCGTTTTTTTTACTTCAGACTCACTGTCGCTATCACTGGAAAGGTCAAAGTCTAGATCCTTTGCTGCACCAGTCTTTATTTGAGAATTGGCAACCACTGTCCTATCATCTTGCACTATAGATGGCTGAGTTTCCGTCAATTGTGTTACATCCTTGCCATCAGAGAGACCGGTATCCTGACTTGCAGAAATGTCGTGTTCCTGTTGCCCATCACTGGCATCAGACTCCTTTTTAATGTTGTTATCTGAAGGGCCACCATTGAGCTCCTTTATGCTTTTGCCAAGTCCATTGCTCTGCTCCTCCAGAGGAAGGTTCTTGGACTGATCAGAGTCCTGTGCAGGCAATTCAGACTGCTGTGCTTCTGCAGATACTTTAGAAATGCTTTCTGTAGAGAGAAAATAATTTTAGAAATGAAATTATTCATAGTAAAGCTTACTAATTTAAAAACAAAACTGCATTTCAGAGCATGTTATTCTAACCATGAAGTTAACTTGAAGATAATAGAAATATTAAAATGAAATGGTAGTATATAAAACCTTATATATAAAACTGCATAAAGTACAGATGGAACACCTCTTTCAGCCAGTGCTGGCACCCGCCAGAATGCCCCCGCTGGTGATTGCCGGTGGAGTGGTGCTCCATCTGACTGATCTGACCGTCAGACCCCCCGTAGATGGCAGCGGCTCATCTGTAAGTCTCTCTGATTAACATTAAAGTGTTATTTTGATATAGTTATTTACATAAACATACAGATATTAACCCTTTGGAGTGCCAACATCTGCGAGAGATGCACAAAATATTTGCTAAAAATGACAGCCTAGCTCACATTTGTTATATAAATAAAAAAAAGTACAAAAAATATTTCCTATGTACAAATATACATTACAGGTCATTATGATTAAAAATGTTTACTTGCCAATTTTCACACCTATTTTGACAAATTCCCTTGGCACTCACTGGGTTAAATAAAGAATAGTAAAAAAAAAACACAACATACAATTTGCCTATAAATCCATACTAAAAAAGCATAAATAATTCTTAGTTACTAACCTTTCTTTTTCATACGTGCTTCCCTTGAACCTGGAGGGGCATTGATGTCACCCGTACCTTGAAAGTAGACATACTTTTTAACTGTAATCAAATTAGGTGCAAATTTCCACACATCTTCTCGATCATCAATAATGCAAACCATAGAGTCACCACAAGGAAAAAGATTTCTAAAAAGGAAAAAATAAAATTAAAATATAATAAAAAAATATATATAAAACAATAAAAAATATATCAAAGCATCTTCTATAAAATACCATGGTCAGGTTAGACTGCGTACCAAAACACAAAAAGGACGCTTGAAAATATTAATAAATTTTTTAAAAGATTATAATTAAACAATTGGGCAGCTAAAGTTAAAAAAGGCACATGCTGCACTCAAATAGATGCAATATTACTAAATGTGGACAAAAAAAATAAAAAGTGATGAGGATAGAAAGATACTTGACAGTATAATATATATATTCTGTATCCAATTATAATGTGGGGTGGGGGTACACATTGGCTCTTCCCTTTGTGTGCCCCTTTACAAGTTTTAGGTTTTGTCTAAATTTTTTTACTAATATTTCAACTTTCTGCGATCTTTTTTTAATAGAAAGGATTATTACATGAGCATAATTTTGTATATTCATCACAGATTCTTGTTTTTTTTTCCCTTGTGCAATTTCTTACTCATTGGGGTCGAGCCTATTAGATGCGGAAGATTCGGGAGTGTGAATCATCATGGCACCAGGTATGCTTTAAGGCGGACGGAATTTGTCTAAAAGCGCTCGCACCATAGGGTTGCGAGCAATTTTAAGTGAGTTCGGTCCAGCAAAGGGTGAGAGATCAGCTTAATTCGGATGCCGTTGCCAGCGTTTAAACGACACCTCGCACCCTTCAGATCTAATAGGATCGACGCCACTGAGTTTTGAATATGGTTTTGCTTTCCAGACTAGTTAGATGTATTATTTGCTGTCAATTCAAATAAAAGTTATCTAAAAAAAAAAAAAAAAAAAAAAAAAAAGTACACCATTTTTTAGATCATATTTCATATATTACTTGGCTACTTATAAAGCTACGCATCAATAATCAGAAAATCTGACACACTCTGTGCACTATGTACTGGCTCTCTACCTTTCAGCTTCCATGGTAACCAGCAAGTGCCTCCTTACAGCTAACACAGGTATCCCTAAACAACCTTTTGTGTGGAACTGCTACCATAGCAGCTGTAATGATAACAGGGTGGAGGGAGAACAACTAACATAAACCTATGCAACTAGCTGCTCCTAAAAGGCACAGTTCTACCACTGAAATCTCTCTTAGCTTTATTCATTTTGTATAAAACGAATGAGAGTTTTCTACTCTTTTGGTCAGGGAACAACATTTTGTTCTGAAGTGTCATGTTGTATCAGTAGCTTAAACGGAATCAAGCTTGTAAGAAGGCAACGTTACTACAGAAGTAAGGATTTGTCTACTATTAAGGCCCATACACAGTGATTGATTTTGAGCTGAAAGCAGCTCAGTTTTGTCGTTTGAGCAGCTTTCAGCTGAAAAGCCGCCCAGTGTGTATGGGCCAGTGATGAGCATCTATATGTGCTCCCGCATCATTGCCTGACAGCCACACATCCAGTGTGTATGGACCATTATTCTGTCTAGGAAACAAGTTTTGTGGGAAAAAGACAAAAATTGTCGTTTCCAAGCTTCTGTGTTTATTATACCTTTTTATTTAAGGTATAATTGTGCTTGTATAAGGGTATCAACCAAGGAAAAAGCAGCGATATTAGGTTACAGAGGACAATGATCAGCGAGAGGAATTGAAAGTAGGGTAATGTGATAGATTAGAAAAAGAAAAAACATTTTGTTTACAAAATCATCATCATGAGAAAGAAAAAATACAAACATGAAGTCATCAGACTGCAGAGAGGTGCATGGTGGCTTTACGTGTCAATATACTGGGGCTATGACTGCTGAAATATGGACTGGAAAATATGTTGTAGTGCAACAAACTGCTGTGCCCTCGTACACAGTGTCTGGGAAGTGGCGTGAGTTAAATGCTCAAATCACAGGTAGAAATTCCTGCTTTCTTAAGTTTGCCATCTTATTCACATCGTAGCCACATATAAAGCTGCTGATACTGGACTAGGCATTTAGGATTGGTATGAGGTTACAGCGCAAGAAAAATATGTGGCATGAAGTGTTGTACGGCTCACTCATTGGACCTCCATCATTTGCTTTTATACAGGTTAGCGCGAGTCGCATACAACACCTCCATGAAATACCAATGTCCTCATGCATTGCAATTTTGTTGCATTAGTATGCAGGGAGACCCACGGCATAGCTTAGCCATAATGTCAGAGGATAGGTGTATGTGATCATATCTGTAGATAGTGTTCCCTCCAGCATCGCAGCAGGGGAAGGTGCTGGAGGACAAGGGGCACTTTGAATGCAGTGGGCCCGCCGACGTCATAAATGTGGGTGAACCCGCCCACCGATGTCAAAAATGTGGACGGGCCCGCTCGCCGAGGTCTATGTTGGGGGTGTGCCAGGCACCTACGTGGGTGCTGGGCTTCTCCCTAGAGCTCTAGAAACCGGCAGTGGGGATAGACAGGCTGGCTTGTGCCTTGTGCAGGGTGCCTCAAAATGGGCAGGGTGCGTTTTGCTCTTTTAAAAATTGGGCAGGGCGCGGCATCCTGCTAAAACAGCCTAGCGTGAACACTATGTAGATACACACTATAACATTTAGCAGAACATTAAAGCACTACATGAACCAACCTAAGATTCCCGGTTTTGGAAAAGGGATCAATACATTCATCCCGAGACAATATTCGATGTGAGAAAAGCTTCTTCTCTGGATCTAAAAACCCTATGGTAAAAACAAAGAAAATAAATTAGATTACGGTGTACTTTATCTAAATAGTTTTAATCACAATGGATGTGTTATGGGTCCCATACATTAGTAACACATTGGTGCAATGTCCTAATCCTTGATGTTCGGGTCATGGAATCAGGGATATTAAACCTGTTGAAAGGTACAGATTCCCAGAGGAACAACAGTTTTTAATCGGGATCAGGTAATCGGGCATTTCAACAAGTTTAATCTCCCCAATAGATCGGCAATTATAGTTGCCCACCATTTGGTGGATAGTTGAATCGGGGAGGCTGATGGGGTCCTTAGTTCTTGAACCACACAGTTTAACTGATAACAAAAACATGACCTCGCAGTCTTTCCAAATTTCCAATCAAGCACAAATTAAGGGTGAGGTAGCATCACTAACTAAACTCTCTATAGACTAAAAGCTTGCGAGAAGGGTCTTCTCACTTTGATAGTCTGTAATAGGGATGGCCATCGTTGCCATCGATGGCAATTCTGCAACAGGCCATCGATAGTGCTAAACTATGCAATGGATGACCATCGATATTTTTACATATCGATGGTCATCCATTGTGTCTGATTGATTGGCCTGTGGGCCAATCAAAGCACTGGGGGGGGGGGGGGGGGGGGCTTTGTGGGTGTCCCGGCTCTTTTGAAAAAAAAAAAAAAAAAGGCAAAACATCGTTTTGCTGTTCCATCGATGGAGGGAAACCATCTGGTACTCCCCCATCGATGGCAAAAGTATTCGACATCGGCCATGAACCATGAATGATTTTGAATCATCGATGGTCATCCCTAGTCTGTAACTACCTTGTTTGTTTAATCACAGTTTCCAGTTGTAAAGTGGAATAGAAAAGTATTGCAAGAATTTTGCCATTAGTGATAATTGCATGCATGCAAGCTTGGAATGATAGAATTGAAATGTCTACAGTAAATATGACAAAGCCTTTAGAATACCTCTCCTGTGATACTGTTAGACACCAAATAACACGAACCACACAGAGCAAACTGTCCATTTTTGTTAATATGTAATAATTCTCACTTCTCTAAACCATATGGACATCATTCATCAAATCGCACACGACATTAATACTTTGTTCAACTTAAGTGAAATAGAATACTTGATTTAGCAAATGACACCTTTATTGTACAAAAAAAAGTCTTCCACCATTTTTGTAGTTGTATGAAACACAAACCATGATAACTTAAGTTTGACTTCAGCCTTCCGATATGCAGCTGTAACCGCAGAATAAATGGTGTTCTTGCAGCCAATATCACGTCCTTACCTTTAGTACATATTACCTGCAACCAGGGTTAGCAGGAAAACTCCTGCTGTTCGGCCAGGCCTCAATTGGGTTACATAAGTGTGTGATAAAATTGGCGTCACAGACTTAAATCACATTTAGGTCATGGGTTTACAGAACTGAGGCATGACCAAAAGCTATAACAATATTTATACACAAGAGTAAAAACTAAACTCAGATAGGAATTAGTCATCCTTGCAATCAAAACAATTCAGTAATGATGTTTGTGCAGCCAATAATTTGTGCTGCTACATTTTTTTTTTCATCACAAAATATTTGTAGAATTTAAAAAAACTAACCCATCAAAACCTGGTATTGCAATTTTTTCTGCTGTCCTATACTGCCACCTTGTGTTAAAGCAATGAAAAAGCATCTATATAAAAAAAAGGTACAAAAAATATTTTAGGTATTCGAACACACAGTGGTGTATTAACTCATGGCCCGGTCACAAGGCTTTCAGTTAGTTCAGGCCCCATCTGGCCCAAAGTAAAAAAAAAAAAAAATTAAATGGGCACATAGGCCTCAGCCTAGTCAATTGTATAATCAATGCAGCACTGTACGCATGTGCTAATTCACATTCATTTCACTTTCTTAAGGCCTGGTGAAAGGGCTTTAACACTGATCACTCAAATAATGAGAGAATGATAAAGTAAAGGCTCCTTGGCAGAGGCCAGTAGTGCTGCATTATATGATTGGCATAGAGGCCTGTGGACCTGTGGGAGGAGTCAACACAAACACAGAGAACAAATAAACGCTACACATATAAAGCCCTGGTCAAATGCATTCTAAATTTGTTGAAAGGGATCATTAAGTGCACAGCACATTATGATAAATCGGGAGTTCGATTGAACATACAAGCTGAAGGACAAAGTACGAGTGTCAATGCTTTGCCCGTGATTATAACAAACATGATGTATCAACTGCTTTGCATACATAAAAGGTACAGCAGAGCGGTGGATAGGAATATAGGGAATATAAAACATTTTGCAGGATGTCAAGCATTTAATACCTTAATCTACAATATCTATTTTGGCTACTAAATATATATACAGATACACTTATGTGAACCAAAACAAAGTAGAATAATTAACAAATGATGCAGCCATGTGTAATGTACATGCTCCTAAACCGTTATACAAAGGACATAACTAAAAACAGCCCCTTACAAAGTTCCAATCTTTCATCTCAACTGTCAAACACAGAATGAATAGTAATTTAACATGAAAGTGTATGAAAAATGGTCCACATCCATAACACCCTTTCAGTGAGGTTTTTATGGGTTTGTATAGATTTCGCTGTGTGCTAATCGCGATCCATTCGCAAATCCTTATGCAATTCCTGAACCATCTAACAGTTTTTGCCATCTGTACAATTGTAGCTCTGTGGCTTCCACTAATCTGAGACATGGTGGAAGTGATCATTGCTGACATTACAAACCCTCCTCAAAAACCCCTGTGCACACCTGCATATTTCCAACCCCAAATGCAGGCTCCAATCACTCAAACTGCAGCTTCATTGTGTTTATGATCCACATGCAATTTATGTAGGTACATATGCTCAGTCATTCGCTACTCCCTCCATTTTAATATTTTCACATTAGTGACCCAGTCTGAATTAGGCCACATAGCAGAGGATTTACTACAGGACGAGAAGGGAGTGTTATTGAATAGCCATTTACATTTAAACCTGAGGCTTACAGCCTTTTCCCTGGTGCAGTAAATTACTGCATGTAATTTACCGGTAATTTATTTCCTCCTATATCCACTTAGAAGAAAACAACAAAAAATACAATCCAACATGAATGTGCTATTTTGTATAGTTGATACAAAATGGCCCTAAAAAGGAAATGATGTGGTGCTTAGGCTTGGGTTCTTTCCTGTCAGTTTAATACAAAGAGGAAATAGGAAGTTTTCATGTTACAAATTTTCCGGAAGTAGTTTAAGTGTAAAATTGAATACTGATCTATACAAGTTAGTTTACAACTAAGCATCATACACACGCCCTTGATATCTCAATTCAAATCCACAGACATCAAAAGGGGCTTTGCTCCCCCTCTTGGGAAAGCTTTCCACTAAACTATGCAAAATGACCACAGGAATGCGATCCCATTTTTCTCCAAGGTGTTTAGCAGGGGTATGGATCATTGGATAGACATGAACTAGGTTGACATGCATGAAGGTCGACATGGGGTAGGTTGACAGGATCATTAGGTCAACAGTTGGACATGGGGTTTTTCACTTTTATTTTACCCGAATGTTGACATGGACACTGAAATGTAGCACAACATCCCCTAACATGGCTTGCCATGCTTCGAGCACGGTGCCTCGCTATGCTCAGCACACTATTTTATTCTCCCACCACGCCCTAGTGCAGTGGTTCCCAACCTTTTTTCTCTCCGGTACCCCTTGATTAGGTTTTTTTCATTGATAAGTACCCCCTCCTCTCATTTTGAAGTATGGACAGTACTTAGAGGTATGCGGATCCTTATGCATGTCCTTATATTAAGGAGGAGCAGAATACAGCAAGGAATCATGCCCTTCTGTG
This sequence comes from Crinia signifera, assembly GCF_055691185.1. NCBI lineage: Eukaryota > Metazoa > Chordata > Amphibia > Anura > Myobatrachidae > Crinia > Crinia signifera. The sequence goes on along the minus strand of NC_139221.1, from coordinate 105,449,848 downwards.
TCTAGAGACTCGTTGTGTACTTTCTCCAGGATTCCCGCTAACACCAGTAGGATTAATGCCGCTGCTTCCTCCACCTTTGTCAGTGCTGGGCAGATGAAGGCTGATGTCTGAGGGCAGCGCGGGAAGCTCCCAGTGGATTGCTGGTCAGGCATATGACACAACATGGTTTGTCTCCATGGCAATGGGTCTTCTTCAGCCATCAAAAGACCTTTTCATCATCCGCCATTACCAATATTATTTTCAAGTACCCCCAACTGGTCTGCAGAGTACCCCCAGGGGTACTAGTACCCCAGGTTGGGAACCACTGCCCTAGTGGATGATAGGACATGAAATACCACCTGTCGGCACAAAAAAAGGTCCAAAAAATTGAGGTGAAAAACTCCACGACAACCTAATGCTTGTATCGACCAAACCATGTTGACCTTCATGCATGTCGACCAAAAAAAAAAAAAAAGGAGGTGGAAACACATGTTTTTTCCCTCCTGACAAACTGCAGTTTCTGACTAATAGAATACTGCCCTAGGTCTAATTAGCTATTATGTGTTCCATGTGTATAAACCTTTTTTTTCTTTAAGCCCAAAGAATGTATGTACGAAAATGACTTTATAATAAACATGTTGCAATATATTAGTTAGCTTTTATCACTTTGTACAGATTATGATAGCTTATATAGGTCACAAAAGACAAAACGTAGGCCTAAATGAAATAAAACAAATAAGACGTACAGTACTAACAAGAATGGCACTTTCCCAATGCAAAGTGTGCAGTCCTGATCATCTACAGTATATATGTCTAGTGTCCGTGAGTCTCCGAAACACTGCCATCTGCTGGCAGAGAGTGAAACTACATCTTTCTCACACATGCACAAACACAGAAGGTATCAGACTAGCTTTCAAAGCTTTTGCTTTGAGCGGGCTTACAGGTCACAAACGTGTTTTGGTATATGTTTCCTAGCACGGCCACACCGATTCTAATCGGGGGCATCGCAGGTAAAAAATCTCATTGGTCGCATCGCATGCGTGCTAAAAAATCGCATGCGATGGTCCCGACGCGATGCCCCCGATTTCCCATAGGGAACAATGTTAAATGCCTCAATTTACCCAAATGAACAGGGAACAATGTTAAATGGTCCAGAAACCCCCCAAAACACCCCAGAACAGTGAAATGGCCCCCCAAAATTAGTTAACGCCACCCCACGATCAACGTCAACCCGTTGCGTGGCGAGCGGCGGCGGTACGCGTCCTCCGACCTTTTCATACCCCCACTATCCACGTCGGCGTGGAGTTGAGAATAGAATAGTGTGGAGAGCGCAGCGAGCCACCGAGCCCGAAGCGTGGCGTGCGCAGCGAGCCCCGCGAGGGGACGCGGATACCTTCACAGTTATACACGTCCCCTCGCGGGCTTCACAGGTGTCCGTGGCGACGCGGACACCTGTAAAGCCCGCGAGGGGACGCGTTTACCTGTGAAGGTATCCGCGTCCGCTTGCCACGCTTCGGGCTCGGTGGCTCGCTGCGCTCGCCACACTATTCTATTCTCATCTCTACGCCGACGTGGATATTGGGGGTATGAAAAGGTCGGAGGACGCGTACCGATGCGCTCGCCACGCTTCGGGTTCACGTTGATCGTGGGGTGGCGTTAACTAATTTTGGGGGGACATTGCACTGTTCTGGGGTGTTTTGGGGGGTTTCTGGACCATTTAACATGGTTCCCCGTTGATTTGGGTAAATTGAGCCATTTAACATTGTTCCCTATGGGAAATCGGGGCCATCGCGTCCGGACCATTTAATGCTTATTTAGCCACATGCGACGCGACCGACGAGATTTTTTAACTTTTCAATGCATTTCAATGGGAAATCGGGTCCATCGCGTCGGGGGCCATCGCATATCACTATTAAGGGCACAAGATCAATGCGATTGTGGCCGTGCTAGGAAACAAGTACCAATTGTGCATTTGGCATGAGTTTTTTGGACTTTACTCCTTTTAAGAATTATTACATTTAATTGATTAAATCCAGATTTTATTTAATTCTGGGAAACCATCTTACTCTTCACCAGTAAGAGCAAAAATCTTTACTCGGTCTTCAGAAGCTTTTTCACTGCCCAGCATAAACTGATAATTCACTACTTTGTATAAGCACCAATAGAACAGGATACTTTATTATATGCTCAAGCGCAGGTCTATCAAATTTTATGCATATGTTCCAGAAGTTATTTCTGTCTGCTGCAACAAGCCTGATATATACAGTAAATGTTTCTGTATTTCACTCATATGGGAGAGAGCTTGGAATTTACTCCAGCTACTAAAACCTATAAAGTGCTCTAATATTTACCAGACAACATACGTCTAACATATTTATACAAACAAAACAAAAAGCAATAGTTTCCCCTTCGTCTTGTAATATGTAGGCTGAAACCAAAAGACGAAAAAAATAAATAAACATTCAACCAACCATACAGATGTGGATTAATGTGTTACACTTACAGCTCATTGCTCCTGAGATGAAAAGCGGTTGTTTCATCTATACGTGCATCTCTTTGTTATGTCATCGAATAAAGAATTTAATCTAGATTTTAGTAATATTTTCATACTCCCTAATAGATTTTCAATCTCCCTAAATATGTAAACAAATGAGGGGGGGCGGCGTGGTCTGGACTAGCTAGAAGAAGGTCGTACGCTCCAGCTCTCCCACCTCAAATCATGCTAAATATACTTTTCTTGCGTCTCACACTACCAACGGGACAGCCACAGCGCTGGGATTATCTCCCTTGAATCTTCTGCAGTGCTCCGCTGGAAATTCGTCCTCCCCTACGGTGGGATCCCTCGGTGTGGCGTCTCCGCTGACGTGTGATATTGCCTCCCGGAGTCCGGTGCTCCATTGGTATATCTTCAAGCTCACGTTTGCGCCCTGCAGTGTGCTGGTCCATCTCCTCCGGAGTGTCCCTGCAGCTTCGGAGGGAGGAAGAAGCCCTGGTGATCTGGGTGTGCTGGCGGCAATTTTGGATGGTGTCTGCCTCAGTGCTCCAACGCAGTGAGTCTTCTCTGTAGCGCACAGCTGTTGTTGACCCTCCTGGTGGTCCCATTTAAACATAACTACTTCCTGCTATATATCTGATATAGTGCTGACGCCTTTAGTCATTTTCAAGAGTAAAGGTGCTCATAAACGGTGCGATCCTGCTTTGAGAGGTGCTGCGCATCGCAAGGCACAAAACGTATGTGATGCAAGTACTTTTTGAACTAGACCGCATCGCATCTAGTTCAAAACGCACGCTGCTTTACCACATCGCATGAGTTTTCAACTAGATACGATGCAATCTAGTTCAAAACACACACAGTGCACATTTAGAATTTTTCTTTTCCCCTGGTAGGGTAGCAAAACATTGTTCACTTCTGTAAAACCAGTACAGGATGCCTGCCATTTGCTTTTAGTAAACAAAAAGCAGTTAAACTGTAAAGCCCCATACACAATACACGACACCAGACGTGGCCGATGCGCAGGAGCGTGCATTGTTAACAATATTAAGTGTAAACACTAGAAGATATAGTAAAAGATATCGCCTCTAGTCAAGTAATGGTGTCCATACACTAGGGCAATATTGCATACAATCTTTCAATTTCGACCGCATCGTGGTATAATTGAAGGATTGTATGCACATCGAATGCATCACCCAACACATGCAATGCGAGGGCCCGCCGATCAAATGTTGTGTCGATAGATTAGATATTATGTGCTGCACAAAATAGTTATTGAATTGCATGAGCGATCCCATGTGTTTTTCAACCACATGCGATCGATCACAATGAGCTCTGGCGGCGGTTTTGTGGAGCGGTGAGCAGGAGGCCCGGCGTGTCGCGGTAGTATTTGAAAAAAAAAAAAAAAAAAAAATTCAGAAAGACTGGGCGGCCCTCTGATTGGCCAAGAGAGCTCTGACAGCTAATCAGCGGCCGCCTGAATTTGAGGCCTCTGATTGATGGGCTCAGTGAGCTCTCAGCCAGAGGGCAGCCCAGTGTTTTGTATTATTTTTTTAAATTCTGCCACCCGCAGCAGACTACCACCACCGGCCAGCCCTCCTGCACAGTGCTCTTCTGCACCGCAGCCTGCCGCCAGTCCTCTTCCAGCACCAGATGCGGCATCACAGGTGGCATGCAACATTGAATACTGGAAAAAAAGCACTTGGGCACCATAAGATGCGATGGTATTGCATCTAATCACAGGGAGGCACTGGCCACATGCCAGGTGCCTGGAATGAATAACAAGTAATCTAACTCTGACCAAGGTGGCCACATCCAGTCTGAGAAATTATTTAAGTAATGTAATGTGGTGGCTATATACAAGTAATATATATACAAGTATATTTATATCATAATTCAAATATAACCAGTTTTACATCCAAACATTGAGGATTTAACTGGAATTTGAAATTAAAAGTTGCTGGCAAAGCAAACACAGAGAACTCTTGCAAGAAAAGGTCTTTGTGTTCTAAGTATGAAGTAAACATATGATGTTTAATTCACTTTAAATTATAGCAAAATATTAGTAGTTCAAACACAAAGTAAACCTCTATTCTAACATTTTCATTTCAGTTTATATTAGCAACTGCTAGAATATTAGTACTAACCTGCAATAGTATGAGCATAAAGCCTGCTACCAAAGGTAAAAACATGCAGCTCGTACAGCTTGGCAATCTTCTCTAAAAATTCTTTACAATGAGGGCGCAGACGGGTGTGCAGCATTGGTTCCCCTCTACCTAACTGGAAATGGAATATTCCCTGTAAAATAACAGAACGCGGGTTAATTACATACAAGAGCCTAAAATAAACAACACTATTAAAAAAGTTATTTTTTTTTTTTTTTTTTAATCTCAGTAGCAGAACAGATAAGAGTTTAAGCGGAGTTGGGTGTATTTTGTGCCAAGAATACAGGTACAAAATATGTGCAAAGTAGGAAGATAACTACTGTAAGTGCACCTGGCTTACATCAAGTAAGGTTTTGAAAGTTCATAGCACAGTTCCAGTAAAAAAAAATTCAAACACAAATTAGTATGAAATGTTATCTACTTAAAACCTTGGGGTTGTATTCAATTGTTATATTGCACCTGATCTCCTGTCTACAGTGATCGTATAAATAAATCTTTTTTTTTTCTTATACAGCACAGCATATTCCATTGAGAATTACAATTGGAAACAGTGATAAGACAAACTGGGTAGTAACAGACCGATAAAGAGATAGGAGGGCCCTGCCCAAGCTATAGCAGGGGTAGCCAACTCCAGTCCTCGAGAGCTACCAACAGTCCACGTTTTCCAGCTCACCTCGCAGGTACACAGGTGCACTCATTACTAGCTGATACATTTTGAAAAATCCACAGCTGGAGCTAAATACTTCACTTGTGATTCTGTGGTAGCTCTCGAGGACTGGAGATGGCTACCCCTGATTGCGTATCATGCTCATTAAGGTCAGGTTTAGCCACACATTTTGGACATATCAACTCAGCAACCTCTGGAAATAGCAAGGTGGAAAGCTGATAAAAACAATTGAATACCACCCTATATGCCTGGGGAGTGTTATTAATACATTCTAAGGAGGTTATGTAATCAGGTCTGAGTTCTGAGAAGCAACACAATTCTGGTAAACTTGGCTGCAGAATAAAGCAGCCATCTTTAGATAGATTTTACCTTTTAAAATATATTGCTGATTAAATATGCACCAGATCACTGTAAATTGGGCCATTTCATAGAATTCAACCATCAAGAAATGGTTAAAGCGGGCATGTCCAAACTATGGCCCTCCAGCCGTTGTAAAACTACAAGTCCCATCATGCCTTGCCACAGTTTTGCTATTAGGGAATGCTAAAACTATGGCAAGGCATGCTGGGATGTGTAGTTTCACAATAGCTGGAGGGCCACAGTTTGGACATGCCTGGCTTAAAGCATGCATTTACCATGCAAAATACAATTAAATACATTTGTCTTCCCCTGTAAAAAAAAAAAAAAAAAGAATTATAATTAATTACAGAAGCACCACTAAAATTATTTGTATCTGTGAGACACATTCAGAAGCAGCTGACAAACAATGACATTTGTATGTCATTGACTGAAGTGGACCCGGGTCAAGGTGCGGTGTGAAAGCACAAAAGCTTATAACCCAATCAACCAGGCAATTCGACTCAGGTTATATAAGAAGGGTTAAACCCAGGTCAGCCTCTGTATAATCGGCGACCCGGGTTTAATGTGAATGCCCCAGACCCAGGATCGAAACCCTAGGTCCGACCCGGCTTAGCGATATGAAAGAGTTAGGAGAGTCTTTTGTGGTCTGCGTGGGACACATGTGTGAATATGCCTTTACAGTGCCTTGTGCCGACACTCTACACATATGGAGTTATACGCATAAAATGAGTCCCAAATTTCCAGTCAGGGGACAGATGCTAAGATTTATGGTGCACGTAAGCAGCAGAAAAAGTAGTACATTTAAATAAAGAGAACAGAAATTGTCTTTAAACCCACCTTAACATGAGCCTTATGAAGCCCCCCTACACCAGATATTTTATCCAGCAATGGTCGCGTCAGGGGATTGGAGTTATTAAACTCAATCCCGGAGGGGAGGCAGAATTGGGAATTTTCAATATGCTTAATTTCCCCAATCCCACAATGAATTGTCAATCATCACTGGCAGGCGCTGCTGTAGGATCAGTGGATTGTGCATGCAGATAGAGTGGATTAGTCTTTTAGATATCTGTGAATATACAAATGTATTCTAGACATGGCACCATTGTTCAGTACACTGGAGTTGTAGTGTATAAACAGTTCGTTACAAAACTAGTATCTGCTTACAGAGGGAAGCGGTACATCTGTCCAAACAGACTTAGGTCTACAGTCATTAGGTCGACCCCGGAAGGTCGACTGGCCCCAAGGTCGACATGGGTCAAAGGTCGACATGGGACAAGGTCGACAGTCATTAGGTCGACATGAGTTTTTCACTGTTTTTTTACCCCCGAATGTCGACACATTCGACATGGACACAGTTGGAGTTGAACCGTAGCTTCTTGCGATGCTTCAGGCACGGTGCCTCACTACGCTAGGCACACTATTTTATTCTCCCACCACGCCCTAGTGGATGGTGGGGCATGAAATACCGCCTGTCGGCACATGTCGGCTCAAAAAACAGTGAAAAACTCATGTCGACCTAATGACTGTCGACCTAAACCCATGTCGACATTGGCCCATGTCGACCTTAAGTAATGTCGACCTTCCGGGGTCAACCTAATTCTGATCTGACAGATGACCGTTTCCCTTACAGAGATCATAGAAGTGTTTGCTCATAACATTTTATTTATTTATTTACAGTTTCTTATATAGCGCAGCAGATTCCGTTGCGCTTTACAATAGTAGACAGTGATAAAACAAACTGGGTAACAGACAGACTTGGGGGTTAGAGGGCCCTGCTGCAAGCTTACAATATTTTAAGTCATTAACCTTACTACAGCCTAATATTAAAACGTAAAACATTTCTAAGTTACATTAGTGTCGGAATGTTGCGCTCATTAGCTGTGGTCTCTGAGAACTACCAGCATCCCCCGCATCGGTCCACCCTCATCCTGGCCTGTGAAACCAGCCAGGCACAGCACAACTCTAAGTGCGTGTGTGTTACAAAAATCAAGCCAATTTAAAGAATGTATGCATGTATGACTTACTTGTGGCATAATGTGTAATAGGTATCACTACTGTGTGGCACAATGTGTAAGACACTTTAGTATGGGGTGCCAGTCACTTACTTTGCCAGGACACTTGGACCCATAGATACACCCCTGGATAGCACCACCCACTAATTACAATGCATTAACTAGCTATCTGAAGTCGCAACATTTAAATATTTAATGTGCATGGATGGAATTGTGCCCTAACTGGTTGGATCTTGAGCAAGCACATACAAGTGATTGTGAGCGTTTGATAAAAGCAGGGCATATATTGATTCTGAGGGCTGCTGAGTGAATCAATTTGCATTTAAAACAAACCCTGTAATTTACAAGATCAAGGGGAACCCACAGTTAATTTTTTTATCTTTGTTTCCCATATTTAGAAAATGACTACAAATGGAGAAAGATTCACACGTTTTTTTCTCACAATACCAGCAATTGGGTGCGGGTCTTGAAAAAATATGTATTTAGAATGTGTGTTTGATTTTAGAAGAGAGATGTGCAGGTCCAGATTTACCCGGATCTCAAACTGGGACCTTATTGGCTATTCGGCTGTCACATGTATTGTAAGCTCGGAGGACCGAGGTTGAGAACCACTGCTCTAAATGAAAATGCGTTCACAGGCCAGAAAATGTTCCACTTTCATGGAAATGTGGGCAGGTGCATTTCTAAGACGGCGTCTGGAAATAGCTTACAGCACATGCTGCAGGAATTGGTTGATGTACAAGTCCCCAGTGTGCTGCTGCATTAATGGTACTGTAGCTACATGATCTTGGCAACAAAAACAGCTGAAGTCTTCCTTAACCACACAGCGCTCAAAGGACCTTCTGTGGTGGCGTACCTCGACCCATGGTTCACTGGGTTGACACTCCCAGACCTCCATTAAACCTGGCCAGCATATTGCAGCACCAAGTCAGCTGACTCAGCACCAGGCATGCAGAAATCTCTCTCATGCCAACCTTGAAGTATCAAGTGGATGGATCCCAATGAGTTGAGACTCTTTCTATACCTGGGACACAGTCACCCTGGCATCCACCTAAACTATAGCCCGCACAGAAGTACCACTGTCCTTGGTGATCATCGAGAAAATCATAGTCATGGGTCATAGTATTCCAGGGACCATCACCAGAGCCAAAATTCTGCAAACCACTACAATACAGTGTTTCGGGATAGTGCTTCCTATCAGAAAGCAGTTCGCAGTGAGTCAAAACCAACCTGCTGTCACAGATTTTGTAGTTGTAAAAGATCATGGCTCTCCAGTGGCCTCTCTTGAGCTCCATAAGGAGTTTGTGAAGGAAGTGAACATACTCAATTCTTCAGTATGCAGTGCTGCTACAATTCAGTATGCAGTGGCATTTCCCAATTTTAGTCGGAGATTACGGGTCACAACCAGATTGCCACTACTCTACCTATGCACTGTAGAAGTGGAAAGTTACTCTTATGGTGTGTACACACACTGAGATACCTTTGCTATTCGGCATGCTGGGTACACACCAGAACAATCTGGGCTCAATTTCACCAATTTTGACACGTCTAGCGACCGATTGTATGTAAAAAGAGCAGAATTTTTAATGTTTTCAAATAATTCCTATTCACACAATCAGTTTTTACAAATCACGAGCTGGGGACTGCCCAGGAGGAGCCAGGAAGTTCAAGGGAATTTTTTTTTCGATCATCACACGATCGTGGTTGTTCTGGTGTGTACCCTACTTAAGATTTGATTGCCATGTCATTTTTGTTAACTCATGTGCTATTTACATACAATTATACTATCTACATTCAATTTGCACTATATAGTCATTGCTGCACTATTTGGCTTCTCGATTTTATCTGAATAGGTGTGCGCATTGGGATCCAAAGCTTAAAAACAGGTGCGATCGCCATGCGATGCCGAGTCGATTTTGACTATACAGTCAAATCGAAGGGTAAAATTGCATCGTGTGTACACACCATTACATTGCAGATCAAAATTTACGAACCATTAAATTAAATATTTTGGGGGGGAAAATTGTTGTTATCTACTCACAGCCAAGTCAGCAGTTATGAAAGAAAAAAACTGCTATATTTTAACAAGGAACAAGTTGGTAAGCAAATGATGCACCCAAACAGAAGTCAAACCACAAGTGGGTATGTGAGTTCTCCTACACAATGGCATGAAATTATTCTGATCCAAACACATGCACTGTGCTGCAATTAAAAACACTATTTCAATGCACAAAATCACCAATGAGTAGGAGATCTTATGGTGCGTACACACGGGTGCAATGTCAGCACATATCGCTGGGAATATGGTCGCTGAGCGACCATATTGCCAGTGATTTGTGTGTGCTGTCGGCGATGAATCGCCGGGTGCGCGCTCCCGTGTGCAGCCCCTGATGGTCGCTGGTCGCAGGAGCATGCTCCTGCGACCAGCGACTTCCCCCGGCGCTGAGCAGGAGGTCAGCGGAGATCAGCGGCAGAAGGATTCCCTTCTGCTGCTGCTCCCTCCTCCGTTCGGGTCTCTCTCGCCCCCGCCGCGTGATAGCAGCAGCGTCTGCTGCTGCTGCTCCCTCCCTCCCTCCCTCCTCCGTTCGGGTCTCTCTCGCGTGATAGCAGCAGCGTTTGCTGCTGCTCCCTCCCTCCTCCGTTCGGGTCTTCCCCCCCACCCCACTGCGTGATAGCAGCAAGCAGACGCTGCTGCTTCCCCCCCCACCCCCTGACAGTAGCAGTGTCTCCTTTTCATCGCTGATGAAAAGGAGACACTGAGCAATATGATTGCTGGCAATATATTGCTAGCAATATATCGCTAGCAATCATATTGCACTGTGTGTACACAGCATTAGTCATTTATTTTACATTCCTTCCCTGTTCAATACAATAAACATCAAACAGGACTCCACGATTTATTTATTTATTTAAATGTTTGTTATATACTGGGCTCCCAATTAACCAATACACTAAACTGGACTCAGTGGAAACCACAGTGCTTCTTTATCTTACATAAATTACATCAATGATGTAGGGGGACAATGACGACTATACTGTATGCCTTCTTAATTTATTGAGACTTTCCACCTCAGAGTCTTCAAAGATATAGTTAGCTAGTGAATGAATGAGTCAAGGATTCTAATCAATTCCACTGAGGCAAACTACTTGAATGCAGGATACAATCCAGTGTATAAAGGTCACAAAGGAAACCATATAACAAAACAAGCAAACCTGACATATTAATCTCTTCGGTACTCTTTACCTAGAACGGCGCCCATCGCGGTGATCGCGGCAAGTACATAAACGGCCGCGACGCGATGCCCGCGATCACCGCGATTTTCCCATAGGGAACAATGTTAAAACGCCTGATTGACCGCGATTTTGCATTCAATGCCTCAATGCCCGCGATTTTCCCATAGGAATCAATGTTAAATGGGCTACAGAGCCCAAATAGGCACAATTAACCCATAAATGTCCCCCCAATTTTTGTACGCCACCCCACGATCCACGCCAACCCGAAGCGTGGCGAGCGGCGGCGGTACGCGTCCTCCGACCTTTTCATGCCCTACTATCCACGTCGGCGTGGAGTTGAGAATAGAATAGTGTGGCGAGCGTAGCGAGCCACCGAGCCCGAAGCGTGGCGAGCGCAGCGAGCCCCGCGAGGGGAAGCGGATACCTTCACAGGTAAACGCGTCCCCTCGCGGGCTTCACAGGTGTCCGCTTTTCGCCACGGATACCTGTGAAGCCCGCGAGGGGACGCGTATAACTGTGAAGGTATCCGCGTCCCCTCGCCACGCTTCGGGCTCGGTGGCTCGCTGCGCTCGCCACACTATTCTATTCTCAACTCCACGCCGACGTGGATAGTAGGGCATGAAAAGGTCGGAGCGATTACAGAAAAAATATATATTAAAATAATTTAGATGGATGAACCCAACATACTTTCCAGTATATTATCCCAGGAGCTTGCGTGGACAGATGCACTACATAGGGATCAAGGATTATTGCAAGTTTCTTTACATGTAGAATATGTATATGGCACATAAGTTGCATGTGTAAAACTGCAGCTAAAGGAGAGGCTTGTACCTTTCTAGACATATGTTGGAAGTGCTGTTCTGTAGTATGGATTAATGTCTGGTCTAAATCAACCATGAGCACAAGCTTCCTGTTTCGATGTAGTCTCTGTTGGTCCTCACGCCCCAGCTGTTCAGCTTGCTGCAAGAAAAATAAGTTACTTTAAGTATACGGTTAAAAAAAGAAATTACAAATATATTGTGACCTTTTTTTTTTTTATGATCTTCAATTGATAAAACCAGACCATAGTCATTTATTTAAATTAGCAAAATGTCATAGGACAGTGGTTCTCAAATGGTGTGATTAGGCCACCTCATGGTGCACGGCTCTTGCAATGGTGCCTCGGGTTAGTAGTCCAGGACAAAATCAAATAATGTATGGTCAATGATAGACAAAACCAGTGACTGTGGCTGCCAAATATATGGGCAATCAGAAGCACAACAGTTTACACCACCACATAATGGATTAAGGATTACAGGTAAGTACAGTTTACTCAACCTTTTTCCAAATGAATCTAACTTTTGGCCAGGGAGTGCTGAGGAAATAATGCAGATTTAGCTAAGGCAACTGGACAACATGTGACTATTCCAAAACTATACTTCCCAGCATGGCCTACCACAGTTTAAGCAATCGCTAATAGCAAACTTGTACAAGGTCATGCTAGAACTTGCAGCTGGAGAGCCACAGGTTGGCCTGGCATACTCTAGGGAGCCATGATTCAAGAAAGTTTTTTAGGGGCTTTGATTGAAGAAAGAATGCGAGCTCAGAAATGCCTTGTCTCCCTGTAAAGGTTTAAAAGATTAGGAAAGACCATATAAGTAAGGTTGCTTTTTGGACTTTGCTATACAGTATATAAAAAGGATGATCATTAAGAGGCTGTATGATATACACAGAATAAATGTAGTGCTAGTGAAGCTCCTGATGGGACCGCAAAGATCAAAAATGTCAATAATCAGAGTTAGTGTGTCACAACTAGCACTGTTCTGATGTACGATTCCAACAACCCGCACTATACATAAAATGGATTATTAAAAAAAATAAAAAAATAAAAATGTACTAAGAAATATTGGGAATAGGAGAAAGTTAATGCATTAATAAGACTGTGGATGATATGAAGTGAATAACTAACAAAGTGATAAAATTACCTCATACATTTAGTAAATAGATGGAGGTAAAGTTAACGAAGGGTATGCCTGCATAATATATGGTTAGAATCGGATTAAGTTCCTTCCCTAATGTGTGTGGTTAATAAGTGGTATGAGTTATGTTATAAGTTGATATACATAAGCGTAAATACAAGGTGTGAAGAGGTAAGTGAATGATTCAATAAGTATATTATGCCTGGAATGTGCGATCACAGTATATCACATAAAAACCACGGTATTAGGTTTTAGGCTAAAGAAAAGGAGATCTTTGATAAAGACCTCTAGCGCACTACACAATAATATTTTATTTATTTTTATTTAAATGTATTATATAGATCACAAGACACTGAAGAGAAACTGAGGGAATAATTATTAAAGGACACAGAGGCCAGTATTCAATGCCTCTGATTCAACATTTTTTTTCAGCGAATCTGGCAATTTGCCTGTTTTCTGGCGAATTTTCTCACAGAAAAAACAATTCGCCCTATTCAATGGACACAATTCGCTGCAAATGAAGAGCAAATGGCTGGCGATTTGCCGTTTGTGATTCACCGCGATTCGCCGGTGGTTTTCAATGGGGTTTTCAGTGGAATTTGCCGAGAATGTATTCCTTTGCTGAAGTGGAGAACTGCTTTCTCCAGGGATTTTCGCCAGGATTCTCCATTTTACATTCATCATCTTTTTTAGGTGAACTGGAATGTGATCTTTGAAAATAAAGCGTTTTTTATCTTTATTTTGGTGTAAAAAAAATAAAATAAAAAAAAAAAAAAATCAGATTTTTTTTCTGTGAAGGGGCATGCTATTTTTATTCATGTCCTTGCAGCACATGAATATATTTTAATATTTTTTTTTTTTTTACACATTCACCAGCAGGGGGCCGAGCCAGGAGCCGCTCATTAATATTCATATATTCACTGCACACTGATCCCGATCATTACATATGCACGATCGGGACCAGTGTGTAGCGGCTCCCTAACACAGCCCCCTGCCAGCTCTGGGGGGCTCTCCCTGTGTCCCCGACAGCCCTCCTTCACCTCCACAGTGTCCGGCGCAGGCAGGGAGGCTTACATCTCCCTGCCTGCAGCCGTCTTTCGGCTCCCTGCGGTTAAAATTCGCCGCCAGGGGCAGCAAGCCCCTGAGGCGTTGAATAGGGGGCGAGGGAGGGCTGGCAGCGAATGCTGCAGCCCTCCGGAACCCGGCGATTGTGCAGCGAATCCAAAACAGGATTCGCTGCACAAAGGGAATTAAAGTATTGAATACCTGCTAGAGTAACACTACACTAGTCAAATCACAAGGGTTAGGTTCAATAGGATAACACATACACTAGAAATATAGTTTACAAGTAGAATGATCGCACATAAGGGCATGGTACTGTATATAAGTATATAGAAAGAGCATGAAAAGTAGCAAGATTCTCTGTATATAAAAAGATAGAATAATGTGTATTGAAATAAAGAGGAAAACTTGCTAAGAGGAGGAAACCTCTTGAGGAGACGAACTGATAAGAGAAAATGTGGTTGTTGGATGAGTATTAAGAGACATTAATTCACATCTCGAAATGTTGGAAAATGCCTTGTTTGCGAATATGTATATGGTATATGTATATTTGGTATATATGTTTTGAAATATAAGAAAATAAAATAAAAAATTATAAAAAAAAAAAAAAAAAAAAACGCACTATACATTTCTGCACAGTAACAGCTGTCATTTAAATGCTACCTGCTTAGAAAAGACCATAATACCTCTTTATATGGCAGCCTACTGCAGAGTAACTAAATATAGCATATTGCAGTAGATCTCAGCATAGACCAGGGCTTGACAAATTTAGAAAAAATCTAGGAGCCAGGATGAAAATGTAGGAGCCACAAAAAAAGTGACAGTGAGCGCCAAAAAGTAACACCATAATGCCTATTACACATGTCACATACCCATTACACATACACACATGCCACAATGCCCATTACACATTGTGCCACACACCGAAAAACCTTTTGCATACTATACCACACACCATAATGCTCATTACATATACCACACACACCGTAACGCCCATTACCCGGTAAACCAAACACCGTAATGCCCATTACATATAATACCACACGCCGTAATGCCCATGGCCAGGGGCGTAACTAAAAGAAAGGGTGTCTGGGAGAGAAAGAGAGTGAGCAGGAGAGACATTGCCAGGACAGTCAGGTAGGATGGACGGACATAGAGGTACAGTACAGATTGGGGAAAATGGTTGGAATGAGCACCATATGCTGCATCTATGAATATATGGATGGACTGGGGCAAAGATGGACAAATGGGCAGACAGTATGGGGGGATCACACAGTTGGGGCAGGCTGGCAATTGCAGGCCACACATGTGGGGCAGGTTGGCACTTGCAGGGGGGGTTCAAGCCACACAGGTGGCACTTGCAGGCCACACAGGTGGGGCAGGTTGGCACAGGCTGGCACTTGCAGGAGGGTGCAGGCCACACAGGTGGGACAGGCTGGCACTTGCAGGAGGGAGCAGGCCACACAGGTGGGACAGGCTGGCACTTGCAGGGGGTGCAGGCCACACAGGTGGGGCAGGCTGGCACTAGCAGGGGGGTGCAGACTACACAGGTGGGGCAGGCTGGCATTTGCAAGGGTAGGGTGGTGGTGCAGGCCCACACAGGGGGGGGGGGGGGGGGGGGCGACGACATATGTATGCTGGTGGTTAGAGCAAAACATGACACACTGGAAGTAGAGGTAGTGTACATTACCCCCCCCCCCCCCCATATCCCCATCCCTATCCCCTTGGGGTTACATACTTTGCCAGGTGTTAACATTCTCTGCAGGGGTTAACATGTGTTCTCTGCAGGGGTTAATAGGGGCATAGAGGAGGCGCCGAGTTCTTTACCAGCAGCTGCCGCACTGAAAGGGTCGACAGTGCGCTGCCGCTGGTCCCTTAGGAGGGGGGAGAGGGGGGTCGGGCACCCAGCCCGCGCTGCTAACTTCCAGCAGGTGGGAGACGCTGGAGGGCGCCGCTCAGTGCGCTGCCGCTGGTCCCTTAGGAGGGGGGAGAGGGGGGTCGGGCACCCAGCCCGCGCTGCTGACTTCCAGCAGGTGGGAGACGCTGGAGGGCGCCGCTCAGTGCGCTGCCGCTGGTCCCTTAGGAGGGGGGAGAGGGGGGTCGGGCACCCAGCCCGTGCTGCTGACTTCCAGCAGGTGGGAGACGCTGGAGGGCGCCGCTCAGTGCGCTGCCGCTGGTCCCTTAGGAGGGGGGAGAGGGGGGTCGGGCACCCAGCCCGCGCTGCTGACTTCCAGCAGGTGGGAGACGCTGGAGGGCGCCGCTCAGTGCGCTGCCGCTGGTCCCTTAGGAGGGGGGTCGGGCACCCAGCCCGCGCTGCTGACTTCCAGCAGGTGGGAGATGCTGGAGGGCGCCGCTCAGTGCGCTGCCGCTGGTCCCTTAGGAGGGGGGAGAGGGGGGTCGGGCACCCTGCCCGCGCTGCTGACTTCCAGGGGACGGGGGCGGGCGCCGCTCAGTGCGCTACCACTGTTACCTGAGGGGGCGGCCACTCAGCCCGCGCTGCTGACTTCCAGGGGGCGGGCGCTGCTCAGTGTGCTGCCGCTGGTCCCTCCAGCAGGTGGGGGCTAGGAAATGCTGCCACTGACCTGCCCAGACCAGATTCTGCTTCCTCTCTCCCAAAAAATCTGGTCGCCAGGAAGCAGAATCTGGTCGCCATGGCGACCTGGCGACCGGTAATTGTCGAGCCCTGGCATAGACGCTCATGTTTTCCCAACAGGTCATATACTAGGGATTTCTATTTGTCAAAGCAGATGGGATTATTAATTATTAACCCAGCAAAATATTTAACTCACAATAGCATGATTAAATAAATCCTTAAAACATGACCTGTTGGTGGTATTTGAGGACCTCTGCATAAAACACTGCCCTTCCATTGGCTCTCACTGCAGCTAATGATGGGACAGATGGACGCAACTGGAGGACTGTGGGTTGAGAGAGGGATGGGATGGGATGGGGCAGAGCACAGGCACACCGAGGGGACCAGAATATGCCATATGTGATATAAGAGTCTCATAGAATCCTGTAAAACACAAGTCTCACATTGGTACTCTCCGGATGGTACTCTCCGGTAATTACATAAAGTAATTGACTTTGGTAAGGGAAAAAGTATTTTGAGCAGCATCATGATGAGCCCAGAACTACATACAAGCTATACTTCGATAAAGCACTAATTAGTATTTGGTTAAATACAATTTTAAATGCTACAAACCAAATGTATATTTTTTTTTAGGAAGATGTTACTGAAACAGATCTAATAGTGTGAAGAAAAAAAACACGCAAACCACCTTACAATCTTTAGTAACTGAGCGGTCAGATAATCATACCTACTACATTGACAACAATTGGGCACATTAAAGGGCAGAGGAAAGGGCAACACAATCTTGAAACAGTGCATGACCAGATGTTAAAGTGCAGAGCTTACCTCTGAGCTAACCATGAGTTCTGGGACACTGTGAACCATAGAAACAGTAGCTGTTGATAATGGCACCTGCTGCTTCCCATTCTTGCTTTGTAACCTGAACAAATAAAAATGTTTAGTCAGGGATAAACTACACCACATCATGCTCAGGTAAAAACAGAGCCAGAACTGACTGACCTGGAAAAGATAAGCAATGAATATACAAATTTATTTTGCTTCTCAATGTTTAAAACAAAAAAACAAACTTTTGAATATAAATTGTTAAGGTGAATGTGTCTTTCAGCATCACCTAACAAACAATGGGAGAAACAGACTGCTCTATGGGAACAAAACAGGACCATGCAATGAATATTGATTGTAAAAACCTAAATTAGGCATACCGGGGCAGATGTATTAAGCCTTAAAAAGATACATACAAGGGGGGAAAAAGAAGAGTGATAAACATCCAATCAGCCCCTAACTGCCATTTTTAACAGCGCATATCATAAGTTAGGAGCAGATTGGCTTTATCACCCTTGCGTTTATTTTTAAGGCTTAATACATCTGCCGAATTATCTTTTACAACTGAATTTTGAAAAAGAAATGCTCACATGGGTCAAAGTAACGAATGTTATACATAGATAATTCTTAGTGTTCTCCCCCAAGCTTTAAATTATGGGAGGTTCCCCTGGCATGCATCCCCTCAGCGGCCGGCAGCCAAGACCATCTGTCGCAAGGTGCACATTACAGAAACTGACAAGTGATCTACTGGGGACGCAGTCTGTTTCCCCAGTGGATCGCCCGCAGCTGCAGTAATGTGTGTTTCCCCTGTTGTTCGTCCGCTACCCTCTCCAACAGCAATAGGTTTCCAGTGGAGAGGGATGCAGGACAGAGAGCTAGATGTGACACCGGCTTCCATCACATGATCTCCATCGCTCCATTCGGCGTCTGGGGATGTGTACACTGTGACATTGATGGAGGGCAGAAATCCCTCCCACAGTGCTTAAGAAGAGGTGCACTGTCTGGGAAAAGATGCCTGAGGATAGGGAAGAGAGTGGCCTTCCAGCATCCACGCTCTATTATATTATCACAGGAGCTGTTTAACTCTGTGGAGCTAGCAATTGGGGGCAAAGACTTGTTTAAATATCTGGAGAGCTGTTTGTAAGGGCAGTCAGTATTTCTGAAAAGTAGGGGCAATCCGTATATCTGGGCCTCCTAGAAGTTTAGACAGGATGTTTTCTAGGTTTGCCCACCTGTTGGTATATAGCCTCCCTCCTCCCCTTTCCCCTGGTCTTGCAAGTGTCTCTGTTTATAGGTCTCTGGAAAAAGAGGATTTTGGTACTCACCGATAAATCCATTTCTCTGAATCAGCAGGAGACACTGGAGATTACATCGGGGTTTAGAGCTGGGAATGCTGGGAGCTAGGCACTACTAAATTTGTTGCAGGGCAGGCTGGCTCCTCCCCTCTAAGACCCATCATACCCCCAGTTAGGAAATTGTCCTACTCGAGGAGATGGTAACAAAAAACATAATTATACAACTTGAATCATAACAACTTGCATACAACAGTCATATTTAACTTTTATGAACAGACCGGGCCTGAACTGGCCCCACAACCAACAGGATCAAGAGCTGGGAGGGCGTCCAGTGTCTCCTGCTGATTCAGAGAAATGGATTTATCGGTGAGTACCAAAATCCTCTTTTCTCTCTCATGCAGCAGGAGACACTGGAGATTACATCGGGGAGGTACCAAAGACCGTTCCCCGGGCGGGTGAGCTCTGTGGATCCTGCAACACCAACCGACCAAAGTTTGTCGCCGGTGCTGCAAACGTGTCAAATTGGTAAAAGCGAACGAACGTGTTCACTGATGACCATGTGGCTGCCCTACAAAGCTGGGATGCTGAAGCCCCTCGCCTGGCAGCCCATGATGTGCTTACTGACCTGGTTGAATGTGCTGTCAACACTGACGGCGGAGTCTTTCCTGCATGGATGTATGCTTGCCGAATGGTCAGCCGAATCCATCTGGCCAATGTCTGCTTTGACGCTGGCCATCCTCTGCGGAAAGCATCGTATAGGACGAACAAACAATCCGATTTCCGGATCTGTGCGGTTCTTTTGACATAAATTTTCAGAGCTCTAACTACGTCCAAGGAGGATTGAGACGTAGGAGCCCCCTGAAAAGAAGGGACTACTATTGGCTGATTTATGTGGTAAGAGGACACTACCTTAGGTAGAAAAGACGGGTGAGTCCTCAGTTCAGCCCTGTCTTCGTGAAATACTAAATACGGCGCTTTGCAGGATAATGCACTCAGCTCGGACACACGCCGTGCTGATGCCAGGGCGAGCAAGAGTACTGTTTTCCAGACCAGAGATTTTAAAGGAACTTCTTCCAGAGGTTCGAACATCTCTGATTGTAGGAATGCCAGGACTAAATTTAAGTCCCACGGCGGAGCCGGTGGAACGAAGGGAGGTTGTATCCTAAGAACTCCCTGTAAGAAAGTTTGAATCTCCGGAATGAGGGCCAACCTCTTTTGGAATAGTATCGACAGTGCAGAGATCTGTACCTTAAGTGAACCTAGGCGGAGGCCACCGTCTAGGCCTCTTTGAAGGAATAGTAAGAGTCTGGATAATTTGAATATCCTAAACGGCCACCTCTTGCTTGTGCACCACTCAGCATACGATCTCCAAATGCGATGGTAGTGAGCAGCTGAAGATGGTTTACGCGCCTTTAACATAGTGGGGATGACTGTCCTTGGAATCCCCTTTTCCTTCAGGACCTCGGATTCAATAGCCACGCCGTCAAATGGAGGGAGGCTAGGTGTTGATGATGGAATGATCCTTGTAGCAGTAGGTCGTGTCTCTGCGGTAGAGGGTATGGTTGGTCGGCCAGCAGCTGTTGGATGTCCGAGAACCAACTTCTCCGTGGCCAAAACGGAGCGATTAGAATTGCCTGTGTTCTTTCCCTTTTCAACTTCTTTAGCACCTGTCCCAGTAAGGGCAGAGGTGGAAATAGATACACCAGGCTGAACGTCCACGGAATTGCCAATGCGTCGGTTGCTATGGCCCTTGGATCTCTTGTTCTTGCTACGTACCTTGGCAGGAGGTGATTTTTCCTTGACGCCATTAGGTCGACCTCGGGAGTCCCCCATCTCTCCATGAGTTCCAGAAACACTTCGGGGTGTAGTGACCACTCCCCCGGGTGTAGATCCTCCCTGCTGAGAAAATCTGCTTCGAGATTTTCCACTCCCGGAATGAATATGGCTATCAGATGTACCTGCCAATTTTCCGCCCACTGGAGGATTCTGGTGACCTCTGTCATTGCTTGTCGGCTCTTTGTGCCGCCTTGTCGATTTACGTACGCTACTGCTGTTGTGTTGTCTGATTGGATCTTTACAGACTTCCCTTGAAGGAGATCCTGTGCTGCTATTAGAGCGTTGTAGATTGCCCTTAGTTCTAGAACGTTGATCGACAATAGACTCTCTTCTGCACTCCATCGCCCTTGAAGTCGAAGGTGGAGTACCACTGCGCCCCACCCTCGGAGACTGGCATCCGTTGTCAATAGGATCCAATCCCATATTGCAAATCGGCGCCCCTGCCTGAGATGGTCGGAGTGGAGCCACCACAATAGGGCGTGGCGGGCTCGAGTGGATAATTGGATCTGTCTGTGTAGAAACAGATGTGATCCCGCTCCTTTCCTCAGTAGGTCTAACTGGAAGGGCCTCGAGTGGAAGCGCCCCCACGTTATGGCTGGGAATGCTGCCACCATCTTCCCCAGAAGTTTTACACACAAGTGTAGTTGTACCCGACGGTGACTCAAGGTCTGTCGAATGAGCCTCTGTATGTCGCCGATCTTGTCGTTTGGCAGAAATACTCTCCGCTCTCTTGTGTCCAGCCAGAGTCCCAGGAACAGGATCCTCTGTGTTGGTCGGAGCGATGACTTCTTGAAGTTGATGATCCAGCCCAAACTGGTCAGGGTCTGGACCGTCAACAGAGCATGATGTTCCAGTACTGCTGGAGATGGTGCTTTGACGAGTAAATCGTCTAAATACGGTATTATAGTGACCCCTTGGTTCCGGAGGTACGCTATAATGATCGACAGTGTCTTTGTGAAGACCCTGGGTGCCGATGATAAGCCGAAGGGCAGGGCCCTGAACTGAAAATGTTCTTTTCCTATAGTAAATCTCAGATACGCTTGATGAGGCCTCCATATTGGTATATGTAGATAGGCATCCTTGATGTCCAGCGAGAGCATGTACTCGTTGTGTTCCAAGGATGCTATGACGGAGTGAATAGACTCCATCTTGAAGGGTTGGTAAGCCACCATCAGATTTAGAGATTTGAGATTTAAGATGGGTCGTACTGACCCATCCGGTTTGGGCACTACAAAGAGATTGGAGTAGTATCCCTTGCTCCTTTGAGTAGAAGGCACTGGGATGATTACCTGTGCAGCAAGTAAGGTGTCTACTGCACTCTGGAGTGCCATCCTTTTGTCTTGCGCAATGGGGAGAGCTGTAGTGAAGAATCGAGTGGGGGGAGGAAAATCGAATTGAATCCGATAACCCTCTGAAATTAGGCTGCGAATCCAAGGGTCCTCCGTTAGAGAGAACCACTGGGTTCTGAAGTCCAGTAGCCTTGCCCCCACTATAGACTCTCCTAAGAAAGCTGGCAAATTGTCATGCCACTTGTTTTTGAGCTTGCTTGGGCTCTGTACGGGTGACAGTGGCCTGAGGTCTACTTCTGGCACGAGTACCTCTAGTGGAGTGGAAACCTCGCCCCCTTCCTCGAAAGGAATTCTGTGGGCGAAAGGAATTAAATGACTGAAAAGACGGCCCTGTGTATTGGCGTCTAGCAGGTGGAGGTGCTGTTGGGAGGAAAGCAGATTTTCCACCTGTTGCTTGGGCTATCCATTTGTCCAATTCTGGGCCAAAGAGGACTTCTCCCGTAAACGGGAGACCCTCTACAGCCCTTTTAGACTCAGCATCTGCCTGCCATGAGCGGAGCCATAAAGCTCTTCTGGCGGATATTGCGTTAGCTGAAATGCGTGCGGATATCAAAGAAATATCTCTGGCCGCTTCTCCTAAATAGTTAGCTGACTCTTTTATATGTTCCGCCAGTTGTCTTATTTCTTCCGGAGCTATGCCTGAGTCTAGTCCTTCTATAATCATGTCCGCCCACTTGGCATTGGCCTTGTTTACCCAGGCGGAGACAATAGCTGGTCTGAGTTGAGCCCCAGCCGCCATGTAAACAGTTTTGAGGGTGGACTCTAACTTACGGTCTGACGGGTCCTTTAAGGAGCATGCGCCTGGGACCGGTAGAGTAGTCTTTTTTGATAATCTGGACACCGATGCGTCCACTGAAGGCGGGGTCTCCCATTTTCCTAGGGCAGAAACTTCAAACGGATAGATTACTGGAAAACGTTTCGGAATTTGGAAACGTTTGTCAGGCTGCTTCCATGCTGCTAACAATTTTTCCTGGTTTGGACAGGGAAAGACTATGGAGGATTTCTTTGTTTGTCCAAACAGGTCAAACTCCTGTGGTTCTGGAGTTGGATCGTCTGGTAATTTTAACACCTGTTTTACCGCTACAATAAGAGCTTCCACTCCCATGTGTGTGGGTTCAGGCTCAGGTTCTGGAAGAACCTCCTGTACCTCTTCCCATTCTCCTTCCTCCATTTCATTATAAGGAGCATGATCCTCCTCTGAATCACCCTCCCCCTCAGAGTACACAACCTGTAGAGGACGCTTTTGTCTCACAGGTGCTGTTCTTTGGGGATTTTGCATGGATGTAGCCAGGGTGTCTACAGATCTAGCCAGAGTAGCCACCCATGGAGGTTCTGCACTACGGTTTTCTGCTAATTCAGCAGATAACCTCTCCATAGTACCTGATAAGAGAGATACCCATTGTGGTGTGGGTGCCTCCCCTGAATCACCTGCCTGGGAAGACGGTGGGGAAACAGTGCAGGCTTTACATATATTTGTCTTTCCATCAGCCGAGTGCTGTGTAAATCTAGCATTACACAAAGTACAAACATATAGCTTCTGTGAAGCCTTGGTGCTTGATTTGCTGGTCATGATTTCAGCACAAACCCGGTCTGAGAGTTATATTCACAGATACCTGCACGCACACACACACAAGAACACACAACACAGATATGCTATTTGGGGTGTTGGGTCCTGGAGGTTAGAAACTACCACCTATTTTCCCTGTACTGTCCACACGAGGACAAATAATTTTCCCCCACACTACTGTGCTGTGTAGCCAAATGCTGCTGAACACCTATAGGGAGAAGCAGACATTAACAAGGCTTTAGCGTGTGTGTTCTGGCCGCGCCATGCCGCTTACAAACAGCCTCAGGCTTCTTCCCGCCTGCACCCTCACCCAAAATGGCGGCTTCCCGCGCTCCCTCCGACGCGCTGCTCAGGGCTTCCAGCCGCGCACCTGTCCCTTAGCCTCCGACAAGCACCCTTCGTGCACCGCCGGAGACCGGGGGAGCGCGGCTCTGACCCCCGCTGCCGCCTGAGGGATAGCGCGCGGTCGCGATGCAGTCTGCGGTACTCACTGTGTCTGTGTCTGACGGTCCCTTCGTAGGCGGCCGCAGGAACACTGGAAAGTCTGGCAGACGCCTTTAGTGAGGCTCTGACAGGCTGCTTGGTAGAACCAAGGGCGCAGGACACCCGGACCCACACTTTTAAATGAAGCAGGGAAGGGTTCCTTTTCTTTAAATATCTTCCGCTGTTGGAGCAGTGTAAAACTGTGACCAGCTCCCGTGGCACAATTTTCTAACTGGGGGTATGATGGGTCTTAGAGGGGAGGAGCCAGCCTGCCCTGCAACAAATTTAGTAGTGCCTAGCTCCCAGCATTCCCAGCTCTAAACCCCGATGAAATCTCCAGTGTCTCCTGCTGCATGAGAGAGAAACACTACATGGGGAGGGTATTCTGATGGCTGTCATGGCCAATATCTTCAGCGGACCGCTTCCAGGACAAATCGTCTGCACACCTTGGAACATGCTTTTGAAGAGACTACGTTCCTGGATTGCAACAGGATCTAATTACCTGATCTGACAATGTTTTCCATCTTAACAGGTTCCATTCAATCTTCATGCCTTCACACATAATTTCCCTGCGTCAAAAATGATATACTGGAACCTGATGTAGAAGGTCCGGCCTGGCCATGATTGTTGTATTGCTAAATTCATAACTGTTGTAACCACACACACTTCGATCTTTAGGATGCGAGTTATCAATGGAAATTGGGGAAACACATACCCCAGTAGAAACTCCAATTGTCCTATAAAAGGTTTTACTGCAGTGATTTTTAAACTTTTTCTATTAAATGGCACCGTGCACAATATTTTAAAAATTTCAAAGCACACCATCAGTTTTCAGATGGAAAAACACAAACTTTGGCCGCCACAAAAAAACAAAAAAAATAATCACATTAGCCACACATAAAACAAAAATAATTTACACGGTCTCCCATGGAACACAATTTATACACATTGGCCCCAGATGAACACAGTAAAGTACAGCACAGAGCCTTTGCCAAGCTCAACCTCTTGCAGAACGCATAGAGAAACTTTATGCAAATGCCAACTGTTTTCAATGTGAAGTGCCCCAGGGTGTAGTTACTCAAAAATGCCCTCATGTGATCACCATATGAGTCACTAGTCCGTTGTCATCATGTGCTCCTATTGAGTTAATGCATACATTATAGCAGCAGGATACTCAAGCAGTTCCTCACTATGCTTCCTTTGACTTGTGTGATCTTAATCCTGTAATACAGTCAGCATACCCCAAGCAATAAATCCTTGAATCAGTACACGGAGACTGATGCTATCATTGTGAGAGAGGGCGCAACCGTAGCCGTCATCAACCAATGAAGATTAACAGGTGACAGGAAGAGGGAAGGCCAACGGATAGATCTGGACCCACTCATCAGAGAGAGACAGACTCATAGGCCCAAGATACAGACACAGGACTAACCAGTGCTGCTCACAATTCATAATTGGACATGCAACAGTGTCCGTTCGAACATCTCCGGCTCCAGTGGAATACTTGAGAACTGCTCCCTGCACACTTAAGTGCATGCAATGGCACAGTGGTTGCAAAATCGCTGGTCTACATTTTCTCTGGGAACTTAACACCTTGGCAAGAAGGTCTCCTCTTCTTGTTGAAGGGAGTTACACAAAATGTATGTCAAATTAACCAAACTGCTATTACTTCATTGTTTAATTCCCATTCTTCAGGAAGGTTTTTCCTGCTGCTGAGAAAATCAGCAGGTATAGTCTCTTTTCCTGGAAAATAGACTGCTGACAAGGACTTTGAGTTCTCTTCTGCCCAGGTCATAAGGTTTGCTGTTATTTGCATTAATGATTAAGGGCCTTATTCTGGTTCACTCTCAGAGGCAAATTCCTTCTCAAATGGACAAAACCATGTGCACTACAGGTGGGGCAAATGTATATTGAGCAGAGAGAATTAGATTTGGACGGGGTTTTACTTCAAAGTGAGATCTAGGAACATAGAATTTGACGGCAGATAAGAACCATTTGGCCCATCTAGTCTGCCCCTTTTTTATCCGTCAGGTAATTTCAACCCTTTTTAATCCTTATTTATTTTTAAGGATATTCATATGCCTATCCCAAGCATGTTTAAATTGTTCTACTGTATTTGCCTCTACCACCTCTGATGGGAGGCTATTCCACTTATCCACTACCCTTTCTGTGAAGTAATTCTTTCTAACATTTCCCCTTAACCTACCTCCCTCCAGTTTCAGTGCATGTTCTCAAGTTCTATTACTTCTTTTCCTTTGAAGAAAATTTCCCTCCTGTACTATGTTAAAACCCTTGATATATTTGAAGATTTCTATCATGTCCCCCCTTGTCCCTTCTCTGCTCCAAACTATACATGTTAAGATCTTTTAGTCTTTCCAGGAAAGTTTTGTGATGTAGGCCATGCACCATTTTAGTTGCCCTTCTTTGTATACTCTCTAATGTATTTGCCGTACCAATGACCTATAAAGTGGCATTATTACGTCTTTTTTTCTGCTATTGATTCCTCTCCCTATGCAACCAAGCATCTGACTAGCCTTCCTCATTGCTTTCTATATTGCAGTGTAAAAATAAAGCAGTCAGTATTTTCCCTGCACAGAAACAAAATAAGTCACCCAAATCTAATTCTCTCTACATCTGCCCCACCTGCAGTGCACATGGTTTTGTCCATTTGAGAAGGAATTTGCCTCTGAGTGAACCAGAATAAGGCCCTAAATCTTGTTTCCCCATTGAGGATTCAAATGCTCTGTTCCAGTTACATTGCTGGAGAAGATTCTTAGATGAGAACCCTTGACCTTGATTTTGATAACAACATATCGCTTTTCCAGCAGCTTCTGCCTTTCTTAAATCTGATCAAGCTTTCCTTGTGTACTCTGATGTGTGCTCTCCAACCTGACTTGCTTGCATCGGTTGCCAATACCAAGAATTGTAGTTGATTGAGCTAGGTCGCCCAGTTTCTCAGTTCTCTGCTTGCTTACCAAGATAGAGATCTTTTTTACCTTCATATTTAGTTTCACCATGCTTTCTGAGGCACAATTTCTTTTACAATATAGGGAAGTATACTCCATTGGAAACACCACATTCTCCAGAGTTCAAGGTAGTCTACATAATGAAAAGGTCAGGATTCCTTGAAGTTTGAGACCATACCTTAGTTACATTTGTTGCTTCTAATCAGAGCCCTGGTCAAAGACTGGATCTTTGAAAATCTTTCTTCTGAAAGGGCTCATTTGGAATTTTCTGTGTCTATTTGTACCCCCAAAAACTGAATTTTCCAAACTGGATGCAATTGGCTTTTCTCCCAGTTAATGATCCAATCATGGAGCTATGGGAAATGTATTACACAATTTAGGCTGTCCATATATGGGCATAGTTCTATATTTTGTTCAATTAGATGCACGATTAGTGTTAGGAGGACTTCCGTATATACCCTTAATAAGGCTGCTAGGTTAAAAAGGTAGGTATATAGGAAAGGTTTGTCTTGGATACAGAATCATAGATATGTTCTGCTTTACTGATTGATTAGTATAGGATATGATTCTTTTAGATTGATTGTTGCTATAAAAATGAAAAATAAAAAAAGTCCTTCTCTTGAGACCTGCAAAGATGGTTTTTAATATTTCCATAGGATTGTCCTGAACCCCTCTATTTTTATTTACCAAGAACAAGCAAGAGTAAAAAACTTCTCTCTTTGTGGTAGTGGTACTGGGTCTATTGCTCATGATGTTATTTGTTTTAAACTTCTTCCTAGTGCTTTGATTTGTAGGTACTGCTTTCCTAGCATGGCACCCGTCTCATTGATTGTATGCCTTAAGTTTAAGGTACTTAAGGCATACAATCAACGCGATGGACCCGATTTTTTTATGTCATGGATCTTATGCATCCATAAGATGCATGAGATCCATGAGATAAAAAATCGTGAGCCCCCAATAACCATTGTTAACGCCACCAGCACTATCAACGCCAACCCGAAGCGTGGCGAGCGCAGCGAGCCCGCGAGGGGCGGCGGTACGCGTCCTCCGACCTTTTCATACCCCCACTATCCACGTCGTGGAGTTGATCTTATATAGCCTGAAGTGTGGCGAGCGCAGCGAGCCCCGCGGACTACTTTACATGTATTCCGCGTGCGCTCGCCATGCTTCGAGCTCGCCACACTATACAAAAATCAACAGCACGCCGACGTGGATAGTGGGGGTATGAAAAGGTCGGAGGATGTGTACCGCC